>NC_091065.1:99303711-99928711 GCF_000393655.2 Nicotiana sylvestris
CACAAGCACCACCTTTAAAGGTCCACTCCATTTTGACTTAAGCTTTCCTGAAAATAGTCGTAATCGCGTGTTGAACAAAAGAACCAAGTCACCCACTTTGAATTCCTTGCTACAGGCATACTTGTCATGTAAGTACTGCATCTTGTCCTCATACAAGGACGAGCTAGAATAGGTATGAAACCGGAACTCATCAAGCTCATTGAGTTGCTTCACCCGAAGATTTGCTGCAACATCCCATTCAAGATTCAACTTCCTGAAGGCCCACATGGCTTTGTGCTCTAACTCAACCGGGAGATGGAAAGCTTTCCCAAACACCAACCGGTACGGAGACATACCAATCGGAGTCTTGTAAGCAGTCCTAACACCCACAAAGCATCATCCAGTTTCTTTGACTAGTCAGTCCTATTTGCATTAACCGTCTTTGACAATATGCTCTTGATCTACGAAATACATGAAATACATGGTTAGGAAGATAGGGTAGGGGTAGGATTTTTCTTCATTTCCAACTGCCTTTGTAATGTGATAGTATATGAGGTTCCCCACATTAATAGGATACCCGCCATGATGGAAGCTATCAAGACTGGGTGAGCATGCTGACACAGATCCAGTCGGCTGCACACGAAGGTGGACCACCCCTTGGCTTCAAAGCTGAGGGTGTTTCTGTATATTCAGACTTCAGCTGTGAGCCATGCCGGCGTCGTCCCTGGGGCTAATATCTTCGCTAACCATGGATGGGCTGCTTCATCAACTGCCAGCTTCTCCAAATATTGCACGACTTTCACATCCACAAAACTGGCATATTCATTCAGCGTGTGGACATCAAAGCCGGATCTTCAAGTTTCGGACCTTTGTCACAGTGGTCCCCTTTTTGATGTGGGAAACGTTTGCATAGAACTCTTTGACAAGGTATTCATTAGCATCGGGAACTTTGCTGGTAAACCATTTCCACCCTACTCTCTCCTCAAACTGCCTCTTGACATTTGGTTTGTGGGGAATGAGGTCTCTCTGTATAAATTGTCTCTCAAGGGTGAGTGACCTTTGGGGCCACTATTCTTGGAACTTCTGATACGCTAATGCGCTCACAAATCTATTATCCCACACCTCAGATTTTCTGGATCTGGCCAACCCCCCAATATTGGCGTCACCCCCTCTCCCATCATCCGGGACCTCATCA
Source organism: Nicotiana sylvestris (assembly GCF_000393655.2). Lineage (NCBI taxonomy): Eukaryota > Viridiplantae > Streptophyta > Magnoliopsida > Solanales > Solanaceae > Nicotiana > Nicotiana sylvestris. Next base: position 99,304,886 of record NC_091065.1, read on the forward strand.
TCATCATCATCCACAACAATAGGGGTAGCTAGTGAAGCCGAAGTTGTAGCAGGTGGGGAAGATGGTGCCGAAGCTGCACTACCTTCCTCTGAGCCATCAGATGACTCAAAAGAGGAGGTAGGTTCATCTCGTAACTGGAATTCCCACTTGGACTGTGTGGGGACATGAGTGGGTATAGAGTCTCCTTCCGAAGCTTCCCGTGAAGGGACATACTCACTAGTGTCTGAATGGTCTGCGGCTTGATCCGCAGTTTTGATGGCAACTCTCATCTTGCTAATTGATTTTTGGACTGCTAGGGGTATCTTGGTCTTTCCATTACCCCTGCCTCGGCAGGGTCCTGCCCTCCCTTTAGATGTATCAACTCCACCTCTGGATTGGACCATTGTCTGCAGCAAACAAGAAATGAAATATAGTCAGAATAAAGCTTCAAGCATATGCTAAAATAATGCAGTTGCAATGCAGAAATTGTTTCTCAGAACCAGGAACTGCGGACCGTGAAAAAGTAAATGCGGCCGCAAAGTGCCCATCGCGGACCGCAAAAAAGTAACCGCGGCCGCGAAGAGGTTAGGTTCAGACTACTAACTCTCTGATTCTAGTTGAGCTCGAACCGCGAAATAATGAATGCGGCCGCGAAAGACCAAGCGCAGACCGCATAAAAGTGGACGCGGCCACAAAAGCTATTAACAGAGTCTCTGAAGCTCAAGAGCGCGGACTGCAAAAACATGGCCTCGGCCGCGAAGAACCAACCGCGGACTACGAACTGCGAACTTATAACAAAACTAAGAAATTAAAAGGTAGGGTATCGCGGACCGCGAAAAAGGAATGCGGCCGCATACCCTACCGCGGACCGCAAAAAATTAACCGCGGCCGCGAAATTCTAACGCATTTGGCACTGGTGAATAATTATTCTAGGGTTTTCACTAAGTGCATACAATCCGTTCAATTAGCAATCAACGTTACTAACCCTATCCCCATTAGGCATGTAAATATTACCCACATATGATTAATCCATAATTTTAGATAAAGGGATGTATTTCACTCTAACTAAAAATTGGAAAGAAAAATTAAAACAAAAACAAAAAGAAAAGAAGAATATAAAATTAATTCATGGATTTGAACATACCAATTGTGAATTTTTAGCAGGAAAACAACGCTTGATTCGAAAGAGATGAGATTGAAAGCCACAGAAGATGCACAATGCTCTTTGTTCGGTGAAATTTTAGGGTTCGAAAAGTGTAAAAGGTTTAGGGACCCTCTATTTATACTTAGCAGATGTGGACCCGCCGACTTACCTGAACGCGGCCGTGAAATTCTACCGTGGTCCGCATTTTGTTACCTGATGAAGAACAACTTCAAGCATCTGACCGCGGTCTGAAAATATTGAACGCGGCTGGGAAATTCACCGCGGACCGCCAAATTATGGACGCAGCCACGAAAGCTGAAGGGTATTTGACAATCCAACTTCAGAGAGTTGGCATTTTTCTCTTTTCAATTACGCGCCCGCGAACAAAAAGATGCGATCGCGATAGGCTCACGCGGACCGTGAATTTCCTACACTTAGCCAAAATTTTCCTTTGTCAATTTGCTGCACTGCACAACCAATTCCTACCTACACTTCACAACCAGTTAGTCCAAAATAATACCTTACAAAAGAAAATCAAAAGAAAGAAAACACTTGGGTTGCCTCCCAAGAAGCGCCTGATTTAACGTTGCGGCACGACATATGTTACCATCATTAACTTGAAATGAACCAATGCCACAACGTGGCCATCATCAACCTTACCAAGGTAGTACTTCACTCGATGCCCATTAACTCTAAAGATTTCACAATTCTTTTTTTTCAAATCTAGAGCACCAAAGGGAGTTACATGCACCACTTCAAAGGGACCACTCCATTTTGACTTTATCTTTTTGGGAAACATACGCAACCGAGAGTTGAATAAGAGAACAAGATCACCTTCTTTGAATTCGTTGTTCTGGATATACTTATCATGTAGGTACTTCATCTTATCCTTATACAATGACGAGCTAGAGTAAACATGAAACCAGAACTTATCAAGCTCATTCAATTGCTCCACCCTAAGATTTGCAGCTATATCCCATTCTAAGTTCAACTTCTTCAATGCCCACATAGCCTTATACTCTAATTCCATGGGGAGGTGACATGCATTCCCAAATACCAACTGATACGAAGACATACCAATTGGAGTTTTGTAAGCTGTTCTATAGTCCCATAAAGCATCGTCAAGTTTCCTTGACCAATCAGTCCGGTTTGCATTGACAGTTTTGGAAAGAACACTCTTGATCTCCCTGTTGGAAACCTCAACCTGTCTACTTGCCTAGGGGTGATAGGGAGTTGACACTTTGTGAGTGACACCATACTTGGAGAGTAAAGTATCAAAGGCTTTGTTACAAAAATGAGAACCCCCATCACTGATAATGGCCATTGGGGTGCCGAACCTGTGAATATATTTTTCTTCAAGAAAGCCACCATGCTCCGTGGTTAATTGATGGGAAAAGATACAACTTCAACCTACTTGGAGATGTAATCCACATCAACAAGAATGTAGGTATTCCCACATAAACTCACAAATGGACCCATAAAGTCGATACCCCACACATCGAAAATGTCGATCTCAAGGATGGTAGTGAGAGGTATCTCATTCTTCTTAGAAATCCCACCGGCTCTTGGGCACTCATCACACCGCTTGACAAGATCGCTAGCATCTTTGTACAAGGTAGGCCAATAGAATCCACAACTTAGACCTTTGTAGCAGTTCTCACCCCACCATGATGACCACTATAGGGAGAAGAATGACAAGCCTCAAGAATATCCAATTGCTCTTCTTCTGGAACACATCTCTGGATAACACTATCGATGCAAATTTTGAAGAGATATGGCTCGTACCAATAATAATCCAAGTAGTCCCGTTTGAGCTTCTTCCTTTGTTTTGAAGAGAAATCATTCGGGACAATTCCGCTCACAAGATAGATAGCCATATCGGCAAACCAAGTCATCTCGGTCAAAGACATGGAAAGGAGTTGTTCATCCAAAAACAAATCATTGATCTCAAGGCCATCATGGGACCTCCCCTCCTCTTCCAAACGAGACAAGTGGTCTGCCACTTGATTCTCACTCCTTTTTGGTCTACTATTTCAAGATCAAACTCTTGTAGAAGAAGTACCCACCTCATCAATCTAGCCTTTGAGTCCTTCTTACTCATTAAATAGCAAAATGCTGCATGATGCACAATCGCTTTGGTACTCATGAGGTACAGGTAGAACTTTTCCATGGCAAATACATGGCTAAGAGTTCTTTTTCGGTCACCATATAGTTGACTTGGGCATCATTCATCGTTTTTCTTGCATAATAGATCAGAAGAAATATCTTGTTGATCTTTTGCCCCAAAACCGCTCCTATCGCAACGTCACTAGCATCGCACATGAGTTCAAATGGTAAGCTCCAATTGGGTGCGGTAATGATGAGAGTGGTAGTGAATCTATACTGGAGAAGCTCAAAAGCTTTCATGCAATCATCACTGAACACAAACTTTGCATCCTTTTTCAACAACTTTCACAAGGGGTTCACCACTTTTGAGAAATCCTTGATGAACCTTCAGTAGAACCCCGCATGCCCTAAAATGCTCCTAACTCCTTTGATGGAAGTAGGAGGAGGGAGTTTTGATATCACTTCAATTTTTGCTTTATCCACTTTAATACCATGCTAGGAGATCTTATGGTCGAGGACAATGCCCTCTTCAACCATAAAGTGGCACTTCTCCAAATTAAGTTCTAAGTTTGTCTCTTCACAACGTGCCAAGACTTTATCAAGATTACCCAAACACCCATCAAAAGAATCCCCCACAACAGATAAATCATCCACGAACACCCCGAGGAAGTCCTCCACCATATCCGTGAATATTGCCATCATACACCACTAAAAGGTAGCCGGTGCATTACACAAACCAAACGGCATTCGCGAGAATGCAAATGATCCATACGGACATGTGAAAGTGGTTTTCTATTGGTCTTTCGGTGCAATGAGAATCTAGTTGTATCCCGAGTACCCATCTAAAAAGCAATAGTAGGCATGCCCGGTAAGTCTATCCAATATTTGATAAAGAAAGGGCAATGGAAAATGGTCTGTGTAGGTCACTTTGTTCAGCTTTCGATAACCCATGTATACCCTCCATCCGCTGAGAGTCCTACTGAGGATAAACTCATTTTTCTCATTTGTGATCACATTCATACCCCCCTTCTTTGCCACACATTATACCGGCGAAGTTCATGAACTATCTGAAATGGGGTACACAACCCCTGCATCTAGCCACTTGATGACCTCTTTCTTGACAACCTCTTGCATGGTCTCATTCAACCTTCTTTGATATTCCATGAAAGGTTTGGCATCTTCCTCAAATATGATTTTGTGCATGCAAAAGGCGGGGATTATACCCCAAATATCCACCAATGTCCAACCTATTGCCTTCTTCCTCTTTTAGAGCACCGTAATGGTGGCATCTACCTGCACGTTAGTTAAGCACGAGGAACGAATAACATGTAATGTGGAACAAGGGCCTAAGAACTTATACTTGAGGTGTGAAGGCAAAGGCTTCAACTTTAATATGGGAAGCTCCTCGATTGAGGGCTTTGTTGGTGGAGTCTTCCGGTTCTCAAGATCCAAGGAAAGTTTTCGAGGTTCATATGTATATGAACCCATTCCTTGCAAAGCATTGACATATTCCACCAATCCTTCATCCTCAGTCACATCATGGTTCAACAACACATCTTCCAAAGGGTCCTCCACATTAATCACAACACTTGTTTCTTCAACAATCGCTTCGGTCACAAGATCCACAAATGAACATACTTCGTTGCTATTAAGCTGCCTCATTAACTTGCAAACATAGAACACAACTTTTTCATTGCCCACCCGGAAGGTGAGCTCCCTTGCTTCAACATCAACTAAGGCCTTTCCTGTAGCTAGGAAAGGTCTCCCTAATATGATCAGCCTTTCATAGTCAACCTCACAGTCAAGTATCACAAAATTCGTGGGAAGTATGAACTTCTCGACCTGAACTAGCCCATCATCAATTATCCCCAATGGCCTCTTCATTGTCCTATCCGCCATTTGCAACCTGATGAATGTGGGCCTTGGTTGCCCAATCCCCAATGTCTTGAACACAGAATATGGTATCAAGTTAATGCTTGCCCCCAAGTCACACAAAGCTTTGGCGAAATCGGCACTACTAATAATGCATGGGATTGTAAAGGCACCGGGGTCTTCTAACTTTAGAGCCATGGAATGTACAGTAGCACTCAATTGGTGTGTCATTTTTATTGTTTCACAGTTCATTGATCTTTTCTTTGTCACCAAGTCCTTCATGAACTTGGCATATCCTAGCATTTGTTCTAGAGCTTTAACCAAAGACACATTTATGGACAAACTTTTCATCATATCAATAAATTTTTTGAACTGGTTCTCATTGTTTTGTTTTACAAGCCTTTGAGGATAAGGTGTATGAGGCCTTGGCAAAGGAGCCTTGGCTTTGGGAACTAACATTTCTGGTATGTCTATCACGTGTTCCCTAGACCGGTTCACATCATTTTGTGTCTCCTCCATGTTGTCATCAATGTCTATCCTCACTTCTTCATTCACATTCTCATCACTCACTTGCACATTATTGCTTGACTCATCATCAACTTGCAACAACACATCATCACTCAAAACCTTTCATAGATTAGAGGTACTAGCAGCTCCACCTTTACCACTTCTTGTAGTCACCTCGCATGGCCCGTATTGTTACCACCCTTCGGGTTTACTACTGTGTCATTTGGTAGTGCCCCCTTAGGGAAAATATTCAAATCTTGTGAAATTTGGCCAAGTTGGACTTCCAAGTTGCGGATGGAAGTGTTGAGGGAGGACAATTGGGCATCGGAGTTGGCATTTTTCTTCATCATTTGCTCAAACATTGCCTCTATCCGTCCCATCTAATTATTGGAAAAGCTGGGACCTTATGATGGATATGAAGGCAGGTTGTTTGGTTGTTGATACATCGGAGGCCTTTGAAAGCCCGGCCCTCGATTCCCTTGATTATTGTTGTTCCAACCACCTTGGTTGTTATTTCCTCTCCAATTGCTATTATTGTCGCCACGCCAATTGCCTTGGTTTCCTTGGTTACCCCAATTTTGATTGTTGTTGTTCCCCCAATTGCTTTAGTTGTTGTTGTTACCACTATTTCAATTTCCTTGTTCATTTTGATTTTCCTAATTTCCTTGGGATCTCCACTGTTATTGATTCGGAGCATTGCTCAGTTGACCTTGGTAGTTGTTTACATATTGAACTTCTTCACTTTAATCATCATACATATCATCTTGATTGTAACCACTGCCACTTTGCTCAAATTGATCAGGATTGCCTTGAATTTGTTGACCTCGTTGTCTTCTCTTGTTGACCATCATATTCACCCCTTCCATGACATTCACTTGTTTTGGCCCTTGAACTTGTTGCAACTGAGCTTTGGACAATTGGTTCATGGTCGTATTTAACTTGGCTATTGCTTGGCCATGGTCATGGAGCTCTTATATAGGTGAATGACATGGGGATCACCTTGTGGCACGTTAGCTCGTCTTTTCCACGCCAAGGAAGTATCCTCCATTTCATCAAGTATCTCACACGCCTCAACATAAGGCGTGTTCATGAAGTTTCCCCTAGTGAGTTGGTTAACTACACATTGGTTGATAGTGTTAATGCCATGTTAGAACATTTGTTGGATCATGGCTTCGGTCATGCCATTGTTCGGACGTTCTTAAACCATAGTCCGGTACCTTTCCCAAATCTCATGAAGTGGTTCATTTGGCTCTTGTTTAAAAGCGAGTATCTCATCTCTTAGCATCACCATATGTCCCGGAGAGAAGAACTTTGCTATGAATTTTTTGGCCAACTCATCCAAAGTGGTGATGGAATGGTTGGGCAACCTTTCAAGCCAATCCAAATCTTTCCCCCTTAGAGAGAATGGGAAAAGCTTTACCCTCAATGCATCATCAGAAACATTAGTTTGCTTGTCCCCTCAGCATGTATCAAAAAAACCTTTGAGATGCTTGTAGGCGTTTTGGTGTGGAGCTCCAGTGAAGAAACCCCTTTGTTCCAAGAGTGCAAGCATGACATTGGTTATCTGGAAGTTGCCTGCCCTAATTCGGGGCGGGACTATTGCACTTGCATAGCCTTCATTGGGCAACACCCGATGTGCTGCCCTTTCTGGAGGTGGGGGGGGGGGTTTGGAATATTATCATGAGGCGGTCGGCCTCTCCTTTGTGCTTGAGGTTTGGGTTGAATCTCATCTACATTGTCATCATCTACCTCCTCCCCTCATGGTAAATTTCCAAGGGCATCATTGTTAAGAGCCATTTGGTACCTAAAAGCAATTCACAAATAAATTAGAAAAATGGAAGGAAAGAAAAACAAAACACACAAATACTCGAAGATATAGCTAAAATCGTTTAACTTCCCGGCAACGGCGCCAAAAATTGATCGGGTCCAAGTCTGCACTACTATTAAGTAGCGAGGATGGTCGATGCAGTTTTACCCAACAAAGGTCAGGATCGAATCCACAAGGAGTTAATTTATTTGGAGTTAGATTTATATCCAAGTAGAGATGCGGGTTTTGCTCTTAATTGCACTTCCACAAATGGTTGGTTGTTTTCTACTTCTACTTCTATTCTATATCATGTTGTGATGACCTTTTGGGTCATCACTTGATTTACAAGTAAATTTTGTATTTCGAGGTCTTAAAAGCCTCCTTTTTCTTACCTCGATTTGCGTGCGCAGTCTGGGCATATATTCGGAACGCTTTTATGTGAAAATTTGATGAAAATGCTAATTTGGCCTTTAAAATTAAATTTAAGTTAACTTTGATCAATATTTTGGGTAAACGGACCTGGACCCTTGATTTAACGGTCCCGGAGGGTCCGTAGAAAATGATGGGACTTGGGCGTATGCCCGGAATTAAATTTCAAGGTCCCAAGCCTGAGAAATAAATTTTTGAAGAAAATTGTTTAACTAAAATTTTAAGAGTTTTTGGAAATTTGAATGTATTTGAGATTGATATTATCGGGCTTGTATCTTGGTTCCGAAGCCCGGTACAGGTCTTATATGATATTTAGGTTGAGCTTGTAAAATTTGGTAAGAAATGGACTTGAATTGACATGAATTGGACCCTCGTTTGATAAAATTTGAACTTAAGAGTTCTTGATATTCTTCTTTGATTTTAATGCTAAATTCGTTGTTAAAAGTGTTAATTTGGCGATTTGATCGCACGAATAAGTCCATATGATGTTTTTGAGTTAGTATGGATATTTGGTTTGGAGCCCCGAGGGCTCGGGTGAGTTTTGGATAGGTTTTGGAATGTTTTTACACTTAGAAAAGTTGCAGGTTTTGCTGTCTCAGGTGCACCGAGATTTTATTCTTCGCGTTCGCGTGGCTTCACTCGCGAACGCATAAGGCAAGTTTCCTTAAGTGCCAGTTTGTTCTTCGCGGATGCGGAGCTCAGGACGCAAACGCGAAGCTGTGGGGGAAGTTACCTTTCGCGAACGCGTTCATGCTCTCGTGAACGCGTAAGGTTAGTGGTCCTGGGGGAGGGATTTCAAATTGTTCTACGCGAACGCGGCCACCTAACCGCGAATGCCTCGCTTGAGGAGCTGAAGTTCCGTGAACGCGAGCCTTTAAATGCGAAAGCGATGGCCATCTGGGCCTGACCCATCGCGAATGCGACAGGCCCATCGCGAACGCGATGAAGGCCTGCCCAGTCATTTTTAAAACAGTAGCAAAAAAACGGGTAGAACCCATTTACTTCATATTTTAAAAACTAGAGAGCGTTGAGGCGATTTTCAAGAGACAAGTTCTTCCCTAAAGCATTGGTATATGATTCTAAACCTTTTTCTTTCGATTTTCCATTGCATGTCATCAATCTTCATCCAAAAATGTAAGATTTTTATGGTAGAAATTGAGGATTTGGGTAGAGTTAGGGCTTTTTGAATAATTGGGATTTAGACCTGGTTTTGGGGTCGAATTTTGAAACTAATTGCATGTTTGGGCTCGTGGGTGAATGGGTGATCGGGTTTTAGTTCGAACCTCGAGTTTCGACCAAGCGGGCCCGGGATCGATTTTTGACTTTTTGGGGAAAATGGTAGAAAATCTATAATTTAGCATTGGGTATGAATTCATTAGCATTTATTGATGTTGTTAAATTAATTTGGACTAGATACAAGTAATTTGGAGGCGAATTCTAAAGTAAAAGCGGTGTTTGAGGCTTGAGATGGCCATGGAAATTCGAGGTAAGTGTTTGGTCTAACCGTAGCTTGAGGGAATAGATATCGTGCTATATTTGCTATGTGCTAGTGTAGTGTAAGACGTATAGGTGTGGTGACGAGTATCTATACATCGTTGTCAAGCATGCTCGTGAGTCTTAAATTGAAATTGTTGTGTTCTTAATAAGTACTACAAATGCCTAAGTTGTTGATTCTTGGTGTTGGGTAAGAATTATGATTATTCTCGTGGTAATTGTTTATTGTTGAGTATTGGTTTTAGTTGAGGTTTCTTTTGTGAAGTTAAATGTATGAACAAGTTTGGTTATAGTTGGTTCCCTTGCCAGGACGTATTTACTTCTTACTGTTGGTTCCCATACCGGGATGTGTTTATCCTCATTGTTGATTCCCTTGCGTGATATTGTTGTTTCCTTATTGTTACCTTGTTGGGATTCTTATGTGATTGGTGTTGAATTGTATTTTGGGATTGGGTTGCATGCCGCAACAACATTATATGGGATCGGGTTGCACGCCGCAACATGGAGTAATAAGGGAGGACAAGAGGGGTCGGGTTGCATGCCGCAACAATGATATATGATTAGATCGGGTTGCACGCCGCAACAGTGATATATGATTGGATCGGGTTGCATGCCACAACAAGGATATATGATTGGATCGGGTTGCACGCCGCAATAGTGTTATATGATTTGGATCGGGTTGCGCACTGCAAAAATAGATAATAAAAGTTGATATTGATTTGTTATTGTTTCCTTACTCTTACTGATGCAAACCTTAAAATGTTCTTCATGTTTTTATCCTGAGTTACTGTTGTTACTTGATATTCCCCTGTAGCATGTTCCCCTTCCCAACTTTAAATGCTAGTTTCTGTTATTACTACTTGTCATATATGCTTTAACTGCACAGGTTTATTTGATAGTCTTGTCCTAGCCTCGTCACTACTTCACCGAGGTTAGGCTCAACACTTACCAGCACATGGGGACGGTTGTGCTAATACTACACTCTGCACTGTGTGCAGATCCCGGTGATGGAGCATTTGGACCGTAGAGAGAGGTTACTGCCTTCAGTCCATCAGGAGACCCGAGGTAGTCCTGCAGGCGTCTGCAGGCCTTGGCGTCCTCTTCTATCTTTATATTCAATTTTCATTAACTTTAGAGACAGATTGTATCTTTTTGTCCAGACAACTGTTTGTCGTATTCGTAGATGATCCGTGATATTGTGACACCAGTTCTGGGTGGAGATGTACTTTGTATTTTTCGTATTTATATTAGGCTAAGTTATTAGATTTCGTCTTCCGCATTTCCTTAATTATTATTATTATTCTGCTGTTGATCGCATGTTGTTTTAAAACTGTAAAAAAAGGCTAAGTAAAAAGGGGTTAATGAATCTATAATAGTCGGCTTTCCTAGCTTTCACGAGTAGGCACCATCACGACTTCCAAGGTTGGAAAATCCGAGTCGTGACAAGTTGGTATCAGAGCTCTAGGTTACTTAGGTCTCATAATTCATGGACAAGCTTGGTAGAGTCTGAGAGATCGGTACGGAGACGTCTGTGCTTAACCCCTAGAGGCTGTAGAGTTAGGAACAATTTCACTTCTATTCATCTTTGTCGTGCAGTTTGGTTTCTCAATGTTAATTGAATTTCTACTCTGTTCTTTCGTAGATGGCGAGAACACACGCTTCCTCATCTTTTTATCAGCAGCCCGAGCCTCCCAGTAGTAGCTCCACGAGGGGTAGAGGGCGAGGCCAAGGCCGTGCTAGAGCCTAAGACAGGGGCATAGCTTTGCCCAGAGTAGCAGCACCAGTGGTAGAGCCTCAAGTAGAGTTCGACGATAAGGTTCCAGCCCAGACAGTTTTGGTGGTCTAGCTCAGGTCCTAGAGGGTTCATTGCTACCCAGTACTCCAGGATGCTCTGATCTGTCTAGTGGGCCTTATGGAGAGTGTCACCCGGGCATGCTTACTTCCTGTAGCACCAACTGTCTCTCAAGCTGGGGGAGGAGAGCAGACTCCCGCTACCCGCACTCCAGAGCAGATGGCTCCTCAGTTTCAAACTCCAGCAGCTCAGCCAGTTGGAGCAGTTCAGCCGGAAGTAGTAGCTTAGACCAGTGATTGAGTAACTATGTCTGCCGATGCTTTATAGAGATTGGACAGGTTCACCAAGCTGTTCACTACTACTTATGGTAGTATATCTTAAGAGGATCCCCGGGATTATTTAAATAACTGTCATGAGGTTCTTTGGAACATGGGGATAGTGGAGACCAACGGGGTCGACTTTGCCGCTTTTCATCTGTCAGGTTTTGTCAAGACTTGGTGGAGGAATTATTGTTTGGCTAGGCTAGCTGGGTCGCCTTCCTTGACTTTGGATCAGTTCTCTCAGCTATTTCTGGAGAAATTTATTCCTATCACTCAGATGGAGGACTATCGGAGGCAGTTTGAGCGTCTCCAATAGGGTTTTATGACTGTTACTCAGTACGAGACCAGATTCATTGCTTTGGCCCGTCATGCTCTTATAATACTTCCCACCGAGAGAGAGAGAGAGAGAGAGGGTGAGGAGGTTCATTGAGGGACTCGCTCAGCCGATTCAATTGAAGATGACTAAGAAGACTAGGTGCGAGATTTCTTTTCAAAATGCGGCCAATGTGGCCAGGAGAGTTGAGATGGTTTTATCACAGGGTAGTGGTCAGGGGTCTGATAAGAGGCCCCGTCATTCAAGCAGGTTCAGTGGTGCCTCATTTGAAGGAAGAGATTCTTTTGGTAGGGGCCATCCTCCCAGGTCGTATCATTCAGCACTTCATACATCTCATGCTGCTTCAGGTGGCCGTGGTTCTCATATGCATTATTCTGATCAACAGTCCTACCGTTCTCCATCAGCTTCTATCAAAACATCTCCTATTCAGAGCTATTCTCATGGTCAGCTGGCCCGCTAGGGTCAGTCTCAGTTCCCTCAGCCGCAACACTCAAGTGGATGCTTTGAGTGCGGTAAGTATAGTCATATCCAGAGGGCTTGTCTGAGATTAGTAGGTGTTCTGTCGTAGCAGAAGGGTTCCCATGCTATGGTTCAGGAACCAAGTGTTCCACTGCCCGCTCCGCCAGCTAGAGGTGGGGGTAGAGGTGCTAGAGGTGGAGGTAGAGATATTAGAGGTGGAGTTCAGGCCATTAGAGGTGGAGGCCAGCCAGCAGGGGGCCGTCCGAGGGACGTGGTTTAGAGTGGTGGGGCCCAGCCCCGATGTTATACTCTTCCAGCCAGGCCCTAAGTTAAGCCCTCCGATGTAGTTATCACAAGTACCGTTCTGGTCTCTAGTAGAGATGTTTCAGTTCTATTTGACCCAGGGTCTATATACTCCTATGTGTCATCTTATTTTGCCACGTATCTGGTCATGCCTAGTACTTTTTTGAGTGCTCCTGTATATTTGTCTACACCGATGGGTGATTCTATTGAGGTGGATCATGTCCATCATTAATGTATAGTTGTGATTGGGGGTTTTGAGACCCGAGTAGATCTGTTATTGTTGGATATGGTTGATTTTGATGTCATATTAGGGATGGACTGGTTATCACCTTATCACGCTATCTTAGACTGTCATGCCAAGACTGTGACCTTAGCCTTACTAGGTTTGCCTTGTTTAGTGTGGAGAGGGACTCCTGGTCATTCTACCCGTAGTTTTATCTTATATATGAAGGCTCGACATATGGTTGATAAAGGATGTTTAGCCTATTTGGCGTATGTTCATGATTCTAGTGCCGAGGTTCCTTCTATGGATTCTGTGCCTATTGTTCATGAGTTTCCTGAGGTATTTCTTTCAGACCTACCGAGTATGCCACCCGACAGGGATATTGACTTCTGCATTGATTTGGCTCCGGGCACTCAGTCCATTTCTATTCCGTCGTATCGTATGGCCCCGCCAGATTTGAAGGAATTGAAGGAGTAGTTGCAAGACTTGCTTGATAAGGGCTTTATTAGACCTTGGGGTGCGCTGATGTTGTTTGTTAAGAAGAACAGATCGATGAGGATATGTATAGATTATCGGTACTTGAACAAGGTTACAATCAAAAACAAGTATCCATTGCCGAGAATTAATGATTTGTTTGATCAGCTTCAGGGTGCCAAGGTATTTTTGAAGATTGACTTGAGATCTGGCTACTATCAGTTGAGGATTAAGTCATCCGATATCCCTAAGACAGCTTTCTTCACTCGGTACGGGCATTATGAGTTCTTGGTGATGTCATTTGGGTTGACACATACCCCAACAACTTTTGTGAATTTGATGAACCGAGTGTTCAATCCTTATTTGGATCCCTTCTTGATTGTCTTCATTGATGATATTTTGATCTATTCCCGCAGCCGAGAGGAGCAGGAGCAGCATCTTCGAGTCGTTCTTCAAACTCTGAGGGATAGTCAGTTGTATGTCAAGTTTTCGAAGTGTGAGTTTTCGTTGAGTTCGGTTGCATTCTTGGGCCATATTATATCAGCGGAGGGTATTCAGGTGGATCCTAAGAAGATTGCAGCAGTCAAGGATTGGCCTAGACCCACATCATCTACAGAGATCCAGAGTTTCTTGGGTTTGGCGGGTTATTATCGTCAGTTTGTGAAGGGGTTTTTGTCTATCACAACCCCGATGACCAGGTTGAGCTAGAAGAGTGCCCAGTTCAGGTAGTCGGACGAGTGTGAGGCAAGATTTCAGAAGCTTAAGACAGCTTTGACTACGTCGCCAGTGTTGGTTTTGCCCACAGGTTTAGGGCCATATACAGTGTATTGTGATGCATCACGTATTGGACTTGGTGAGGTGTTGATGCAGAATGGCAAGGTTATTGCATATGCTTTGCGACAGTTGAAGATCCAAGAGAAGAATTATCCAGTTCAAGATTTGGAGTTAGCAGCCATTGTTCATGTGTTTAAGATTTGGAGGCATTATTTGTATGGCGTGTCATGTGAGGTGTTCACGGATCACAAGAGTTTGCAATACTTGTTCAAGCAGAAGGAGCTAAATTTGAGGCAGAGGAGGTGGTTGGAGCTAATAAAAGACTATGATATCACCATCTTGTATCATCCGGGAAAGGCCAATGTAGCGGCTAATACATTGAGTAGAAAGTCAGCCAGTATGGGCAGCCTTGCGTATATTCCAGCCGGTGAGAGGCCGCTTGCTTTAGATGTTCAGGATTTGGCCAATCAGTTCGTGAGGTTGCATGTTTCTGAGCCCAACCGTGTTCTAGCTTGCACAGTCGCTCGTTCTTCATTATTTGAGCGTATCCGAGATCGGCAATATGATGATCCTCATTTGCATGTCCTTAGAAACACGGGGTGGCACGGAGGTTCCAAGAAGGTTACAGTTGGAGATGATGGAGTTATGAGGATGCAGGGTCGTATTTGTGTGCCTAATGTGGATAGACTCTATGAGTTGATTCTAGAGGAGGCCTATAGTTCCCGGTATTCTATTCATGGTGTGCCCATGTCTATCATTTACGATCGAGGTACACAGTTTACTTCACATTTCTAGAGGGTAGTTCAGCATGAGTTGGGCACACGGGTTGAGTTGAGCACAACATTTCATCCCCAGACGGATGGACTGTCCGAGCATACTATTCAGATTTTGGAAGATATGCTCTGAGCTTGTGTTATGGACCTTTGAGGTTCGTGGGATCAGTTCTTGCCTTTAGCAAAGTTTGCCTACAATAACAGTTACCAGTCGAGCATTCAGATGGGTCCCTATGAGGCACTATATGGTAGGCGGTGTCGGTTGCTAGTTGGATGGTTTGAGCCGGGAGAGGCTCGATTGTTGGGTACATATTTAGTCTAGGATGCCCTGGATAAGGTGAAGATTATTCAGGACAGGCTTGTCGCGCCCCCTTTTTTTCCCTCCTCGCAGGGAGAGAGGTTCGGGTTTTGACATTCCATGGGGTGTGATAACTCATTTCCTTTTGGGAATTGGGTGTTTGAAGAGTCGCCACCTAACGAATTATGGTGCGTTAGGGAACCTAGAGTGATTAACTCTTGGGTTGGTCAGCATTGCCAGAGATTAGGGTAAGGGCTCGAAGTAACCTCGAGGGGAGGGTGTTAGGAACTCCTCTTAGTCCACAACTATGGATCCAAACCGAACTTATATTCACAAATTAGTCCATATAAATAAACAGTTCAATCAAATAGGTTGCAAGTAAAATACGTTGGGTAACTCAAGTAATAGAATAAAGATTTTTTGAACAAAGTTGTAAATAAAGGTTTAAATAGAAAAGGAATTTTTGTAAAGGAGGAGTCCTAGGTTGGTTAGCCTATAGGATCACCTCACACAATGTCCGGTAAACACTCCTCGATGAAGGGCTACACATGATATTAGCGTGTGGTCATCATATCCCATATCTACCCTTCCCATCCCTTTAGTAGTCATGCAAAGCGAGTGTTTGGTTAGCGATCTCTATTGCGTGCTGCTACCCGTCCCTTCCTAACGGTCTTGGAGGGAGTTAGGACCTCTACCTATAGGCTATTCTAGACAGACCCCTAAGGCCTTAAAGGCAAAAATTCTAAGGCGACAAGCAAAACACATAGGTCTTTCAGCACATAAAAGGGAGCAATTAGAGGCTCAAGTTTCCTCCTCAAACAAGGAACATAAACAGTATGACTCAAGCACAATTAAGGGATTTTATTAGACAGTATCTTAAGGCAGGATGTCTAGGAGAATATGCAGAAGACAAAAAATTTCTTTTTAGACTCAGAAGTTATAACCCTAGCAGTTGCCTATCGATTCAAAAAGCCTGTTAGGATCAGAAAACATTAAGCAATAGGAGAAGTTTTAGGATCGTAGTTTTGAAAACACCCTACAAGCTTGCCTATATGCGGAATACTGATGACTGCATTGTATAGTAAGCCAGGGTAGATTTTAAAACAGACTTTTGAAAATTATATAGGCATGATGTCTAATAACAGATTAAGGCAGTTTTAAAAGACTTGTTTCAGAAATATAAACTGTTTAATTGAACCAATTCAGAAGTGAACTAGGCATGGACTAGGTTGAATCATTTAGACTAGTTGAAATTGACAACCAGGATTTCGAATATGGTTCCCTATAGGCATGATATCTAACTTTGTTAATCTGATTTTAAGACATGCAGACATGAAAACATGCATAAACACTTGCCATAACATCATCTGGATTAAGTCTTTTAGGCATGATATCTATTAGTTAATCTGATTTTAAGACATTAAAGGCATACATAAACGCTCATCATAACAGGATATGGATTAAGTCCTATAGGCATGGCATCTATTAGTTAATCTGATTTTAAGACATTGAAGGCATGATTATTTGGAACCTATAGGCATGATTTCTAGCATGGTGAGATGACAAAATGTAAAGCCCTATAAGCATGATTTCTATTTGGTAAGGCAATCAAATTAAAATATAAAGTCCTATGATAATGATTTCTATTTGGTAAGGCAATCAAATTAAAATGTAAAGTTCTATGATCATGATTTCTACTCGTATTACCCCATAAACATGTATCTACCCATTCCTTTCACTAAATACCCCAATATTTATTTTCAAGTTATTACAGACTAATGAATGAATTACATAAGTAAATAAGAAAATAAGAAGCTATTGTATAGGGAGCCTTCGATTAGGCCCAGATTTCCAAAGCCTCCAACGGCCTCAAATGCCTTAATTCCATAGACAATGTCAGAGTCTAGGTGCATCAAAGTTCCCTAAGGATCTCAAGGATCCCGGGTAGTGCTTACACCTAGACTTAGTAATCAAAGATTGAACAAGTGCAGTGTGGAATGGCCAGCCTCAGTATGGCAGAGTTCGGAGGGTTCTCAAGAGGATTCCAAGGTAGTACACAAACTGGAGGGGGCAAAAATTATTGACTACGAGTAGAGTGAAAGTGATTGACAAAAGGTTTTAGTGAAAAACTATATAAAAGGAAGGCTATTTGAAAGTAATTTAGTAAAACACATAGACTATTTGAAAAGAGATTGAAGAAATGAATAGAAGTCCAAACACAACACCTTAGGACAGGCTCATACACAGCCAGGAGTCATAGCACCAAGGCAGGTTCAGTAGTCACAAATAGGGGTCAAGGGGTTTGGGAATACATGGAACACATGGTGGTAAACACATAGAGATAATTGGTGCAGACATGTTCAGAAATAACACAGAGGGGTAACATGCTGATCTAAAGGAAGGGGAGTACATAAAATGTAAACATCAATTACAAGTTTCACAACAAAAACCACAAATAGATGCAAACTAGAAGCAGGATGAACTGAAGCAATAAGAAAATCGTATTGTTGTTGGAACTTTGAATTGAAATTTAAACATACCAGTAAAGAGGACAGTAAGCAGAGTAAAAGAATAGTAGGACACAATGGTTAGTCTTGGCTTGCAGCCGGCTAACTTAGAGTAGTAACAAGTATCACAAAAGAGTGCAGAAAGTTTTTAAGTGTGAGAGATAGTTTTTGAACCAAGAGTGTTCAACTCTTGTGTTGATGAAAGACTAAGGTATTTATAGTTTGAAAGTAGGTAGAAAATAAGGTAAAAATCAAAGTCCATTAGTAACTAAGGAACTCGAAATCAGTCAGCCAGGTAATCAAGGTAAATACTCCCCTTAAGTTAATGGAATTAATTCAAACGGTAAGAACAAGTGGTAAATAAAGAAAGAAACCAGTATGCAACTAATAAAGAAAGATTCAAGTTCAGTAAGTATAGGGTAGACAATTAGGACTAAGTTCAGAAAACTCCAATTAAGGAAATGATTTAGTAAGAATAAAGTACCATATCAAATAAGGTAGGGGAATCAGTTAATTTAGACAGACGAGTAGATTTTTAGGGTTTTTAAGAGGATCTTTCAATCAAACCATAAAATAAGGAATCCAGAATCAATCAAGAGAAAATTATGATTCAATATGCAACATATAAATAGAGTAAGAGCAACTAGACGCAGCAAACAGGCAGGGTCAGCAATATCGATAGAAAGAGGCAAGTCTTGAACAATCGATGAACATAATCACATAGAGGTGGTATAAGTAAGGCTAAGAACTCAATAAGAACATATTCGAAGTAAGGTAGCCACAGAAACTTGGCAAGAATCGAGTAGTCATGCTAACACACAGAACCAAATAAAGAAGATCTAGAAAAATTAGGGATTTTAACATAGGTGAGTTGAAAAAGCAGTAAGAACATAGAATTAATCAAGATATGCAAAGGATAGAAGTTGAAACATAAAAATCGGTTTAAACAAAGTATAGAAAAAGTTCCGAAAAACCTTAACTTTAGAAGAAAGTGAAAATAACTTGAAATCGACAATTTTTGCAAAAGAGGTTTAAGAACAGTGTAAAATACAAAAGGAACAGACTCGAATCATTTAAAATAGCACAGATCTAGGAGATGTAAACAAAATTAGGGTTTCAGAAGAAACCCAAGTAGAGATGGAAGAACCTATTTAGAAACTCAAAGATCGTAACAAATACGGTGTAATTTTGCTCGGAATCACACCGGAGTAGCCATGATAGCTAAAACAGCAAACCCTAGATATAAGTCGGCATGGCCCAGGGCCCTTGAAGGCATTAGAGAAGATGAGTATGGCAAATGAGGAGCCATTGGAGGATTTGGGGTCGAAGGTTGGTCATCGAAAAAGACCAGAGAAGGGTGGCGGTTGAAAGGGGGTTAGGGTTAGGTTGAGAGAAGATAGAAGATAAGAGGATTTGAGGGCGGCGGTGTGTAGAGAATGATTAGGGTTAGGGGTCGTTTAGGATTAAAAAAGGAAAGAAACCATACGAGCCATTGATCTTTCAATTCAATGGCCATGATCTAATGAGTTCTGGGTCGGGTAAGTGTATATAGGTTCTGGGTCGGGTAATCTAGTAGGAAATTGGACTGGGGTTTTGTTCAATTTAGGCTATAATTAAAATGCAAATTTGGCTATAATTTAAATAGCCAATTTTCCCTATTTAATTTATAATAAATAATAAAAATATTTGAAAAATAATTTTATGTACCAAAATAATTTAAAATATATATTTATTATTTTAAAAATATAGAAACCAATTTTACACATATAAAAAGTAATTATACATTAAATGGGCCAATATTGCAATTATATGCAATTTAGCCTAATAATACCAAATGCAATTATAAAAAATGCATGAAAAATATATTAACCATATTTTGGCATAAATATAGGAATTAAATGACTAAGTCATCATAATAATAATTTGGAAAATAATAATTGGGGATTTTATGAATAAAAGAGGAAAAAATAAATCAATTTAAATCCTTAAAATTATGAAAAAATTATAAAAACCCTGTGCATGCTTATATATGCATGTATATACTATTTTGAAGGTATTTATGCATACTTAAAAATATATAGAGAAAAATTTGGTATCAACAACTGCCCCTCTTTACCCGGGAAGGATGAAGGAGTTTTCGGGTAAAGAAATGATGGCCAATTTTACCGGACGGGATGTTTTGAAAGACAGAGGCCGAACTCCAATCTTTGAGTTATCTACATATCCCTAGTTTTACAGGAATCAGGCCATGTATAGTACTGGATTCACCCGCGGAGTATGCCGATGAAATTATTACAAGAATGGACACGAGATGCGGAAGCGGCTACGGTGTGTGGTTAAAGATCGGGACTGTTGGAGTGAACAGGAGCAAGATTTCTCCTGCTAGGATAGCGGTTGCTAACTGGTTACCTGCAGATAAATGATGCTACAAACGTATTTGCGAAATTTTAAACATGATACAAATTCCCTTCGGACCATGAGGGTTGTCTTTGGATGATTAAAGATGACGTCCTTGGACCATGACGTCCTGGGCCATGAATTGTTTAGTGAGGGATTCACAGCCCATGAAATGGTGTTCTCGGGCCATGAAACTAGTGCCTCCGAACCATGACGCCTTTGAATAATGATATGCAAGTTCGAGAGATCCTCAGGCCATGGCATGATGTCTTCCGCCTATGAGGATGATGCCTTGAGAATATGACGCCTTCGGATAGATTAGCGATGTTTCAGCCCATGATATGCAATAATATGATGTTACCAAGACAATGCTTAGTCTTGTGAAAAGGAGGGCAGAGCTTAGCCCGATTGAGAAGCAAATAGATAGTATTAGCAATAGACTAATATTTGTGCAAAGAGGGACAATGCTTAGTCCCATGCGAATGTGGAGGTAGGATTAGCCTTATGCAAGTATGGAGGGAGGGATTAGCCTCATACAGATAGGGAGTCAAGGATTAGACTCATGCAAGCACGGAGGCAGGGATTAGCCTCATGGAGTCAAGGATTAGCCTCATGCAAATAGGAAAGCAAGGATTAGCCTCATGCAAATAGGGAGGTAAGGATTAGCCCCATGGAGTCAAAGAATAGACTTGCAAACAGAGAGGCAAGGATTAGCCTCATGGAGTCAAGGATTAGATTCATGCAAATGGAGAGGCACGTATTAGCCTCATGGAGTCAAGGATTAGACTCATGCAAATGGGGAGGCAAGGATTAGCCTCATGCAAGTGGGGAGGCAAGGATTAGCCTCATGCAAGTATGGAGTCAAGGAGTACACTCATGCAAGTAGGGATTCAGGGATTAGACTCATGCAAATAGGGAGGCAAGGATTAGCCCCATGGAGTCAAGGAATAGAGTCATGCAAATGGAGAGGCAAGGATTAGCCTCATGGAGTCAAAGATTAGACTCATGCAAATGGGGAAGCAAGGATTAGCCTCATGCAAGTAGGGAGGCAGGGATTAGCCTCATGCAAGTATGGAGGCAAGGATTAGCCTCATGCAAGTAGGGAGGAAGGGATTAGTCTCATTAAAGTATGGAGTCAAGGATTAGACTCATGCAAATAGGGAGGCAATGATTAGCCTCATGCAAAATGGGAGTCAAGGATTAGCCTCATGCAAGTAGGGAGGCAAGGATTAGCCTCATGCAAATAGGGAGTCAAGGATTAGACTAATGCAAGTAGTGAGACAGGGATTAGCCTCATGCAAGTATGGAGGCAAGGATTAGCTTCATGCAAGTAGGGAGGCAGGGATTAGCCTCATGCTAGTATGGAGGCAAGGATTAGCCTCATGGAAGTAGGGAGGCAGTGATTAGCGCCATGCAAGTATGAAAGCAAGGATTAGCCTCATGTAGGGAGAAAGTAGTGAGTAAAAGTAGCATGTGTCTCAGCTGGAGATGTATATTCGGTGTTTGATGGCTTGATTGACACTAATCGTGCTACGCGCATATATCTGCAGATGTCATCGTTATGTCAGATGTGCCTGCGTTCAAAGAAAAATTGTAAGTGCTGTAAGGGGAGGTTGGTTTGTGCTTCTGTCGGCTGGCTTTGCCCTGCTCCATTCTGAAAGCCCTTTCAAGTCCCCCTAGGTAGCACCTGACTGTTATAGAAATAGAATTTTCAAAAAATATGCAATTATTGATAAAATAATAGATTTGTTTTGGAAACGTATTGATATATCAAGTAGTTTTTGATGAACTAGTGACTGTGACACATCTCAAAGACGTTGCAGCTCTCTTATGGAATTTTGAGGGTCCTCCTCAAAATTTTACCCCACTTTGGTAAATGATCTTTGATTGTTTGCGGATGATGGACCCTGCTGAATCCTATCCGGAATTTTGAGAATCCTTCTCAAAATTTTGCCCCAGTTCTTAACTGATTACTGAATTCCCAGCATGCGATGGCGTTGGCTGGACTAGCTCCGGAATTTTGAGGACCATCCTCAAAATTCTGCCCAGTTTATGATTTTGGGGAAATGAAAATTTTATTATAATATAACCGAACCCATAAGGCTACCTACATATCCCCTCTAAAACGGGAATCAGGTCAAGCATAGTTCAATTACATCAGAAGAGAAAATGTAAAGTATCGAAGCATAATATCTCTTGACTGCGTCTAAATTGATCAGTTTTGGCCAGACTTCCCATCCATTTCTACATGTATGAGTGCTCCTCCTGTTAGTATTCTGTGAATCATGTACAAATCTTGCCAGTTGGGAGAGAATTTTCCTTTGGCTTCATCTTGATGTGGGAAGATTCAATACCAGCTACCCTAGTGCGAACTGTCTTGGTCTGACCCTTTTTTTTAAAGTTTTGGACATTATGTTCTAATAAAGTTGGCCTTGACATACTGCGTTCATTATCTTTCCATCGATAAGGGCCAATTGTTGATAGTGACTCCTTATCCATTCTGCATCGCCGAGTTCAGCTTCTTGTATGATTCTTAAAGAAGGAATCTCCACCTCGGTTAGGATAACAGCCTCGGTACCATGAACCAACATGTAGGGGGTTGCCCCAGTTGATGTGCGAACCGTGGTACGGTACCCCAACAGAGCAAAGGGTAACTTTTCGTGCCATTGTTTGTGGTTTTCTACCATTTTCCTTAGTATCTTCTTGATGTTTTTGTTGGCGGCTTCTACGGCTCCATTCATCTGAGGTCTGTAAGTTGTGGAATTCTTGTGCTTGATTTTGAAAGATTCACATATAGCTTTCATTAGATCACTGTTGAGATTGGCGGCGTTGTCAGTAATGATGGATCAGGAACTCCGAATCGGTAGACGATATGTTCCTTGACAAAATCTGCGATGACCTTCTTGGTTATAGCATTGTAAGATGCAGATTCTACCCATTTTGTGAAGTAATCAATGGCTACAAGAATAATCCTATGTCCGTTTGAAGCTGTGGGCTCAATCGGGCCAATAACATCCATTCCCCAACCGGTGAATGGCCAAGGTGGGCTTGTTGCATTGAGCTCATTCGGTGGCACTTTTATCATGTCGGCATGCACTTTGACATTGAAAGCATTTGCGGACATACCGAATGCAATCCATTTCTATGGTCATCCAAAAGTAACCTGCCCTGAGTATCTTCTTAGCCAGAACAAAACCATTCATGTGCGGACCGCAGGTCCCGGCATGCACATCCTCAAGTAGCTTAGAAGCTTCCTTCACTTCGACACACCTTAGTAGCCCCAAATCAGGAGTTCTTCTGTACAAGTTTCCTCTGCTGTGGAAGAAGTGATTTGACAATCTCTGGAGTGTGCGTTTCTTAGTCTGATTTGCATGCTCCGGGTATTCCCTTATTGATAAGTATTCTTTGATGTCATGGAACCAAGGCTTTCCATCTACTTCTTCCTCGATATGAGCACAAAAGGCGGACTGATTATGGATCCTCACCGGAATGGGATCAATGTAGTTCTTATCTGGATGTTGTATCATTGATGACAAAATGTCTAATGCGTCGGCAAACCCATTCTGAATTTTGGGCACATGTTAGAATTCTATCTTTGTGAACCTCTTTCTCAATTCCTGCACATGGTGCAGATATGACAATATCTTGGAATTCTTGGTGGCCCACTCTCCTTGTACTTGGTGCATGAGCAAATCTGAATCGCCGATCACCAATAGCTCCTGAATGTTCATGTCGACTGCCATGTTGAGCCCTAGTATGCAGGATTCATATTCTACTATGTTGTTAGTGCGGGGAAATCTGAGTTTACCAGATATCGGATAATGCTGACCCGTTTCTGATACCAAAACTGCTCCAATGCCTACTCCTTTGAAATTTGCGGCTCCGTCAAAGAACATCCTCCAACCGTCGTATGCTTCAGTAATATCTTCCCCTACAAATGATACTTCTTCATCGGGAAAATACATTTTCAAGGGTTCGTATTCTCTTCCCACCAAATTTTCAGCAAGGTGATCGGCCAACACTTGTCCCTTGACCGCCTTTTGAGCTACATAAACGATATCGAACTCACTCAGTAGTATCTGCCATTTAGCCCACTTCCCAGTGGGCATAGGTTTCTGAAATATGTACTTCAGAGGATCCATCCTGGATATAAGGTATGTAGTGTATGCACAAAAGTAATGCCTCAACTTTTGAGCTGTCCAGGTCAAAGCACAGTAAGTGCGGTCAAGGAGAGAATACTGTGCTTCATAAGGTGTGAACTTCTTACTCAAGTAATATATGGTTTGCTCCTTCCTTCCCGTCTCGTTATGTTGTCCCAAAACACATCTGAAGGCTCCATCTAATATATATAGATAGAGTAGTAAAGGTCGTCCTGGTTCTGGCGGGACCAGAACTGGTGGCGTGGACAGGTACTCCTTGATCTTGTCAAAAGCCTTCTGACAATCCTCTGTCCAGCTTGTTTCAGCATCTTTCCTCAGCATCTTCAAGATGGGTTCACATATGACTGTGGACTGTGCTATGAAGCGACTGATATAGTTGAGACATCCTAGGAAGCTCATCACATACTTTTTTCTCTTAGGTGTGGTAACTCTTGAATATCCTTGACTTTAGACGGATCCAGCTCGATCCCTCAACGGCTGACGATGAATCCCTATAATTTTCCTACAGGAACCCCGAATGTACACTTTACAGGGTTCAGTTTCAAATTGTACTTCCTTATCCTGTCAAAGAACTTCCTCAAGTCTGCTATGTGATATGTGGCCCTCTTGGATGTGATAATGACATCGTCCACATATGCCTCTATCTCCTTGTGGATCATTTCATGAAAGATAGTTGTCATGGCTCTCATGTAAGTTGCCCCAACATTCTACAGACCGAATGTCATCATCTTGTAATAGAATACACCCCACGGTGTGATGAAAGCTATCTTCTTTGCGTCCTCCTCATCCATCCAAATCTGGTGATAGCCCGCGAAGCAATCTACAAAGGATTGGAGTTCATGCTTTGCACAATTATCGATCACGATGTGTATATTTGGCAGTGGGAAGTCGTCCTTGGGACTTGCTCTATTTAGATCCCGATAGTCAACACATACCCAAATCTTCCCATCCTTTTTCAGAACTGGCACAATGTTAGCTAACCAGGTTGGGTATTCAACCACCCTGAGAACTTTGGCTTTGATCTGTTTGGTAACTTCCTCTTTGATTTTCAGGCTCATGTCTACTTTGAACTTTCGGAGTTTCTGTTTTACTGGTGGACACATGGGATTAGTAGGCAACTTGTGAGCCACTATGGACATGCTCAAACCGGTCATGTCGTCATATGACCATGCAAAAATATCCTTATACTTTTTTATGAAGCAAATGTACTCTTCCTTCTCTATTGGTGACAATTGAATGCTGATGCAAGTTTCCTTGACAGTCTCGGCATCTCCCAAATTTACTGCTTCGGTCTCGTCTAGATTGGACTTAGGCTTATTCTCAAAGTTTTCAACCTCCCTGACAATTTCCTCGGGTATCTCATCTTCTTCATCTGAATCACTATTCTCATGTTGCATTGCCTCATTACATGTCACAGTCACTGGTTCATCAGGAAAAGTAATAATAACGCTGTAGAAAGGAAAAATGTAAAGATAGTAGTGAATAATAAAGAGCAAATGCATTTGATTAAAACTTGAGAAATTTTTCAGACAAAACAGGGCTCGATGAATTGAGCATTTATTTTGAAACAAGTAAAGATTAAAACAAAACAACAGGAAATTTTAAATGCCTAAAACGGCTATAGAGGTAAATCCTGTAAAGTTACCCAAGGACTCTACGGGCTCGAGATGGTGTGGCGGTCCAGTTTTTGAGAATAGCTCCCTTCTTCACTGTCTGAATAGTAAGTCCTTCTTCCTCCTCCTCCTCAATTATGGCACCACAGGCCATGTCCTCATTCTCCAAGAACAAATTCTTCAACCCAACTAGTGCTTCTTCTTTTGTAGTCTCCCATTGTGTCAGCCTGGTGAAAAGATTGTTCCAAACATGGCATTGTTTGCTCAAGAGGGTAATACGATCCATGCCATGGAGGCGACCAATCATTGTACTCTTGCCATGTATACTAGTATCCGAGCCCAAAGGTGGCACCATGAATTTTCAGCTGTATTGGTTTGGTGATGCCTTGGAGGTTCTTTCCCAACCCTTTGCCGGGTTCATATCCAGACCATGCTAGTATGCTTTCTATTTGTTACTCCACCACTTATCCTTCTCGATGGCATTGACCCGTTCAATGTGATGATAGGTTTCACATCCTAGCCTTCTTCAATATCTAATGGTCGGGATGGTTTGACTAGTGTAGATGGGGTTACTTCCATCTCCACGAATAATTACCTCTTGGAGGTTCCATTCAAACTTCACGGTTTGATGTAGTGTGGAAATCAGGGCTCCAGCAACATGGATCCATGGGGCTGCTCTGATGGGTGCCAGAGACTTGGGTATAGTGATGGTCATTGGTGGAGTTTTATGGATCGGGAATGAGTGGTGGTGTATTTTGAGGAGTGTGGTAAGTGGTGGTTGGTGGGTACTAAATTGGTTGATGATTATGTTGTGGTGGAGTTGGTATTGGGGGTGGAGTTACGCATTAGTTTGGTGCGGGAGGATTTTGTGGCTGTTGGTTTTGTCTGTTCTGAGGAGGAGTTGGGTTGTGTTTTGTTGGTGGACATTAGGGACATTGAGATAAGTGACAGGTTTGCAAGTTGCGGACCTACTCAAGTTCTCTTCGTAGTTCTAGTATCTTTTGTTCCAGTCTCAAAACCAGGCCGTTCGGGGCCGGAGTACTACAACCATCTGAAGTTTCTGCATTCTTAACATTTTCCTTTCGGATTCCACTAAGTCGTCCATCTTTGATTTTCCTTTGCCCTTTGTGTTGCTTGGAGGAGGAGGAGGTGGAGGGCCTCTAGATCTAGTATGATATGCTGATGAGGCCAGTATGAGTGAACCAACCTAAGGGGATGGGAATAATCATAATGAAAATAAGCAACAACAAAAAAGGTAACTAGTCAGGGAGGATTTTGAAATGTTTACAATATTTAAACACATATTGCGAAAGTAAACTCGCGTCTTAATTTGGGAGCCTCGTTGTGCCCGAGGTAGGCCTAGCGACAAATAGATTTGGAGAACTCTAAATGCCAATAAATGCTTCATTTCATAATTATAAAAAATAGACGAATCCCAAAACGATAATAATAAAATAAGTCACTACTGGCACTTGGCCTTATTACATTTTTAGGAAAAGTAAGTTAATCTAATCTATTTGGTTCCAGAAGGACCTTTCACAGATTCGATCTTCCGGAGTCCATCATACAGATCTCCCAACCCGTGTAGCTCCAACAACAAGTAGGCTCTGGCCAGATGTCCTCCCTCAGCTCCTTCAACGTTCTGGCAATTTTAAATCCCTTTTATGACTTTGCCCTCCAGCTCCACTATTCCTCGCTCAAGATATTCCAGTTTCCTGTTGGAAGTGATTGCCATCTCTTTCCACTCCTCGATCAACCTCACGTTCCTCTCATGTATTTCCCGATGCTCATTCTCTGAGTCGTGGACCCTCTTGCGTAGCCTGTTGTATTTGACTTGAGCTTCAGCTTTATCATCTATGATTCTGTTCCCTCGACTGACCCCTGGTGTCACCATTCTTTTCAGATTTTCTCCAACCATGCCGGGTAGAGAGGGTCGCAGCCTGCATGATATCTATCTGGCTCAACGGTGCTTTTCTCCATAATGATTTTGCAGTGTGCTGAGCTTGGCACTTGTAAGGGACGTCGTCATCTTAGAAGTCTGCCTTGACATGACTTATTTTGACAACCATTGGTACAACCTATTTCCTGCCTGCTTGTCTCATAACTCGGATAGGGACATACGAGTATATCCCTCTCAACCCGATCAGCACCAAGTGTAGAGCATCCTTGGATCTGATAATAAATTCGTCTGTTGGGAACCATTCAAACATCCATTGTACCTGTTCCTTAGTCAGATTGTCAAAGAACTCTACCCATATTCTGGCGCTTTTCGGCTGAGCAAATCTGTTTGGAATGTAAGTCATCTACTTAGGGTGATTGAATGCAATGTGGTCGTTCCAAGCCCTTTGCTGAAATTCTTAACGACAGTAACCCTTTTAGAGATGCTCCAGCAACTATAACTGCAGCAACAAATTACAACACTCGAAATGCTTGGCCCCTCTTTGACATCACTCCAGAGCTCTGTAGATGTCGGCTATGATTATGGGGACTATGGAATATGCCCTTCCATCAGAGTCTTAGCGACCATGGCCAACCTAGTGTGAATTCTTCCCTTTTTCATTGGGAATACTATCAGGCCTAGAAAGCACACAATGAATACAAACACTCTACGGTGGATATGACCTAGTTAAGTGAGGGAGATCTCATCATGGTATGTGCGGAAAGACTTGCTATGGCCATACCTCTCGTACATGTATTCGAAAGGTATGTAGGAATCTTTCAAGCACACTAGGTTGACATTCTTTTTCAGCCCCATCATCTTCAAAAATCCTCCGCCCGTACGATTTTTCTGGTACCAAAAGCCCAGGATTATCCCAAGTCAACCCCGCAAGTCCTCCTATTTCCACTAGAAGCGGTGTCTTCTCTATGTCACCGAAACGGAACACAACTCTTTCACTATCCCAGAATAAGGTGGCAGCCTCGATCAATTTGTTGTTTGGTTCAATATCTAGCAAGGAAGGCAAGTTACCCATGTACTTTTTCACATGCTTCTTGTCACTTGAGGAAAGGTCCTCCTACCAATCTAGCAGTAATGGTGGGATGTTGCTAACCATACCGAATCTGGGGACCTCGTGCCTCATTTTCTGCAAAACAAAAGGGTTAGACCTTACCCCCACCGGACTCGACTATTTATACATTTATGATTAGCATATCGACATTTTGTTCTCCAAATTAATGCACAAAATGTGGTTGCGTCCGTTGGGATTCTGGAAAACCCGATGGACTTTGGATAAGGCTTATCTTAAAGGATCATTATGTGGACAACATAACTGATCTAACTAGGTTTGACCATTATGCATGCACACTTTTAAACAGAGTAAGGCTTCTATGTGGTTTTAGACTGGTACCCTCATGCGGACAACTTAAGAGGGATGGCACGGAACCATCGACTGCACTGCTAATCGACTGGTTTTACCGCAAATAAGCCTTTCCGAATTTAAGGGTAGTAAATAGGAAGAGCGCAACCGCTCATTAAAGCGTTGCTATAGGATTTGATATGCACGAGTGGAATATGATGTGGAGCATGATTTATGCAGCAGTTAATAACATGTAGTCAAGTATTTGCACGTAGGAAAAATAAATATAGCCTTTAAATAATTGAAAGACAGTTACAAGAAAAAGGAAACAAAGAGATAAGTTAGTTCAGGACAATAAAGAAATCATAAATGCTTAACAAATGGACAGTTAAATTCAAATAAGGGAGAAGGGTACGAGATAAGCATACTTGGACTAATTTGTAAAAGACAAGTTCATTAAGGTAAGAGCCTAAAAATATCTCTAGCAGAGTCGCCATGCTGTCGCGCCCCCTTTTTTTCCCTCCTCGCGGGGAGAGAGGCCCGGGTTTTGACATTCCATGGGGGTGTGATAACTCATTTCCTTTTGGGAATTGGGTGTTTGAAGAGTTTCTACCTAACGAGTTATGGTGCGTTAGGGCACCTAGAGTGATTAACTCGTGAGTTAGTCCGCATTACCAGAGACTATGGTAAGGGCTCTAAGTAACCTCGAGGGAAAGATGTTAGGCACCCCTCTTGGTCTACAACTGGGGGTCTCGGCTTAACTTATATTCACAAATTAGTCCATATAAATAAACAGTTCAATCAAATAGGTTGCAAGTAAAAAACGTTAGGTAACTCAAGTAATAGAATAAAGATTTTTTGAACAAAGTTGTAAACAAAGGTTTAAATAGAAAAGGAATTTAGGTAAAGGAGGAGTCCTAGGTTGGTTAGCCTTTAGGATCACCCCACACAATGTCCGGTAAACACTCCTCGATAAGGGGGTACACGTGACATTAGCATGTGGTCATCATATCCCATATCTACCCTTCCCATCCCTTTAGTGGTCATGCAGAGTGAGTGTTTGTTTAGCGATCTCTATTGCGTGCTGCTACATGTCCCTTCCTAACGGTCCTGGAGGGTGTTAGGACTTCTACCTATAGGTGGTTTTAGACGGACCCCTACGGCCTTAAAGGTAAAAATTCTAAGGCGACAACCAAAACACATAGGACTTTTAGCACATAAAAGAGAGCAATTAGAGGCTCAAGTTTCCTCCTCAAACAAGGCACATAACCATCACGACTCAAGCACAATTAAGGGATTTTATTAGACAATATCTTAAGGCAGGATGTCTAGGCGAATATGCAGAAGACAAAAAATTTCTTTCTAGACTTAGAAGTTATAACCCTAGCAGTTGCCTATCAATTTAAAAAGCCTGTTAGGATCAGAAAACATTAAGCAATAGGAGAAGTTTTAGGATCGTAGTTTTGAAAACACCCTACAAGCTTGACTATATGCGGAATACTGATGACTGCATTGTATAGTAAGCCAGGGTAGATTTTAAAACAGACTTTTGAAAATTATATGGGCATGATGTCTAATAACAGATTAAGGCAGTTTTAAAAGACTTGTTTCAGAAATATAAACTACTTAATTGAACCAATTCAAAAGTGAACTAGGCATGGACTAGGTTGAATCATTTAGACTAGTTGAAATTGACAACCAGGATTTTGAATATGGTTCCCTATAGGCATGATATCTAACTTTGTTAATCTGATTTTAAGACATGCAGACATGAAAACATACATAAACACTTGCCATAACATCATCTAGATTAAGTCTTATAGGCATGACATCTATTAGTTAATCTAATTTTACGACATTGAAGGCATACATAAACACTCATCATAAAAGAATTTGAATTAAGTCCTATAGGCATGACATCTATTAGTTAATCTGATTTTAAGACATTGAAGGCATGATTATTTGGAACCTATAGGCATGGTTTCTAGCATGGTGAGATGACAAAATGTAAAGCCCTATAAGCATGATTTCTATTTGGTAAGGCAATCAAATTAAAATGTAAAGTCCTATGATCATGATTTCTATTTGGTAAGGCAATCAAATTAAAATGTAAAGTCCTATGATCATGATTTCTACCCATATTACCCTATAAACATATATCTACCCATCCCTTTCACTAAGTACCCCAATATTTATTTACAAGTTATTATAGGCCAATGAATGAATTACATAAGTCAATAAGAAAATAAGAAGCTATATAGGGAGCTTCGATTAGGCCCAGATTTTCAAAGCCTCCAATGTCCTCAAATGTCTCAATTCCATAGACAATGTCAGAGTCTAGGTGCATCAAAGTTCCCTAAGGATCTCAAGGATCCCGAGCAGTGCTTACACCTAGACTTAGTAACCAAAGATTGAACAAGTGCAGTGTGGAAAGGCCAGGCTCAGTATGCCAGAGTTCAGAGGGTTCTCAAGAGGATCCCAAGGTAGTACACATACTGGAGGGGGTTGAACTTATTGACTAGGAGTAGAGTGAAAGTGATTGATAAAAGGTTTTAGTGAAAAACAGTGTAAAAGGAAGGCTGTTCGAAAGTAATTTAGTAAAACACAAAGACTGTTTGAAAAGAGATTGAAGAAATGAACAGAAGTCCAAACACAACACCTTAGGACAGGTTCATACACATCCAGGAGTTACAGCACCAAGGCAGGTTCAGTAGTCACAAATAGGGGTCAAGGGGTTTGGGAATACATGGAATTCATGGTGGTTAACACATAGAGATAATCAGTGCGGACATGTTCAGAAATAACACAGAGGGGTAACATGCTAATCTAAAGGAAGGGGAGTACATAATAACGTAAACATAAATTACAAGTTTCACAACAAAAATCACAAATAGAAGCAAACTAATAACAGGATGAACTTAAGCAATAAGAAAATCATATTGTTGTTGGAACTTTGAATTGAAATTTAAACGTACCAATAAACAGGAGAGTAAGAAAAGTGAAAGAATAGTAGGGCAAAATGGTTAGCCTTGGCTTGCAGCCGGCTAACTTAGAGCAGTAGCAAGCATCACAAAAGAGAGAAAAAAGTTTTTAAGTGTGAGAGATAGTTTTTGAACCAAGAGTGTTCGTCTCTTGCGTTGATGACAGACTAAGGTATTTATAGTTTGAAAGCAGGTAGCAAATAAGGTAAAAATCAAATTCCATTAGTAACTAAGGAGCTCAGAATCAGTCAGTCAGGTAATCAAGGTAAATACTCCCCTTAAGTTAAGGGAATTAACTCAAACGGTAAGAACAAGTGGTAAATAAGGAAAGAAATCAGTATATAACTATTAAAGAAGATTCAAGTTTAGTAAGTATAGGGTAGACAATTAGGACTAAGCTCAGAAAACTCCAATTAAGGAAATGGTTTAGTAAGAATAAAGTACCATAGCAAATAAGGTAGGAGAATCAGTTAATTTAAACAGACAAGGTAGAATTTTAGGGTTTAAAAAAGAATCTTTCAATCAAACCATAAAATAAGGAATCCAGAATCAATCAAGAGGAAATATGATTTAATACTCAACATATAAATAGAGTAATAGCAACCAGACATAGCAAACATGCAGGGTCAGCAATATCGATAGAAAGAGGCAAGTCTTGAACAATCAATGAACATAATCACATAGAGGTGGTATAAGTTAGGCTAAGAACTCAATAAGAACATATTCGAAGCAAGGTAACCACAGAAACTTGACAAGGATCGAGTAGTCATGCTCACACACAGAACCAAACAAAGAAGATCTTGAAAAATTAGGGATTTTAACATAGGCAAGTTGAAAAAGCAGTAAGAACATAGAATCAGTCGAGATATGCAAAGGATAGAAGTTTAAACATAAATATCAGTTTAAACAAAGTGTAGAAGAAGTTCCGAAAAACTCTAACTTTAGAAGAAAGTGAAAACAACTTGAAATCGACGATTTTTGCAAAAGAGGTTCAAGAACAGTGTAAAACATAAAAGGAATAGACTCGAATCATTTAAAAATAGCACTGATCTAGGAGATGTAAACAAAATTAGGGTTTCAAAAGAAACCCAAGTAGAGATGGAAGAACCTGTTTAGAAACTCAAAGATCGTAACAAATATGGTGTGAATTTGCTCAGAATCACACCGGAGTAGCCATGAATAGCGAAAACAGCAAACCCTAGATATAAGTCGACGTGGCCCAGGGCCCTTGAAGGCCTCAGAGAAGATGAGCATGGCAAAGGAGGAGCCATTGGAGGCTTAAAGGTCGAAGGGTGGTCACCAGAGAAGTTTCAAAAAGGGGCTAAGGTTTGGCATGGGCAGATCTTAGTGTTGACAAGAACGACTTGTGTTCTTTGTCAAAAGTGGGCTGTGAGCGGACTGTGTTCATAGCAAAGTGAGGGTCCTTTGTATATTTTCCACATTAATGCAAAGGTTGGGATTTTCCCGTATATGTGTGTGTTCTTATTGAATTGCTGTCTAAATCTCGTTTAGGCCAAAGGTGCGCGAAAATTGGCTAAGTATTTGGGAAAGGCTGAGTCAAGTGTACGACTTGACTGCCGCGCGGGTGTGAGTTTTGACTGACTAAAATCACCCCCGTGACAGTAGGCCACTATCCTACCATCGAAAGTTGATAGGGCAGAAATTTGAATGATGCGTCGCCGGCACGATGGCCGTGCGATCCGTCGAGTTATCATGAATCATCGCAGCAACGGGCAAAGCCCGCGTCGACCTTTTATCTAATAAATGCATCCCTTCCAGAAGTCGGGGTTTGTTGCACGTATTAGCTCTAGAATTACTACGGTTATCCGAGTAGTAGATACCATCAAACAAACTATAACTGATTTAATGAGCCATTCGCAGTTTCACAGTCTGAATTTGTTCATACTTACTGTTACGCGGCGCCTTCCTGAGATTCCTTGGAAGGGCGACGTAAGGCTAAGCAACTGATGTCAGTGCAGTTGCTGTCCGCCAACTGAGGTCCCCTCCGTACGCTAGACTAGATTGTCAGTGCCGTACGGGAAAACCAATGTCAAGAGAAATTGAGAGAACAGGAATGAGAATTGAGAATGAAAGAAAGCTTGATTGCATTAATGAAAGCTATTACAGAAAGGAAATGCGGTGTCGAGGGGGAGAGACACCAGTACAGAGAATTGTTTGCTTGCTAGAAAGTTTTGATT
The DNA here is from genome assembly GCF_000393655.2 of Nicotiana sylvestris. Taxonomy (NCBI): domain Eukaryota; kingdom Viridiplantae; phylum Streptophyta; class Magnoliopsida; order Solanales; family Solanaceae; genus Nicotiana; species Nicotiana sylvestris. The sequence continues at coordinate 99,339,126 of NC_091065.1, forward strand.
GTTTGGTCCCCCTTAATAATGCTTAAAAAAAATAATCCAAAGCTACAAGACTAGACTTGATTAAGCTAGAGAAACATAATGAAATTACATGGAATAAAACTACTCTATATTTACAATGAAAAAGACTTAGTTTGCTATAAGGCAGAAAACATGGCCGTTGTCGGCAGCATAGTCTTTGGCATCAGGATCTGCGCGCGCGGCATTGTCTGCGCGCGCGGCGCTGTTGGCATCTGCCTGCGGTTGGGCGCTGGCGAGGGATATCGGTGGGGCGACAGAGGCACATGCGCGCTTGTCACTTGGCGCGACCAAGACCACGGGGCCGTCCGTGGCGCTAGGCATTGGAAGGCTTGCTAGGACGCCACGGGGCGCGCCCAAGGGGTCATGGGGCACGGCTGGAAAGCCGCCCATGACATTCTCCCCCACCTGAGTTGGCGACGTCCTCGGCGCCTTACTTGCAAGATAATCTTCAATTAGGCTCTTGTAGGCTTTGAGGTTTGTTCCCCTCTCCCAAGTGTTCTCCTCTGCATCACAGCCCTGCCATTTCACCAAGAACTCTTGGTGATCTTTCCTTGAGGCATGAATCACTCTATCATCAAGGATAGCTTCAACACGCCTTTTCCCGGTTGAATTGGGCCCTCGAATACTGGGTATTGTGAGCTGGCTCCTTGAAGGATCCTCTGTATCTTCCCGAAAAGGTTTCAGGAGGCTGACATGAAAAACAGGATGAATTTTCCACCAAGCTGGGGTATCCACCCGGTATGCAACTTTCCCAATACGCCTTTCAATGGACAAGGGTCCAATATATTTTTGCAATAAGCGAGGGTCATGGACCCCTGCAAATAAGTAACGTTTTGGAATTTTGACCATCACTTTGTCTCCTACTTGGTATTCAACAAAGCGACGATTCTGATCAGCATGCCTCTTCATCCGCTTTTGAGCCTTGACAAGATAGCTCCGCACTATCTCTAAATTTTGCTTCCACTCTTTTGAGAAGCTAGCAGCTCGAGGAGATTTAGACATATTTGGTGCATTGACTGTGTGTGGGAGTAGCGGTTGCTGTCAGGTAACAATTTCAAAAGCGCTTTTGTTTGTACTAGAGCTCTTTTGTCAATTGAAACACAGTTGTGCAGCATCTAGAAGCTTCACCCAATTCTTCTGCGATCCGGTTACAAAGTGACGGAGATATTCCTCCAACATACCATTGAAACGCTTCGTCTGGCCATTAGATTGCGGATGAAAACATGAGTTGTGACTCAGCTTTGACCCAAGGAACTTAAAGAGTTGGGTCCAAAAGTTACTAGTGAAGCGTAAGCCACGATCACTAACAATGTCTTTGGGCAGGCCCCAATACTTGACGATATGAGAGAAGAAAAGTCGAGTTGTATCTTCTGCCGATATATATTATGGGGCAGCAATAAAGGTAGCATACTTGGAAAACCGATCTACCACAACTAAGATAGTTGTAAGATCTTCGACCTTGGGCAATCTGGTGATAAAGTCCAGGGAAACGCTTTCCCAAGGTCTCTTTGGGACAGCTAGTGGTTCCAAGAGTCCCACCTGTGTTAAGCGGTCCGACTTGTCCTTCTGGCATACTAGACAAGTCTTCACATACTAAACAACGTCATCGGCCATTTGAGGCTAATAATATGCATGGCGAAGTAATGCCATGGTGTGTTCCTCACCGGGATGGCCGGCCCACAAAGTATCATGACATTCAGCCAGAAGGGTCCTTCGCAGATCTCATCCTTTAGGAACATAAAGTCAGTTCCCTTTCACTTTCAGGAAACCATCTTCCATGTAGAGCTGGAGAGTCTTGCCCTGTCCTACCAAATCAACCAAATACTGTGTAGCAGGATCCTTAATGAGTAGATCCTGTATCTGGTCTTTAATGGAGGTGGCTGCTTCGCTCCCCCTTAGGGTGGCGAGTAGGCACACCGATGCTAGATTAGCTCTCCGACTGAGCGCATCAGCAACATGATTGGTCTTCCCACTTCGGTACTCCAGGTTGAAGTGGAATTCAGCTAGGAGTTCCTGCCACCTGGCTTGTCGACCATTCAACTTCGGCTGGGTCATGAAATGGCTAACAGCTGTGTTGTCTGTCTTGACCACGAGTGGGGTCCCCAGTAGATAGTGCCTCCAGAGGCGTAAGTAGTGGACGACAACCACTAATTCTTTCTCATGGGCGGCATAGCGACGCTCTGCATCTTTTAACTTCTGACTCTCGTATGCTACAATATGCCCTTCTTGTAGCAAGACTCCACTGAGGGCATAGTCAGATGCATCTGTTTGTACATCGAATGGCTTGGCTAGATCAGGAATGGCCAAGACGGGGCTACTAGACATAGCCATTTTCAATGCGTTGAAGGCCTCCGCTCGCTTGGGTCCCCAGTCCCAAGGTGTGACCTTCTTGAGGAGTTCTATCAATGGTACTATAATGAGGGAGTAGTTTTTCACAAATCGCCAATAGAAATTGCATAGACTAAGGAACGCCCTCAAGGCTTGGATATCCTTAGGCGGCGGCCAATCTATGATTGCTTGAATCTTCTACTGGTCCATCTTTATCCGCCCTTCCTTGATTACATGTCCAAGGAAGTCAATTTGATTTTGAGCAAAGGAGCACTTAGATAGCTTCGCATATAGTTCATGCTCCCGCAATCTAGCTAGGACCTTCCGCAAGTGCATCAGGTGTTCCTCAAATGTTTGGCTATATACCACAATGTCATCCAAGTAGACTACCACGAATTCATCAATGTACTCTCGGAAGACTTGGTTCATCAAAGTGAAAAATGTAGCTAGGGCGTTAGTCAAGCCGAATGGCATAACCAGGAAGTCGTACGACCCATATCTTGTCACATAGGTCGTCTTGTGTTCATCACCCTCTGCAATCCGAACTTGCCAATAAACTGTCTTCAGGTCTATTTTGGTGAACACCGTCATACCACCCAGTCTATTGAACAAGTCTGCCATTAGCGGAATAGGGTACTTGTTCTTCACAGTAATTTTGTTTAGCGCCCGATAGTCTACACAGAGTCGTAGGCTGCCAGCATGTTTCTTTTGGAATAGCACAGGGGACTCGTATGGGGATTTGGAGGGCACGATGATCCCTGTGTCTAGCATTTTCGTCAATTGTCTCCGAAGCTCGGTGAGTTCGGGTTGTGACATTCTGTAAGGCGCTTGGGCAGGTGGCTTCGCGCCCGACACCAGCTCAATTTCATGGTCCACAGTGCGCCTAGGCGGTAGTCGCTTTGGCATGTCTTGTGGCATGACATCTTCAAACTCTAGTAGTAGCCCCTTCACGGGCTCAGGAATGGGACCCGGGGAGCGTTCTACATCTTTAATGCAGAGGGTTGCCAGGAAAGTAGGTTTATGTCTTTTGACCCCCTTCTTCAACTGCAAGTCCGAGATGTTTTCAACGTCCATCTTCATGGGCATGCACGGGATAATGCAGGGCTTGGTCTCATTTGTTCCCATCATCAGTAACATGTTAGCATACGGTATAGGCATGGTGTTGGTTTGCCTCAGGAATTCCAATCCAACTATCAACTCGAAGTCATCTATGATCACCACACGCAGGTTGAATTTTCCTTCGTAAGGGCCAAGCTTCATTGGTACCTCTTTGGCTATCCCACCCACTGGCTGAGGACGTGAGTTGATAGCCTTGACACTACCTCTACCCTTTCCTACAACTAGACCAAGGCTCTCCACCTGAGTCAAGGCTAAGTAGTTGTGGGTAGCACCCGTGTCTATCATCGCCTGAATGGGCTTGCCATTTACCTTCATCTCCACGAATATTAAGGTCGTCTCTTGTTTAGGAGGATTCCACTCATCCGCCTTCTTTTCTCCTTTCTTGGTGCTTGGGCAAGGGTCCTTCTTATTACGGATGCCAGCACTGGTTCCCGCTAAGGCCTCAGAAATGGAGCCAACAATTGCATTGAAGGCACCTACTAGCTCGGTCTGGTTTGCATCGTCTGTGTCATCATCTGTCCCATCATCAAAGGCTTGATGGGCATTCATCTGTGCATGTGGACACTCATTATTCCAATGTGGTCTGCCACAATGACGGCATCCAGAAGGAGGCTTTCTCCCCCGGTTATTGTTGTTTGATGTAGCACTATTGCTGCCTGAGGAGGGAGCCTTAGATTTGGTTACACTCCGATATCCCCCACTTCTGCTAGAGCCACCATTGCTAGGTTGGCTCCCTTTGAATCTCGCTCGGACAGGCAGCTGAGGCCGATCCTTTCGAGCTTCCACTTGATAGTCCCCACGGCATTCAGCTGCTTAGATCGCCTTGGGTAGGGTATCTACCCTTTGTCTTTGCAGTTCCATGTGGGCATAAGGTTTCAACCTTTCTAGGAAGGTGAAGAGATTGTCTTTGTCCCCCATGTTACGTATGTTTAGCATGAGCGTGAAGAATTCCCGCACTTAGTCCTGAACTGACTTGGTCTGGCGGAGCTCCCGCAGCTTTCTCCTTCCATTGTATTCAACATTTTCGGGGAAGAACTGAAGGCGTATGGCTGCCTTCAGTTCTGCCCATGTCTCGAGAGCATCTTCACCGGCCTTGATGGCTTCGTACTTCACTCACTACCACAGATTAGCATCACCCTGAAGATACATGGCAGCAGTTGCTACCTTCTTAGCTTCTTCTAGGCCTCCAACAGCACCAAAGTATTGTTCGATGTCAAAGATGAAGTTTTCCACTTCCTTGGCATTCCTAGCTCCACTGTATGGCTTTGGCTCAAGAATTTTTAGTTTTTGTGTCGCAGAAGCGGGGTTCGCAGCGCCCCCAATTTGGTTTCCACCACCTTGAAGCAGGCCCTGTAAAGCAACATTGACAACATTGAGTCTGTCTGTCAAGTCGTCAATAGTTTGTTGCATGGTAGTCACCATGTCTACCTCTTGTGCCTTGTAAGCTAAATCCTCAGCACGCTCCTATTGGAGTCCCTCAAATTTGCTAAATATTTCGGCTGCCTCTGTGGCTGCCATTTTCCGGTCTCCCTCGGAGTCGCGGCTGATTTTTTGCTATGTCAACTTCGGCCTGGAGTACCATCCGGTCCAGGTCGTCCAACCTTTGCCCTAGGCTGGTTCTTACTTCAGGCATCATATCCACAATAGGCCGTAATCCGTCAACCGTCTGTTCAAGGGCCGCAATGTGGTCCCCATTATTCATCATGGTCAAAAATGGTGGTAATGGCAATGTGTTACCTCGTCCGATGTCGATCCTAGTCTATGATACCAATTGTTACGCGGCACCTTCCTGAGATTCCTTGGAAGGGCGATGTAAGGCTAAGCAACTGATGTCAGTGCAGTTACTGTCTGCCAACTGAAGTCCCCTCCGTACGCTAGACTAGATTGTCAGTGCCGTACGGGAAAACTAATGTCAAGAGCAATTGAGAGAACATAAATGAGAATTGAGAATGAAAGAAAGCTTGATTGCATTAATGAAATCTATTACAGAAAGGCAACGCGGTGTCGAGAGGGAGAGACACCAGTACAGAGAATTGTTTGCTTGCTCTAAAGTTTAATTGCTTGATCCCCCCTAATAATACTTAAAAAAATAAATCAAAGCTGCAAGACTAGACTTGATTAAGCTAGAGAAACATAATGGAAGTACATAGAATAAAACTACTCTATATTTATAATGAAAAGGACTTAGTTTTCTACAAGGCAAAAATAGGCCCGTTGTCAGCAGCATAGTCTTTGGCATCAGGGTCTGCGCGCATGGCGTTGTTGGCATCCGCCTGCGGTTGGGCGCTGGCGAGAGATATCGGTGGGGCGACAGAGGCACATGAGTGCTTGTCACTTGGCGTGTCCAAGACCACGGGGCCGTTCGTGGCGCTAGGCACTGTGAGGCTTGCTAGGACACCACGGGGCGTGCCTAAGGGGTCATGGGGCATGGCTGGAAAGTAGACCATGACATTATATATGCATGATATGCTATTTTGAAGGTATTTATGCATATTTAAATATATATAGGAAAAAATTGGGTATTAACAAGGCTTCGTATAGCTCAGTCCGGGCAGAAGAGTTATGCCGACCGCAAGGTTCGTGACGTGGCATTTACAGTCGGAGAGTGGGTGTTGCTCCAAGTGTCACCCATGAAGGGCGTGATGAGATTTGGGAATAATGGCAAGCTAAGCCTTAGGTTCATTGGTCCTTTTGAGATTCTTGATCGAGTGGGAGATGTGGCTTACAGACTAGCGTTGCCGCCGAGTTTATCAGTTGTGCACCCAGTGTTTCATTTGTCCATTCTTCGAAAGTATCACAGCGATCCATCCCACATGTTAGACTTCAGCACTGTCCAGTTGGACAAGGACTTGACCTATGAGGAGGAGCCGGTAGCTATTCTGGACCGGCAGGTTCATTAGTTGAGATCCAAGAGTTACCCTTTTGTTCGTGTTCAGTGGAGAGGTTAGCTTGCCGAGGCAGCTACTTGGGAGTCCGAGTCCGATATGCGGAGCCGACATCCCCATCTTTTCCCCAACTCAGGTACTTTTTTTCTATGTCCGTTCGAGGACGAACAGTTATTTTAGAGGTGGAGGATGTGATGAACCAAAAAATCATCACTTGATTTACAAGTAAATTCTGTGTTCCGAGGTCTTAAAAGCTTCCTTTTCTCTCACCACGATTTTCATGCACAATCTGAGGGTATAACTAGAACGCTTTTATGTGAAAATTTGATGAAAATACTAATTTGGCCTTTAAAATTGAATTTAAGTTGACTTCGGTCAATATTTTGGGTAAAAGGACCCAGACCCATGATTTGATGGTCCCGGAGGGTCCGTAAAAAATATAGGACTTGGGCATATGCCCGTAATTGAATTTTGAGGTCCCAAGCCCGATAAATAAATTTTTGAAGAAAATTATTTAACTGAAATTTTAAGAGTTTTTGGAAATTTGAATGTATTAGAAATTGATGGTATCAAGCCCGTATCTTAGTTCCGGAGCCCAGTACAGGTCTTATATGGTATTTAGGTCGAGCCTGTAAAATTTGGTAAGAAACGGACTTGAAATGACGTGAATCGAACCCTCAGTTAATAAAATTTGAACTTAAGAGTTCTTGAGATTCTTCTTTGATTTTAATCCTACATTCGTTGTTAAAGGTGTTAATTTGGCGATTTGATCGCACGAGTAAGTCCATATAATGTTTTTGAGTTAGTATGCATTTTTGGTTTGGAGCCCCAAGGGCTCGGGTGAGTTTCAGATAGGTTTCAGGATGTTTTTCGGGGGGGGGGATTAGATTGTTCTACGTGAACGCGACCACCTAACCGCGAACGCAAAGGCTTGAGGAGCTGAAGCTCCGCGAACACGAGCCTTTGAATGTGAACGCGATGGACATCTGGGCTTGACCCATTGCTAACGCGACAGGCCCATCGCGAACGCAATGAAGGCCTGCCCAGTCATTTTAAAACAGTAGCAAAAAACGGGCAGAACCCATTTACTTCATATTTTCAAAACTAGAGAGCATTGAGGCGATTTTAAAGAGACAAGTTCTTCACTAAAGCATTGGTATATGATTCTAAACCTTTTTCTTTTGATTTCCCATTGCATTTTATCAATCTCCATCCAAAAATCTAGGGGTTTTATGGTAGAAATTGGGGATTTGGGTAGAATTAGGGCTTTTTAAATAATTGGGATTTAGACCTCATTTTGGAGTCGGATTTCGAAACTAATTACATATTTGGGCTCGTGGGTGAATGGGTGATCGGGTTTTGGTCCGAACCTCGATTTTTGACCAAGCGGGCCCGAGGTCGATTTTTGACTTTTTGGGGAAAATGCTAGAAAATCTATAATTTAGCATTGGGTATGAATTCCTTGGCATTTATTAATGTTGTTAAATTAATTTGGACTAGATACAAGTAATTTGGAGGCGAATTGTAAAGTAAAAGTGGCGTTTGAGGCTTGAGTTGGCCGTGGAAATTTGAGGTAAGTGTTTGGTCTAACCTTAGCTTGAGGGAAAAGATATCGTGCAATATTTGCTATGTGCTAGTGTAGTGTACGACGTATAGGTGTGGTGACAAGTATCTATACGTCGTTGTCAAGCATGCCCGTGAGTCTTAAATTGAAATCGTTGTGTTCTTAATAAGTACTACTAATGCCTAAGTTATTGATTCTCGGTGTTGGGTGAGAATTATGATTATTCTCGTGGCAATTGTTTATGGTTGAGTATTGGTTTTAGTTGAGATTTATTTTGTGAAGTTAAATGTAGGAACAAGTTTGGTTATAGTTGATTCCCTTGCCGGGACGTATTTACTTCTTACTGTTGGTTCCCTTGCCGAGATGTGTATATCCTCATTGTTGATTCTCTTGTCGTGATATTGTTGTTTCCTATTGTTCCCTTGTTGGGATTCTTATGTGATTGATGTTGAATTATAGATTAGGATCGGGTTGCAAGTCGCATCATGGAGTAATAAGGGAGGACAGAAGGGGTCGGGTTGCACGCCACAATAATGATATATGATTGGATCGGGTTGCATGCGGCTATAGTGATATATGATTGGATCGGGTTGCACGCCACAACAGTGTTATATGATTTGGATCGGGTTGCGCGCCGCAGCAATAGATAATAAAAGTGGATATTGATTTGTTATCGTTTCCTTACTCTTACTGATGCAAACTTTAAAATGTTCTTCATGTTTTTCTCCTGAGTTACTGTTGGTACTTGATATTCCCTTGTAGCATGTTCCCTTTCCCAAGTTTAACTGCTAGTTTTTGTTATTTCTGGTTATCGTATATGCTTTAACTGCACAGGTTTATTTGGTAGTCTTGTCCTAGCCTCGTCACTACTTCGTCGAGGTTAGGCTCGACACTTACCACCACATGGGGTCGGTTGTGCTGATACTACACTCTGCACTATGTGCATATCTCGCTGCTGGAGCATTTGGACCGTAGAGAGAGGTTGCTTCCTTCAGTCCATCAGGAGATCCGAGGTAGTCCTGCAGGTGCCGCCGGCCCTGGCGTCCCCTTCTTTGTTTATATTCTGTTTTCATTTACTTCAGAGACAGAGTGTATCTTTCTTTTCCAAACAACTGTTTGTAGTATTCATAGATGGTCTATGATATTGTGACACCAGTTCTGGGTAGAGATGTACTTTGTATTTTTCGTAATTGTATTTGGCTAAGTTATCAGATTTCGTCTTCCGCATTTCTTTAGTTATTATTATTATTCCGATGTTGATCGCATGTTATTTTAAAACTGTAAAAAAAAGGCTAAATAAAAAGGGGTTAATGAATCTATAATACTCGACTTGCCTAGGTTTCACGAGTAGGCGCCATCACGACTCCGAGGGTGGAAAATCCGAGTCGTGACACATGCAGTATTTGAAACCAAGTTCAATATTTTTATTGGTTGTTTTCAAAGATTTAAAGGGACTAGGGTAGTGACTTCTGCCTAGGAGGATATCTAACGAGTAGCAAGAATCTAGGGCAATCATGTTATTAATTGGGTTAGAAATATAGCTATCACACTCGGGTACTCACTCTATACCTCTCGGTAGTTTGAGTGATTTTGCCCAATTTGGCTTTCTCAAGTCCAAATGGGTATTCATGCAATTCAAGTGATTTTAGCTCAAGTCGGGTATTACTATCTCTGGGTTTAACCTTTTAATTGGGGCTACCAATTTCTTGAGTTCACCCCAATTCCTTGTTAGCCTAGTTTTTCTAGACTTAGTCCCTCTTTGTCAAGTAGAGACTATGTCATAAAGACATAAATCAGTGTTTGCAACCACAAATTCAATAGTTCTAGTAAGAACTTGTCACGACCCTAAACACGGACCCGGTCGTGATGGCGCCTCTCGTGAAGACAAGGCCATCCGACACATCCCACTTCAATTTTTAACAGTTAAACCATAAGGAATAATTCTAAGGCATAATAAATAAAATCTCAAAGTAGCAGATAATAGCATAATTTGCGGAATACAATCCAACACAGCCCGATACCAGGGTGTCACTAGTCATGAGCATCTAAAAATCCGGAATACTCAGAAAAGTCTACAGAGTTTAATACAAAAACTAAAACAAGGAGAAATAAGATAGGGAAGAAGCTCTGGGCTGCGAACGCCGGCAGCTACCTTGAGAATCTTCGGATCCGCCTGAGCTGGAAAGATCAACACTCGGGAGCGGGACCAGATACGCCTGAATCTGCACACATGGTGCAGGGAATAAAGTGAGTACTCCAACTCAGTGAGTAATAATCATAAATAAACGACTGAGAGCATGAAATCACGTAAGACACATTATAGGCTATAATGAAGCAGTAAAATAGGTAAGAACAGTGATTCAGTAAAGATATGTAAAATCATATAAGTTCAGTTTAAACTTCAAGAAATGCCTATTCGACAATTAAACAGGTAAATAACAGACAAATAAGATAGATAAGCACATAAAGGATTGCCCCTCGGACTACAATGTCAACAACACCAGCCCTTCGGGCTATCTCTCACATCACAATGGGTACCCGCGCTTACTGGGGGTGTGCAGACTCCTGGAAAGGCCCCTTTCGGCCCAAGCACAATATCAAGCCATCTTGTGTCATTATCACTAGGCCCTCGGCCTCATATCAACAAGCCACCTTGTGGCATACATATCTCAGTTCCTCGGGCTCATAATCATAATCAATGTTTCCTTTCAACGTAGGCCTTCATCCTTACTCAGTCAGGATCTCACAGCCACTCGGGCAACAGTAAAACATAGTGGCCAGCCCAAAATATCATTTAAAATGTCATTTAAGTGTTAAAGTAGAGTAAACATGGTTGAGTTATGAAAAACATTAGGATATAGCATGACTATGTTCAAGTATAAAGTCAAAACAGTGAGGAGTATCAATAAAAATACCCTAAGGGTTCAAATAGTTGGCACGGAGCCCAAATATGGCATTCAACCCAAAACATGATGATAGAAAATAGTTTTCAGTCAAATAAGCGGTAAAACAGTCATTTGGTATGGACTAAGTCACAATCCCCAATAGTGCACGACCCTACGCTCGTCATCTAGCGTGTGCGTAACCTCAATATAGCACAATGATGTGCAAATCCGGGGTTTCATACCCTCAGGACATCATTTACAATCATTACTCACCTCAATCCGGTCAAATCTCTAGCCCGTGATGCCTTTGCCCCTCGAATCGGCCTCCACTCGCGTCGAATCTATCCAAAATCAGAATCACCGTGTCAAAATATGCTAAGGGAACGAAGCCCAAGCGAAAATATTCAATTTACAACGTAAATCCCATAATTACCAAAAAAAAAACCCGATCCCACATCTCGGAATTGAATAATTTTTACATCAATAGATTCCTTATCTCCCCACGAGTTCATACATATGAAAAGTTCTAAAATCCGACCACAAGTGGTCCTTCAAATCCTCAATCAAAGGTCTAAGTTTTCAAGCCCTAGTTTCCCCAAACTTTGATCCTTAAATTCCATTAATTACAAGCCTAATCCGTGAAATAATACCATAGAAACGAGTCTTAGGTCCAAAACCCTTACCTCAATGAAGTTCTCTTGAAATCCCTCTTCAAAATCGTCCAAAAAAGCTCCAAAGCTGACTTAGAAATGGTGAAATAACTCAAAAATCACGAAGGACACAATTTATACCTTCTAGCCCAGGCATTTTCGCATCTACGACCATATACCCGTTTCTGCGGTACTGCATTTGCGACCAAAGAACTGCTTCTGTGGTTTTCACTTATTTTTTCCCGATCCGCATCTGCGATGCGCCAGCCGCACCTGCGCCATCGCAAGTTAAATCCTCTAAGCGCTTCTGCGGTTTCCTGCCTCCCTGGCTCCATTTCGCTTTTGCTTCTCCCTTCCACGCATCTGCGAGATCGCGCCTACGGTCCCTAATCTGCAGGTGCAAAAATACCAGAAGCAGCAAAAATCTATAGATTACCAAAATTCCAAACTTCTCCGTCAACCATCCGAAATCACCCCGAGGTCCCCGGGACCTCAACCAAAAGCACCAACATATTCCAAAACCTTATTCAAACTTGTACCAATCATCAAAACTCCTCAAACAACATCGATTCAACCAAAACATATCAGATTCAAGCCTAAGTTTTAAAATCTTCTGAATTACGCTTTTGATCAAAAACACAACCAAACCACATCCGAATGACCTGAAATTTTGCCCACACATCCCAAACGACACAACGGAACTACTGCAACTCACGGAATTCCATTCCGACCCCTATAAACCGAAAAACACCAAAACTCCAATTTCGTCAATTCAAGCCTAAATCTACTCCGGACCTCCAAAACACATTTCGATCACGTTCCTAAGTCCTAAATCACCTCCCGAAGCTATCTGAATCATCAGAACTCACATCCGAGCCCTCTAACACATAAGTCAACATCTGGTTGACTTTTCCAACTTAAGCTTCCTAAAAAACAACTAAGTGCCTCAAACCCTTCCAAATCCTTTCTGAACCCGAGCCAACCAACCCGATCACACATAAAACCATTAGACAAAGCAATAAGAAGTAGAAATAGGGGAAACAGAGCGGCAACTCATGAGACGACTGGCCGGGTCGTCACATCCTCCCCAACTTAAACAAACGTTCATCCTCGAACGGGTCAAGAAACATACCTCAAGCCTCAAACAGGTGAGGATATCTTCTCCGCATCTCCCGCTCGGTCTCCCAGGTAGCCTCCTCCACAAGCCAACCTCTAACTGCACTTTCACTGAAGCTATATCCTTTGACCTCAACTTTCGAACCTAATGCTCCAAAATAGCTACCGGTCCCACATCATAAGTCAAATCACCATCCAACTGAACCGTGCTGAAATCCAGAATATGAGACAAATCCCCAATATACTTCCGGAGCATTGAAACATGAAATGTCAGATGCACACTCGACAAGCTAGGTGGCAAAGCAAGCTCATAAGCCACCTCCCCAAACCTCCAAAGCACCTCAAAAGGCCCAATGAACCGAGGACTCAATTTACCTTTCTTCCCAAACCTAATAACACCCTTCATTGGCGAAACCTTCAACAAAAATTTCTCGCCAACCATGTAGGACATATCTCGAACCTTCCGGTTCACATAACTCATTTGCCTCGACTGCGCTGTAAGAAGCCTCTCCTGAATTACCTTTACCTTTTCCAAAGCATCCTGCACCAAGTCTGTCCCCAATAGCCTAGCTTCACTGGGGTCGAACGAACCATCTAGAGATCTACACCCCCTCCCATACAAAGCCTCATATGGAGCCATCTGAATACTCGGCTGGTAGTTGTTGTTATAAGCAAACTCTGCAAGTGGTAGAAATTGGTCCCATGACCCTCTGAAATGAATGACACAAGCACGCAACATGTCCTCCAATATCTGAATAGTGCGCTCGGACTACCCGTCCGTCTAAGGGTGAAAAGTTGTGCTCAACTCAACTTGAGTACCCAACTCTTGCTGCACAGACCTCCAAAACTGCAAAGTGAACTCAGTGCCCCAATCTGAAATGATGGAAACTGGGACACCATGCAAATGAACAATCTCCCGGATATAGATCTCTGCCAACCGCTCTGAAGAATAGGTAGTACACACAGGAATAAAGTGCGCGGACTTGGTCAGTCGATCCACAATTACCCAAATAGCATTGAACTTCTTCAAAGTCCGTGGAAGTCCCACTACGAAGTCCACAGTGATCCGCTCCCACTTCCACTCTGGAATATCCATCCGCTGAAGCAAGCCACCTAGTTTCTGATGCTCATATTTCACCTGCGGACAATAGAGACACCGAGCTACATATCCTATAATATCTCTCTTCATTCTTATCCACCAATAATGCTGCCTCAAATCTTGATACATCTTCGCGGCACCTAAATGAATGGAATACCGCGACCTATGGGCCTCCTACAGAATCAACTCCCAAAACCCATCCACATTGGGCACACATATCCGGCCTTGCATCCTCAACACCCCATCATCACCAAGGGTCACATCCCTGGCATCATCATGTTGAACTCTATCCTTAAGGACAAGAAAATGCGGATCATCATACTGGCGCTCTCTGATGCGATCATATAAGGAAGACCGAGAAACCACACAAGCCAATACCCGACTGGGCTCTGAAATATCCAACCTCACGAACCGATTGGCCAAGGCCTGAACATCAACTACAAAAGGTCTCTCCCCAACTGGAATACATGCTAAACTCCCCATATTCACCGCTTTTCGGCTCAAAGGATCGGCCACCACATTGGCCTTCCCTAGATGGTACAATATAGTGATATTATAATCCTTTAGAAACTCCAACCATCTCTGCTGCCTCAAATTAAGATCCATCTGTTTGAACAAGTGTTGGAGGATACGATGATTAGTAAACAACTCACAAGGCACACCATACAAGTAATGCCTCTAAATCTTCAACGCGTGAACTATGGCAGCCAACTTCAAATCATGAACGGGGTAGTTCTTCTCATGAGACTTCAACTGACGAGAAGAATAAGCAATAACTCTACCATCTTGCATCAATACACAACCAATACCAACTCTCGAAGCATCACAATACACGGTATATGAACCTGAAGCTGACGGCAAAACTAACATTGGAGTTGTGGTCAAGGCTGTCTTGAGCTTCTGAAAGCTCTTTTCACAGTCATCGACCATACAAATGCAGCACCCTTTTGAGTCAACTTGGTCAAGGGCGATGCAATAGACGAGAATCCCTGAATAAACTGACGATAATAACCGGCCAACCCAAGAAAGCTGCGAATCTCTATGGTTGAGGATGGTCTAGGCCATCTCTAAATTGCCACTATCTTCTTCGGATGAACCTGAATACCCTCGTTGGACACCACGTGTCCCAATAAAGCCACTGAACTGAGCCAAAACTCACACTTGGAGAATTTTGCATAAAGCTTCTCCTCCCTCAATATCTGCAACACGACTCTCAAATGCTCCGTGTGCTCCTCCTAACTACTCGAATACATCAAAATATCATCAATGAAGACTATGACAAATGAGTCGAGATAAGGCTAGAACATATTGTTCATCAAATGCATGAACACTGCTGGGGCATTGGTCTGCCCAAAAGACATGACCAAAAATTCATAATAACCATATCGGGTCTTGAAAGCTGTCTTAAGAATATCCAAGTCCCTGATCTTCAACTGGTCATAATCTGAATGGAGATCAATCTTGGAGAACACTCTCGCTCCCTGATGTTGGTCGAATAAATCATCAATACGAGGCAAAGGATACTTGTTCTTAATTGCTACCTTGTTCAATTGCCTATAATCAATGCACATCCTCATAGTGCCATCCTTCTTCTTCACAAATACAACCGGCGCACCCCAAGGTGACACACTAGGCCGAATGAACCATTTATCAAGGAGTTCCTAAAGCTGCTCTTTTAACTCCTTTAATTCCGCTGGTGCTATTAGATAAGGAGGAATAGAAATGGGCTGAGTGCCCAGCACCAGGTCAATACCAAAGTCAATATCCATATCCGGTGGCATGCCCGACAGGTCTACAGGAAACACATAGTGAAAATCCCTTACAACTGGGACATAATCAATACTGGGAGTTTCTACACTGACATCCCTCACAAAGGCTAGATACGAAAGACAACCTTTCCCAACCATACGTTGGGCCTTCAATAATGAGATCACTCTACTAGGAACATAATCAGTCAAACCTCGTCACTCAATCCGTGGCACACCCGGTATAGCCAATGTGACTGTCTTGGTATGACAGTCCAGGATAACATGACACGGAGATAGCCAATCCATGCCCAAAATAACATCGAAATCCACCATACACAACAATAAAAGATCCACTCGGGTCTCCAGACCCCCAATAGTCACCACACACGATAGGTACACACGGTCTACTACAATAGTATCGCCCACCAGGGTAGATACATGAACAAGTGAAGCAAGAAACTCATGGGGCGTACCCAAATAATGAGCAAAGTATGATGACACATAAGAAAAGGTAGAACCAGGATCAAATAATACAGAGGCATCTCTGTGGCAGACTGAAACAATACCTATTATAACAGCATCTGAAGCAATAGCATCAGGTCTAGCTGGAAGTGTATAGAAACAGGCCTGACCGCCACCTGGTCGACCTCCCCCTCTAGGGAAACCCCTAGCTAACTGACCTCCACCCCTAGCTGGCTGGACGGGTGGTGGTAAAGTAACTGGCACTGAAGCCAATGACTGACGCCTCTACTAAGATGAACTTGCAAGACGACGAGGACACTGCCTCCACATATGGCCCATCTATCTACACTCATAACAATTCCCAGGTTCTGGAGAAGGGGACTGAAGGGAACCCATAGCATCGGAATAACTAGTAGATGCACTCAACATAGAAGAACACTGAACTGATGGAGCACGGTACAAACTCTGAGCTGGAAGGGCACTAAGTGATGACTGGCGCTGATGAGAACTGTGAGAACCATGACCCGATGATGCCCCACGATAACTTGGGCGAGCTGGATGAGCATGCCTGAATGGACGGCCTCTACCGTGCTGAAACTAACCTCTCGAATGAGTACTACTATAACTACCAGATCCTCGAGGCCTCTTGGTCTCTCTCTCCTATCGCTCCTGGCGACGAACAGACTCAATCTCACGGGCGATATCCACAACCTCCTCAAAAGTAGCACCAATCACCCTCTCCCTGGTCATAAGAATACGAAGCTGATAAGTGAGGCCATCAACAAACCTCCCAATCCTCTCTCTACCTGTCAGAACCAACCAAATAGCATGACGAGCTAACTCAGAGAACTTCATCTCATACTGTGTCAGAGTCATCTCTCCCTAATACAACCACTCAAACTCCCTACGTAGCTCCTCTCTACTAGACTGCGGCACATACTTCTCTAGAAAGAGAATGGAGAACTGCTGCCAGGTAAGGGGTTCTGTACCAACATGCCTATGCCTCTCAAATGTCTCCCACCAAGTGAAGGCAGCTCTAAAAAACTGATAAGTAGTGAAAACGACCGTGCTGGTCTCCAGAATACACGTTGTACGAAGCATCCGCTAACACTTATCCAAGAAACCATGGGCATCCTTGCCCTCTGCACCGCTGAAGGTTGGAGGCTGATGCCTACCAAACCTCTCCAACCTACATTGCTCATCCTTTGGCATGCGAGGAACTACATAGTCCTGAGCAGCTACAACCGGCTGGGCTAGATGTGCCCCCAGCATCTGAAGTCCTTGCACGACCTGCTCACGTGTGCGAGCAGCGGGAGTTTGATTGACTCCCCCAGCCTGAGAAGTATCTGTGGCTGTAGTGACTGAAACTGCCTGATCTAGGCCAGTGCAAACTGATAGAATCTAAGCCAAGGCCTCCTGAAGACCCGAAATCACAATGGGCATAGCTGGTGCTGCTGGAGCGTCCACAATTGGAACCTGATCCTAAACTAGGGCGGTTGGTGGATTTATCGGTGCTGTCCAAGCTACTGTGCGGGCCACACCTCTACCCCGATCACGACCGCGTCCTCGGCTGGTGGTACTGGTGGTCGTCCATCCTGACCGGTAGCGCGTGTCCTCACCATCTGTGAAAGAATAAAATAACCGAAGTTTGGTACTCGGATCAACAAATTCACACGACAAGAATTTCAAGAATGTGAATTTTTTCCTAAAGGTTCTGCAGCCTCTCGAGGATAAATACAGACGTCTTTGTACCGATTCGCGAGACTCTACTAAACCTACTCATGACTCGTGAGACCTATGTAACCTAGGCTCTGATACCAACTTGTCATGATCCTAAACCCAGACCTGGTCGTGATGGCGCCTCTCGTGAAGACAAGGCCAGCCGACACTTCCCACTTCAATTTTTAACAATTAAACCATAAGGAATAAGTCTAAAGCATAATAAATAAAATCTCAAAGTAGCAGATAATAGCATAATTTGCAGAATACAACCCAACACTGCCCGATACCGTGGTGTCACTAGTCATGAGCATCTAAAAAGCCGGAATACTCAGAAAAGTCTACAGAGTTTAATACAAAAACTAAAACAAGGAGAAATAGGATAGGGAAGAAGCTCTGGGCTGCGAACGCCGGTAGCTACCAAGAGAATCTTCAGATCCGCCTGAGCTAGAAAGATCAACACTCGGGGGCGGGACCAGATATTCCTGAATCTACACACAGGGTGCAGGGAGTGGAGTGAGTACTCCAACTCAGTGAGTAATAATCATAAATAAACGACTGAGAGCATGAAATCACGTAAGGCACATTATAGGCTATAATGAAGCAGTAAAACAGGTAAGAACAATGATTCAGTAAAGATATGTAAAATCATATAAGTTTAGTTTAAACTTCAAGAAATGCCTATTCAACAATTAAATAGGTAAATGAAAGACAAATAAGACAGATAAGCACATAAAGGATTGCCCCTCGGGCTACAATGTCAACACCAGCCCCTCAAGCTATCTCTCACATCACAATGGTTACCCGCGCTAACTGGGGGTGTGCAGACTCCTGGAGGGTCCCCTTTCGGCCAAAGAGAAATATCAAGCCATCTTGTGGCATCATCACTAGGCCCTCGGACTCATATCAACAAGCCACCTCGTGGCATATATATTTGAGGCCCTCGGGCTCATAATCATAATTAGTGTTTCCTCACAACATAGGCCCTCGGCCGTACTCACTCATAATCTCATAGCCACTCGGGCAACAGTAAAACATAGTGCTCAGCCCAAAATATCGTTTAAAATATCAATTAAGTGTTAAAGTAGAGTAAACATGGCTGAGTTATGAAATACATTAGGATATAGCATGACTATGTTCAAGTATAAAGTCAAAACAGTGAGGAGGTATCAATAAAAATACCCTAAGGGTTCAAATAGTTGGCACGGAGCCCAAATATGGCATTCAACCCAAAACATGATGATAGCAAATAGTTTTCTGTCAAATACGCGGTAAAACAGTCATTTGGGATGGACTAAGTCACAATCCCCAATAGTGCACGACCCTACGCTCGTCATCTAGTGTGTGCGTCACCTCAATATAGCACAATGATGTGCAAATCCGGGGTTTCATACCCTCAGGACATCATTTACAATCATTACTCACCTCAATCCGGTCAAATCTCTAGCCCGTGATGTCTTTGCCCCTCGAATCGGCCTCCACTCGCGTCGAATCTATCCAAAATCAGAATCACCGCGTAAAAATATGCTAAGGTAACGAAGTCCAAGCGAAAATATTCAATTTACAATGTAAACCCCATAAATACCAAAACCCGACCCCCGAGCCCACGTCTCAGAATTCGATAATTTTTACATCAATAGATTCCTTATCTCCCCACGAGTTCATACATATCAAAAGTTCTAAAATCCGACCTCAAATGGTCCTTCAAATCCTCAATCAAAGGTCTAAGTTTTCAAGCCCTAGTTTCCCCAAACATTGATCCTTAAATTCCATTAATTACAAGCCTAATCCATGAAATAATACCATATAAATGAGTCTTAGGTCCAAAACCCTTACCTCAATGAAGTTCTCTTGAAATCCCTCTTCAAAATCGTCCAAAAAAGCTCCAAAGCTGACTTAGAAATGGTGAAATAGCTCAAAAATCATGAAGGACACAATTTATACCTTCTAGCCCAGGCATTTTCACATCTACAACCATATACCCGTTTTTGCGGTGCCGCATTTGCGACCAAAGAACTTCTTCTGTGGTTTTCACTTATTTTTTCCCGATCCGCATCTGCGATGCGCCAGCCGCACCTGCGCCATCGCAAGTTAAATCGACTAAGCGCTTCTGCGGTTTCCTGCCTCCCTGGCTCCATTTCGCTTCTGCTGCTCCCTTCCACGCATCTGCGAGATCGCGCCTACGGTCCCCAATCCGCAGGTGCAGAAATACCAGAAGCAGCAAAAATCTAAAGATCACCAAAATTCAAAACTTCTCCGTCAACCATCTGAAATCACCCTGAGGCACGACCTCAACCAAAAGCACCAACATATTCCAAAACGTTATTCAAACTTTTACCAATCTTCAAAACACCTCAAACAACATCGGATTCAAGCCTAAGTTTCCAAAATCGTCCAAATTACGCTTTTGATCAAAAACCCAACCAAACCACGTCTGAATGACCCGAAATTTTGCACACACATCCCAAACAACACAACAGAACTACTGTAACTCTCGGAATTCCATTCCGACCCCTATATCAAAATCTCACCTATCAACCGGAAAACGCCAAAAATCAAATTTTTCCAATTCAAGCCTAAATCTACTCCGGACCTCCAAAACACATTCCGATCGCGGCCGCACTCTTGCTTTCGCGACTGCGTAATATTGAGCGCGGTCTGCGTTCCTTTACATCTGAGACTGGGCTAGAACTTGTTTCGGGGGCCGTATAATAGTCACCGCGTTCGTGTGAGAGCCTTCTGCAGTCGCGTAATTTTGATGTGGTCCGCTCTCAACATTTTTGCCTATTTAGTAAGCTCTCTGAACCTTAGCAAACGCGGTCCGCAAAATTCCAATCATGGCTATTATGGTATTTTTGCATCCGCCAATTTCTAGCAGGGTTCGCATCCATATCTGTGCCCAAAAGCCACCTCTCTGATTCTCCCTTTTGCGGTTCGTGAATTAATGACCGCGTCCGCATTGACACTTTTGCAGCTGTACTTTTCTGTCGCGGTCCGCGTTCCATAGCGCTTGGCCCAGTCTTGGTCTTTGTTCAAGTTTTGACTCTTTTATGAGTTGATCATGGCTGCTTTGGCTCATTATGAACAATCCCTGCAAACAAGCATATTACATTAGTTTTCGGAAATACCTTCACGCATTTTAGGCACAAAAGGCAAGTGAGAAAGAGCAAATAATAGGTTAAAATCCCAATTTATCAGAGAGTACCTTCGCGAATACGAAGAAGGAAACCAGAAAACACTGAAGCTGAAGAAAAAACCAGATTTTTCTAAGTCCAAACCTCCCGTAGTCTATCCGAAACTCACTAGAGCCCTCGCGGCTCCAAACCAAACATGCACACAAGTCCTAAAACATCATACAAACTTGCTCGTGCGATCAAATCGCCAAAATAACACTAGAACTAGAAATTTAGCACCAAATAGAATGAAATTTTCAAGAAAGCTTTAAAACCGTTATTTTCACAAGCGGACGTCTGAATCACGTCAAACCAACTCTGTTTCTTACCAAATTTTATATACAAGTCTTAAATATCATAATGAATCTGTACCGGGCTCCGAAACCAAAATACGGCCCCGATACCAATGAGATCAAATATTAACCAAATTCTTAAAACCATTAGATTTTCATTCTTTCAATTTTCAACAAAAATTAATATTTTGAGCTAGGGACCTCAAAATTCAATTTCGGGCATACGCCCAGGTCCCATATTTCGATACAGACCCACCGGGCATGTCAAAATACGAGTTTGGGTTTGTTTACCAAATATGTTGATCAAAGTCAACTCAAATGAAGTTTTTATGCAAAGTTTCTTAATTTTATCAACTTTCAATATTTTTTGGAAATTTTCCCGGACTGCGCTCGTAAATCGAGGAAGAATAAAATTAGGGTTTAAAGGCCTCTAAATACATAATCGAGTTCTAAAATATAAGATGACCTTTTGGGTTATCACAGGGACCCACAAACTGATCCCATTACTCAGGAAGAAATAGTATTAAACAAACAAAAACAAGCTGAAGGAGCATGGCAAATGGTGACCTTCCCCTAAAAGAAAAAACTTTCATTGGTGAACAAATCCAAGCAAGCAAAGAAGCCTTCTTCACCAGGTATAGAAGTTAAAATCTTCGACGCAAACACTGGTAAGTATCTAACCACTGAGATTCTTACTTACAAAATTCGTAACAATTTACTTAACTCACCCGACGATTGTCCTCAATCAATAAATTTGCTTAAATTAGAAAACCACTATTCTATCCTTCATGAGCAGCCAATGGTTTTAGATAAACCAGAGGTTGTCCTTTCCCAAAGAAAATCAATAATCACTAATGACCTTACATATGACATGCAAAATATCCACGTGGATAATTCTGAGAATGGCACGCAAAAAAATATCTAACAAAGTAGATATCACGACCCAAGTTCTCCCTCCATGAACTGTCGTGACGGCACCTAGCCTCTACGACTAGGTAAGCCTAACAAATTGCGAAAAAAGGAAATGAAATACGAAACTGGCAAGTTACGGGTAAAAACATAATAAAAGAGTTTAAAAATGCCGCTCAGCATATACAATACACATTCTCAATACTGAATCAAACTCCTAAAACCCGGAATCTCATGAAATCACAAGCTATAGAAAACTACATAGTTTTCTAACTCCAGAATGTCTTATCAAAAGTAAGTACAAGAAGTCTAAAGCTAAAGGGGAGAATAGAGAGGGACTTCTAGGTCAGCGGACGCGGCAGATGTACCTTAAAGTCTCTGATATCGCCCGCCTCACTGCTGAGCTAAAGAACCTGGATCTGCATATGAAAAACATGTGCAGGAAAGCGTACGAGTACACCACATCATTACCTAGTAAGTGCCAAGCCTAACATCGGTCAAGTAGTGATGAGGAAGGTCAGGGCCCTACTGGTAATATATATATAACAAGATAAAATAGTATGAAGTGCGATAGTATAACTAAAAATACTAACAGTCGATAAAGAGTAAAATCACATATATAATATACTCAGTACACAGAGATAGCAATAGGGGATCTCCCAGGATATTGTCCCGTAGTCCGAAACGTAAATGTGTAGAGGATCTCTCGGGATGTCGTCCCGTAGTCCGAATCATATATATGCAGGGGAATATCCCGGAATACCAATCCGTAGTCCCAAAGTAAATATCCAGTACAGGGGAATATCCTGGGTGTCGTCCCGTTGTCCCAAATGTAAATGTGCAGGGAAATCTCCCGCAATACCGATCCGTAGTCCCAAAGTAAACATGCAGGGGGATCTCTCGGGATATCGCCCCGTAGTCTCAAGAAAGAATCTACAGTTCTATTCTAGAATAAATAGGAATTCTACTCTAAACATGCTGCACAGAATACAAGTAAGCGGTTAAAGCAGGTAAGACAATTAGATCACATAAGCATGCTTTTCCTAAACTAAATAAGAGGCTTCAAGTACGAGTATTGCTCAATTACAAGAAAACATAGATATTTACTTAATGAAAATAGGGGTTTTCAATAATTATCACGTGTACGCACTCGTCACCTCATGTACACGGAACTCATATAACAATAGTACCAAAGTCCTAAGGGGAGTTTCTCCACACAAGGTAAGGCAAGCCACTTACCTCGAATCAGCTCAAAATCAATCTGAAACCACACTCTTTCCATGACTATCCAACTCTGATTGGCCCAAAACTAATAAAATATATTTCATAATATAAATATAACTACAAACAAAGAATTTAGCAAAAGTAATCGAAGCTAAGGTAAGAAAATTGAAAAACACTCAAAAATCCTCCCCGGGCCCACATCTCAGAATCGGGTAAAAATTATGAATTATGAATACGCATACACTCACGAGCCTAACCATACCAAAATCACTCAAATCCAATACCAAAATCTCGATCAAAATCACAAAATTAAGTCTAAGAACTTTTCTCAATTTTTTCCCAATTTTTTACCCCAAATCCGAAATTAGATGATGAAATCAAGCATAGATTAGTGGGATATAATCATAGAGGAGTTAGGATTCATTACCCAATGACTTCCTCTGAAAATCTCTTGCAATTTCACCTTCTACCGAGCTCCCAATTCGATTTTTTGATATGAACTCAAACCCTTATTTTTGAACTTTAAAATCTACCCAGGTACTCCCTTCTTCGCGAACAAGGTCAAAGCCTCGCGTTCGTGAAGCACAAAAATCCACTGCTCAAATTTCCTCTTTTGTGAACGCGAGTACCCTCTCGCGAACACATAGCGTCACCTACCAGACCCTTCGCGAATGAGTTGTCCTCTACGCGAACGCGTAGAAGAAATCCTTGGTGTCTAGTTGTTCCATCTTTCCTCTTCGCGAACGCAATCAACTCGTCACATTCGCGATCCTTCCACTGTCCACACCTTCGCAAATGCGAGATCCTCTTCGCTAACGCGAAGAACAAATCTCTGCAACAAAAATACCAGAAAATTTGCTATCTTTCCAAAGTCCAAAATGATCCATTAACCACCGAGGCTCCTGGGATCTCAACCAGACATGTCGGATCACATCAAACAACACTAAAACCACGATTCATCCTCCAATCAAAGCCTAATGAACTAGAAATCTCAATAATTCTACAACCGATGCTGAAACAAACCATGTCCGATTGATCCCAAATTTTGCACACAAATCACATTCAATACAACGGAGCTATTCCAACTTTCGGAATCAGATTCCGACTGCGATATCAAAATCTCACTATCGATCCGGAAACTTAAAAAATTCAACTTTCGGCATTTCAAGCCTAAATAAGCTACGGACCTCCAAAACACAATCCGAACATGCCCCTAAGTCCCGACTATGGTTTTCACACTGCTCCGACTACGGTCCAAATTCTAAAGCATAAGCTTTCATTTAGGGACTAAGTATCCCAAAATACTCCGAAACTCAAAACGAATCTTCCCGGCAACTCACAATAGCATAAACATACACGGGGAAAGCAGTTAATAGGGGAGACGTTAATTCTTAAAACGACCGGTCGGATCATTACAGTAGATGATTACCTACCAGAAAATACTCCAAAATCTATTAAAATTTATGACATTGAGATGGTTAATAACTCTATTAATGACACTACTAATGAGAACCAACCTCCTAACCCTACCATACACGTTAACACTATGGGGCCACACTTGGTCTTTAATGAAAAGCATGCCACCCAAATGGAAAATAGAGAACACCACGTGCCCCAAAACCAATTAGAAGGAAGCTTAAACAAATCACTCATGCAAACCCACCCAAAAAGACATGCAAATAGATCCTTTAATTATTGAAGGATCTTTGGATAACTTCAACAATCTTCTGCCATATACACCTTCTTCTCCTATAAAAAATACTACCCATAATGCCGAAAATTCCTATTACCTTGAGGAGAAGTTGCAGACTACTTCAAATCTTAAGGCACCAAAGAACTCAAGCAATGTCAAACCTCCCACCATTCCCAGCCAACACGGTACATCCACCAGTTTACTTCATCCAATCTCCCCTCTCCCTCCCCCAAAGATCTTCAACTCATATCTTGAATAGAATTAGGTCAAATGGGATATGCAATAACTTTGAATGTGATGGTAAATGGTCAGGAGACGGTGATAGTTCTCCAAAATTCTCACTACCTTGTACAATTAGTGTCAGAGGGCATGCAACTTGCAATGAGCAACTACATGAATCATGTATGGATCAACAATATCATAAGCCAGTTAGCCCCAAATAGGAACCAAATGTGATATTGGAAATACGAGAACAATGGAACCTACCAAGTCATTATGTCCTTCTACTAACACAAAATCTACCACTAAACCTCCCATTCTTTCATTCAGTAGCAGTGTCGAGCCTCAACCCCATCTTCACCCAATGGGATGCTTAGACAAACCAAGCAGTCCCACAAAAGAATCGACAAACCCCTCCAACTTCCCCTCACAACCATCCACCACCACCACCTCACCCCTTTGTTCCACCACCAGGACCAGACAAGCCAATGATAGGGGAATAAGAAAACCACCCAGTTCCACAAAAGTTGGTAGTAGAGTTTTCAAGCCTAAATAGGGTAAAAATATTCATCTTCGCGGAGATAAAAGACCAGAGGCGGATTCTCAGTTGTCCTCAAACACTGTACAAATGCACAATGAACATAAGGCCACCCCAAGACCCAACAGTAGGGAAACTGGAAATGATTCTGGTACCAAGCCTAAGGAGGAATCAACCAGTACCAGCGAGGGAAAATGGGAATATAACAGACCAAACTATCAATATGAATGGGCTACCAACTTTATTATTTGGAATATTAGAGGAGAAATAATGACAATTTTAGAAGGAACTTTAGGAAATTGGTGAACACCCATCGACCCTACATGGTTACCTTGTTGGGGACCAGAATGGACTCACATGTTTCCCTTCTAAATGGATATGGCTTGACAGATATGATTGATATACCGGCAGAAGGTCAAGTTGGAGGCATGGTGGTTCTTTGGGATCACACAACTGTTAATATCTACAACATTGTTAGGAGAAACCAAGAAATCTCAACTACCATAGAGGTATTTCCTTCACGAAACTCTTGGTTATTTTCTTCTATTTATGCAAGCACTAATAAGGACACTAGGAATTTATTATGGACCAACTTAGCTAACATTAGTAACAACTATAAAGGCCCATGGTTAATTGGAGGAGACTTCAATAATGTTATATCTGAAAATGAAATATTTGGAGGAAGACCTATAAATAAAAGAAGATCCAAACACCTTTGGTCTACCATTAATAAACTGTTAGCTCATCGACCTTGGTTACAAAGGATGTAAATATACTTAGTCTAATAAGCATCCCAAATGTAAGGGTTTAATTATGGAACATTTAGATAAAGTTTTTCCCAACGAGCAATGGCTTAAATTATTTCCTAATGCTAGTATTTTTCACTTACCAAAAACCCACTCTGACCATAACCCCCTCCTAGTTCAACTAATTCCTAAGCTTGTATATTGTAACAAAAAATATTTTCGTCTAGAAATTATTTGATGTAGGCACCCCCAATTTATAGATCTTGTACAAAATAGCTGGAATAACAATGACTTTGAAATAGCCACTTCAAAGTTTTGTGATCAAGTCATTCAATGGAAAAATAATACCTTTGGGGATATCTTTAGAAAAAAAAGGTTATTAGCAAGACTTGGGGGTATCCAAAACTCCACTAATTACCCAAACAGTTTTTCCTTCTTAACCTTGAGGAAAACCTTCTGTAAGAATTCAATAATATACTCAAAATGGAGGATGATTATTGGAAACTTAGATCAAGAATTATGTGGTTAAATGAGAGCGATGCTAACACAAGCTATTTTCATATAACCACAACAAATATAAAGAGGAGGAATAAAATTATTTGCTACAAAGATAATAATGGGCAGTGGATCCAAGATCACAACGTCGTCTTAAAACACGTTCTCTCGCACTTCCAACAAATGTTCTCAACCTCCCACATAACATCCAACTGGAATTCAATCAAAAATGACTGCTGAAGTCTCTCTACAGTGGACCTTTCCTCCCTTGACAAACCACTCATGGTAAATGAAATTACTCAAGCCTTATTCTCACTTAAACCTTTTAAGGCTCCTGGCCTAGACGACTTTCACCCCTTCTTCTATCAAAAATATTTGAACATTACCGCTCCGCCAATTATCAAATTCTACCAGGATATCTTCAAAAATCAATGCATTCCTACTGGTACAAACAATACCTACCTTTACCTAATTCCCAAAATACCCAACGCCAATAATCTTAATAATTGTAGACCTATTAATTTATGTAATACTTTGTATAAAATCATTACAAAAATTATCGTTAATAGAATTAGGCCTATCATACCCTCCCTCATCAGCTCAATGCAATCGAGCTTCATTAAAGGAAGAAAGTCTAGTGATAATGCCCTAATAATACAAGAATTGCTTCTTCATTTCAAAAAATTAAAAGGGAAAAAAGATTTTATGTTATTAAAAATAAATCTTGAAAAAGCTTTTGATCGACTTAAATGGTCCTTCTTTTATCGTATACTGAATTACTTTAAATTTTCCCTCTTATATCTAAGCTTATCATGCACTGCATAACATCGAGTAGTATTGATGTACTCGTTAATGGAACCACCACTCCCTATTTTAGCCTTGTAGGGAAATTCTCAAGGAGATTTTATGTCCCATATATTTTCATTCTATGTGTGAAAATATTTTCTCATGTTATTTTATACTAAGTAGATACCCTCAATTGCCCAATAACTATTAGCAATAAAGGACACAATCTATCACACCTCTTCTTTGCCGATGAGTTAACAGTTATGTCAAAAGTTAATATGAAGTCGTGCATTCAAAAATACTTTAGACTTCTTTTGTAAACACTCTGGCCAAAAAATCAACCTTGAGAAATCAAAGATTTATTTCTCTCCCAATTGTACAGCAAATATTACAAGTGTCATTATTAAAATCTTGGGATTAAAGTCTGCAATGACTTTGGTAAGTACTTCGGTTTTCAAATATTAGATAAAAGTCCTACTTACTCTGATTACTACTTTATTATTGAGTCCATGAGAAGAAAATTAGCTAATTGGAAAGCCAAGTTTTTAAACATAGCGGGAAAAACTACCTTGGCTCAGCCAGTCCTAAAATCTATTCCTAGCTACCACATATAATATACTTACCTTCCTAGGAAAATCCATAACCAAATTGATAAAATTCGTGACTTCATTTGGGGAACTATCATTGATAAAAAGAGACTACACCTCAATAGCAGGGACACAATTACGAAACCAAAAGAAGAGGGAGGTCTAGGAATTTACAAAGCCCGTACAAAGAACCTTGCTTCCCTAACGAATCTATCTTGGAGGCTGATCAATAATAATACATCTCCTTAGGCGGAACTTATAGCCGCAAAGTATGCCACCCAAAATCCTCCAAAGTGATCTATTCCTTTATTTGGCTAGGTATTTTGAAAGGATGGTATATTTACAATAAAGGAATTCTATGGAACCTCATCACTCATCCAAATTCAATATTTGGGATTCCAGATGGATCTCAAAACTCTCCCACTTAAATAATGCATTCAAGGTCCCTTCCACTGTCGCAACCTTAAAACAACTCTGTATTGGTCGAAATCTGACCACCACAACCAGGTCTCCACTACCCCTTTTAGCAATCGTATAGTAAAATTCAATAGAGTCTAATTTATTCCTCTTCTAAGATATCCGACACATCAAAGAGAGTAAGGCCTGGCCACGACCAAAACGCACCGTTGACTCAAGCGCACCAAGTCATGTCGGGGGTAAGAAGGTTTCAACTATATATATATATATATATAGCCTGGGAAGGCTTGTAAGGGAGGATCTTTACGGTCTTTCTAAGAGAAGAGCAATAAGAATGAAGCTCCACTCTAGTACCATGAGAGAGAAAAATGATTGTAATCCTCCTTCCTCATCCATTGATGAAGAAGGCAGTGTCAGATCTTAATGAGATTGTTGATAGGTCATTCGTCCCATATGTAATTATTATTACCAAATGTTTCAATCAGGAATCAATTATGTTTGACTATGATTTACCTTTTTATCTTTGATTGATTTGTCCAAAAAGAGTTTAGCATCTTTTGAGTAAAACAATTTGGCGTTGTCTGTGAGGATTTCCTAGTGAAAACTCCTAGTTTTTCCCAGATCGAAGCAAAGAAACACGATCATTCACCAAAAGTAGCACAAAAAGAGAACCCAACTCACGCGAGGGAAGAAGAACCAAACGGATTCTCGAAGTCTGGAATTCCTCGCCCTATCGGCCGCAAACATCCCGAACAAGGCAAATTGTGCTACAATCCAGCTACCCCGCCCAAACGGTGGTAAGGCAAATAGGTACACAAGATCCGCGTGGGAGAACGTACGCAGTGATATCTAGATTGAAGAAAAACTATTCCGGCATAGCCAAAACCCTCCCGGCCGGCAATATTTCCAAGCTAAACGGCCAAAGTCGGACGGGAAATTATAACACACGTATAGCGCGAGTTGGTGCAAAGTATTGACACCTCATGTCCACCGGCGTTGAACCATCTGATGCAAACAACACTAACCAAACTAAGACTTCCACGAAAGGTACCCGATTCCCCAGGAACTGCGAACTACGACGGGCTGTTATCTCGATATGTTCGAAATAACACCCTTTAAGGCCAAGGGCCTTCGGCATCAAATAAAAAGAATGGTTCGACCTCGTTCGAACCACTACGGATCGTTATTTCGATAAGTTTGAAATAACACCCTTTAAGGCCAAGGGCCTTTTCCATCAAAGAAAAAGAAAGGCTCGACCTTGTTCGAACCACGACAGACTGTTATTTCGATAAGTTTGAAATAATACCCTTTAAGGCCAAGTTCCTTCTCCATCAAAGAAAAAGAAGGGTTCGACCTCGTTCGAACCACTACGGGCCGTTATTTCGATAAGTTCAAAATAATACCCTTTCAGGCCAAGGGCCTTCGCCTTTAAAGAAAAAGAAAGGCTCGACCTCGTTCGAACCACGGCAGGTCGTTATTTCAATAAGTTCGAAATAATACCCTTTAAGGCCAAGGGCCTTCGCCATCAAAGAAAAAGAAAGGCTCGTCCTCGTTTGAACCACGACGGGTTGTTATCTCGATAAGTTCGAGATAACACCCTGTAATGCCAAGAGTCTTCGCCATCAAAGAAAAAGAAGGGTTCGACCTCGTTCGAACCATTACGGGCTGTTATCTCGATATGTTCAAAATAACACTCTTTAAGGCCAAGGGCCTTCGCCATCAAAGAAAACGAAGGGTTCAACCTCCTTCAAACCACTACGGGCTGTTATTTCGATAAGTTCGAAATAACACCCTTTACGGCCAAGGGCCTTCGCCATCAAAGAAAAAGAAAGGCTCGACCTCGTTTGAACCACGATGGCCTGTTATCTCGATAAGTTCGAAATAACACCCTTTTAAGGCCAAGGGCCTTCGCCATCAAAGAAAAAGAAAGGCTCTATCTCGTTCGAACCACGATGGGTTGTTATATCGATAAGTTTGATATAACACCCTTTTAAATCCAAGGGCCTTCGCCATCAAAGAAAAAGTTGGGTTCAACCTCGTTCGAACCACTACGGGCCCTTATTTCGATAAAATCGAAATAACACCCTTTAAGGCCAAGGGCCTTTGCCATCAAAGAAAAAGAAAGGATCGACCTCGTTCTAACCACGACGGGTTGTTATCTCGATAACATTGAAATAATACCCTTTAAGGACAAGGACCTTCGCCATCAAAGAAAAAGAAGGGTTCAACCTCGTTCGAACCACTACTTGCCGTTATTTTGATAAGTTCGAAATAACACCCTTTAAGGCCAAGGGCCTTCGCCATTAAAGAAAAAGAAAGGCTCGACCTCGTTCGAACCACGACGGGATATTATCTCGATAAGTTTGAAATAACACCCTTTAAGGCCAAGGGCCTTCGCCATCAAAGAAAAAGAAAGGTCCGACCTCGTTCGAACCACTACGGGCCGTTATTTCGATAAGTTCAAAATAACACCCTTGAAGTCCAAGGGCCTTCGCCATCAAAGAAAAAGAAAGGCTCGACCTTGTTCGAACCACGGTGGGCTATTATCTCGATATGTTCAAAATAACACCCATTAAGGCCAAGGGCCTTCGCCATCAAAGAAAAATAAAGGCTCGACCTCGGTCGAACCACGACGGGCCGTTATTTCAATAAGTTCGAAATAACACCCTTTAAGGCCAATGGCCTTCGTCATAAAAAAGAGAGAAAGGTTCGACCTCACTCGAAATACGACGGGTTGTTATTTTGATATGTTCGAAATAACACCCTTTAAGGCCAAGTACATTCACCAAAAAGGAAAAGAAAACCGAGACTCGTCGGGCGAGCCCCTGTCTTGCGCCGAGGTCACGAACAATTAGAATTAAAATTGAAGTACGAGACAAATAGTGAAGAAGAAAACTCTTTATTTATGCAAAGTCATAGGTGCGAGCTACCGCCGCTTATATATTGCCCAGGCCAACCAATAAAAAGACAAAGAGAGAAGAAAGAAAAAATGAAACAAACAAATGCCAACCAACAAACGAAATGGAAATAAAAACAAAGTATAACATTCTTCATTTGGCGTCATCACCTTGGGCATCATCACCATCTCCACAAGGTTCATCATCATCGCCATCCGCACCCTCATTATCTTCGGATGTCGCCACATCTGTTGCGATAGCGACGGTAATTCTCCAGCATCTGCAAGAAAATCCTCGACCGGGTGTTGGCCCTACGAATGCTTTCCCCTTCCACCATATACGTCTGCAAAATATAAAGGCAGTTAAACTAATGCTTTCAAACAAAGAGAAAGATTAAAACAAGAGCCAAATGCGTCGTACCCTCAAGCCCATAAAGTCCACCTCATCCCTCAACTAGGCATCAGGGATATCCCGCAGGGACTCATTCTCTGCTTCTGAACATAGCAGGATAAATTGTGGCACCAGGTTATCCCTCTGAGCCAAGAGGTTAACGTCGGATGGGATCTGGAGAATACGAGTTGATCGCCACACGTGAACCACCGAATGAGTAAGGCCCTCCTCGAACATCCCGACATCATCAGGATCCAGGTATGACTCGAATTCATACTCATCAATCACCACGCCTTTTCCCCTTTCCGCTGCCGAAGGAGGAATCCGACCCGCTGCAGAAGAAGAGGGCACATCTGAAGTCACAATAGCGGTGCCAGAGTTCTGGTTCTCTGCCCCGATAGGGCGTTAATCATCAGTAACAACGGGGACTTCTGGCTAAACCATGGCGGCAACCGGAGCTTTCGAGCGCTGACCACCGGCGCCAACTTCAACAACCCGCTCCGCCTCTATGGGAGACGCCACAGCAACACCTTCTCCTGAGCCTGTCGGGGGAGAATCATCCAGGTGAATCACTGTCGGAGGCGCAGTCTCAAACTCTACCCTCCATCTCTTTGACGGCCCTTCCTCCTCCCCAGTCGATGGTGACTCATTTGTAGGATGGACGACACTTGTTGGGACCTCGTCCTGAGAAGCAACCCTCGCTAGAGTAACCAAAGCCACAGATTCAACTGAAGCATCCCTCGATGAAGGGTGTGCAGCAGGTACAGCGATAAGACGAGTGGACGCGGCCGACTAGCGAAAGGCTAGCTAAGGGGCCTTCACTCTCCGCACCCTCCGTGGAAATGACGAACAATGTATAAGAGGCAAAACAAAAAATGAATGAATAGAGGAAATAGTAAATAAGGACGTCATCTCACCTGTAAGGGGCCTACGTCTGAACCTCTCATGAAAAGTCGACCAGGTACGGACACCCACTATGTGGGGAAGAATGTCTTCCACCATTTGTGAATCCCTTCAACAGGCGGTGGGGGAAATTTCTCAGCTGCAGAACAACAAAGCGGTTTAGTATCCATAGGAAATAATCGAACATTCCATTAGTCAAAGATGGAAACTTATGGGCAAAATTCCATCTCGGGGAATCCCGTCGGGTCCGCCACAATATGCTCGGTCTGCATGTAAAAGTAATTTTCATAGAAACAACGATTGGTTCTATCATCCATCTTCACCACCAGACCCTTTGATCCCCGAGGAAGCGCGTGAAACAACGTACCTCGAAATAGTTGCGGAGCGAAAATGCTAAGCATATGGTCCAAAATGACCTCACGACCGGCAAGTTCCGCATATTTGAGCAGCATGAGAAACAACTTGTACAAATAAGGAGAAATTTGAGTAGGTCACACCTCATAGTAGCGGCATAAGTCCACCACCAGCATGGGAAGAGGGAGCGTGTACCCTACAATGAAGGGGTAGGCGTAGAACACACAAAAATCCGGGGCGATCGAAGTGAACTCTGTCGTTCCTCTCCGCCAGCCGTATCTCGACGAAACTGGGGATTCCCTACCGTTTCCTCAACTCTAAAATTCCCCTCTCTCTTACAACGAAAGAAACATGTTCCGGTTCTGCTCCACCGCTGAAACTGAAGTCAATCGCGTCCCTCCCAGGGCGAGGCAGAATTTTATCCACCGAGGGAATCTCCTCATCCTCTACCGCATCCACTTCTCCGGTGGCCTGATCAGAGCTCTCTATTATTGGATCAGCGGCAGGAAGATTATCACGAGAAGAATCGCCAGCCATATTTAGCAGAAAACTCTCCAAAAGAAGCGATACGAAGAAAAAGATTAAAGGTTACAGTGAGTAAGAAAGTATGCAAGAACTCAAGGTATCAGAGAAAGCGATATCTGGAGAACTCTCGCAAACGAATGATGAAGTGTGAGAAGCAAATGACAAGTTTCCCTATTTATAACACACACAAATTCCTTGAGCACGAAATCCAAGAGTCGCCATTTGAATCCGATAAGACACGAAATGTTTCAGTTCCCCAGGAACGTGTGTCATAATGGTGACGTGCACGAAGCAATGCTTCATCGCCAACCGATGTTTCGATTCTGAAATCATCATAACGATCCACGAGTATCAACATATAAAAAAAGAAGAAAGGAAATAATATAATACCTCCACTCCGTCAAAAACACGTGAAACACAACTAAGGAACATAAGATTGGCGGTCAAATTCCTTTCGACTATGTTGCAGTTATTTTCCATCCGTCGAGACTGACAAAGGACGACCCCAACGGACAGAGGGACTAACTGTATTGGTCAAAATCTGACCACCACGACCAGGTCGACCACTACCCTTTTTAGCAATCGTGTATTAGAAGTTAATAGAGTCTACTTCATTTTTCTTCTAAGATATCTGACACATCGAAGAGAGTAAGGTCTGGCCACGAGCAGAACGCACCGTCGACCCAAGTGCACCAAGTTATGTCGGAGGAGAGAAGGTTTCGACTATATATATATAGCACGGGAAGGCTTGTAAGGGAGGATCTTCTCGGTCTTTCTAAGAGAAGAGCAATAAGAATGAAGCTCCACTCTAGTACCCTGAGAGAGAGAAATGATTGTAATCCTCCTTCCTCATCCATTGATGAAGAAGGCAGTATCAGATCTTAAGAGATTGTTAATAGATCATTCGTCCCATATGTAATTATTATTACCAAATGTTTAGATCTGTAATCAATTAAGTTTGGCTACGATTTACCCTTTTATCTTTGATTGATTTGTCCAAAAGAGTTTTGCATCTTTTGAGTCAAACAAACTCTTCGCAATATATCTCGCAATGACAAATGGAACCTCTCCAACTTATCCTTTAATCTCCCTGATAGCATTACCAATAGAATTCTCGCTATTGAACTACCTCTACGAAAAATAGGAAAAGATAAACCCATATGGGATTTTACCAGTAGCGGCCAATTCTCAGCCAAATCTTCATATAACCTAATCAATAGCCATAAAGAAGAGAATAAGGACTTTAAATGGATCTGGAAATTTCATTATCCTAATAAGATCTAATTTTTTCTATGGCAATGTCTTTATAATAGAATTCCATTTAGGGTATACCTAGGCCAGATTGGCATAAATATAGATACAACTTGCCCAATGTGCCATAAAAGCATCGAGACTATTAATCATATTTTATGCAATGTACTATAGAAAAAAATATTTGCAATGTACCTCTCCTCACTGCCAACGCACTACAAGCTGAGGCAGTTGCCATACAAGAAGGGACTGAAGCTAGCCATGGATCTCAACCTATTTCCACTAGAAGTTGAATCAGATGCAACAGAAGCAGTGAAACCTCTAACTTTGGAATCAAACGTTACTAACCCTACCGTTCATCGTTCATTATTACAGGTCGTTAATGCTCTAAGGGAGGGAAATTCTCATCAAGCATAATTTTCGCCAAGGAAATGCTACTGCACATCTATTAGCCAAGGAAGCGTTGAAGCTTCCTATCCTCAACAAACCTTATCGACTATCAAGCCCACATTTTTTTTGTAATGCAACAATTACATAAGGATAAGGAAGGATCTGTATGTTTTGTTAAACCAATTGCGTATGATGCTAGTAATATGCTAGCTAGTCTAGGCAATCAAAGTGTCCTTCACGACACTTGTATGGATTATATGCAATCTGAACCACCTTAGTATTAATGCAATATTATCCTTATTTTCAAAAAAAAAAAAAGGACCATGAGCTGCCTCTCAATTCTTAGTCCTATTAAGATGGATAACTCTATCCCCTTAGAAAGCAAGATAACTATCAATGGGAGAAGTTGACTTATATTATAGATGAATCAATTAGTAGAGTATGATTATCAGCATTACGTTTTAACTACATCAATGATAACACCATCATTATTTAACATTTTTTTCTAGCTTAGAATTTAAATTTTCATTGTCTTATTTTTCTCAGAGGGGTAATGTATTAAGTGGCGTAGCTAAGTATATGGTTGAGATCAATTGAATCTCTTTCCTTCGAAAGATATTAGACAAATAAAGTAAAAATAATATTTAATATTTATATAAGTTGTTGACCATCTGATTAATATTTACTTCCTATGCAGGTAGTATTTTTTCGAGAATCTCCTTATTAAATCTCTAGCTCTACTACTAAATATATTATAAAAAAAGAAGATTATGTAATATGCGTCGCAAGAGTCATACCTTATGCCACTAAATTTGATATCATCTCATTACATCAGCCACCTTCCAAGTAAATTAATCAACACATCCTTCTCAATTCTTTTTCTTTTCGGGGTCTAAATTCTCACTGACCCTCATATTTGACTTCATTGTATTTCAGAAATGCCGGAGACCATGCATCAAGGAATTGCATTACATCTTCCAAATTCCCACTTCTCTGTAACGATTTGGCTGGTCATTTTGAGAGTTGTAGTTCTGTTTCCCCATTTCTTGCTTTTTTTGTGTTCTACAACTGTATTATAACTTACCAGATTAGTTGGTTAGGGTCCGGAGTGATTTCAGAGTGAATTGAGACACTTAGTCTCTTAATTGGAAGTTTAAGTTGGAAAAGTTGACCGGATGTCGACATATGTGAAAACAACATCGGATTTGAATTTTGATGGTTCCGTTAGCTTCGTTAGGTGATTTTGGACTTAGGAGCATGTCTGGATTGTAATTTGGAGGTCCGTGGTAAAATTAGGCTTGAATTAGCAAAAGTTGGAATTTTGGAAAGTTTGACAGGGGGTGGACTTTTTTATATCGGGGTCGGATTGGATTTTCGAGAGTTGAAGTAGGTTTGTGGTGTCATTTATGACTTGTGTACAAAATTTAAGGTCAATCGGACGTGATTTGTTAGGTTTCGGCGTCGTTTGTATAATTCGGAAATTTTAAAGTTCATTAGGCTTGAATCCGTGTGTAATTCATATTTTGGTTGTTGTTGGAGGTGGTTTGAGGATTCAACTAAGTTCGTGTGACATTTTGGGACATGTTGGTATGTTTGGTTGAGGTTCCGAGGGCCTCGGGCGAGTTTCGGGTGGTTAACGGATCATTTTTTGGCCTTTGTGAGATAGCTGATATATGCTGCAATGTTTTTCTGCTTTCCTCTTATGCGTTTGCGAGAGGAGCCTCGCGTTCGCGAAAAGTGTTTCTGAGCTGGTGAGATTTTGTTCTACGCATTTGCGAAGGAGAGGACGTGAATGCGAAGTTATGGCAGTGTGTGCACCGCGAATGCGTGAGTTGTGTCGTGTTCGCGAAGAGGAGTGAGGCAGTTGGGGACTCCCAGGTTCTTGGTCTACGCGATTGTGAAGGTCTGAGTTTGCAAAGCTTCGAATTTGCGAAGAGTAAAGTTGAGAGGCAGTCTGAGTTGGTCTACGTGAACGCGAGAGGACGGCCGCGTTCCCAAACAAGGGAATCTGGGCAGACAGTATTAATTTCAAAAACATGGGTTTGAACCCATTTTTCATATTTTGAGCTAGAGATCATGGATTTAGGCAATTCTTGAAGGGATTTTTGTGGAGTTGATTGGGGTAAGTGAGTCTTACTTGCTTTGGTTAAATCTCATGATTATATCTTTAATTTTATCATCTAATTTGTGATTTGGGTTAAGAAATTGGGCAAAAAGGGAAAGTATTCTTGAGATGAATTTTTGAGGGTTGAATGAGATTTTGATACCGGATTTGAGTAAATTTGGTATGGTTAGACTCGAGAGTGAATGAGCTTTCGGGTTTTGTGACTTTTGTCGGATTTCGAGACGTGGGCCCAGGGACCGGGTTGCGGTCGATTCGGATTTTTGGCTATAATTTAGTACTTTTCTTGTTTAATCGATCCCTTTAGCCTATATTAATTGTATTGTACTGCTTGTGGCTAGATTCAGGATATTCGAAAGTCGACTCGCGAGACAAGGGCATTTTGGACTAGTGTTTTGTTCGGATAGAGGTAAGTAACAGTTATAAATCTGGTCCTGCGGGTATGAAACCTCAAATTTTGGTGTCGTGTGATCATTTTAGAGGTGACACACAAGCTAGGTAACGGACGTGTGGGCGTGCACCGAAGGGATTGTGACTTGGTCTGTCCCGTGAGACTATAATGTCGAATAGTTTACTGTTAACTACATAATCCCTCTATTTTATGGAGATTTGACTAAAAATCATGTCAGATATCATGCTTAGGCCATATGACATCACTGTTGGGACCTATTGAGGTCGTGTATTTGTTCATTAGCTACTATTTGTTGTTTTTGTACTCAGTCATGACTTTAAGTGTCTATCATACCTCCATCTCTTCATGTTACTTGTTGATACATGTTATTATCTCTGTTTGGGCTGATTTATATAATTTTTGAGAGCCCAAGAGGCTAGGGAGGTTCATGACTAAGTGAGGCCGAGGGTTTGAGAGTGAGGTATAAATATTATAGCACGTGAGTTCTCCGTGTGGATCCTGATATGATACTATAGCACATGAGTCATCCGTACGAGTCTTGATGTAATATTATAGCACGTGAGTTGTCCGTGTAGCATGTGAGTTGTCCGAGCGGATCATAGCGCTTGGGTTGTAGGAGCCCCTCCGGAGTCTGCACACCCCTACTGAGCGTAGGTACCTATTGAATGTGAGTACTGAGGGCTGAGAGCTAAGTGAGTGAGCTATTGAGAGGAGTTGAGTGACTGTTTCCTTGAGAGGCTGTACTTGCTTTCATTGTTGTTGTACTTAGTTGAAATCTATCATTGTTGTGAAATATCGGCAAGATTTTACATCCGGTTTACTTGAACATGAAACTCTATAAAACTAATTTGACTTAAACTGTCGGATTTGAAAGAATGTCCATTCTTTACTGAAATTACTGAAATGATTTGTATTTGTATAGCTTGTCAGTGTTTCTCAATTCCTTATTTATTTCTGTTATTTACTGAGTTGGTTGTTCTGACGCTACACCCTGCACTTCACGTGCATATCCAGGCATGTCCGGTCACGGAGGTCGTTGAGCTCGTGCGTGGTTATGTATTGGAGACATACGAGGTAGCTGTTGGCGTTCGCAGTCCCTGTCTCTCCTTTCTTATTATCCTTTCTCTCTTGTATTGGCATTTGACACAAACTGTTGTAGATTCTGTTTCTAGACTGGTTCTTAGATGCTCATTACATAGTGACACCCCGATGTTATGGGCTATCATTCCCCATTGTATTTTGAGTTTAACTCTTGTTTCTATGAAAACTCTATTATGAAAAAGCTTTTGGATTATCGTTTATGAATATCAAAGTATTTTTGGAAAGTGTCAGCTTTCCTAGTACTACGATGGGCGCCATCACGACGGGTTAGGTTTCGGATCGTAGGACACTCTCTCTCTCTCTCTATGTGTGTGTGTGTATATATATATATATATATACATATATTATATATGTATGTATATATATACATATATTATATATGTATATTATATATCTGGGGCGGATCAAGATCAAATATTATGGGTTCCCGTAAATCCTGTAAATTTTGCATAGACCATGTATTTGTATTAACAAATTTATTAAAAGTATAAGAATATTTGGTTTGGAACCCAGTTCGTTGGTTCAGTTATCATGTAAATTAACTTGATATTGTTGTAAAAACCTATAAGCTTAAAATTCTGGATCTGCCTTTGCTTTCATATATATATATATATCATTCAATCCCTTTTTGTTTTTCTTTAATGTAATTACCATTTCTCAGCTCCCTTTTCACAATTATAGGAAAAAGAAGACACAAAAGAGGAAAAGAACAAATGGAGGGGATCTCAACGAGGGTGTACAATGGATTAAAGGTTTACAGCCGGAAGGGGAGGGGTAATCAGAAAAATATTTCTTCCAATCCATTCTAGATATCGTGATTACTGAAAATAAATACTCCCTCCATTTCATATTAATTAAGGTACTTTTCTTTTTAGTATGTTCCAAAACAAGTGACATATTTCTAAATTTGGAAATAATTCAACTTTAAACTCTATCATATTACTCATTTACCCTTAATGAGAAGCTTTTATAGCCACACAAATGTCATGGCCCCACAAACATTTTACCCCTTAGGATTTTAACACCACAAATTTCAAAAGTCTTCTTTTTTTTTCTTAAGTTCCGTGTCGAATCAAACTATCTCATTTAATATGAAACAGATGTAATAGTATAAATTAAAATACTTCTCATTTTAGAAAATCAAAATATGATTTTTTTTCTCAGTAGTATTTATTGTTAAAAAATATTAATTACATAGCATAGAAAAACTTATATGTAAAAATCAAATACGAGAATAATAATCAAAAAGTCCTTATTAATAGTTTCTTAATAGACGCATAAAAGAGAAACTTGACAACTAAGACGGGAAGAAGTACATTTTATACAATTTTCTGCACCAAACACTTCTGTGTACACGAATTGGAGGAAAGGGAAACAAAATGAAATTTGAGCATCTCATTTAAGAAATAAATGAGATGGTATAACTTTTGAAACTGCTGGGGCGGGGGGGGGGGGCTGTTATTCTTTCTTCTCTTTAACAAGGTAGTTGACTGATTTTCCTGTTAATCGACTGAATCCTTGATGCGAGATAGATGTAATGTAAATACAGAAAGTAAATTACAGACACCGAGTATTTTATACTGGTTCGGATTCAATATGAATCCTAATCTAGTCCCCTTGGGTTGCAAGGGAGTTCTCGTTTAAGTATTTTGAAATATTTGGTACAAGTGTGTAGGTGTTATTGAACATACACCAACAGCTTCTTCACAATGTAAGTTCTTCTCTTGATTTTGATACAATGCCTCACCAGTGATTCTTTTCTCTCTTTCTTCTCTTCACTAGTTACATGCGGTAAATCTAGAATAGACTATAATGCTTGTTCAAAGTAGAACAAAGGTATTGGTAATGGTTCGATCAAAGTATATCCTTCTGTTGAGTCTCTTGCTGAATTTATATGATTTGAGGGTGTAACGACCTGATCAGTCATTTTGAGCAATTGCACTTTGCTCGATTGTTTGAGGTCATGAGTAGCTCGTATGATATATTATGACTTATGTGAATCATTGGTTTTGGTTTTCAGGTTATTCGGAATTGATTTGGAAGAATGGTTCTCAACTAGAAGCTTTAAATTTTAAAGATTTGACCAAGTTTGACTTTTTAGAATTTGACCTCGGATTGGACTTCTGATGTTCCATTAGCTCTGTTGGGTGATTTTGGACTTAGGAGCGCGTCCAGATTGTGATTTGGAGATCCGTAGTAGAATTTGTCTTGAAATGGCGAAAGAGGGCATTTTGGAAAGTTTGACCGGCAGTGGACTTTTTGATATCGGGGTTGGATTCCGATTCCGAAAGTTGGACCAGGTCCGTAATGTCAAATGTGACTAGTGTACAAAATTAGAGGTCAATCGGACGTGATTTGATAGGTTTCGGCATCGCTTCTGAAAGTTTGAAGTTTCAAAGTTCATTGATTTTGAATTTTGGTGTGATTCGTGTTTTTAGCATTATTTGATGTGATTTGAGGCCTCGACTGAGCCCGTTATATGTTTTGAGACTTGTTGGTATGTTCAGACGGGGTCCCGAGGGGCTCAGGTGTGTTTTGGACTGATTTCAGATTATTTTCCTTTATGTTTTCACTGCTAGTAGCTGCTGTTTGCCGGTGTTTCAAACCTTCTTCGCGATTGCATAGAGTATCAGGGGAGTTGGCCTTTTCCTTCATCGCGTTTGCGCCAGTAGCATCTCGTTCGCAAGCCTTTATGAGGATTGGGTATCACGTTCGCACCCTTATGTATGAGTTCACGTAGGGAAGAGATGAGAAGCTGGGGTTGGGGAGTATACCTTCGCGTTCGCAAAGTAGCTTATGCGATCGCATAAGGAGGATTTATTGTGAGTCGCGTTCACGAGTGCCATGCCGTGAACGCGTAGAGTATTTGGTGGCAGATTTATTTTGTTCATCACGAACACGATGTGTTTTTCGTGTTCGCATAAGAGAAATGTCTAGGCAGATTATAAAGTGCTCTATCTCGAGAGTTTCGGCCAATTTTTCATTTTTGGAGGTATGGAGCTCGGATTGAGGCGATTATTGAAGCAATTTTCACCATATGAATTAGGGTAAGTGTTCTCTACTCGGTTTTGGTTATGTTCCATGAATCTATCTTCGATTTTTGCTTTTGGTTGATGAATTTTAAAGAGGATATTCGGAGTTTTGGCCTAAAGTTTCATAATATGAATTTTTAAGTTTTGAACATCGAATTGAAGTCGGAATTGAGTGAAACTAGTAGGGTTGGACTCATGATTGAATGGGTTTGTCGGATTTTGTGAGTTTTGTCGGGTTTCGAGGTACGGGCTTGGGTGTGATTTTTGGACGGATTCGGGATTTGATTTAGGATTCGATCTTTATCATTTGTAATTGTTTCCTTGGGATTTATCTGATGTATTTGAGTTGTTATTGGCTAGTTTTGAGCCGTTCGGAGGTCGTTATGCGCATGATGGTATTCTTGGATCATTACTTGGCTTGTTCACCATATGAAATTGGCTTGTTTAAGATAAGTAACCCTTCTAAACTTAGTGCTGAGAGTTTGAAACTCCAAATTGTGTGTTATGTGTTTGGTATCAAGGTGACGCACATGCTAGGTGACAGGCTGTCACGACCCCGGTTCGCCCTCCGTGAACCATCGTGACGACACCTAGTCTCTACGACTTGATAAGCCTAAAATGCGGAAGATAAACCAATTTGCGGAAGAATATAATTTAAAACAGAAATAATGTAATAAAATAGCGTTTTAAAAGTGCCGCTCGACATAAAAAATATAACTCTCAAATCCAATATACATATCTCATCCAAAACCAAGAAACCCATATATCAAAAGCTAAGAGATACATAAGAAGCTCTAACTCCAGAAATGTCTAACAAAAGAGAAGTACTGAAGGGCTATACTATTACAAAAAGATAGAAAGGGACTCCTCGGCTTGCGGTCGCGGCAGATATACATCGAAGTCTCTACAGAAGCTTCTCGCCTCAAGGATGATAAGACCGAGTGAATGTACCTGGATCTGCACATGAAAAATGTGCGCAGAAAGGGCATGAGTACACCAAAACGGTACTCAGTAAGTGTCAAGCCTAACCTCGGTCAGGTAGTGACGAGGAAAGTAAGGGGCCTACTGAGGTTAAATAAAATATAAGGTTTAACAGTGTAGAACAAGACAATATAATTTAGTGCAACAGTAAGAAATAACATAGAATAGAAAGAGCAACAACAACTAGAGCAGAGGCAAAATACTCACCGAGGGAACACATCTCAACATAGAGATAGCAACCGGAGATCTACCAGGATACTGTCCTGTAGCCCCCAAATATAAATGTCTAGTGGATTTGGGGGGTGTCGTCCCGTAGTCCAACTCATAATGCGTCGGGGATCTACCGGAATCCTGTTCCGTAGTCCCCAAATGTAAATACCCAATACTGGGGGAATCTACCGGGTGCAGTCCCGTAATTCCATATAACTATGCAGGGGGATCTACCGGAATCCCACATCCGTAATTCCAAAATAAATACACAGCAGCAACAGGAAAATATACAGAAATGGCAAAATTTCATATTAAGGCAACAAGTGATTCTAGCCTAGCATGCTGCACGGAATTCAAGTAAGGTAGGTTGAGCAAATAAAGCAA
Organism: Nicotiana sylvestris; assembly: GCF_000393655.2. Classification (NCBI taxonomy): domain Eukaryota; kingdom Viridiplantae; phylum Streptophyta; class Magnoliopsida; order Solanales; family Solanaceae; genus Nicotiana; species Nicotiana sylvestris. Next base: position 99,382,751 of record NC_091065.1, read on the forward strand.
TTAAGTCACTTAGACATGCTTTCCTAAGCTAACAACAGGCTTAATAGTGCAAGTAATAAAAACAGGAAAGGAAACATACTAGTGATTACTTAATGAAAATCGGATTTCCGACAATTAGCACAAGTACGCACTCGTCACCTCACGTACAAGGCATTTCAATTACCAAATATACCAATCCTAAGGGGAATGTCCCCCACACAAGGTTAGACAAGCCACTTACCTCGAACCGGCTCAATAATCAATCCGAAACCACGCTTTTGCCACGAGTACTCGACTCTAAATCGCCCAAATCTATTCAACTCAATTTCATAATGTAAATAACACTTCAAGTAATTAATTCTACAAAGAAATTCTAAGCTAATATGCGAAATTAGGTAAAATAACCAAAACGCCCCTCAGGCCCACGTCTCGGAATTGGGTAAAAGTTATATTCCAGAAACCTTGCACTATCATGAGTTCAGTCATATCAAAATTACCAAAATCAGACCTCAATTTGTCCCTCAAATCATCACTCAAAGGTCTCCAATTAGACATGCCCTAAACCCACAATTACCACTGATTTTCCTTAATTTTTCGTGCTTAAATTGATAAAAATCATCCCAATAACGAGTTTAGGGACCAAATGCCTTACCCCAATGAACTCCTCCGAAAATCCCTCTTGAAAAGTGCTCCCCAAGCTTCTTCCCGTTATGAAAAGATGAAAAATGGCTAAATTTCGCGAAGGCAAGAATTTATATGTTCTACCCAGCAATTTCCGCATTTGCGGTCCCGCTTCTGCGAGGACTTCGTCGCATCTCTGACTTTCACTTAAGGCCAAATTTCCGCACATGTGGTCTCCAACTCGCAGATGCGATACCGTTTCTGCGGAATTTCTCCCGCGTCTGCGGAAACTGCTGACCTCCCTCAATTTTGCTTATGCGGACTCTGAGCCGCTTCTGCGGCGCCGCACCTGAGGAACCCAAACCGCAGGTGCGGTTATGACAAAACCAACAGCTGAAGCTGCAACTCTAACTACAAAATCTTTCTATCAACCATCCGAATTCATCAACCACTACCCAAACTTGTACTAATCTTTAAAACACCTAAAACAGCATCAAAACCTCGAATTAACCATGTATTTGAATATAAGAACTCCAAAATTCTCAAAATACGCTTTGAATCAAAAAGTCTATCAAACCTCGTCCGAATGACCTGAAATTTTGCACACACGTCACATTCAACACTACGGAGCTAATCCAACTTCCGGAATTGCATTCCGACCCTCGGATCAAAATCTCACTATCGGATCGGGAACTTCAAAAATTCAACTTTCGGCATTTCAAGCCTAAATTAGCTACGGACCTCCAAAACACAATTCGAACATGCCCCTAAGGCCAAAATTACCTAACAGAGCTAATGGAACCATCAGATTTCTATTCCGAGGTCGTCGTCACTCTGTTCTGACAACGGCCAACTTTCCAACACTTAAACTCTCATTTAGGGACTAGGTGTCCCAAAACTTTCCGAAACTCAAAACCGAACATCTCGGTAAATCAAAATAGAAGAATTAAACTTGGGGAAAGCAGTTAATAGGGGATCGGGGCATAAATTCTTAACACGGCCAGCCGGGTTGTCACATCCTCATACACTTAAACATTCGTTAGCCCTCGAACGAGCATAAAGAAATACCTAAAGTAGTGAAAAGATGAGGGTAACGGCTACGCATATCTTGCTTGATCTCCCAGGTCGCCTCCTCGACTGGATGACCCCGCCATTGAACCTTTACCGATGCAATGTTCTTTGACCTCAGCTTTCTAACCTGCCTGTCCAATATTGTCACTGGCTCCTCAACATAAGATAGATCTTTATCCAACTGGACTAAACTGAAATCCAACACGTGCGACGGGTCACCGTGATACCTCCGGAGCATCAAAACATGAAATATCGGATGAACCCCTGCCAAGCTGGGAGGTAAGGCAAGCTCATAAGCAACCTCCCCAACATGCTTCAATATCTTAAAAGGGCCAATAAACCTCGGACTCAACTTCCCTTTCTTCCTAAACCTCATAACGCCCTTCATAGGCAAAACCCAGAGCAGAACCCGCTCTCCAACCATATAGGAAACATCGCGAACCTTCCAGTCCGTGTAACTCTTCTATCTGGACTGGGCTGTGCGGAGTCTATCCGGAATCACCTTAACCTTCTCCAAAACATCCTGAACTAAGTCTGTGCCCAATAATCTGGCCTGACCCGACTCAAACCAACCTACCAGGGATCTACATCTTCTCCCATATAGAGCCTTATACGGTGCCATCTGAATGTTGGACTGATAGCTATGGTTGTAAGCAAACTCTGCCAATGGCAAGAACTGATCTCAATACCCTCCAAACTCAATCACACACACACGGAGCATATCGTCAAGAATCTGAATAGTGCGCTCGAACTATCCATCCGTCTGAGGGTGAAATGTTGTACTCAACTCCACCCGAGTACCCAACTCATGCTGAACAGCCCTCTAGAACCGTGATGTGCTGAGTACCTCTATCTGAAATGATGGACACTAGAATACCATACAGGCGAACAATCTCCCGAATATAAATCTCCGCCAACCACTCCAAGGAATAAGTAGTACACACAGGAATGAAATGAGCGGACTTGGTCAACCGATTCGGAATCACCCAAATAGCATCAAACTTTCTCAAAGTCCGTGGGAGCCCACTACAAAGTCCATGGTGATCCGCTCCCACTTCCACTCCGGAATTTCTATCTGCTGAAGCAACCCACCCGGTCTCTGGTGCTCATTGTCGATGCCCACTTTTCCTCTAACCGTAGGGTCATAAATCGGGTATACGACATTGGGAAGGACAACTCTATTCCCTTTCGAGAATTGGGTTTTGGAATTTGAAGAGTCGACACCTAATGATTATAGTGCATCAGGATACTTTTTTAGAAGAGTTTGAGTTGGAAAACCAGGTTCGGGTAAGGGCTAGAAATTATCTCGAGGGGAAGGTGTTAGGCACCTCTCAAGATCCATTAGTGTGGTTCCCGGCCATGTTACAATTGTGACATTACAAGTAAATAATCAAGGCTCAAATAAGGATTCGCGTATAACATTGCAATCAGGTTGAAAACTTTCGAAGGTAAGTAGAGAGGGCAGAAATTTATGAAAAAAAATGATTTGAATAGTTTTACAAGAAGAGATGAAAGCAAATAAAGGGAGGGGAGTCCTAAGTTTATAATTAATATGGATCACTTCAATGCAATACCCAGCAATCACTCCTCAGAAGAGGGGTCGCACATGATATTAGCGCATCGGTCTTCATATCCATACTTATCCTTCCCACCCCGTTAAGGTGTTAAAGCATAGAATGGTATCGTTACTTATTGCATGCTACTACCCGTCCCAATCCTATCAGTCCCGGAGGCATATGGGACTACTAATCCTAAAGGGGAGGGAGTTGGGGCTTTTGCGGAGTTTTCAAAAGGATAAAAATCTAGGCGATAAGCAATAACAGATAGCAGTTTAAAGGGAAACAAATAGCAGTTAAGGCTCAAGTCGGCCTCCTCATTCAAAGCAGCAGATTATTTAGCATGACTTACAAATACTGGTTTGGTCTGTACTAAACTTAACGTAGGAAGGGTGGCTAATTTATCACATATTTTTCAGATAAGAAGTCTGAATTAGGCCTACCTGCTGGTTGTAATTATCAAAATTGATGCAATTATAAAATTTTACCCTAAGGCTTGCCTAGGCGTTAAACAGAACCTATAGGCATGATATCTATTAGTTTCAAAAATAAAAAAGTAAACTGATTGCAGAAAAAGAATTGTCAATTAAAGGGACATAAGATCTGCAGGCGTTAAACATTATTGCTACTGATTTGAGGCTTATAAGCGAGTTGACGATTCAGGTTTAGTTAACAACTCCTATAGACATGCTTTCTAGGTGTTACTAATTTAAGCACTGTTATTGCTTATGCAGGAATCCTATAGGTAGGTTGTCTACATGCAATTGATTAGGTATTTAAATCCTATAATAGGTTTTGCCTAATGACAGATGCAGAATGCAGAAAGTCCTATAGGCATGGTGTCTATATGAAGATGCAGAATTTCAGAAGTATAGTATTTCCCTATGAACATGGTATCTATATGAGAATGCAGAGTTTCACTGATTTATAAAATGCAGAACTTTAGAAAAATAGTAATCCCTATGAACATGGTATCTACATGAGAATGCAGAGTTTTAGTGATTTATAAAATGCAGAACTTTAGAGAAATAGTAATCCCTATGAACATGGTATCTACCCCTTGCATGCATAGTCCCCTACCCTTTCCCACTAGCCGACCCCAAATGTTTATTACAAGATTATTACAGACCAGAATGAATAAGAAAAAATATATCAGAAATTAAAGATTCCAACCAAGGAGAGCCTAATTCAGACCCCAGGTCTGAAATATGAAATAAACCAACTTCCAAAGATCAGATTCCAAAGCCTTTCTCTTATTTGGGATGTGTCAAAGTTCCAAGGAGCATCAAGAACTCCGGGCAATGCTTACACCCCAAATATATTGCAAAATTAGATTATAGTGCAGTGTGGAAATGCCAGCTCTCAGATGTCCAAGTTCAGAGGGAACTCAAGGTCCCAAAGCAGGGCTCAAAAGAGAGGGGCAGAACTTAAGATTCTAGGAATAGGTGTAAGTGCACAAGGGGGAAGGGAATCAGAGAGAGACAGGGAAAGCTAGTGGTCATGCCCAGCAATTGGGATGTTGGCACACCCCTGACCAGCCTGCTAGTCAAGCATTGAGAGCTAGGATCCATTGTGGATCAAGTTATGGCCTAGGCAGTAATTAGGATATTGTCAGGCCAAGACCTTAACTCAGGCATATAGAAGGGAATAGGGGTAGGGGTTCATAACAGAAGCAAGGAAGAAAAATATTTAACACAAATTACTGAACATGAGCAGTAAAGTAAACAAAAGTCTGAAGCTATAGAGTGAACACATAAGGGTGAGGCATAAATTAAATAAAAGACATACTAGTTTTAAAGAAAATAAGTAAGCAAAAGTAGCCTTGAAAAGCCAAATTGCAGACAACAGTTCCAAAAAATCTCAGAAGAGAGTAGAGAATTGAGAGAGTATTGAACTCGAAGCAGTATTGTAAGTGTGTAAGAGTATGTAATTCGAAGTGTGTTGTAAAAGTATTGAATTGTCCTTGTGTTCAAAGATGCGGAAGGGTAGTTCCTTTTATAGTGTAGAGAAGCAAGTAAGAAAGGTAAGAAAATAGTTTGCAATCAATCACATAAAGTCTCCCTTTGGTTAAGGGATTCTGATTTCAAACGGGTAAAAGATAAGTAAGGAAATAGTCTGATCAAAATCTTTTCAAAGCAGCACAAGAAGGGTAAATACACAGGGACTATTTAAGGAAGAAGTCTAATAGTACACGGTTTGTGCAAATAAGGAAAGGGAATCAATCAAACAGCCAGGGAAATCAAAATTACAAGCTCAATTCGAATGAACCAAGTCAGGAAAATGTAAAGGAGGTTCAATCAAAGAGAAATCAATAACAATCAATCAAACCCCATTAGAGAATTTTAGAATCAATCGATAGTTGGAAAAATGCTTTTTGAAAGAAGAATTTCTCATATATAAAGCACACAAATATGAAGCAAAAGGAGTTGTTATGTTGATTAGAAAAGACTATCATAGGAAAATTTCAGAGTCAAAAGGTTCCAGTTCAGTTTATAAACTCAGAATGAGTCTGAGAGTCCAAGGTTCCAAAGTAGAACCCTAGTCCAAAAATAAATCTTGCCAAAACCCAAAGCCTAGGGTTTTCAACTTTAATCAGAAGCAGAGATGAGAAGACAGATAACAGGTTCAGAGGTCTCTTTCGGAGACTCATGAGAAACCAACATACATGATAGCAGGTTTGAAGCAACAAAATAAAAAGTTGATTTGAGGAGCATAAAGAACATGTTTAAGAAAAGTCGGAACTTAAGCAAAATCGGGAGAGAAGAAGGGTGATGTAAACTTAAGAAAAAGTAGTAATACATGCTTAGAATTCCAACAAAAGTCCAGTAAAACAAACAAAGTTGAAGAACTCAGCAAGAAACACATATAGTAGAAGAATATTGGAAAGTATAGCAGACAACATGTAGGAAAACATAACAAACATTAACATGCGAGCCTGATCTAGAGGCACAGTAGAGTACAAAGGTACAGAAAAGTCACGTATAGTAGAAAGAAAACAGAAGAACAACACATGCGTGGTAGAAAAGAAAACACACGAGCATAGTATAAACAAACATACATAAAGAAAGAAAAGGAAGAATCAAACAGATGTTTTTGAAAAACCTTTCAGAAACCCTAAATCGAAGGTAAACGATTTTAAAGGAAAGTCTAGGGAAAACCTTTTAAATGTCAAGTAAAGCATGGATACAGCATAGATCTAAGCAAACAAACAGAGAAAGAACCTCGAATAGCTTAGGGTTTCAGAGAAACCCTAGAAATGAGAAAGGCTTGGAAGAAGGCCCGATCTAAATCGGATGAGGTCAGAAACAGGCTCAGAAGACCAAGAGCCACCGGAGCAAGGTCAGAGATGGCTGGATTCTTCAAATCGGTGAAGGTCTGAGTGCAAATCTTCGAGGTCTGGCCTAGATTTCTCAGGTATCAGGCGTGTAAGAGCGAGGGGAGGTGAGTATAGGTCGTCCATGGCCTGAGAGGCCATGGACTCTAGTGAGCCGGAGGTTGAAGATGGGGTGATAGAGGTTAGGGTTTCAGGAACATTCGAGAGCGTTTGAGAGAGGGAGAGCATTCAAGGGCGGCTGACAGAACCAAGTGGGGGGGATTAGGGTACGGTTAGGTGAATTAAAAAAGGAAATGGGCGATCATGGCCGTTGATAAAAAGGATCAACGGCCTGGATTAAAAGAAACTGGGCGGGTCGGATAAATGGGTAAAGGGGTTGGGTTAAATCGGAATTGGGCCAATCCAATTTTAATTCAGAATTGGGTCAATTTTTAGGCTAAAATTGAAATGAAATGGAGGCTGTAATTGAAATGAAATGGGGCTAGATGCTAAATAGCCAGTTTTTCCTTTTTATTTATAAAAAATAGTAAAATGATTTTTTAAAACAAATTAAAAGCACTGAGCTAATTAATAATATATAAACATTAATCTAAAAAGTACTAGAAATGAATTTATGCTTGCAAAACGCTATTACTCGTAATATAGGCTATAATTGCAATTTTATGCAATTTAGTTTAAAAATATCAAATAGATTTGTAAAAGTATGCAAAAATTACCTTAATTACATTTTGGTGTAAATATGAGAAATAAATAAATTATTCACCAAAATGATAATTTTGGGAATAATTATTGAATTTTGCACTGCTAAAATAGATAATAAATTGGTTTCAAAAGTCTTTAAAAATTTGGGGAAAAATACCAAAACACTTGGGCATGCTTATGTATGCACATATATGTTATTTTGAAGGTATTTTGAGTGTAAAAACAACTTAGGGAAAAATTGGGTATCAACACTCATACTTCACCTGCAGACAATTGAGGCACCGAGCTACAAATCCAACTATATCCTTCTTCATCCGCCTCTACCAGTACTGCTGCCTCAAATACTGATACATCTTCGCGGCACCCGGATGAATGGAATACCGTGAGCTATGGGCCTCCTCCAGAATCAATTCCTGTAGCCCATTAACATTGGGTACACAAATCAGACCTTGCATCCTCAATACCCCATCATCACCAATAGTCACATCTCTGGCATCAACGTGCTGAACCTTGTCCTTGAGGACAAGCAGATGAGGGTCATCATATTTTCGCTCCCTATTACGATCAAATAAAGAAGACCGAGAAACCAGGCAAGCTAGAACCCGACTGGGCTCTGAAAGATCTAATCTCACAAACTGGCTGGCTAAGGCCTGAATATCCATCACCATAGGCCTCTCTGATGCTGGTAAATAAGACAAACTCCCCAAACTCTCTGCCCGGCGACGCAAAGCATCGGCTACCACATTGGCCTTGCCTGGGTGATACAAAATAGTGATGTCATAGTCCTTCAGCAACTCTAACCACCTCCTCTGGTGCAAATTTAGATCCTTTTGCTTGAACAGGTGCTGCAAGCTCCGATGGTCAATATAAATCTCACAAGGCACACCGTATAAGTAATGACACCAAATCTTCAGGGCATGAACAATGGCAGCTAACTCAAGGTCATGAATATGGTAGTTCTTCTCATGTTTCTTCAACTGTCTAGATGCGTAGGCAATCACCCTACCGTCCTGCATCAACACCGCTCCGAGGCCAATCCTCGAGGCATCACAATAAACCATATAAGCCCTGAACCTGTAGGCAATATCAAAATTGGGGCTATAGTCAAAGCTGTCTTGAGCTTTTGAAAGCTCACCTCACACTCTTCTGTCCACTGAAACGGAGCACCCTTCTGGGTCAACCTAGTCATAGGAGCTACAATCGATGAAAACCCCTCCATAAAACGACGGTAGTAACTCGCCAAGCCAAGGAAATTGCGGATCTCGATAGCTGAGGATGGTCTGGGACAACTCTGCACGACCTCTATCTTCTTCGGATCCACCTGAATACCCTCACTCGATACCACCTGGCCTAAGAATGCCACTGAATCCAACCAAAACTTACATTTCCAGAACTTAGCATATAACTTCTTCTCTCTCAAAGTCTGAAGCACAGTCCTTAGGTACTGCTCATGATCTTCCCGACTCCGGGAATACACCAGAATATCATCAATAAAGACAATGACAAATGAGTCGAGATACAGCCGGAACACACTGTGCATCAAATGCATAAAGGTTGTTGGGGAATTGGTCAGCCCAAATGACATAACAAGGAACTCGTAATGACCATACCGAGTCCTGAAAGCAGTCTTCGGGATATTTGGCTCCCCAATCTTCAACTGATGGTAACCTGAGCGCAAATCAATCTTAGAAAACACTTGTGTGCCCTGAAACTGGTCAAACAGATCATCTATACGAGGCAAAGGATAATGATTCTTCACTGTAACCTTGTTCAAGTGGCGATAATCAATGCACATACGCATGGAACCATCCTTTTTATTCACAAACAAGATAGGAGTACCCCAAGGTGATACCCTAGGCCGAATAAAACCCTTATCAAGAAATTCCTGTAACTGATCCTTCAACTCAGGAGGAGCCATACAATACGGAGGAATAGAAATGGGTTGAGTGCCCGGCAACAGATCAATGCCAAAATTAATATCTCAATCAGGCGGCATGCCCGGAAGGTCAGCTGGAAACACATCGGGAAAATCCCGTACTACTGGGACTGAATCAACTGAAGGGGTATCAATACTGACATCTCTCACACAAGCTAAATACGTATCACACCCCTTCTCAACCATACGTTGAGCTTTAAGAAAAGAAATAACTCTATTCGGAGTATGATCTAAAGTACCCTCCACTCAACACGCAGTACACCTAGCATAGTCAGCGTCACGGTTTTGGAGTGACAATCAAGAATAGCATAATGGGGCGACAACCAGTCCATGCCCAAAATAACATCAAAATCTACCATGCTAAGCAACAAAAAATTGGCTCTGGTCACAAAACCACTAAGAGCAGCCAAACATGACCGATAGACGCGGTCCACAACAAGAGAATCTCCCACAGGAGTAGAAACATAAACAGGGGAACTCAAAGAATCTCAAGATACACCCAAATACGGAGCAAAATAAGAAGAAACATAAGAATAAGTGGAGCCTGGATCGAATAGAACCGATGCATCTCTATGACAAACCAGTATAATACTTGTGATGACAGAATCGGAGGCAACAGCCTCGGTACGGGCAGGAAGGGCATAGTATCTGGACTGGCCTCACCCTTTAGGGAAACCTCTACCTCCCCAACCTCCACCTTTGGCTGGCTGAGCAGGTGGGGTAGCAACTGGAGTTGTAACCATAGCCTAAGAACTCTGCGGGGCATGCTGTGGCTGAGAAATCTATGGAGGTGCACCCCTCCCAAGTCTGGCGCAATCCCTCACCATATGCCATGTGTCACCACACTCAAAACAATCCCTGGGAGGACGTGGAAGTAGGAACTATGCGGCAAGGGTAATCCAAGATGCCTGAACACCTGAAACACTATGTGAAATCTGAGATGCAAACTGAGCTGGCTGACCCACAAAACCTCTACCATATCGTACGTTTCCTCCAAAATAAGGACCAATGGGTCTCTCCAGTGTACGAGGTCTCCTTACTTCCCTATACTCTCTCTCTTGACCTCGTCTGCCCCCTCTCTCCTAGGCCCACATGTCCTCTACTCGGCGAGAGGTCCTCACCACCCACTGAACTGGGACCACATGCTGTGTCGCCATGACACCTGGAACCTGAACAATGGGATCTCACTGCTCTGGAGTGCGGGCGGCGGGAGTCTGTACTCCCTCCCCGACCTGAGATGTAGCTGCTACAAGGGGAAGTAACCCTGCCTAAGCCAAAGTGTTGTACATGCTCATGAACTGCGCTAGAGCCTCCTAAAGTGCTGGAATAGTAGTAGCAGTAGGCGTATCAGGTGCCTGGACTCCGTCTGGAACTGCTGGTGACACTTTGATGGTAGCTCGCGCAGGTGCTCTGGCTGCACCATGCGCGCGTCCTCGGCCTCTACTTCGGCCCCGACTTCTAGCGACTCTCGTAGGGGTGCGGGTGCCTGATCTTTTCAGGTAGCGCGTGTCCTCACTATTGGTGAGAGAATAGAATATAGAAGTTTAGAATTTGTGATGTCAAAAATCTCGAACGACAAGGAAATCAAATAAAGTGGAATTTTCCTAACGGTTACAAAGCCTATCGTAGATAAGTACAGACGTTTCCGTATCGATCAGCGAGACTCTAATAAATTGGCTTGTGATCCATGACTCCTATAAACCTAGAGCTCTGATGCCAACTTGTCACGACCCTGTTTCGCCCTCCGTAAATCATCGTGACGACACCTAGTCTCTACGACTAGGTAAGCCTAAAACGCGGAAGATAAACCAATTTGCGGAAGAATACAATTTAAAACAGAAATAATGTAATAAAACAACATTTTAAAAGTGCCGCTCGGCATACAAAATATAACTCTCAAATCCAATATATATATATCTCCCAAAACCAAGAAACCCATGAATCACAAGCTAAGAGATACGTAAGAAGCTCTAACTCCAGAAATGTCTAACAAAAGGGAAGTACTGAAGGACTATACTATTACAAAAAGATAGAAAGGGACTCCTCGGCTTGCGGACATGGCAGATATACCTTGAAGTCTCTACAGAAGCTCCTCGCCTCAAGGATGATAAGACCGAGTGAAAGTACATAGATCTGCACATGAAAAACATGCGCAGAAAGGGCATGAGTATACCACAGTGGTACTCAGTAAGTGCCAAGCCTAACCTCGGTCGGGTAGTGACGAGAAAGGTCAGGGGCCTACTAAGGTTAAATAAAATATAAGGTATAATAGTGTAGAACAAGATAGTATAATTAAGTGAAACAGTAAGAAATAACATAGAATAGAAAGAGCAACAACAACTAGAACAGAGGCAAAATACTAACCGAGGGAACACAGCTCAACATAGAGATAGCAACCGGGGATCTACCAGGATACTATCCCGTAGCCCCCAAATGTAAATGTCCAGTGGATTTGCTAGGTGTCGTCCCGTAGTCCAACTCATAATGCATCGGGGATCTACCGGAATCCCGTTCCGTAGTGCCCAAATATAAATACCCAATACTGGGGGAAAATAACGGGTGTAGTCCCGTAGTTCCACATAACTGTGCAGGGGGATCTACCAGAATGCTACATCCGTAGTCCCAAAATAAATACACATCAACAACAGGAAAATATACAGAAATGGCAAAATTTCATATTAAGGCAATAAGTGATTCTAGCCTAGCATGGTGCACAGAATTCAGGTAAGGTAGGTTGAACAAATAAAGCAATTAAGTCACTTAGACATGCTTTCCTAAGCTAACAACAGGCTTAATAGTGTAAGTAATAAAAACAGGAAAGGAAACATACTAGTGATTACTTAATGAAAACCGGATTTCCAACAATTAGCACAAGTACGCACTCGTCACCTCATGTACAAGGCATTTCAATTACCAAATATACCAATCCTAAGGGGAAGGTCCCCCACACAAGGTTAGACAAGCCACTTACCTCAAACCGGCTCAATAATCAATTTGAAACCACGTTCTTGCCACGAGTACTCGACTCCAAATGGCCCAAATTTATTCAATTTAATTTCATAACGTAAATGACACTTCACGTAATTGATTATATAAAGAAATTCCAAGCTAATGCGTGAAATTAGGTAAATGACCAAAATGCCCCTTGGGCCCACATCTCAAAATCGGATAAAATTTATATTTTTAGAAATCTCACACTCTCATGAGTTCAGTCATATCAAAAGTACCAAAATCGGACCTCAATTTGTTCCTCAAATTATCACTCAAAAGTCTCCAATTAGACAAGCCCTAAACCCCCAATTACCACTGATTTTCCTTAATTTTTCATGCTTAAATTGATAAAAATCATCCCACTCGTTAGGGACCAAACACCTTACCCCAATGAACTCCTCTGAAAATCCCTCTTGAAAAGTGCTCCCCAAGCTTCTTTCCGTTGTAAAAAGATGAAAAATGGCTAAATTTCGTGAAGGCAAGAATTTATATGTTCTGCCCAGCGATTTCCGCATTTTCGGCCCTGGGACCGCATCTTTGGTCCCGCTTCTACGAGGACTTCGTCGCATCTACGGCTTTCACTTAAGGCCAAATTTTCGCACATGCGGTCTCCAACTCGAAAATGCGGTACCGCTTCTGCGCAATTTCTCCTGCATCTGCGGAAACTGCTGACCTCCCTCAATTTCGCTTCTATGACCTTTGAGCCGCTTCTGCGGCGCCGCACCTGCGGAACCCAAATCGCAGGTGCGGTTATGACAGAACCAGCAGCTGAAGCTGCAACTCTAACTCCAAAATCTTTCCGTCAACAATCCGAATTCATCCCGAGGCCTACAAGACCTCAACCAAAGGCACCAACAAGTCACAAACCACTACCCAAACTTGTACCAATCCTTAAAACACCTAAAACAACATCGAAACCCCGAATTAACCATTGATTTGAACCTAAGAACTCCAAAATTCTCAAAATACGCTTTCGATCAAAAAGTCTATCAAACCTCATCCGAATGACCTCAAAAATTTTGCACACACGTCACATTCAACACTACGGAACTACTCCAACTTCTAGAATTCCATTCCGACCATCGTATCAAAATCTCACTATAGGATCGGGAAATTCAGAAATTCAACTTTCGGCATTTCAAGCCTAAATTAGCTACGGACCTTCAAAACACAATCCGAACATGACCCTAAGCCTGAAATCACCTAATAGAGCTAACGGAACCATCAGATTTCTATTCCAATGCCGTCTTCACATTGTTCCGACTACGACTAACTTTCCAAAACTTAAGCTCTCATTTAGGGATTAGGTGTCCCAAAACTCTCTGAAACTCAAAATAGAACATCCCAGCAAATAAAAATAGTAGAATTAAACTTGGGGAAAGTAGTTAATAGGGGATCGGGGTGTAAATTCTTTAGACGATCGGCCAGGGTGTCACACGGGCGTGTGGGCGTGCACCCTTTGAATTGTGACTCTGTTGCTTCCATGGCACTGTATAGTGGTCCTATTTTGTTGGTATTTGTGTTTTCACTATGTGATAAAATAATTGAGCTGTTATTCATGCTAGATGTCATGTTTAGGCTTTGTGCCGATATTGCTGGGACCCATAGTAGTTGTTTCTTGCTGTCATCTCACTGATTTCATTGATATTTTGTACTAAATCATATTCATACATTCATATCATATCCCAGTCTCAGTTGTTATTTATTGCTACAACATATCATTGTTGACGGGCTAACTTCATGACATTGAGAGCTCGTGAGACTGGAGAGATTGATGATTGAGTGAAGCCGAGGGCTTGATGGTGATGATATTTATGGGATCGGGCTACACGCCGCAACATGTTTTATTGATTTATGCCTGAGTGAGGCTGAGGGCCTGATTGATTTATGCCATGATTGGCTTGTTATAGCGCTTGGGCTGAAGGAGCCCCTCTGAAGTCTGCACAACCCAGTGAGTGCAGGTACATACTGAGTGCGAGTGTCGAGTATCGAGTGACGAGTGATTGGGAGGATTAAGTGGCTGAGAGGACCAAGTGGTAGTGAGGACTGAGTGACTAGGAGAAATGAGTGAATTGATACTTTGAGAGGATGCATATAGTTTTATTGCTGAGTCGCATCGCATTTGACATGCATATGACATACATACATAGAGATGCATTTTCCTCATGCTATACCGTATCACATCATTCATGACTTTTTACACACCATGTGATTATAGAGAGGTATTTCACACATGCTATCTGGAAAGAAAATAAAACATCATATTTACGCTTTCATTGGTATACTTGAAAAAGTGGAACTATTTTCTGAAAATTATGAAAAGGCTAAGCACTTTATCTCTGAGTTATTTCTTTATTTATTTGCTTTACACTATTATGAACTGCTATTGGTTATTGGTGTTGGGCCCGACCTATATTCCATCTCGTCACTTTTTTCAACCTAAGTTTAGGTTTGTTACTTATTGAGTACATGGGGTCAGTTGTACTCAACTACACTTTCTGCACATTGCGTGTAGATTTCAAATGTTGATATTGCGGTGTTTAATGGAAGCTGGATTAGAATATGTACCCGCGTCTCGGTTGTAGATGCCTCTTGTTCATGGTAGCCTTAGATTATATAACTTTGTTTATGTACTTTTCAAGTAGAAGATGTATTTATTTCCTATCAGTTTTGAAATCTCTACTCTTAGAAGCTCATGATTTATACTACCAGTCCTTGGGAAATGTATAAGATTTAGATAATTCCTTTGTTTAATTATTTTATTAAGTTAAATGGAAATGGATAATTGTTAATTGGCTTACCTAGCGGGTTGGGTTAGGTGCCATCACGACTAGTAGATTTTGGGTCGTGATAGATTGGTATCAGAGCTCGAGGTTCATAAGTTCTACAAGCTATGAGCAAGTGTCTAGTAGAGTCTTGCGGATCGGTATGATGACATCCATACCTATCGTGGAGAGGCTACAGGGCATTTAGGATATATTTCCCATCTTTCTTTCCTTATCGTGCGACATTGATTCAGCTTGAAGCGTAACTCCTTGAATTCCTTCCATGCATTCGTATGCGCACATGAGCGCTCGTGTCACGACCCTAAGCCCAGACCCGGTTGTGATGTTGCCTCTCGTGAAGACAAGGCTAGCCAACACAACACCCAATTCATTGTAAACAATTAAAATAACACAATTTAAGTCATTAACATGCTAATAATCCTAAAATAAAAGTGAACTAGTACAATTTGGGGAAACCAACACAACCTGATATCAGGGTGTCACCAGTCAGGAGCATCTAAAAATATGTCTAAGAGTCTGAAAGAGTTAATACAGTCTATTACAGAACTAGAAACAGAAAGTAAGGTAGGAGGGAGAAACACTAGGCTGCGAACGCCGAGAAATCAACCCTCACTGACGGGACCTAAAGCTCCTGAATCTGCACACAGGGTGCAGGGAGTAAAGTGAGTACTCCAACTTGGTGAGTAATTACAATAAATGAAGACTGAGCGATAAGAAATCACATAAAACACAACAACATGCTATAAAGAGGCAGAGTAAACCAATAAAATGCAATAAAACAGTGACATCTTATAAAAACACCTTAGTTTAGTATAATCTTCTTTAAAACACCTTTTAACAGTTAAACAAGTAAATGAAAAGTAGCGAGAAAAGATAAACACATAAAATCTGCCCCTCGGGCACAATGTCAACAGAATCAACCCCTTGGGCAATAACATGGAACAACACCAGCCCCTCGGGATATATCACATATCACACTGGGTACTCGTGCTCACTGGGGGTGTACAAACTTCAGGATGGGCCCCTGAAGGCCCAAGCGCGATATTAAGCCATCTCGTAACATAATAAATAGGCTCTCGGCCTAATATCAAGCTACCTCGTGGCGTATAACTCAGGCCCTCAGCCTCATAATCATAATCAGTACAACACTGCTGCGACATGATCCTCACAACATAGGCCCTCGGTCCTACTCAGTCAGAAATATCTAAAAGCCACTCGGGCACGGTAAAATATGATAATCAGCTGAAAATATCATTTAAGATGTCAAAACAGTATAAACATGGCTAAGTTATGAAAATAGTGGAATATAGCATGACTAAGTACAAGTATAAAGTCAAAACAGTGAGAAATAGTAGTAAAAATCCCGTAAGGGTCCAAAACAGTTAGCACGAAGCCTGATTATCGCATTAAGCCCAAAACAGGATAATAGCAAACAGTTTTCAATCAAATAAGTGGTACACAATCATTCAGGATGGACTATGTCACAATCCCTAATGGTGCACGACCCCACGCTCGTCATCTAGCATGTGTGTCACCTTAATACAATATAACGATGTGAACTCAGAGGTTTCATACCCTCGGGACAACATTTACAATCATTACTCACCTCTATCCAGTCCAAACTCTATCCCGCGATGCCTTTGCCTCTCGAATCGGCCTCCGGATGCTCCAAATCTAACCAAAATCAGTGCAAACCCATCAATATATGCTAAGGGAACAAAGCTCACTCGAAAGAAATCAAATTACCACACAAATCCCGAAATTGGCCAAACCCGACCCTCGGGACCACGTCTTGGAATCCGATAAAAATTACATCAATAAACTCCTTATCACTCCCCGAGTTCATTCATATCAAAAGCACCAAAATCCAACCACAAACGACCCCTCAAATCCCAAATCCTAGGTCTCCAATTAGAAGGCCTAGTTCTTCAATACTTAGGCTTAAATTCAACAATTTCCATGATTAATTAAGTAGAAATCACATTAGGATTGAGTATTAAGTCCATAAATCTTACGTCCAAGTGTTCCCCCTTCATTCCCTCTTCAATCCCCTTCAAAAAGCTTCAATATCGCCCAAAAATGGAGGAACTTAGACCCAAAATAGCGGAAATGGGTCTTTTAAACATTCTACCCAGTCATTTCAGATCCTTCTTCGCGAACGCGGTCAACGCCTCGCGTTCGAAAAGCACAAACTTAAGTTGACCAAAATCCCTCTTACGCGAACATGACGACCTCACGAACGCGATGCCTCAGCAGCTTAAACTATCGCGAATGTCTGCTATCTCGCGAACGCGATGCTTCCTGACTCCAACCCTTCGCGAATGTGGGACCTCCCTCGAGAACGCGAAGGCCAAATCTCCTGCCTCACATCCTAACCCTTCGCGAACGCGAGGGACCACTCACGAACACGAATTCCAAAAGTCTAAAACACTCACAACAGATTTTTGCAACTTTTCACAACATGAAATGGTCCGTTTAACCAACCAAAACTCACCCAAGGCCCTCGGGACCTCAACCAAACATTCCAACCTATCCCAAATTCCTCTTTCGATCAAAAAGTCTATTAAACTATGCCCGAATGACCTAATATTTTACACACACATCCTAAATGATACAACGGACCTATTGCAACTTCCAGAATTCCATTTTGACCCCTATATCAAAATGTCACCTATCAACCAGAAAATGCCAAAATTCCAATTTCGCCAATTCAAGCCTAAATCTACTCTGTACCTCCAAAACACATTTCGATCACGCTCCTAAGTCCCAAATCACCTCCCGAAGCTATCCAAACTTACAGAACTCACATCTAAGCCCTTTAACATATAAGTCAACATCCAATTATCTTTTCTAACTTAAGCTTACTCAAAGGAGACTAAGTGTCTCAAACCTTACAATAACCTCTCCGAACCCGAGCCAACCAACCCGGTAACACAAAAATATAGCTGAACAAGGCAATAAGAAGTAAAAATAGGGGAAATGGAGCAGTAACTCATGAAATGATCGACCGGGTCGTTACAACTCGGTATCAACTGTGCATCGACGGATTGTGAGTCCCAGGATGAGGTGCGAGATATGATTTCGGATGATGATGATAGGCTAGTCCGGAGGACATGAGACTGGATTTTTACTATAGCTTGAGCACAAAGATGTCGATTATGTGAGCACATGCTTTTGGACTTATATTTTCGGCAGTGTCCCTATTGGTGGAATTTGTGGTAGGATGTCTATGTAATGAGTATGATGTGACTGCGGGAAGTATTTAGATTGTTTGAATGTGGTGAAAAGAGTTTGATTGAGATATAAATTGGTGCTTGATTTCTGTCTTGATTTGACGTATAATCTCGAGTTATGGGTGTGTTGAAGGATCCTTTTCATAATGTTTGGTTGAGGAGTTGAGTAGACTTTTATGTCGTGGTATGAGTTCAGGCTCGGGAAGATTAAGTGGTTGCGTAATAGTTATGACTGTGGAAAGGTATAGAAAGATGTCAGTTTGAGGCTAAGCAGGCAGGTTATCTCCTATGGGATGTCCTGAGGTTGTGTGATCCCTATGTTATTTTGTTGAGAGTTCTCTTTTACCAGTGAATCATATGTAGTGTGATTTGAGTTTGAAACACTTGTGGAAGTTGGATTGACTATTACAAAGATGAATGAGATATTTGCAAATGATTTGAGGTATCATATGGATTGTGTTGCATGAGCTTAGGAAGGATTTAGTTAAATCCTATTGTGGTTTTATGCCAGTATAGGGGTGGCTATTGTAAGTTATCAGATGCTTTATTCCTTGACTTTTAGCCAAGTGGGGGAGTCTACTTTCGACGGGTTGATTGCAGGATTATGTGTTATATTGGTTTCAGTTTGAGGTATACTGGTGAATCAGTTATGGCTTACAGAGGTTGAGATCGAGGATGACTCAAGTAAAGGAAATTTTGGGTAAGGGTTGTGTGATGCTTTATGGGTATATCAGAAACATTGGATGATTGAGTTGTTGTTTGTAAAATATATAGCGTGCATGTGGTAGGGATTCACTTGGTTTCTTAGAAAGTGGATTACTTCCTTGGGTGGTTGTTTTGCTAATGGGGCACAGGTCGTTTGGTTTGTTTGATCAGTTTAATTGAGGTCTGAGTAGAGTGAAAGACTCTCGAGAATGGTTCTAATGAATTCAAGATTTATAGGTAACAATTGGGAAACGTCAGGATGTATATTCGGCTAGAAACTGAGATTTACATTGGATCGTATCAAGGTTTATGGCATTTCTATATCATTATGGATTCTACATATTAGTATTATGAAGGTGAATGTAATGGCTTTATATTCGCACGAAGTTTCTTTAGAGTAAGAATTTTGGTTATGTACTTTTGGGATACTTAAGAGGGAATTTTATGACTTATGAGCCTTAAGGCGGAGTGGTTCTATGCTAAAGTTCGTGGGGAAAAATTTGGTTAAAGTTAGTAGTGTTCTAGCAAGGGAAAGTATCAATTTGAAGGCAATTCGGAAGGAACTCTGAGAATCAGGGCAGCTTGGTGACTGGTTGGATCAACATGGTAACAAATGTGATTGGCTCTTTTGGGTTCTTATGATGTAGTGAGTATCTTCAGGTGTTTTGTGGTGATACTCTTGGGTTTTGATGGCTTGCATAGTTTGGTTGAGTTAGAGAAATTGAGTCCTGGCGGTGTGGTTAAGTGTAAATGGGTTTCTGAGAGTTCTTGATGATTTATACCACGATTTGAGATATATATTTCCTACTGGTGAGTGGGACATGTTGCGTATTGTGATTTTCTCCTGGAGGAGATCAAATGAAAAATTCTTGGCTAATTAAGTGCGTAGTTGCTTGTGACTTGGAACGAATTATGAAGTTCTCGTATTTTTCATATGATGGCACGGTATATGTGGTGTGATATATGGGATGGAGATTTGCATGAGCAAGGTCACAGTTCAGTTATGAAGGAGACTAGGTAAATGATGTTATTACTTGGTACGGTTTGATGATAGTGTACGTTTCAGATGGGGCAACGTGTTTTGATTTATGGATACTCAATTGGTATTACAACACTCTCCTGGTTGATCGACTCTTAATATTCAATTTTGCCATGAGGCATAGAAGAATTTTAGAAGTATTCCGCATGGGATGGTCGCGTGTATGAGACGTATTAAACATATAGGCGGCGGGGTTGAGATCAGATATATGGTGATTCGTATATTCTATGGATTTGTAGATTGGGAGTTCTCATAAGCAGGTTATTTCGTGGTAGTGGACTGTGAAGATGTGGGCAAAGCTAGCCAGATGATAGTGTGTGTTATGATTCAGTCATTGTGGACTTTTAGAGTGTTATTCATCTATCTGTGGGTGACTAGAGCTGATTTGGGGGTACATTAGTAGGTCCTATTTGGATGTGTATTCTACATCGTGCTGGATTAGTTGGATCTATATTGCTATTGTTGAAGGATGTGCCATTTGGTTAAAGTTGATTTTATTAGTATAGGATATGTTCTATGTGTTACTCTTCCACGCTGTGAGGGGTTGTGATTCGTTGGTTATATGCACACCTGGTATGGTTCCATTTGGGCTTTATAGCGGAATTTGAGCGAGATGGGTATTTGGGTGTTGCATGATTGATTGCATATTGGTTATGTTCTTTTGGGCTTGTATGGCATTGCGTCATTTGCTTCTCCATGGTTATGGTAATTCACTTTGGGAACTTGATGTTGAATCTCGCATGGTTGTTGATTTTGAGTAAGGTGGCTTGAGGCATATGCCATGGACCAGTGGTTGGATGGGGTCACGCATTGTAGCGGAGTTTTATTGGGGTATCATCCTTTGTGATAGTTTCATGTGTTTTGGTTCTGCAGTGTGTGATGGGTTCTTAGCATTGCGTTGTGGTGATAATTGTTAAGCTTGCGGCACAGTTCTCTCATTTGAGTCATTTTCCATGATTTGAGTAGATTAGGATTGTTGCTTATTGGTGCACGGATTGCATGGGTTGTGGCTTTGGGTTGTATTGATGTGTCATATTACTAGAGTGGTCTTGTTGGATGAGATGAGGTCATTGGACCTAGAATAGATACTATCGGAATTGATTACAATAATGTTGGAAGGATAATATCGAAAGTCGACTTAGAAAATTTGCTATAGTTCTTGTCGAAAAAGAGGGTGATTCCACAACTGGTTGATCTGATGAAGGGCTATGAGTTTTTGCATATTTCTTTCATTATTGACAGTATATGAAGGTTTTAGAACGAGGCTTTGGTTGATATGAGGTATTGCCGGTATTGGGTTATTTTGAGCAGCTACTGTGACTAGAAATTTTCACTATGAATTTTTGAGTTACGTGGTGTATCATGTGATTTCATCTTGGGTTATGACTATGGCTTGATATAGCTTATTCAGACTTATACAATGTGTAGATTTCAGATTCTGATCTTATAGAAAATTTCGGATGTGGAAGTTGGATTCTAAGACTTATGGGCTAGGTTGTATTAAGAAATTTTAGTCATGTTATGTTATCGGACCTATATGGGATAGGGTGACGTGAGATCACCCCCCGGGTATATTCATGGTAAGGTTATATAGCAATTTGATGGCTTTTCGAACAACTCTGGGCATGTTCGAGGACAAACGTATATTTAAGTGGGGGAGGATGTAACGACCCGACCGGTCATTTTGAGAAATTGCACTTTAATCGGTTGTTTGAGGGCATGAGTAGCTTCGTATGATGTATTATGACTTATGTGAATCATCGGTTTTGGTTTACAGGTTATTCGGAATTGATTCGGAAGAATGGTTCTCAGCTAGAAGCTTTAAATTTGAAAGGTTTGAGCAAGTATGACTTTTTAGAATTTGACCTCGGATTGAATTTCTGATGGTTCTGTTAACTCCGTTGGGTGATTTTGGACTTAGGAGTGCGTCTGAATTGTGATTTAGAGGTCCGTAGTAGAATTTGGCTTGAAATGGTGAAAGATGAAATTTTGGAAAGTTTGACTGGGAGTGGACTTTTTGATATCGAAGTTAGATTTCGATTCCGGAAGTTGGAGAAGGTCTGTAATGTCAAATGTGACTTGTGTGCAAAATTTGAGGTCAATTTGACGTGATTTGATAGGTTTCGGCATCGGTTGCGGAAGTTTGAAGTTTCAAATTTATTGATTTTGAATTTAGGTGTGATTCGTATTTTTAGTGTTGTTTGATGTGATTTGAGGCCTCGACTAAGCTCGTTATATTGTTTGAGACTTGTTTGTATGTTCGGATGGGGTTCCGAGTGGATCTGGTGTGTTTCAGATTGATTCGGATCATTTTCCTTCATGTTTTCACTGCTGGTAGCTGTTGTTTGCTGGTGTTTCAAACCTTCCTCGCGATCGCGTGGAGTATCAGGGGAGTTGGCCTTTTCCTTCATCACATTCGCGCCAGTAGCATCGCGTTCACAAGCCTTTGTGAGGATTGGGAATCGCGTTCGTGCTTTTATGTATGTGTTCACGTAGGGAAGAGATGAGAAACTGGGGTTGGGGAGTATACCTTCACGTTCGCGAAGTAGCTTACGCGATTGTGTAAGGAGGAGCTATTGTGAGTCGGGTTCGCGAGGGCCATGCCGTGAACGCGTAGAGTATTTGGTGGCAGATTTATTTTGTTCATCGCGAACGCGATGTGTTTTCCACGTTCGCATAAGAGAAATGTCTAGGCAGATTATAAAGTGCTCTATCTCGAGGGTTTCGGCCAATTTTTCATTTTTGGAACTATGGAGCTCGGATTGAGGCGATTCTTGAAGCAATCTTCACCATATGAATTAGGGTAAGTGTTCTCTACTCAGTTTTGGTTATGTTCCATGAATCCATCTTTGATTTTAACTTTTGGTTGATGAATTTTAAAGAGAAAATTTGTGGTTTTGGCCTAAAGTTTCATAATATGAATTTTTGAGTTTTGAACATCGAATTGAAGTTGGAATTGAGTGAAACTGGTAGGGTTGGACTCATAATTGAATGAATTTTCGGATTTTGTGAGTTTTATCGGGTTTCGATGTGCGGGCCCGAGTGTAATTTTTGGCTGGATTTGGGATTTGATTTAGGATTTAATCTTTATCATTTGTAATTATTTCCTTGGGCTTTATCTGATTTATTTGAGTTGTTATTGGCTAGTTTTGAGTCGTTCGGAGGTCACTACGCGCATGATAGCATTCTTGGATCATCGCTTGACTTTCTCGGCGTTTGGAATTGGCTTGTTTAAGATAAGTAATCTTTCTAAACTTTGTTCTAAGGGTATAAAACCCCGAATTACATATTATGTGTTTGGTGTGAAGGTGAAGCACATGCTAGGTGACGGGTGTGTGGGCGTGCACCCTGTGAATTGTGACTCTGTTGCTTCCATGGAAATGTATAGTGGTCCTATTTTGTTGGTATTTTTGTTTTCACCATGTGATAAAATAATTGAGCTGTTATTCATGCTAAATGTTATATTTAGGCTTTATGCTGATATTGCTGGGACCATAGTGGTCGTTTTTTGCTATCATCTCACTGATTTCATTGATATTTCGTACTCAATCATATTCATGCATTCATATCATATCCCAATCTTAGTTATTGATTATTGATACATCATATCATTATTGACGGGCTGACTTCATGACATTGAGAGCCTGGGAGAGTGGACTGATTGATGACTGGGTGAGGTCGAGGGCCTGATGGTGAGGATATTTATGGGATCGGGCTGCACGTCGCAGCATGTTTTATTAATTTATGCTTGAGTTAGGTCGAGGTCCTGATTGATTTATGCCATGATTGGCTTGTTATAGTGCTTGGGATAAAGGTGCCCCTCCGAAGTTTGCACACCCCCAGTGAGCGCAGGTACCTACTGAGTGCGAGTGTCCAGTGCTGATTGATTGGGAGGATTGAGTGGCTGAAAGGACCGAGTGGCTGTGAGGACTGAGATACTGGGAGGACTGAGTGAATTGATACTTTGAGAGGATGCATAAAGTTTTATTGCTGAGTCACATCGCACTTGACATACATATGACATACATACATAGAGATGCATTTTCCTCATGATGTATGGTATCACGTCATTCATGATTTTTTACACACATTGATATGTGGTTATAGAGAGGTATTTCACACATGCTATATTGAAAGAAAATGAAACATCATATTTATTGTGGAAAGGATTTTTGGGAAAAATTTACAGTTTTTAAGTTTACTCATAATTTTTTAACGATTTCGGTAAAGGATTTGGGCTTTCATTGGTATACATGAAAAGTGGAACTATTTTCGGAAAACTCTGAAAAGGCTGAGCACTTTATCTCTGTGATGACCCAAAAGGTCATCATTCATTTTGAAAGTAAATTCTGTATTTTGAGGCCTTAAAAACCTCTTTTTGTCTCACCTCGATTTGCGTGCACAGTCCGGGTGCGTTTCAGGAAAGCATTTAAGTGAAATCTAAGAAAAATAAGGAAATTGGCTTTTAAAATTGGTTAAAGTTGACTTTGGTCAACGTTCTTGGTAAACGGACCCGGACCCGTGATCCGACAGTCTCGTAGGGTCCGTAGTAAAATATGGAACTTGGACGTATGCCCGGAATCGAATTCCGATGTCCCAAGCCCGAGAAATAAATTTTTGAAATAAATTGTTTAACTAAAATTATAAGAGTTTTTAAAAATGTAAACATGTTTGAAATTGATGGTATCGAGGACGTATTTTAGTTTCGGAGCTCGATACAGGTCTTATATAATAATTAAGTTGAATATGTGAAGTTTGGTAAGAATCAGAGTTTATTTAGTATAAATCAGACCATTATTTGAGAAAATGGAAATTTTGATGTTCTTGAGTGATTTCATAAATTTGAGGTTTAATTCATAGTTATTGATGTTATTTTGATGATTTGATCGCACAAGCAAGTCCGTATGATATTTTTAGACTTGCATTCATGTTTGGTTTGGAGCCCCGAGGGCTCGGGTGAGTTTTGTATAGGCCACGGAGTGTTTTGAACTTAGGAGCAGCAGCTGATGTGTTTCAGGTCTGTAGGCTTCACATTTGTGAAGGTTGGCTCGCAAATGCGAGCTCGTATTTGCGACTAACCATCGCATATGTGATGATTGGGCAGGGGGTGACCTTCGCATTTGCGAAGCTCCATGTCGCAAAAGCGACTCCAACAATGATCGCAATTGCGAACGATTGTTCGCATTTACGAAGTTAACAGGGCAGGCCTACCTTCGCATTTGCGAAGGCTGGGCCGCAAATACGAGTTCGCATTTGCAAATCTAACATCGCAAATGCGATATCTGCGCCTGTGTAAAATCTAACTTAGACGAAATTTTCTTCATTTTTCAAACTTCCTTCAACCCTAAGCTCTCTTTGGTGATTTTCCAAAGAAATGTTCTTCTCCAAATCATAGGTAAACAACTTCTAACTTATTTTCTTCAATCCATAACATCTTTTCACATTATTTCAATTCAAAATCAAGGGTTTTCATGGGGAAATTTGGTGTTTTTGGGTAGAACTTAGGATTTTCGATTTTTGGGATTTGGACCTCGATTTGATGTTTGATTTCAAAACAAATTATATATTTGAGTTCATGGGTGAATGGGTAATCGAGTTTTGGTTCAAACCTCGGGTTTTGACCATGTGGGCCCAGGGTCGATTTTTGACTTTTTGGGAAAATCATTGGAAAACCTATTCTCATGCATTAGAATTGGTTCATTTAGCATTTATTGATATCGTTTAGTAAATTGTGGCTATATACAAGAGAATTGGTGGTGGAATCGAGGGGTAAAGTGATAGTTGAGGCTTGATTGTGTTCGGGGCATTGAGGCAAGTGTTTGGTCTAACTTTAGCTTGAGGGATTAGGAGTTGTGTCTTATTTTCTATGTGTTAATTGTTGAGTACGACGTATAGGTGTGGTGACGAGTATCTATACGTCGTTGTCAAGCATGCCCGTGAGTCTTATACAATGATCGATGTGACTCCGATTTGTATTTTTCAAGCTTAATATGATGATGTTTAATGTTGAACAAGGCTTGTGGAAGTATTCTTGGTAATTGAACATTGTAGAGCATTGGCTCAAGTTGAGAATTGAGTTGTGAAGTAATTGTGGAAAAGAGAAAAGTAGGGGTTTATAATATTGTCTCCCTTGTCGGGATGTTATTGCTTTTTATATTATTTACCTTGCCGGGATGTTATTGTTATGCTTTGTTCTATTGCCAGGACTCTATTGTGATTTTATTGATTCCCTTGCCTGAATTGCTTTGTGATTGTTGCTTAGGCAAGGATGAGTGTAAAAGCACGAAGGGTGATGGCGTGCATGATATTTGTGAGTTAGTGTTAATGCACGAAGGGTGATGCCGTGCCGATATTGTAAATGTAAAAGCACGAAGGGTGATGTAGTGCCATGATATGAGTGATAATGCACGAAGAATAAAGTTGTGCCATGATTATGTGAGGTAAAAGCATGAAGGGTGATGCCGTGCACTTGTCATTGATTTCCTTATTCTTGCTTATAGTTGAATTTTGGTATTCCATATGGTTCTTTACTGAATTCTTGTTTTTACATGATATTCCCCGAGCATGTTTCCCCTTCCCATCTTTAACTGCTAGTTTCTGTCGTTATTACTTGTTGTATATGATATAACTGCACAAGTTTATCCGGTAGTCTTGTCCTAGCCTCATCACTACTTAGCAGTCTTCCAGCTAGGCTTGAGGCTGAGGCCTCCGATGCAGTTATCACAGGTACTGTTCTGGTTTGTAGTAGAGATGTTTCAGTTCTATTTGATCCAGGATCTACATACTCATATGTGTCATCTTATTTTGCACCGTATCTGGTCATGCCCAGTGATTCCTTGGGTGCTCCTGTATATGTCTCTACACCGGTGGGTGATTCTATTATGGTAGATCGTGTCCATCGTTCATGCATAGTTGTGATTGGGGGTCTTGAGACTCAAGTAGATTTGTTGCTTTTGGATATGGTTGATTTTGATGTCATATTGAGGATGGACTGGTTATCACCTTACCACGCCATCTTGGACTGTCATGCCAAGACTGTGACCTTAGACTTGCTTGGTTTACCTCGTCTAGAGTGGAGAGGGACTTCTGGTCATTCTACCCGTAGGGTTATCTAATATATGGCGTATGGTTGATAAGGGATGTTTAGCCAATTTGGCGTATGTTCGTGATTCTAGTGCTGAGGTTCCTTCTATGGATTCTGTGCATGTTGTTCGTGAGTTTCTTGAGGTATTTCCTTCATACCTGCCGGGTATGCCACCCGACAGGGATATTGACTTCTGCATTGATTTGGCTCTGGGCACTCAGCCCATTTCTATTTCGTCGTATTGTATGGCCCCGCCAGAGTTGAAGGAATTGAAGGAGCAGTTGCAAGACTTGCTTGATAAGGGATTTATTAGACCTAGTGTCTCTCCTTGGGGTGCGCCGGTGTTGTTTGTTAAGAAGAAGGACAGATCGATGAGGATGTGTATAGATTATCGGTAGTTGAACAAGGTTACAATCAAGAACAAGTATCCATTGCCGAGAATTGATGATTTGTTTGATCAGCTTCAGGGTGCCAAGGTATTTTTGAAGATTGACTTGAGATCTGGCTACCATCAGTTGAGGATTAGGGCATCCGATGTCCTTAAGATAGCTTTACGCACTCGGTACGGGCATTTTGAGCTCTTGGTGAAGTCGTTCGGATTGACAAATGCCCCAGCAGCTTTCATGGATTTGATGAACCGAGTGTTCAAGCCTTACTTGGATTCATTCGTGATAGTCTTCATTGATGATATTTTGATCTATTCCCGCAGTTGGGAGGAACATAAGCATCATCTGAGAGTTGTTCTTCAAACTTTGAGAGATAGTTAATTATATCTAAGTTTTCAAAGTGTGAGTTTTGGTTGAGTTCGGTTGCATTTTTGGGTCACGTTGTTTTAGCAGAGTGTATTTAGGTGCATCCGAAGAAGATAGAGGCAGTCAAGAACTATCCTAGACCCACGTCAGCTATAAAGATCCGGAGTTTCTTGGGTTTGGAAGGCTATTACCGTCGGTTTGTGGAGGGGTTTTCATCTATTGCAGCCCTGATGACCAGGTTGACCCAGAAGGGTGCCCAGTTGAGGTGGTCGGACGAGTGTGAGGTGAGCTTTCAGAAGCTCAAGACAACTTTGACTACGGCGCCAGTGTTAGTTTTGCCCACAGGTTCAGGTCCATATACAGTTTATTGTGACCCATCTATATTAGACTTGGTGCGGTGTTGATACAGGATGGCAAGGTCATTGCTTATGCTTCATGAAAGTTTAAGATTCATGAGAAGAATTATCCAGTTCATGATTTGGAGTTAGCAGCCATTGTTCACGTGATGAAGATTTGGAGGCACTATTTGTATGGCGTGTCATGTGAGGTGTTCACGGATCACAAGAGTCTACAATATTTGTTCAAGCAGAAGGAACTAAATTTGAGGCAAAGGAGGTGGTTGAAGCTGTTGAAAGACTATGATATCACCATCTTATATCATCCAGGGAAGGCCAATGTGGTGGCCGATGCTTTGAGTAGAAAGTCAGGCAGTATGGGTAGTCCTGCGTATATTCCAGTCGGTAAGAGACTGCTTGCTTTGGATGTTCAGGCTTTTGCCAATCAGTTCGTGAGGTTGGATATTTCTGAGCTCAGCCGTGTGTTAGCTTGTATAGTCACCCATTCTTCATTATTTGAGCATATCAGAGATATGCAGTATAATGATCCTCATTTGTGTGTCATAGGGACACAGTGCGGCACAGCGGTGCCAAGCAGGTTACATTAGGAGATGATGGAGTTTTGAGAATACAGGGTTGCATTTGTGTGCCTAATGTGGATGTATTTCGAGAGTTGATTTTAGAGAAGGCCCATAGTTCTCGGTACTATATTCATCCGGGCACCGCTAAGATGTATCAGGACTTATGGCAGCATTATTGGTGGAGGAGAATGAAGAAGGATATTGTCACATATGTGGCTCGGTGTTTGAATTGTCAGCAGGTAAAGTACAAACATCAGAGACCTGGTGGTTTGTTCCAGAAGATTGAGATTCCTGAGTGGAAGTGGGAGCGTATCACTATGGACTTCATTGTTGGACTCCACGGACTCAGAGAAAGTTCGATGTAGTGTGGGTTATTGTTGATAGGCTGACCAAGTCAGCACATTTCATTCCTCTGGCAGTTCCCTATTCTTCTAAGAGGTTAGCCGAGATCTATATCCGGGAGATTATTCGTATTCATGGTGTGCCTATGTCTATCATTTTGGACAGAGGTACGCAGTTTACCTCACATTTGTGGAGGGCAGTTCAGCGTGAGTTGGGCATACGGGTCGAGTTGGTCATAACATTTCATCCTCGGACGGACGGGCAGTCCGAGCGTATTATTCAGATTTTGGAGGATATGGTCCGAGCTTGTGTTATGGACTTTGGAGGCTCGTGGGATCAGTTTTTGCCTTTAGCAGAGTTTGCCTACAACAATAGCTACTAGTCGACCATCTAGATGGCTCCTTATGAGGCTTTATATGGTAGGCGATGTGGGTCACCGGTTGGGTGGTTTGAGTCGGGAGAGGCTCGGTTGTTGGGTACGGATCTAGTACAAGATGCCTTAGACAAGGTTAATATCATTCAGGATAGTCTTCGTACAGCTCAGTCCAAGCAGAAGAGTTATGCCAACCGTAAGGTTCATGATGTGGCATTCATGAGTGGGTGTTGCTTCGGGTGTCGCCTATTAAAGACGTGATGAGATTTAGGAAGAGGGGCAAGCTTAGCCCTAGATTCATTGGACTATTTGAGATTCTTGATCGAATGGGAGAAGTGGCTTACAGACTTGTGTTGCCACCGAGTTTATCAGTCGTGCATCTAGTGTTTCATGTGTCCATGCTTCGGAAGTATCACGGCGATCCATCCCACATGTTAGACTCCAGCAATGTCCAGTTGGACAAGGAATTGTCCTATGAGGAGGAGTCGGTAGCTATTCTAGACCGGCAGGTTCATCAGTTGAGATCGAAGAGTTTCCCTTCTATTCATGTTCAGTAGAGAGGTCAGCCTGCCGAGGAAGCTACCTGAGAGTCCGAGTCCAATATACGGAGCCGATATCCCCATCTTTTCTCCGACTCAGGTACTTTTCTTATGTCTGTTCGAGAATGAACGATTGTTTTAAAGGTATTTTAAAAGTAAATTCGATGTTTCGAGGCCTTAAAAACCTCTTTTTATCCCACCTCGATTTGCGTGTGCAGTACGGGCACGTTTTCGGAAAGCTTTTATGTGAAATCTAAGAAAAATAAGGAAATTAGCTTTTAAAATTGATTAAAGTTGACTTTGGTCAAAATTCTTGGTAAACAGACCTGGACTCGTGATCAGATGGTCTTGTAGGGTCCGTAGTAAAATATAGGACTTGGGCGTATGCCCGAAATCGAATTCCGAGGTCCCAAGTTTGAGAAATGAATTTTTGAAAGAAATTGTTTAACTGAAATTATAAAAGTTTTTGGAAATGTGAAGATGTTTGAAATTGATGGTATCGGGCCCGTATTTTAGTTCCGGAGCCCGGTACATGTCTTATATATTAATTAAGTTGAATATGTGAAGTTTGGTAAGAATCAGAGTTCGTTTAGTATAAATCGGACATTTATTTGAGAAAATGAAAATTTTGATATTCTTGAGTGATTTCATGAATTTGAGGTTTAATTCATAGTTATTGATGTTATTTTGATGATTTTATCGCACGAGCAAGTTCGTATGATGTTTTTAGACTTGCGTGCATGATTGGTTTGGAGCCCCGAGGGCTCGGGTGAGTTTTGGATAGGCCGCAGAGTGTTTTGAACTTAGGAGCAGCTGCTGATGTGTTGCAGGTCTGCAGGCTTTGCATTTACGAAGCCTACCTCGAAGATGCGAGCTCGCATTTGCGACTAACCATCGCATTTGTGATGACTATGCAGGGGGGACATTCGCATTTGCGAAGCTCCATGTCGCAAAAGTGACTCCAACAGTGATCGCAATTGCGAACGATGGTTCGCATTTGCAAAGTTAACAGGGCAGGCCTACCTTCGCATTTGCGAAGCCTGGGCCGCGATTGCAAGTTTGCATTTGTGAACGTGACATCGCAAATACGATATTTGCGCCTGTGTAGAATCAAACTTAGACAAAATTTTCTTTATTTTACAAATTTCCTTCAACCCTAAGCTCTCTTGGGCGATTTTCTAAAGAAAGGTTCTTCTCCAAAACATAGGTAAACAACTTCTAACTTATTTTCTTCAATCCATAACATCTTTTCACATGATTTCAATTCAAAATCAAGGGTTTTCATGGGGAGATTAGGTGTTTTTAGGTAGAACTTAGGATTTTCGATTTTTGGGGATTTGGACCTCGATTTAAGGTCCGATTTCAAAATAAATTATATATTTGAGTTCGTGAATAAATGAGTAATCGGGTTTTGGTTCGAACCTCGGGTTTTGACCATGTGGGCCCGGGGTTGAATTTTGACTTTTTGGGGAAATCATTAGAAAACATATTCTCATGCATTAGAATTGATTAATTTAGCATTTATTTATATCGTTATGTAAATTGTGGCTAGATACAAACGAATTGGTTGTGAAATCGAGGGGTAAAGCGGTAGTTGAGGCTTGATTGTGTTCGTGGTATTGAGGTAAGTGTTTGGTCTAACCTTAGCTTGAGGGATTAGGAGTTGTGTCTTATTTACTAATTGTTCAGCACGGTGTATAGGTGTGGTGACGAGCATCTATACGTAGGTGTCAAGCATGCCCGTGAGTCTTATACTATGATCGATGTGACTCCGTTTTGTATTATCCATGCTTAATATGATTATTTCCAATGTTGTACAAGGCTTGTGGAAGTATTCTTGGTAATTGAACATTGTAGAGCGTTGGCCCAAGTTGAGAATTGAGTTGTGAAGTAATTGTGGAAAAGAGAAGAGGTTTATGATATTGTCTCCCTTGCCGGGATGTTATTGTTATACTATTATTCCTATGTCGGGATTCTATTATGCTTTTATTTATTCCCTTGCCCAAATTGCTTTGTGATTGTTGATTGGGTAAGAATGAGTGTAAAAACACGAAGGGTGATGCCGTGCGTGATATTTGTGAGTGAGTGTTAATGCATGAAGGGTGATGCCTTGCCGATATTATAAATGTAAAAGTATGAAGGGTGATGTCGTGCCATGATATGAGTGATAATGCACGGAGGATAATGCCGTGCCATGATTATGTGAGGTAAAAGCACGAAGGGTCATGCCATTCTGAATATATTGGTTCTTATGGTGGGAACGAGAGTGAAAGCACGAAGGGTGATGCCATGCACTTGTCATTGATTTCCTTATTCTTGCTTATAGCTGAATATTTGTATTTTGTATGCTTCTTTACTAAATTCCTGTTTGTACATGATATTCCCCGAGCATGTTTCCCCTTTCCATCTTTATCTACTAGTTTTTGTCGTTATTACTTGCTGTAAATGATATAACTGCACATGTTTATTTGGTAGTCTTGTCTTAGCCTCGTCACTACTTCGCCGAGGTTAGGCTCGACACTTACCAGCACATGGGGTCGGTTCTGCTAATACTACACTCTGCACTGTGTGCAGATCCCGGTGCTGGAGATTTTGGACCATAGTGAGGATGTTGCCTTCAGTCCACAGGAGACCCGAGGTAGTCCTGCAACCGTCCGCAGGCCTTGGCGTCCCCTTCATATATAGTTTTTCTTCTGTTCTTTACTATTTCAGAGACAAACATGTATCTATTTTGTTCGTACCTTATTTGTAGTATTCTTAGATAGTTTGTGAGATTGTGACACCAGTTCTGGGTGAATTATGTTTATGGATTCGTATCGGTGTTATTTTAAATTGTTATATTTCATTCTTTTGCTTTATTATTTCCGCTATTTATAAAATGTTAACTCCCAACTGTTAAGGGAATAAAAATGGAAAGGGTAAAATAATTGGAATAATTGGCTTGCCTAGATTTCACTAGTAGTTGCTATCACGATCCCCGAGGGTGGGAAATCCCGGTCGTGACAATCTCTGAGCTATTTCTTTATTTATTTCTTTTACAGTGTTATAAACTGCTATTAATTATTGGTGTTGGACCCAACTTATGTTCCAGCTCATCACTGCTTTCAACCTAAGTTTAGGTTTGTTACTTAATGGGTACATGAGGTCGGTTGTACTCATACTACACTTTCTGCACATTGCGTGCAAATTTTGGATGTCGATGTTGCTGTATTCGACGGAAGCTGGATTGAAAGATATACCTGCGTCCCGAATGTAGATGCATGTTGTTCATGGTAGCCTTAGATTATGTAACTCTGTTTATGTACTTTTCAAATAGAAGATGTATTTATTTCCTATCAGTTTTGAAATCTCTACTCTTAGAAGTTCATGATTTGTACTATCAATCATTGGGAAATGTATAAGATTTAGATAATTCCTTTATTTAATTATTTTATTAAGTTAAATAGAAATGGATAATTGTTAATTGTCTTACCTAGCGGGTTGGGTTAGGTGCCATCACGACTAGTGGATTTTGGGTCGTGACAGAGGGCAAGTCTTCTTTGATATGACGGATCCTTAGATGATGGGCAACCCATAGGAGTTGATCCTTAGAATGAATCTTGAATTGATTCCGTCCAAGAATAAGGAAGGAACTTTCAATACTTGGTCCTTGAAAAGTGGCATGATGAGTGTTGCTTCCTTGAAAGTCGTGATAGATTATTTTCAACACATCTTCCACACAGATTGATTGATATACCTTTCTCTTGACTTTTGCAAATAAACAGGATCAAATATTTATTCTGCTTGATGCTTGTAATCATGAGCATAATTGATTCCTTAATCCTTGCTTCTGGATCTTCAGCATAATCTCATTCCTTCTGGATCTTTAGCGGGATCTCGCTCCCTTCTTCATTCTTAGCCTTCCATCTTTTGCTCTTTGATTCTGTTTTTTTGACTTCCTTTTTTGGATTTGCTTTCCTGCAACAGAAGTAAGTTATTTTTTTCCATCATTAAAACATACCTCTAACAACTTTTTCCTTTTATTTCAAAAGATAAACTAATTTCTCTTATAATATTAACCAGATTTTTACCTTTGAAAAAATATTAAATATAATTACTTATTAATATGAAGTTTGTATTACCTAATTAGAGTTCTACAAATAAGTAGTCAATTGTTTTGCTAATTTATATAATATGTCATACAAGAATATTTTTTATGTATATATTTTATATAAATTAATCTAAGGTGAAATATTAAACATAAATGTAAAAGTTAAGGTGTATGATTCTTCCAATGCTATTATATATATAATTTAACTCATATCATTTTCTTTTATCATTAGGTGAAGTGTGAGTATGAGTAATTATAATACTTTTGTTGGAAAATATTTTTTATTTGATTGCCTTATGATTCAATTAAACATATGTCCATTATAGCTGTCAAACTAAAAACAATCTCAAACTTTAATGAAAAATTCAGAACTCTTTGACATGAAACAAAATTCTAACTGAACTACCATGTACACTAAAAGTAAAAAATTTGCCATATAAATCTATCATGTAAACTACCATAATGCCCCATATTTGGATGTGTGATTTGACCTGCATTGAGGCGATATATGAACTTGTGGAGTCCAAGCACATGTCCCTGCTCATGTTTTAAGAAACAACAAGTCTAACGGGACACTACCTATTATGGATGGGTTAATATGTCACGACCAAAGTTCGCACTCCGTGAACTGTCGTGACGGCATCTAGTCTCAACGACTAGGTAAGCCTAACAATTTGCGGAAAAGAAAATGAGAGATAAAGCTAGCCAAAATAGCGGATAAAACATAAATAAAATGTTTAAGATGCCGTTGGGCATATACAAATATGAACTCTCAGACTGAATCAACTCCCAAAACCGGAAATCTCATGAAATCACAAGTTGTGGAATAACTACAAAGTGTTCTAACTCCAGAATATCTAAACAAAGTAAATACAGGAGAGCTAAAGCTAGAAATGAGAAAAGAGAGGGACTCCTCAGTCTGCGGACGTGGCAGATATACCTCGAAATCTCTGAAGATCGCCTTGCCTCACTGGAAGTATGGTTGTGCCAAAGTACCTGGATTTGCGCACGAAAAATATGTGCAGGAAAGGGCATTAGTACACCACAACGGTACTCAGTAAGTGCCAAGCCTAACCTCGGTCGAGTAGTGACGAGGAAGGTCAGGGCCCTTCTGATTATAGATAAAAAAAATAAGGTAAAGCAGTGTGAAATATGACAACATAATTAAAATGCTAGCAGTCTACAACAAATAAAAGCACAGAAAGAATCTAACTTAGTACACAGAATAGCAACAGGGGATCTCCCAGGATATCGTCCCGTAGTCCCAAATGTAAATGTTCAGAGGATCTTCCGGAATATCGTCCCGTAGTCCGAATCATGATTATGCAGGGAAAACTCCCGGAATAGCAATTCGTAGTCCCAAAGTAAATATCCAGTATAGGGGATATCGTCCTGTAGTCCCAAATAAATCACATAACAATCTCAGAAGACTTTATAGTTCTATTCTAGAATTTAAGTAGGAAATTCTACTCTAACATGTTGCACGGAGTACAAGTAGGCAAATCAAGCAGGCAAGACAGTTAAATCACATAAGCATGTTTTTCCTAAACTTAGCAAGAGACTTCAAGTACAAATATTGCTCAATTATAAGAAAATATAGGTATTAATTTAATGAAAACGGGATTTCAACAATTAACATGTGCACACACTCGTCACCTCACGTACACGATACTCACATAACACAATACTAAATCCTAAGGGGAGTTCCCCCACACAAGGTTAGGAAAGCCACTTACCTCGAACCAGCTCAATCAACTCAAAATCACGTTCTTGCCACAAGTACCCGACTCCAAATGGCCCAAATCTTTTCAAAGTAATTGCATAATGTAAATATAACTTCAAGTAACTAATTTAACTAATTAATACGAAGTTAATACGCGAAATTAAGAAAATTGCCCAAAAAGTCCCCCGGGCCCACGTCTCGGAATCAGATAAAATTCGCAAAACTAGAATCCTTACACTCTCACGAGTTCATACATACCAAATACATCAAAATCCGACCACAAACGACCCCTCAAATCCCTAAATCAAAGTCTCTAATTTCAAACCCTAAACCCCCAAGTTTTAACTACAAATTTCCATAATTCCTTGCCTAATCAGCAGAACATCACCATAGAAACGAGTTTTGGTTCCAAAAATCTTACCTTCATGAAGTTCCCTTGAATCCCCTCTTCAAAATCTCCCAAAAAGCTCCCAATCCGACTTACAATGGTGGAATAAAGCTGAAAAATCGCGAAGGAAGCCTTATATAGGTTCTAGCCCAGGGATTCCGCACCTGCGGCCAAAATAGCGCTTCTGCGGACTGCACCTGCGGTCAAGACAACCGCATCTGTGGTTTTTCATTAACTTCCTCAGGGCCGCATCTGCGTTCAGGAACCGCACCTGCGGTCCCGCATATGCGCCTAAAGCACCACATCTGGGGACAAGACCCATGTTGACCATAATCGCTTCTGCGACCCCCTTCTCCGCATCTGCGGCGTCGCACCTGTTGTCCCCAATCCGTAGGTGCGGAGATATCAGAAGCAGAAAAATTTGCAGCATAACTCCAAACTCAAACTCTCCATCGACCATCCAAATCCATCCCGAGGCACTCAGGACCTCAACCAAACATGCCAACAAGTCACATAACACTATTAAAACTTGTAACAACCCTCGGAACACTCAAAACAATGCCGAAACACCAATTCACCCTCGGATTCAAGCCTAAGGATTCCAAAACTTTCAAATTCCTCTTTCGATCAAAATGTCTATCAAACCTCATCCGAATGACCTGAAATTTTGCATACACGTTCCAAATGACACCACAGACCTGCTTAACTTTATGGAATTCCATTCTGAACCCTTTATCAAAATCTCACTATCGAACCGGAAACTTCAAAAGTTCAACTTTCGGCATTTCAGGCCTAAATAAGCTACGGGCCTCCAAAATATAATCCGAACACGCCCATAAGTCCGAAATCACCCAATGGAGCTAACGGAATGGACAGATTCCATTCCGAGGCTGTCTTCACACTGCTCCGACTATGGTCTAAATTCTACAGCTTAAACTCTCATTTTGGGACTAAGTGTCCCAAAACATTCCGAAACACCAAACGAATCCTCTCGGCAACTCACAATAACAGAAAATAACACGGAGGAAACAATTAATAGGGGATCAGGACGTTAATTCTTAAAATTTCCGGTCGGGTCATTACAAAATATTTTTATAAAAATTCCTATTTTCGGTGGCCCTATCGCTCATACCCACAAATGTGAAGGTAGATAATGCAATAGATTTACGAGCGCATACCCAACATCAATATGTGTATGATATGGTCGTAGACCTAAAATATAGCCAATGTTAGAGAACTAGATACATAGGCAGCTGAAGGATTAGGCAAGTAAAGTCTATTAAAATAAAATCTAAATTTTCCATCAAAAATTCAGTTATACATTTTAACTTTAGGGGCGACCATTTACCCCCAAATCTTTTTTGAAGTAGAACTAACTCCACCTCAAAAACTAACGTGACATAAAAGTCAAATATTATGGAAAGAGAGGCGTGCATGTATCGATTTTAAAGCAAAAAATAAGTTTTTTTTCTGCCCCACCCCACCCCCCCCCCCACACCTTTTATTCTCCTTTGTCCTTCTTCACCTCTCACCCGCCCTCTTCTTCTCCTTCTTCATGCCCCTTTGCACTCTTCTTCTCCTTAATTTTGTAGACACAACACCAATTTAAATGTGATACTAAATTTAACAAAATAAGATTATCAGAACTTCATGGTTTCTTTTTATTTTTTTATTTTTTATTTTTTGCTAAAAGAAATTCATGGTGACATGCCTCGTTTCGTAATTCACTTTAAATTTTATTTTCTTTTATTTTCCTTCTTACCATAATATTCTTCTTTGAATACAAGTGAAAATGGTTCAACAATAATTTTGATAATCATTACTCACTAGTCATTTCCATTTAAACCCATAATCAGCCCTCTGCTTGAAGAAGAACTTCACCTTTTATTATTAAAGGGTAGCGTTAGGCGTTAACAGATGTTGGCCGAAAAAATTTCTCCGACAAACTTTTATTTTTTTTCCAGTCAACCTTTAACATTTCTAATTCATCTCCTCACCCAACCTCCTTTTGGTATTCTTTTCCAAAAACTTATTCCATCAAGTTAAAAAACTGAAAGTTTATGAAACGTGGTTAGCGTGAACAGAGGCAGTGACCGGCAATGGAGATATATATGGGCAAGGGCCTTTAGAATAAAGATGCAAAAACCAAAACAATGAATAGGAGTGAGAAAAAGAAAGAGGGACAAAAGTAAAATAAAATACTATCTGATATGTCAATGACGTGCCAAAGACACAGGGAGAGTGTGAAATAACTCCTATCATACTACTGGTTATACATGTCATACATGTCTTAAAGGGGTATTAGTTCCATTTTCTGGGAGAATAAGGGCATAAAAAGTCGTGACAAGCTCGAAGAGTAACTTATGTACAGTGGTGGAGCCACTCATTAGCGAGGGGAGTCAACTGACGCTCCTTCGTCAGGAAATTATACCGTATAGATAGGTTAAATATTTTATTTTTATGTATATATATCACGACAAAAAAAAACAACGTTTAGTGAAGGATGTATTCCGTCGCTATACATTTTTTTTCCGCCGCTAAAACAGTGTAGCGACAAATTAGCGACGGATTCAAGTTGGTCTATAAAATGCTCGTAGCTAAGCTCATAACGACAAAAAATGCAAAATCGTCGTAGATCTAGTGACGGATTCGAGACGCAATATATCTGTAGCCAAGTTTAGTGACAGAAAAATCTGTCGCTATTTTGCTTGGTTTCGTCGCTATTTTGACTATTTTTGTCGCTACAATTCATAGCAAAATTCGCCGTTTGTTCTCATTAGCAACGAAAGAATCCGTCGCTAGTTCTTCCTAGTTTCAGCGATAAAAGTCTTTTGTCGCCAATCTGTCACAATATTTAATTTAATGCATTACTTTTAGCTACGCAAAATATCTATCGCTAATTTTTTAAAATTTTTATTTATTTATTATTTTAAATGTACCCTGTCCAAGCTTATTGCAAAAATGCTATTAAATACACTTAATTAAAAGTGACTGATATTAGTACAAATTAACATTCAACAAGGTCCAAAATATATAACATAATGCATATACATTCAAACCTCTCTATAACAGCACCGCTTGTCCCGAATTTTTTTGGCTTTTATAGGAATGACTGTTATACACCTATAACATTATTTGATATTTTTAGATATATTTTGACTGTTATAGACAAAAATTATCCAAAAACTAATTGTTTTTCTTTTATAATATTATATATAAAGGATTAATAAAACATTTAAAATCAAAATCTCAAAAGATATAAATATTTCACGAATTAAATGCTAAATAATCTAATACATTATTAAAAAATTCTGTATTAAATGCACACATATTTATACTCTAAGGCATACAATTAAAAAATACGAATAGATTACGCTTACATGTTATTGGTAATTGTCCAATATAAGATATATCATGTGTACATCTTCAAATAAAAAAGAATGATATGCATATCTTCAAAAAGTATAAACAGATCTTTTAAGTATCTTTTGGCATTTTTCTAATGCAAGATATATCATTTGTAGATCTTTAGTTATAAAAATATTCGATGTGCATATGTTCATGTGTAACGATCCGGCTGGCCGTTTTGAGAATTTAAGTTTCGTTCAGCGGCATAAGGTCTTGAAAGCTTCATATTATATGTATTGACTTGCCTGTATGATTGAATTCAATTATTGGATGACTCGTAGTCGAATTTGGGAGAAGGATCCTAGTTTGAAAGTTTGAGCGATGAGAATTTGACCGAAATTTGATTTTTGTGTAACCATTTTCGAAATGAGTTTTGGATGATGTTAATAGCTTTATATGGTGATTTTGGACTTGGGCATGTGTCCGAATTTGGATTTGGAGGTCCATAGGGTAATTTGAGGCATTTCGGCGAAAGTTGAAAAAGTTGATGTTTGGAAAATGGAGAAGTTTGACCCATTGTTGACTTTTGTGATATCGGGGTCGAAATGCAATTTCGAGAGTTAGAACAGCTATGTCCTGTCATTTGGGACTTTCCTGCAAAATTTAACGTCATTCCGGGTTGGTTTGATTGGTTTCGGCATGAATTTTTGAAGTTTGAAAGATTTGGAAGTTCATAATTTGATTTATGGCGCGAGTTATATTTTCGGTGTTGTTTGATGTGATTTGAGTCCTCGAGTGAGTCTGTATTAGGTTATGGAGCGTTTTAGTATTTTTGGTCGGGGTCCTGGGGGCCTTGGGCGTGTTTCAGATGGGCTACGAGTATTTTTCCTCCTATTTTGAATTGTTGTTCTGTTTTCTGGTGCCCCCTTCTATGCGATCGCATAGGCATAGCTGCGATCGCGAAGGCTCATTTGGTGGCTAACAGTTATCCTTCTTCACATTCGCATATACTAGTCCGCGGTCGCGTATGAATGCTTCTGCCTTCTCCGTGATTGCCGTCCATCTCCCGTGTTCGCATAGCTCAGCTATAACAACTGGTGAGTCGTTCCCTTCGTTTTCTACGATCGCATGCATCATCTCGCGGTTGCGTAGTGCATTTTGCGTAGTGGCCATTTTCTTCTTCGAATCGCATTGTTTCTTCCGCAATCGCGATGTACAATTACCTGGGCAGGAAGAATATATTTCCAAATCGAGGGTTAGATCATTTTTATCATATTTTGACTTGTAGAGCTCGGTTTTGAGCGATTCTTTGTGGTTTTTCAAGCAGTTCGATTGATTAAGTGTTCTTCACCTAGTATTTAATATATTCTACGATTTTATCTTCATTTTTATCATTTAATTTATGTTTTGGGTTGAGGAAAATGTTGGTTTTTGAAGAAAATTTCAAAAATGAAAAATAATAATTTGAGAGGCGAAATGATATCGGAATTTGATAATTTTTGTATGGTTGAACTCGTACCAGAATGGGCATTCAGTTTTTGTAAAATTTATCAGGTTCCGAGGTATGGGCCCGGGGGTCGACTTTTGGACCGATTTTTAGATTTTTTTTAAAGATTGAGAGTTTATGACACAAAAATAGTTTCTTATGAGTTTTATTTGTGCTTTGAAGTTAATTTGGTTAGATTTGGGCCGTCCGGAGGTCATTTCACCCAAGAAGTTAATTTTAGAGTATCAGTTTATCTTCTTTGAGGTATGTATCTTGCCTAACCTTTTGTGTGGGATTTCCTTTAGGATTTGAGTCTTCTATATTGATTATAATCCATGTACACGAGGTGATTAGTGTTTGCTCAGACTTATTTGTGGATAGTTGGCCTTTTAGGGTTCTTAGGTCCTTATTTTCACTGTGTATGAAGTTGTTCTTGATATGACTGAGTTCATATTTACTAGTTTCACATCTACATGCTTAAATTAGAACTAATTGCTTTAGGATTCACGCTTATTGCCTATTTTACTCTTATTTGACTTAACTAAAGATTTTACCTCTTCTATTGTCATGGTATCTCTTCATAACTGTTTATCTTTATTTAAAATTATCAGCATCTCCTCCTATAATTATTTAGTCTTAATTGAGGTTATGATTACCTTTTCGCTATCTATCTTTAATTGAATTGTTGAATATTATTCGTAATTGCCCAACCTTAAAATAAGTCTAGATATCCCATGTTTAGTTGACTTGCTCTTATTTGGAACTATTTGACTCGTGTTAGTTTTTTCGTTATTGCCGAACTATATATTGTGGAATCGTTGTGGCATATTAGTTCCTGCCTTGTTGAGTTGTTCCCTTTATACCTAGCATTCTTTACTGTGGTTATTCCTTGAAAATGAGGTCTACCGTTTCTTTGTGATTTAAAGTTCTTGAGGTTGTTTACTTGTCGTACTTTGCATTATTGTCATTATTGTTGTTGTACTCGTTGTGGTGATGTATAAGGTTTCTGCTATGATGTAACTGTTATCTCTATTGGTTGTGCTACGTATTTACATTGGGACTACGGAACGGTATTCGATGAAATCCCCCTGCATATTTACTTTGGGACTACGGAACAGTATTCCAGTAGATCCCCTACTTATTTACTTTGGGACTACAGAACGGTATTCCGGGAGATCCCCCTGCACATTTATGTTTGGGACTATAGGACGGTATCCTGGGAGATCCCTTGTTGTTATATCTGTGTTCTGAGCTGTTGATATTTTGTGCTTACATACTTTAAACATTCTACGTGTTGTCCGTTATTTTCCTTATACTTACTAGCTGGTATGAACTATATTAGGACACTTGCACAAGCATACACGTAGCTAAGAACCCCTACCAGATAAGAGGTTTTCTTGATATTGCTGAGTATAGACGCACATATGAAGCTATTGGACTGGTAAAAGATTTGAGTGAAGTCTCAGCTCAAGCTAAAGGTGCACCAAAAGAAGGAACAAGTGATGGAAGAGGTTCTTCCATCCAGGGCAACCTGACAGGGGGAACTAAACAAAGAGGAACTGAAATCAATCCCCTAAAAAAACTTATTCATGACCCCGTTCCTCAGCAACAGAACATGGGTAAAACATCAAGCAGAAATCAGTTGGTTGTGAAAGCTCACAAATATCAAAGTTCTCATCCCATTTAGAACATAATTAATGATCCAACCTCTGGAGTTAAAACTAGATCACAGTTAAAGAATATGTGTGCTTTTGATGCTGTCCTATCTCTTATTGAACCTAAAAATGTTGTTGAGGCTTTACAGGATGCAGATTGGGTAAATGCAATACAAGATGAACTCAATCAGTTTGAGAGAAGTCAAGTTTGGCATCTAGTTCTAAGACCCAAGGACATATCAGTAATTGGTACTAAATGGATCTTCAGAAACAAGCTTGATGAAGATGGAACAGTTACAAGAAATAAGGCAAGACTGGTGGTCCAAGGTTATAGCCAGGAGAAGCGTATAGATTATGATGAGACCTTTGCTCCAGTTGCAAGACTAGAGGCAATAAGTCTACTCATAGTCTTTGTAGCACACATGGAATTCACTCTTCATCAGATGGATGTCAAAAGTTCCTTCCTGAATGGCTACCTAAAAGAAGAAGTAGTTGTTAAACAACCTCCAGGGTTTGAGAGCAAAGAGTGTCTAGAACATGTGTACAAATTAGACAAGGCTCTTTATGGACTCAAGCAGGCTCCTAGAGCATGGTATAAACGATTATCCAAATTCCTGCTTGAACATGGGTACAAAAGAGGTAAAATTGACAGTACTCTATTCTTGAGGGAAAAAGGTAAGGATCTTCTTGTGGCACAAATATATGTTGATGACATAATTTTTGGGGCAACCACTGGAAAACTAAGTAAGAATTTTGCCAAATTAATGGGGAGTGAGTTTGAAATGCGTATGATGGGTGATATTAACTTTTTCTTAGGCTTACAGATCAAACAAAACCCAAATAGAACCATGATCCATCAATAGAAATATGCGAAAGAGTTGATTAAAAAGTTTAAAATGGATGAATCAAAGGAAATAGACACTCCCATTGCAACAGCTACTAAATTACACATAGATGAACCTGGTTCATCTGTTGATTAGAAGTTGTATAGGGGTATGATTGGTTCAGTTTTTTATCGTACTGCCAGCAGACGTGACATAGTGTTCAGTGTAGGTCTTTGTGCTCATTTTCACGCAAATCCAAAGGAATCTCACTTGATTGCTGTCAAGAGGATACTGAGATATTTGAAAGTCACTACTGATTTGTGTCTTTGGTACACTAAAGGTAGTAATTTCAATCTAGTAGGGCATGCTGATGCTAACTATGTAGGTTTCCTTGTGGATAGGAAGAGCACCTCAGTTATGGCTCATTTTATTGGTTCATGTCTTGTGTCATGGGCCACTAAAAAGTAGAATTCAGTGCCCTTATCCACTGTTGAGGCTAAATAAGTTGTTGTTGCCTCTTACTATGGATCAAACAACAGCTGATAGATTTTGGCATTGAAGTTGGTTGATGTGACGACCCAGCCAGTCGTCTCATGAGTTACCGCTTGGTTTTCCCCCACTTCTGCTTCTTTATGCTTTGTTATCAGTGTTTTGTGGTATCGGATTGGTAGGACCGAATCCGGAATGATTTTGGTAAGGTTTGAGACACTTAGTCTCTTTTAAGGAAGCTTAAGTTGGAAAGGTCAACTGAATGTTGACTTATGTGTTAGAGGGTTCAGATGTGAGTTCTGATGGTTTGGTTAGCTTCGGGAGGTGATTTATGACTTAGGAACATGATCAGAATGAGTTTAGGAGGTTCAGAGTAGATTTAGGCTTGAATTGGCG
The DNA here is from genome assembly GCF_000393655.2 of Nicotiana sylvestris. Classification (NCBI taxonomy): domain Eukaryota; kingdom Viridiplantae; phylum Streptophyta; class Magnoliopsida; order Solanales; family Solanaceae; genus Nicotiana; species Nicotiana sylvestris. Next base: position 99,427,109 of record NC_091065.1, read on the forward strand.
AAGTTGATATTTTGGCAATTTCTGGTTGGTAGGCGATATTTTGATATAGGGGTCAGAATGGAATTCTGAGAGTTGCAATAGTTTTGTTATATTATTTGGGATGTGTGTGCAAAATTTCAAGTCATTCAGACATGGTTTGGTTGGGTTTTTGATCAAAAGCGAAATTCGGAAGATTTTAGAAAGTTAGGCTTGAATCCGATGTTTTTTGGTCGATTTGATGTTGTTTGAGGTGTTTTGAAGATTGGAATAAGTTTGAATAAGGTTTTAGAATACGTTGGTGCTTTTGGTTAAGGTCCCGGGGGCCTCGGGGTGGTTTCGGATGGTTGACGAAAAGGTTTGAGACTTGTTGTAGCTGCTGAACTTTGTTGCTTCTGGTATTTCTGCACCTGCAGATTGGGGACCGCAGGTGCGATGCCACACGTGTGGGAGATCGGCCGCAGAAGCGAAAAAAGGCTTGAGGAGCAGGAACCGCAGAAGCAGCTAAGAGGACCGCATCTGTGAAGTCGCAGATGCGGGTATGGGATCGTAGGTGCGGTAATGGGGCGTTAAGTGATTTCCACATAAGTAGAGGAAGAACCGCATATGTGGTACCGCAAAAGCGGGTATGGGATCACATATGCGAAAAGGTCTGGGCATAAGGTATAAATTGTGGCCTTCGCGAATTTGAGCTATTTCACCATTTTTTACTTCGGCTTTGGAGCTTTTTGGATGATTTGAAAGAGGGATTTCAAGGGAACTTCATTGAGGTAAGGAATTTGGACCTAAAATTCGTTCCTAGGCTATTATTTCATGGATTAGAGCTAGAAATTATGCAAATTAAGAGTGAAAATTGGGGAAACTAGGACTTGGAAACTTAGACCTTTGCTTGAGAATTTGAAAGTCTATTTGAGGTCAGATTTCAGAACTTTTGATATGTGTGAACTCGTGGGGAGATAGGGAATCTATTGATGTAAAAATTATTGAATTCTGAGACGTGAGCTCGGGAGTCGGGTTTTGGTAATTTCGAGATTTGTGTCGTATTTTGATTACTTTCGCTTGGGCTTCGTTCCCTTAGCATATTTTGACGTCCTCGTTCTGATTTTGGATAGATTCGACACGAGTGGAGGCTGATTCGAGGGGCAAAGGCGTCGCGAGCTAGAGATTTGACCGGTTTGAGGTGAATAACGATTGTAAATGATGTTCTGAGGGTTTGAAACCCCGGATTACACATCGTAGTGCTATATTAAAGTGACGCACATACTTGATGACGAGTGTGGGGTCGTGCACTATTGGGAATTGTGACTTGGTTCGTCCCGAATGACTATTTTACTGCGTATTTAACTGAAAACTATTTTCTATCATCATGATTTGGGCTGAATGCCTTATTTGTGCCTTGTGCCAACTATTTGAACCCTTCGAGGATTTTTACTGGTATTTCCTCACTGTTTTGACTTTTTACTGAACTTAGTCATGTTATATTTCACTGTTTTTCGTACTCAACCATGTTTACTCTGTTTTAACACTTACATGATCTTTTAAATGATATTTTTTGGCTGAGAATCATATTTTACTATTGCCCGAGTGGCTTGTAAGGATTTTGATTGAGTAAGGCCGAGGGCCTATGTTGTAAGGAAACATTTGATATTGATTATGAGGCCGAGGGCCTGAGATATGTACGCCATGAGGTAGCTTGATTGATATAATGCCGAGGGCCTAGTGATGATGCCACGAGGTGGCTTGATACTGCGCTTGGACCGTAAGGGGCCCCTCCAAGAGTCTATACACCCCCAATGAGCGCGGGTAACCATTATGATGTGAGATTGAGCCTGAGGGGTTGGTATTGTTCTATGTGATTGCCCGAGGGGCTGGTACAATTCTGAGATGTTGCCCGAGAGGCGGAATTATTGATATTGTGCCCGAGGGGCGAACTTTTATGTGTTTATTTTCTTAATTGACTATCAATTACCTGTTTAATTTTTGAAAAAGGTTTTTCATGAAACTCCATTTGAGATATAGGATTTTTGCCTATCTTTCACCGATTCACTGATTTTTAAATGGTTTTACTACTTCCTTATAGAATGCTTTGTGCCTTACGTGATTTCTTGCTTTCAGCCTTTATTTACATTTGTTACTTACTGAGTTGGATTACTCACTTTACTCCCTGTACCTCGTGTGCAGATTTAGGCGTTGCTGATCCTGCCAGTGCGAGTTGAGAGCTCCCAGCGGATATTCGGAGTTCACGAGGTAGCTGCTTGGCGTCCGTTGTCCCTTGTTTCTCCCTCTTTATCATTTCTATCTCTTATCAGACATTTCTAATAGTTTATTGAATTATCGGACTTGTAGTAGGATTTATAGATACTCATGACTAGTGACACCCCGGTTTTGGGCTGCATTAGGGTTATTTTTCCGTAAATTATGTTTTTAACTGCTTAAACCTTAGTTTAATTGATTATGCTTATTACTGTTTTTTATTGTTTAATTGCTTAAAGATTGAACTAGGAGTAGTTGGTTGGCCTTGTCTTCACGAGAGGTGCCATCACGACCTGGTCCAGGTTTGGGTCGTGATAAGTTGGTATTAGAGCCTAGGCTACATAGGTCTCACGAGTCATGAGCAGGCTTAGTAGAGTCTCGCGGATCGGTACGGAGACATCTGTATTTATCCTCGAGAGGCTGCAGAACCTTTAGGAAAAACTTCATATTCTTGAAATTCTTGTCGTGCGAATTTATTGATCCGAGTACTAAACTTTTGTTGTCCTATTCTCTCACAGATGGTGAGGACACGCGCTACCAGTCAGGATGAACGACCACCAGTACCACCAGTCATGTCCACTAGAGGCCGAGGACGTGGTCGTGGTAGAGGCAGAGTAGCTAGGGCAGCACATGCAGATCTACCAGCTACCCCAGTTCAGGATCAGGTCCTAGTTATGAACGCTCTAGCAGCACCAGCTCAGGCACCAGCTGCGCCCATTGTGATTCCAGGTCTTTAGGAGGCCTTGGCTCAGATCTTATCAGTTTGAACTGGCCTAGCTCAGGCGGTTTTTGACACAATAGCCGCATCTACTTCTCAGGTCGGGGGAGGTAATCAGACTCCCGCCGCTCGCACACCTGAGCAGGTCATGCAGGGACTTTAGACGCTGGGGGAACATCCAGCCCAACCGGTTACAGCTACTCTAGACTATGTAGTTCCTACTATGCTGGAGGATGAGCAACGTAGGTTGGAGAGGTTTGGTAGACTGCAGCCTCCGACCTTCAGGGGTGTAGGGGGCGAGGATGCCCAGGGTTTCTTAGACAAGTGTCAGAGGATGCTTCGTATAACGGGTATTTTGGAGACCAACAGGGTTGCTTTCACTACTTATCAGTTTTCTGGAGCTGCCTTCACTTGCTGGGAGGCTTTTGAGAGGCGTAGGCCTGTTGGTGTAGCACCCCTTACCTGGTAGGAGTTCTCCGTTCCTTTTTTGGAGAAGTATGTGCTGCAATCCCGCAAAGAGGAGCTGCGTAGGGAGTTTGAGTGGTTGCGTCAGGGAGAGATGACTGTGACGTAGTACGAGATGAGGTTCTTCGAGTTAGCTCGTCATGCTATTTGGATGGTTTAGACAAATAGAGAGAGGATTATGAGGTTTGTTGATGGCCTCACTTATCAACTTTGTATTCTCATGACCAGGGAGAGGGTGATTGGTGCTACGTTCAAGGAGGTTGTGGATATTGCCCGTGAGATTGAGTTTGTTCGTTGCCAGGAGCACGAGGAGAGGGAGGCTAAGAGGCCTCGAGGATATGGTAGTTACAGTGGTACTCCTTTGAGAGGTCAGGTTTAGCTTGGCAGAGACCGTCTATTTAGGCATGCTCAACCAACTCACCCAGGTTATCGTGGGGCATCATTGGGTCATGGTTCTCACAGTTCTCATCAGGGCCAGTCATTACTTAGTGCCCTTTTAGTTCTGAGTTCATCCCGTGTTCCATCAGTCCAGGGCTCTTCTATGCCGAGTGCATCTGCTAGTCACTTCGGTGTGAGGGGTTCCCTTCAGTCCCCTTCTCCAGCACCTGGGAGTTGTTATGAGTATGGTGAGATGGGTCATATATGGAGGCAGTGCCCTCGTCGTCTTGCAAGTTCATCTCAGCAGAGGGGTCAGTCATCAACTTCAGCGCCAATTACTTTACCACCACCCTCCCAACCAGCTAGGGGTGGAGGTCAGTCAGCTAGGGGTTTCCCTAGAGGGGGAGGTCGATCAGGTGGCGGTCAGGCCCGTTTCTATGCCCTTCCAGGCATATTGCTTCAGATGCTATTATTACATGTATTGTTTTAGTCTGCCACATCGATGCCTCTATATTATTTGATCCCGATTCCACATTTTCTTATGTGTCATCATACTTTGCTCGTTATTTGGGTACACTCCATGAATTTCTTGCTTCACTTGTTCATTTATCTACCCCAGTGGGCGATACTATTGTTGTACACTGTGTGTAACGGTCATGTGTAGTGACTATTAGGGGTCTGGAGACCCGAGTGGATCCTTTATTATTGGGCATGGTGGATTTTGATGTCATTTTAGGCATGGATTTGCTATCTCTGTGTCGTGGTATTCTGGACTATCATGCTAAGACAGTCACATTGGCTATACCGGGCATGCCACGGATCGAGTGGCGAGGTGTGACTGATTATGTTCCCAGTAGAGTGATCTCATTCTTGAAATCCCAGCATATGGTTGGGAAGGGTTGCCTTTCGTATCTAGCCTTTGTGAGGGACGTCGGTGCTGAGACTCCTAGTATTGATTCTATTCTAGTTGTGAGGGATTTTCCTGATGTGTTTACTGTAGACCTGCCGGGCATGCCACCGGACAGGGATATTGATTTTGGTATTGACTTGGTGTCGGACAGTCATCCCATCTCTATTTTGCCATATTGTATGGCACTAGTGGAGTTGAAGTAATTAAAGGAGCAACTTCAGGAACTCTTTGATAATGGGTTCATTCGGCCTAGTGTGTCACCTTGGGGTGCGCCGGTTCTGTTTGTGAAGAAGAAGGATGGCACTATAAGGATGTGCATAGATTATAGGCAATTGAACAAAGTAACAATTAAGAACAAGTATCATTTGCCTCGCATTGATGATTTATTCGACCAGCTTCAGGGAGCGAGAGTGTTCTCTAAGATTGATCTCCATTTAGGCTATCACCAGTTGAAGATCAGGGACTTGGATATTCTCAAGACAGCTTTCAGGACCAAATATGGTCATTATGAGTTCTTGGTGATGTCGTTTAGGCTGACCAATGCCCCAGTAGCATTCATGCATTTGATGAACAGTGTGTTTTGGCCTTATCTTGACTCGTTTGTCATAGTCTTCATTGATGATATTCTGGTATATTCACGTAGTCGGGAGGAGCATGCGGAGCATTTAAGAGTTGTGTTGTAGAGATTGAGAGAGGAGAAATTTATGCAAAATTCTCCAAGTGTGAGTTTTGGCTCAGTTTAGTGGCTTTCTTGGGGCACGTGGTGTCCAGCGAGGGTATTCAGGTTGATCCGAAGAAGATAGAGGCAGTTCAGAGTTGGCCCAGACCGTCCTCCGCCACAAAGATTCGCAGCTTTCTTGGGTTGGCGGGTTAATATCGCCATTTTGTTTAGGGATTCTCATCTATCGCATCACCCTTGACCAAGTTGAATCAGAAGGGTGCTTCATTTGTATGTTCAGACGAGTGTGAGGAGAGCTTTCAGAAGCTCACGACAGCTTTGACCACAGCTCTAGTGTTAGTTTTGCCATCAGCTTCAGGTTCATATGCCGTGTAGTGTGACGCTTCGAGAGTTGGTATTGGTTGTTTATTGATGCAGGAGGGTAAATTTATTGCTTATGCTTCTCGTCAGTTGAAGCCCTATGAGAAGAACTACCGAGTTCATGATTTGGAGTTGGCTACCATAGTTCATGCTTTGAAAATTTGGAGGCATTACTTGTATGGTATGTCTTGTGAGGTGTTTACAGATCATCATAGCCTCCAGCACTTGTTCAAACAGAAGGATCTTAATTTGAGGCATTACTTGTATGATGTTCAGGCCTTGGCCAATCGGTTCCTGAGGTTAGATATTTCGGAGCCCAGTCGAGTATTAGCTTGTGTGGTTTCTCGGTCTTCTTTATATGATCGCATCAGAGAGCGCCAGTATGATGATCCGCATTTACTTGTCCTTAAGAACAGAGTTCAGCATGATGATGCCAGAGATGTGACTATAGGTGATAATGGGGTGTTGAGGATGCAGGGCCGGATTTGTGAGCCCAATGTAGATGGGCTTTGGGAGTTGATTCTGGAAGAGGCCCAAAGCTCGCTATTCCATTCATTCTGGTGCCGCGATGATGTATCAGGATTTGAGGCAGCACTATTGGTGGAGAAGAATGAAGAAAGACATTGTAGGATTTGTAGGCCCAAAGCTCGCTATTCCATTCATTCCAGTGGGAGACGATTACTATAGACTTTGTTGTTGGACTTCCACAGACTTTTAGAAAGTTCGATGCTATTTGGGTGCTTGTGGATCGGCTGACCAAGTCCGCACACTTCATTCCTATGTGTACTACCTATACTTTAGAGCGGTTAGTAGAGATCTATATCTGGGGGATTGTTCGTTTGCATGGTGTCCCAGTTTCCATCATTTCAGATAGGGGCACTCAGTTTACTTTGAAGTTTTGGAGGTCTGTGCAGCGAGAATTGGGTACTCAGGTTGAGTTGAGCACAACTTTTCACCATCAGATGGACGGACAGTCCGAGCGCACCATTCAGATATTGGAGGACATGTTGCATGCTTGCGTCATTGATTTCGGAGGGTCATGGGATCGGTTTTTACCGCTTGCAGAGTTTGCTTATAACAATAGTTACCAGTCGTATATTCAGATGGCTGCATATAGGGCTTTGCATGAGAGGCAGTGTAGATCTCCAGTTGGTTGGTTCGAGCCCGGTGAGGCTAGGCTATTGGGGACAGACTTGGTGTAGGATTCCTTAGAAAAGGTGAAGGTGGTTCAGGAGAGGCTTCGTACAGAGCAGTCAAGGAAAAAGAGCTATGCTGATAGGAAGGTTCGGGATGTGTCCTACATGGTTGGCGAGAAGGTTTTGTTGAAGGTTTCACCCATGAAGGGTGTTATGAGATTTGGGAAGAAAGGGGAATTGAGTCCGCGGTTACTTAGGCCTTTTGAGATGCTTCCGAGGATTGGGGAGGTGGCTTATGAGCTTGCTTTGCCACCCAGCTTATCGAGTGTGCATCTGGTCTTTCATGTTTCTATGCTCCGAAATATATTGGGGACCAGTCTCTTATTTTTGATTTCAGCACGGTTAAGTTGGATGATGATTTGACTTATGATGTGGAGCCAATAGCTATTTTGGGTCATCAGATTCGAAAGTTGAGGTTGAAGGATATAGCTTCAGTGAAAGTGTAGTGGAGAGGTCGGCCCGTGGAGGAGGCTATCTAGAAGACCGAGTGGAAGATGTGGAGCAGATATCCTCACCTGTTTGAGGCTTCAGGTATGTTTCTTGACTCGTTCAAGGACGAACATTTGTTTAAGTTGCGGAGGATGTGATGACCCGGCCAGTCATCTCATGATTTACTGCTCTGTTTTCCCCGATTTCTGCTTTTTTATGCTTTGTTATCAGTGTTTTGCGGTATCGGATTGGTAGGACCGAATCCGGAATGATTTTGGTAAGGTTTGAGACACTTAGTCTCTTTTAAGGAAGCTTAAGTTGGAAAAGTCAACCGGATGTTGACTTATGTGTTAGAGGGCTCGGATGTGAGTTTCGATGATTCGGTTAGCTTTGGGAGGTTATTATGACTTAGGAGCGTGATCGGAATGAGTTTTGGAGGTTCGGAGTAGATACAGGCTTGAATTGGCGAAGTTGATATTTTGTCGATTTTCGGTTGGTAGGCGAGATTTTGATATAGTGGTTGGAATGGAATTCTAAGAGTTGCAGTAGTTCCGTTGTGTCATTTGGGATGTGTTTGCAACATTTCAGGTCATTCAGACGTGGTTTGGTTGGGTTTTTGATCAAAAGAGGAATTCGGAAGATTTTAGGAAGTTAGGCTTGAATCCGATGTGTTTTGTCGATTTGATGTTGTTTGAGGTGTTTTGAAGATTGGTGCTTTTGGTTGAGGTCCTGGGGACCTCAGGGTGGTTTCAGATGGTTGACGGGAAGGTTTGAGACTTGTTGCAGCAGCTGAACTTTGCTGCTTTTGGTATTTCCACACCTGCGGATTGGGGACCGCAGGTGCGACGCCGCACGTGTGGAAGATCAGCCACAGAAGCAAAACAAGGCTTGAGGAGAAGGAACCGCAGAAGCAGCTAAGTGGACCGCATTTGCGAAGTCACAGATGCGGGTATGGGATCGCAGGTGCGGTAATTGGGCGTTAAGTGATTTCCACAGAAGCAGAGCAAGAACCGCATATGTGGTACCACAAAAGTGGGTATGGGACCATTGATGCAAAAAGGTCTGGCCATAAGGTATAAATTGTGGCCTTCTTGAATTTGAGGTATTTCACCAATTTTGACTTCGGCTTTGGAGCTTTTTGGACGATTTGAAAGAGGGATTTCAAGGGAACTTCATTGAGGTAAGGAATTTGGACCTAAAACTCGTTCCTATGTTATTATTTCACGGATTAGAGCTAGAAATTATGAAAATTAAGGGTGAAAATTGGAAAAACTAGGGCTTAGAAACTTAGACCTTTGCTTGAGGATTTGAAAGACCATTTAAGGTCGGATTTCAGAACTTTTGATATGTATGAACCCGTGCGGAGATAGGGAATCTATTGATGTAAAAATTATTGAATTCCAAGACGAGGGCCAGAGGTCGGGTTTTGGTATTTCGGGATTTGTATCGTATTTTGATTACTTTCAATTGGGCTTCGTTCCCTTATCACATTTTGACGTCCTCGTTCTGATTTTGGATAGATTAGACGCGAGTGGAGGCCGATTTCAGGGTAAAGGCATCGCAAGCTAGAGACTTGACCATTTCAAGGTGAGTAACGATTGTAAATTATGTTCTGAGGGTTTGAAACCCCGGATTGCATATCGTAGTGCTATATTGAAGTGACACACATGCTTGATGACGAGCGTGAGGTCGTGCACTGTTGGGGATTGTGACTTGGTCCGTCCCGAATGACTATTTTACCGCGTATTTAACTAAAAACTATTTGCTATCATCATGATTTGGGTTGAATGCCATATTTGGGCCTTGTGCCACCTATTTGAACCCTTCGGGGATTTTTACTGGTATTTCCTCACTATTTTGACTTTTTAATGAACTCAGTCATGTTATATTTCACTGTTTTTCGTACTCAGCCATGTTTACTCTGTTTTAACTCTTACATGATCTTTTAAATGATATTTTTGGATTGTGAATCATGTTTTACTATTGCCCGAGTGTCTTGTGAGGATTTTGACTAAGTAAGGCCAAGGGCCTATGTTGTGAGGAAACATTTGATACTGATTATGAGGCCGAGGGCCTGAGATATGTACGACATAAGGTGGCTTGATTGATATGAAACTGAGGGCCTAGTGATGATGCCACGAGGTGGCTTGATATTGCGCTTGGGCTGTAAGGGGCCCCTCTAGGAGTCTGTACATCCCCAGTGAGCGCGGGTACCCATTATGATGTGATATTGATCCCAAGGGGCGGAATTATTGATATTGTGCCCAAGGGGTGAACCTTTATGTGTTTATTTTCTTAATTGACTGTCAATTTGTTACAACCCATATCCACATGTGTTAGTTCATGCCATATATTAGTTAACATAAATTCAATAATGAATTACCTTTGAGATGATAAGAAGTTAATACTATTGGTCTTAACTGATACAAGGGTGTATAAGGGTGATTAACAAGTATTATAAGTTAAACAAATCAAGGATGTTGTAACTCGTATTTTCAGGTAAACCTAGAGGTTCTTAATACACTCAAGATCATGTATTAAAGTGTTTGAATCATATAATATCCGTATCATAAGTCTTGAAGTCAAACGAGTTATGAAACAAAATTCGACAAACGTTGTCGCAACTTAGGTTCATAATTTTACTTAAACATTAGGTTAAATATTTCTAAGCTTTTCTCCTAATTTACAAGGAATTCCGGGGTGATCTACCCACCAAATTAAATAACTACGAGTCTAGTTTCCAACGCATTAAACCATCTGTCAATACGATCTAAGAGTATAGAGATATTCATATTTTTGCAAGCCTGCGCAGATTGGTAGATGACAAGTAGGTGCATCACCTACTCGCCAAAATGATAGGACAAAATTAAAAGACCTAAGTCGGCCAAGAGAGGACTTTTAAGGGGTTATGAACTCAGTTATTTCATCCATATTTCAGACCCTTAAACCCAAAGTTAACCGCTGCAACTCCTCCCCAAAAATCCCACACAAACCCTAATCGATTTTACCTCTCTTTCAAGTTCTATTTGTAGATAACACCTAGAGTTTGAAGAAACAAGGGAAGGGCTGAGTAATACAACAAGAAAGGTAAGTTACTGCAATCTTTCATACATTTTTCTCTGCTGTGAATTCATGGTAATTCATTCTATACATGTAAGAACTCACGGGACGGTGATCGGAAGTTGTGAGTTCGAGTTATTCACTTGTAGCGGACTGTTTTATGGACTGTTTTGTGTTGCTATTGGGTTGCGTATTTTACTACTATTTTGTGGAGTTTTGGAGGTGGAAGGGTGTGGAGGAACACCATATATATGTAGGGTTGTAGGCTGATAGTGATTCGTAACATTTCCGGGTCGTTTGACACGACTACGGTGGTCGTCGTATGTATGATGTAATTAGGTTGTGTGTGGACTGTTTTGGGAGGCTCAATATGTTTTTTATTGATGTTGTTTGGGCTGTTTGGTGATTTTTTGGAATGGTGTGAAGTCATATATATAGGGGAGGTGTTGTCCGTTTCAACATAAAATAGGTTGTGGTCAATACATAATAGTTATGATGCTTAAATGATAACGATAGTATCGTTTCTCTTATTGTGGACTAAGGAGTTGTGACAATTGCATAGCTTGTGATTGGGGCAGTATATACAAGGTATGTGAGGCTATCCCTTTTCTTCTTTTGCACGACTCCGATTGTACATAATGTAATGAACGAGCTTCCAAAGATACTCTACTCTTAGAAGCTAGCAGTACTTACATTGCTTTCCCTCTTATGGAACGATTGATGTTAATGTTGCTTCTCTTATTCTTATGTTATCAATGTTGTTGGTACTTCCTGATTCTTATAAGGTTCGTAATGAAGAGTTGGTCCTAATAACGTGTACAGAGGATACCGACCTTACGTCACTCCGAAAGGTTTAGAATGTGATTCCATGAGTCGAGCATGCATTATATATATGTATCTATTTTACTCTACCAAGCCGCGCTATAGTCAGCCGGGTACGGCACATATTGTGTAACCACTAATCAGTTGGGTTTTACCGAGCTCCACATGGCCGGGTACGATTCTACCAAGCCTTATGACGGTCGGGTACGTTTTTACCAAGCCTATTATGGCTGGGCACGATATGATGATGATGATGCCCACAGAGGCGTATGTTTTAAAAGTTTATGTATACATACATATTTATCATGCATTTCATGTCAGTAGCCCTCAGAAGTACTCAGATGTTCCAGGTTGTATATTCTCTATCCTTGCTTACATTACTGTTCATATTTATGGTTCCCTGCCTTACATACTCAGTACTTTATTCGTACTGACGTCCTTTTTTTGTGGACGCTGCATGTCGTGCTGCAGGCCCTAATAGACAGGCAGGTGCAGCTCCCCCACCATAGTAGGTTGTCCAGTTCAGCAGTGATTGGCGAGATCCCTTCTCCGGACTTGCCATGGTCTTGATATGCATTTTTGTTATAGACATTATGGGTATGTCGGGGCCCTGTTCCGGCTATGTTGCAGCACTTATGGTCATTTAGAGGCTCATAGACAAGTGTCGACTCATGTATAGTTTGGTATGCCTTGACGGTTGGTTTTTGTTGTATAGTCTTTCATGGTAGCGTGGTAGCTCGTACATTATATGTAGTTTCTTGATTGTCTGGTCATCCCCTGCTATGTATGTTCATGTCATCATATTTTATTGCTGGTTGTCCATGATCCAGGTCTACCATTTATATTGATCTCGTCAACCCTAAAAGATAATAAATAAAAGGTTAGATAAAATGTACGTTGGTGCTCAGCAAGTATGGTCAGTTACTAGTCACGGCCCTCCAGTTTGGGTCGTGACAAACTTGGTATCAGAGCAAGTCTGTCCTAGGGATTGTCTATGAGCCGTGTCTAGTAGAGTCTTGATTATAGATGTGTAGCGCGCCACATTTATAATCAGGAGGCTACATGACACTAGGGTTGTTACCTTCTTCCTGAATCTAGATCGTGCGTAGAGTTGAGTCGTAAGTGTTTGTCTCTAATATTCACATTGTTTTCTTTCAGCGATGCCTTTGACTAGGAAGTAAACAATTAGTAGACGGCTTGATACAGCTGCGGGAGAGGGTACCAGCCAGGTGCCCCAAGCCAGAGCAGGCCAAAGTGAGGCTCAAAGTGAGATGTTGTCTCATACCTCATCTACCTCGTCTCCTCCAGAGGATATTAGGAGGCACCCAGCACCTCCAGTTCCTTCGTTTGGCACTATAGACTAGGATATGCGGAGTGCTTTGCAGTTATTGACTAGCTTGGTAGCTGCTCAGGCTTAGAGGCAGAATACAGGTGTTGCTGAGAAACCAGTTAGTACCAGAGTTCGTGATTTTATTAATTTAGACCCTCCAGTGTTTACCGGATCAGACCACAAGGAAGACCCGCAGAATTTTATTGACCAAGTTCATCGTACACTTCGGGTTATGCATGTTAGTGATACAGAGGCAGTAGAGTAGGCTTCTTATCGGCTACGGGATTTAGCGGTTCTCTGGTATGATAGTTGGGAGAGATCCAGGGGTTCGAATGCTCCTCCAGCTGTATGGAAGGAATTTTCTGAGGCCTTTCTTCGTCACTACTTGCCAGTTGAGATACGACGATCTAGAGCTGATAAGTTCTTGAACCTTAGACAAGGTAATATGAGTGTGAAAGAGTACAGTAGGCAGTTCGATTCTTTAGCAAGGTATGCTCCCCATATGGTGGCCGAGATGATTGATAGGGTGCATTTGTTCGTGAACGGATTGGGACCACATTTGATAAATGAGTGCACGACAGCCTCCTTTGGTGGAGGGCATGGATATTTCCCGTATTCAGGCTTATGCCCAGACCCTAGAGGATCGTAAGCGCCAGCAGAGGGCAGATAGGGAGCAGGATAGGGGCGAGCATAAAAGGGCGAGATTTGCAAGGTATTCTAATGACTTCAGAGGCAGCGTCAGGCCCCAGTCTTCGAGGAGTTCGGCGCCACCTGTAGCTAGTGCTCCCCCACAGTTTCAGAGGCCTCAATATGATCGATTTACCCATTTTGGTCCAGGTCAGAGTTCGCAGGCATCAGGCTCGCAACATCACAGGGATACTAGTCAGACGAGACCCACAACACCACGTTGTGATCAGTGCGGCAAGGCCCACTTTGGACTGTGCCGTCAAGGTCCTGATGCATGTTATTCTTGTGGACAGCCTGGCCATATGATGCGGGATTGTCTTAACAAGGGAGGTGATGGTATGGCTCAGCCGACTGGATCTGCGTCTGCTTCTTCCTCATCAGTTCGACCTCAAGCACGGGGTTTTCAGCAGTCGACAGGTCGTGGTAGAGGTAGAGTTGCAGTGCCGAGTTTGAGGGGTGGTCAAAATCGAACCTATGCTCTAGTAGGTCGACAGGATCTCGAGTCGTCTCCAGATGTTGTTACAGGTGTATTATCTGTGTTTTCTTATGATGTATATGCGTTGATTGATCCGGGATCTACATTATCATATGTTACACCCTTTGTGGCTAATAAGTTTGGCATTGAACCTGAATTGATAAGTAAACCCCTTGTGGTATCTACTCCGATAGGAGATTATGTGATTGCTAGAAGGGTATATAGAGGTTGCACTGTGATGATTTGTAGTCGTCAAACCTTGGCAAATTTATTTGAGTTAGAAATGGTTGATTTTGATGTGATAATGGGAATGGACTGGTTGGCCTCATGCTATGCAAATGTTGACTGTTGTACGAAGATGGTTAGGTTTCAATTTCCTGGTGAACCCATCATTGAATGGAAAGGGAATATTGCTACACCAAAAGGTAGGTTTATTTCCTATCTTAAGGCAAGTAAAATGATCTCAAAAGGTTACATTTATCATTTCGTTCGCGTTAGGGATGCGGAGGCAAAACCGCCTACTTTACAATCAAGCCATGTGGTCAACGAATTCCCTGATGTTTTCCCAAATGAACTCCCAGGCATTTCTCCTGAAAGGGAGATTGAGTTTAGCATTGATGTGTTTCCTGACACTCAACCGATCTCTATCCCTCCATACAGAATGGCCCGACAAAGTTGCAAGAGTTGAAGGTGTAGTTGAAGGACTTGCTGGATAAGGGCTTCATTAGACCTAGAACTTCACCTTGGGGTGCACCAGTCCTATTCGTGCGGAAGAAAGACGGGTCGTTACGGATGTGTATCGACTATCGACAATTGAATAAGTCTACTATAAAGAACAAGTATCCACTTCCAAGAACTGATGACCTATTTGACCAACTCCAGGGTGCCAAGTATTTCTCCAAGATTGATTTACGTTCAGGGTATCATCAGGTGAGGGTTAAGGAGAAGGATATTCCAAAGACGGCCTTTCGGATAAGATACGGGCACTTTGAGTTCTTAGTGATGTCGTTCGGGCTAACAAATGCCCCAACAGCTTTTATGGATCTCATGAATACTATATTTAGGACCTATCTTGATATATTCGTGATTGTATTCATTGATGACATTCTAATATATTCTCGTTCGGAGGCGGAACAAGCGGGCCACTTGCGGATAGTATTACAGACGCTTCAGGATCGTAAGTTATATGCTAAGCTCTCCAAATGTGAATTTTGGCTGAACTCAGTAGCGTTCCTTGGCCATGTGATATCTGACGAGGGTATTAGTGTCGACACTCAGAAGATCGATGCAGTAAAGAATTGGCCGAGACCTACAACACCATCAGAAGTCCGCAGCTTCCTAGGGCTAGCAGGATATTATAGGCGGTTTGTGGAAGGGTTTTCCTCTATATCATCACCATTGACTAAGTTAACACAGAAAGCTACCAAGTTCCAGTGGTCTGACACTTGTGAACGTAGTTTTCAGGAGCTGAAGAATCGATTGACATCCGCACCAGTGCTCACTCTTCCTGAAGGAACAGAAGGTTATGTGGTATATTGTGATGCCTCAGGTATAGGTTTGGGGTGCGTATTGATGCAGCGTGGGAAGGTGATTGCTTATGCATCAAGACAATTGAAGAAGCATGAAAAGAATTATCCAACCCATGATTTGGAATTGGCTGCAGTAATATATGCTTTGAAGATATGGCGGCACTACTTATACGGCATCCATGTTGACATCTACACAGATCACAAGAGTTTACAATACATCTTCAAGCAGAAAGAGTTGAATTTGAGGCAGCGTAGGTGGCTTGAATTATTGAAAGACTACGATGTCGAGATATTGTATCAGCCCGGTAAAGCCAATGTTGTGGTAGACGCTCTCAGCCGTAAATCAATAGGTAGCTTAGTACATATTGAGGCAGGTAGATGGGGGTTGACTAAAGAGCTTCATCGCCTAGCCAATATGAGAATCAGATTGTTAGACTCCGATGACGGAGGTGTTACTGTACAGAATACATCAGAATCATCTTTGGTAGCCGAGGTAAAAGCACGGAAATATGAAGATCCTATCTTAGTACGATTAAGAGAGAGCATTCAACAGTGTAAAAATATGGCTTTGAGATCGGAAGAGATGGGGCACTGAGATACCAAGGCCTATTATGTGTGACTAATGTGGCATGGTTGCGAGAGAAGATTATGAATGAGATTCATCAATCCCGATATTCCATCCATCCCGGCTCGACAAAGATGTACCATGATGTCAAGGAGTAGTATTGGTGGGATAACATGAAGAAGTCTATTGCAGAATTTGTAGCCCAGTGTCCCAATTGTCAACAAGTAAAGATAGAACATCAGAAACCCTGTGGATTGCTTCAGAATATAGAGATTCCGACCTAGAAATGGGAGGTGATTAATATGGACTTCATTATTGGATTACCTCGCTCTTATCATAAGTTTGACTTCATCTGGGTGATAATTGATCGACTTACAAAATGTGCCCATTTTCTGCTAGTTAAGACAACTTACACAGCTGAAGATTATGCGAAGTTGTATATCAAGGAGATTGTTAGGCTTCATGGTGTGCCGGTATCTATTATATCAAACCGAGGAGCTCAATTTACAGATAACTTTTGGAGGTCTTTTTAGAAGGGTTTAGGCACACAAGTAAATCTCAGCACTGCATTTCATCTGCAGACTAACGGATAGGCCAAACGTACCATTCAGACACTGGAAGATATGCTACGAGCATGTGTTCTAGATTTTAAGGGAAATTGGGATGACCATCTTCCACTCATAGAATTCGCCTACAATAATAGCTACCATTCCAGTATTAAAATGGCCCCATACGAGGCACTATACGGGAGAAGATGTAGATCACCAGTTGGATGGTTCGAAGTCGGTGAAACAGAATTATATGGGCCAGATTTGATTCACCAAGCTATTGAGAAGGTGAAAGTGATACATGAGCGATTGAGGACGGCACAAAGCAGGCAAAAATCTTATTCTGATGTCCGACGTCGTGATCTAGAGTTTGAGGTTGGTGATTGGGTTTTCCTGAGGATCTCACCAATGAAGGGTATTATGTGTTTTGGGAAGAAAGGTAAGCTGAGTCCAAGGTATATCGGGCCGTATAAAATTCTTCGACTGATTGGACAGGTTGCTTATGAGTTAGAATTTCCATCCGAATTGGAATTTGTCCACCCGGTATTCCATGTATCTATGTTGAGGAAATGTATTGGAGACCCTTCTCGAGTCGTTCCTATCAAATATGTACAGGTTACAGAGGACCTATCATATGAAGAAGTGCTAGTGGCTATATTAGATCGACAAGTTTGCAAGCTGAGAACAAAAGATGTAGCTTCCATCAAAGTATTGTGGAGGAACAAGAATATGGAAGAAATAACATGGGAAGCAGAAGAGGAGATGAAGTCTAAATACCTGTACCTATTCTAGAATGAAGATAACAAGGATGTTGGTGGAACACATGATATATTGGAAGGTGAAATGGCTCTATAAGGTAAGCAATAACTTGAGAATACTCTTCCTTAATACAAAATGGCGATATGCAGATAATGTACATGTCCATAATGCTTTGCATACTCTTGTAAGGACATACATTGAGTTAACCGCTTGCAAGTTTGTCCTCTATTTATGAGAGAAACTTCACCGGAATCCACGATGATTTAAACTCCCCATGAACCCTTACATTCGAGAACGAATGTTCCTAAGGGGGGAAGGGTGTTACAACCCATATCCACATGTGTTAGTTCATGCCATATATTAGTTAACATAAATTCAAGAATGAATTACCTTTGAGATGATACGAAGTTAATCCTATTGGTCTTAAGTGATACAAGGGTGTATAAGGGTGATTAACAAGTATTAGAAGTTAAATGAATCAAGGATGTTGTAACTCGTATTTTTAGGTAAACCCAAAGGTTCTTAATACACTCAAGGTCATGTATTAAAGTGTTTGAATCATATAATATCTGTATCATAAGTCTTGAAGTCAAACGAGTTATGAAACAAAAGTCGACAAACATTGTCGCAACTTAGGTTCATAAATTTACTTAAACATTAGGTTAAATGTTTCTAAGCTTTCTCCTAATTTACAAGGAATTACGGGTTGGTCTACCCACCAAATTCAATATCTACGAGTCTAGTTTCCAATGCATTAAACAATTTGTCAATACGATCTCGGAGTATAGAGATATTCATATTTTCACAAGCCTACGCAGATTGGTAGATGACAAGTAGGTGCATCACCTACTTACCAAAATGATAGGACAAAATTAAAAAACCTAAGACGGCCAAGAGAGGACTTTTAAGGGGTTATGAACTCAGTTATTTCATCCATATTTCAGACCCTCAAAACTAAAGTTAACCCCTGCAACTCCTCCCCAAAAATCCCACACAAACCCTAATCGATTTTCCCTCTCTTTCAAGTTTTATTTGAAGGTAACACCTAGAGTTTGAAGAACCAAGGGAAGGGCTGAGTTATCCAACAAGCAAGGTAAGTTAATGCAATCTTTCATACATTTTTCTCTGCTGTGAATTCATGGTAATTCGTTCTATACATGTAAGAACTCACGGGACGGTGATCGGAAGCCGTGAGTTCGAGTTATTCACTTGTAGTGGACTGTTTTATGGATTGTTTTGTGTTGCTATTGGGCTGCATGTTTTACTACTATTTTGTGGAGTTTTGTAGGTGGAAGGGTGTGGAGGAACGATATATATATGTAGGGTTGTGGTCTGATAGTGATTCGTAATATTTCCGGGTCATTTGACACGACTACGGTGGTCGTCGTATGTATGATGTAATTAGGTTGTGCGTGGACTATTTTGGGATGCTCAATATGTTTATTATTGATGTTGTTTGGGCTTTTTGGTGATTTTTTGGAATGGTGTGAAGTCATATATATAGGGGAGGTGTTGTCCGTTTCAACGTAAAATAGGTTGTGGTCGATACATAATAGTTATGACGCTTAAATGATAACGATAGTATCGTTTCTCTTATTGTAGACTAAGGAGTTTTGACAATTGCATAGCTTGTGATTGGGGCAGTATATACAAGGTATGTGAGGCTATCCCTTTTCTTCTTTTGCACGACTCCGATTGTACATAATGTAATGAATGAGCTTCCAAAGATACTCTACTCTTAGAAGCTAGCAGTACTTACATTGCTTTCCCTCTTATGGAACGATTGATGTTAATGTTGCTTCTCTTATTCTTATGTTATCAATGTTGTTGGTACTTCCTGATTCTTATAAGGTTCATAGTGAAGAGTTAGTCCTAATAACGTGTACAGAGGATACCGACCTTACGTCACTCCGAAAGGTTTAGAATGTGATTCCATGAGTCGAGCATGCATTATATATATGTATCTATTTTACTCTACCGAGCCACGCTATAGTTGGCCGGGTACGACACCTATTGTGCAACCACTGATCAGTTGGGTTTTACCGAGCTCCACGTGGCCGGGTACGATTCTACCGAGCCTATTATGGCCGGGTACGATATGATGATGATGATGCCCACAGAGGCGAATGCTTTAAAGGTTTATGTATTTATACATATGTATCATGCATTTCATGTAAGTAGCCCTCAGAGGTACTAAGATGTTACAGGTTGTATATTCTCTATCCTTGCTTACATTACTGATCGTATTTATGGTTCCTTGCCTTACATACTCAGTACTTTATTCGTACTGACGTCCTTTTATTTGTGGACGCTGCATGTCGTGCTGCAGGTCCTGATAGACAGGCAGGTGCAGCTCCACCATAGTAGGTTGTCCAGTTCAGCAGCGATTGGCGAGATCCCTTCTCCGGACTTGCCGTGGTCTTGGTATGCATTTTTGTTATAGACATTATGGGTATGTCGAGGCCCTGTTCCGGCTATATTGTAGCACTTATGTTCATTTAGAGGCTCATAGACAAGTGTCGACTCATGTATAGTTTGGTATGCCTTGTCGGCTGGTTTTTGTTGTATAGTCTTTCATGGTAGTGTGGTAGCTCGTACCTTATATGTAGTTTCTTGATTGTCTGGTCATCCCCTGCTATGTATGTTCATGCCATCATATTTTATTGTTGGTTGTCCATGATCCAGGTCTACCATTTATATTGATCTCGTCAACCCTAAAAGATAATTAAAAAAAGGTTAGATAAAATGTACGTTGGTACTCGGCAAGTATGGTCGGGTGCTAGTCATGGCCCTCCAGTTTGGGTCGTGACACAATTACCTGTTTAATTGTTGAAAAAGGTTTTTCATGGAACTACATTTGAGATAAAAGATTTTGCCTATCTTTCACTGATTCACTGATTTTTAAATGGTTTTACTTCTTCCTTATAGAATGCTTTGTGCCTTACATGATTTCTTGCTTTCAGTCTTTATTTACATTTGTTACTCACTGAGTTGGAGTACTCACTTTACTCCCTGCACCCCGTGTGCAGATTCAGGCTTTGTTGATCCTACCAGTGCGAGTTGAGAGCTCCCGACGGATATTCGGAGTTCACGAGGTAGCTGTTTGGCGTCCGCAGTCCCTTGTTTCTCCCTCTTTATCATTTCTATCTCTTATCAGACATTTGCAAAGGTTTATCGACTTATCGGACTTGTTGTATAGATGCTCATGACTAGTGACACCCCAGTTTCGGGCTGCGTTGGGGTTACTTTTTCGCAAATTATGTTTTTAACTGCTTAAACATTGGTTTAATTAATTATGTTTATTACTGTTTCTTAATGTTTAACTGCTTAAAGATTGAACTGGGAGTAGTTGGTTGGCCCTGTCTTCATGAGAGGCACTATCACAACCTGGTCCAGGTTTGGGTCGTGATAGTTGCATTCCTATCTTCTGTTATAACACTAGTGCTATAGGTATGACAAATAGCCATGTTCATCATAAGAGGACCAAGCACATAGATGTTAGACATCACTTCTTAAGAGATAACTATGAGAAAGGATTGATCACCATAGAATCTATGCTACTGATAAACAAATTGATGACATCTTTACTAAAGCACTGAGTAGAGAAAACTTTGAAAGGAACAGGTTGGAATTAGGGATGATTAAGATCACCTAATAGGATCAGCTCAGAATGCACAATGAATATATTGAAAAAAAAATTGGCTAGGAGATCAGAACATGTGTAAATATCTAGATTAATTTTTACTCAACTTGATATTGTAATTAGTATATTCCTGTGACATGTGTTAATATGACTCACTGATATCTTACAAAATTTTCTCTATTGTGGTAAATTAAGGCATGGTCAAGAGAATTCTAAATGAAGAACCTGGTTCACCAGTATTAGTTCATCTGAATTCTAAGGTGTGTTTTCTATACTCTGCACAATTAGAAATATAATATTTAAATCATGAGCAGAAGTCCTACAATTGCACAAAGCGGAGTCTGTCTAGTACATCAAAGTGGCTTAAGTCATGAAAGAGTAGTATGCGCACTGTGTTGTTGACAATTGACGTGCTTTGGGATACATGTGAAATACAAAGGTTTGGTATATGTCAATTCATGAGCACAATGCAACAGATAGAGGATATTGGGTTTGAACGGATCAAAGGTATTTTCTTTGATAAGGATGACAGAGAAAGTGGTTAGTCAATAAACAAGCAAGGTCTTTCAAGTTGAAATCAAAGGCAAGTGAAGGTGAAACGCCCTCAAAGTCAAGGCCACAAACCAACCACCATTTTTAAACTCACAAATTTTCTTTGTTTGAAACAGGGATGAAGACTATGTCCAAATCAAAGCTTGGAAGCTTGAATTTTTGGAGTGTCGTGCCCAAATTTTGTCAGCACAAAGGCTGTTTGAGAAGGGTTTTACTTGCTAGGAATTCCCCTAGTTGAGAAGGTTTTTACCTCCTACATATTTCCCTAGTTGAGATTACCATTACCTCCTAGGCATTTTCCTTAGTTGAGAAGAATCATACCTTAGGCATTCTCCTTAGTCAAAAGAGTTTTTAGCATTCCTTAAGTTCAAGGGTTCGACCTGGAGAATAGGGTTAGTTTTTAGTTCCTTAAGTTGTTAGTCTTAGTTTTCTTTAAGTTCAGGGGTCTTGCCTATAGAATAGGGTCAATTTTAATTTTCTTAAGTTGTTAATCTGTAGCTTTCCCTAAGTTCAGGAGCCCTGCCTGGAGAATAGGGCCATTTTTAATTTTCTTAAGTGGTTAGTCTTTAGTTTTCCTTGAGTTCAGGTATCCCTCCTGGTGAATAGGGTCAATTTTAGTTTTCTTAAGTTGTTAATCTTTAGCTTTCCTTAAGTTCAGGATCCCCGCCTGGAGAATAGGGTCATTTTTTTTTCTTAAGTGGTTAGTCTTTAGTTTTCCTTGAGTTCAGGGATCCCTCCTGGAGAATAGGGTCAATTTTAGTTTTCTTAAGTTGTTAATCTTTAGCTTTCCTTAAGTTCAGGAGCCCCGCCTGGAGAATATTGTCATTGTTAATTTTCTTAAGTGGTTAGTCTTTAGTTTTCCTTGAGTTCAGGGATCCCTCCTGGAGAATAGGGTCAGTTATTAGTTCCCTTAAATTGTTCGTCTTAGTTTTCCTTAAGTTCAGGGGTCCCGCCCGGCGAATATGGTCAATTTTAGTTTTCTTAAGTTGCTAATCTTTAGCTTCCCTAAGTTTAGGAGTCCCACCTGGAGAATAAGGTCAATTTTAGTTTTCTTAAGTTGTTAATCTTTAGCTTTCTTTAAGTTCAGGAGCCCCGCCTAGAGAATATGGTCATTTTTAATTTTCTTAAGTGGTTAGTCTTTAGTTTTCCTTGAGTTCAGGGATCCTGCCTGGAGAATAGGGTCAATTTTAATTTTTTTAAGTTGTTATTATTTAGTTTTCCTTAAGCTCAGCAGCCCTGCCTGGAGAATATGGTCATTTTTAATTTTGTTAAGTGGTTAGTCTTTAGTTTTCCTTGAGTTCAGGGGTCCTGCCTGGAGAATAGGGTCAGTTGTTGGTTTCCTTAAGATTTCAATATTTAGTTTCTCTTAAAGTTTAGGGGTTCCACCTAGAGAATAGGGTCAGTTCTTAGTTTCCTTAAGTTTTCAATCTCTAGTTTTTCTTTAGTTCAGGGTTCTGCATGAAGAATAGGGGAAACTTTAGTTTAGTCAAGCTTAGCTTATAGTTTTCCTTAAGCTCGATCTTTCAGGAGACGCACATCCTAGTAGATTTTTTAGTTTTACCCTCATCATTGCATCCTTCATCAATAGCATAGGTGATTTGCAGTTTCACTAACAACTCACAAATCTTCCTAGTGCAAACTGGGGCAGAAAATTTTGTTTGTTTATTGTTTTTGATTGCAGGCACCCACCTGGAGAAAGAGGGGCAACATTGGTTTTAGGTCCAAGTCAAAGAAGCACTAGGAACGTACCTGAAGAACAGGGTCAACTTTCATTTTCGTTCGAGATCAAGTAGGAGGATCGCACCTGGAGAACGAGGGTCAATTTTTCAAAAATTGGTTTCAAGTGCAAATTAGAGAAGCATCAGGAACCCGCCTGAAGAACAAGGTCAACTTTCAGTTTACAATTTCAAGTCAGAGAGGCGTTAGGAGTCCGCTAGAAGAACATGGTTAAACTTTCAGTTTACAAGTTCAAGTCAGGGAGGCATCAGGAGCCCGCCTGAAGAACATGTTCAACTTTCAATTTCAAGTTAGAGATGCATCAGGAGAATCCCTCCTGAAGAACATGGTCAACTTTTAACTTTCAATTTCAAATCAAAGAGGCATCAGGAGCCCGTTCTTCCCTCCTGAAGAATAGGGTCAGCGTTCAGTTTTCATGTTCAAGTTAGAAAAGCATCAGGAGCCCGCCTGAAGAACAGAGTCAATTTTTAATTTTCGGGTTCAAGAAGCATCAGGAGAAGCCCGCCTGAAGAACAGGGTTAACTTTCAGGTTTCAAGATTCATGTCAAAGACAACAGGATCCCGCCTGGAGAATAGGGGCAATTTAATTCAAATCAGAAGTAGCGCGAGCCGCCTGAGGAACAATTTTTTCAAGCTTAAGTATACTCCAAGTTCAAGTTTATTTCAAGTTCAAGCAGCAGGATGCCCGGCTGAAGAACAGGGTCAACTTCCAGTTTTCTTCAAATTCAAGTCAGCAGGCCCACCTGAAGAATGGGGTAAATTTTCAGTTTCATGTTGAAGGAGCAAGTGGAGATTCAAGGAAGATTCAAGACAAGAAGTAGATAAGATCTTGTATTTTTGTTTTGCTGTAATATTTCCTTTTATTTTGTTGTAATAACAGGATCTCGGACTGGAACCTCGATGGAACGGCACCTCAATCGGCTCTCCACCTCAATATACTTCATCACTGTTTCTACTTCTGAACTACACGTGGCTTTATTCCATTATAGCCAAGGATATGTAGGTAGCTCAGATATCAGGGCTCAGTCACATGCTCCTTTCTTTTAGCTTTTGGTCTCTCTAAATAAGGGTCGGGTTAAAACACCTGTCTCGTCGTTATTTGTCTGAAAATACATCGTGTTTCCAGTCAAAGAGTGGCAGCTGTAGACATGTAATTTTTGACACTCCCCAAGATTTTACATATTTTAGCATTTAAATATTTAGTTTAGGCCTAATATCGCTATTTCAATTGGTTTTGACTCTTTTACTTTATTTTGTCACAAAAATATTTTTTTCTTTTATTTAGGTAATTGATATTTTGTCTTGTTACTTTTAGTTTATCTACCTTTCATAAAATTAAAAAATATACAAAAATAATTTCACTTCTAGTGTTTAGTGTTATTCTGGTAATTTATTTTAATTAGAAATGATTTCACAAATTTATAGTTATTACTTTAGGAATTAATATTTTTAGTATATTGTGGTATCAGAGCCAGCCCATCCTTTCGGAGGGAGGAACAGTTTACTAAATATGTTTGAGTCATTTCCATCATCCTCTTCCCTAGCAAAAATGAATATGTCTCCTACTTTATATAAAACCTTGTCCAAAAAATATGATTACCTCTATGAAGTAGATATCCTGCCCGATGAAAAAAAAGTATCCTCCACTGAACTACCCCTCATAAACCCCTACTCAGCTTTCGCCAAAAAATCATTTGCACCCTAGACCCAAATTCGTTCCTTAGTACAACACAGACCAAAAGTAGTCAAAGAATATGTTGCTACCTCAAACCTTGACCAACATCCTATTCTTGCCACTCGAGAGCAACAATTTATCACTCTTCAAATCCCAGATGATTTTCCCAGACAATGGAGAGATCATGTGGTGCTATCTGAATCACTTTAACATATCACAGAAGAAAAGGTCAACCTGTTGTAGCTCGACTTTCTCTTCTAGATACAAGATACTTGGAGTACCAACATGCAAATTTGGGTACTGCAGAAGTTACCCTGAATGCTGGGACTGTCTTCATAACTATCTTTCCAACTTTCAACATGTCCCTTTATGATCCATACTTAACCGAAGCTCTAAAAATTCAAGTCCAAATCCAAGGAGCCCCTCAAGCTAAAAATTCCATCTAGGCCACTCTTCATCACCAAATGGCATGGCGAGTCCAAAATCATGCCATGGTATTTTGCCTTCCTGGAGGAGAAAATGCGTTACTCCTAAATATTGATGCTACCAAAGGAAACACCATGTGCACCCAAATACCCAGAAAAATTTCCAAAGATGAACTTGTCAAAATTATTTCTGATTCCTGCATCACAAGTTATGAAAAGTTAAGAGAACCGGAGGAATCTTTACAATCTAGTAAACCAACTTTTACCAAAAGAAATGACAAAACCGTTTGCATAAGCTTTGATCATTCCCATCTAAAAAAATTCAATAAAAGTATCTTCTCTTGCCAAATGATTCAACCCAAAGATACAACAGATACATACCCTGAAACTAATGGAGAGTTCTTTTGGAATATATAAAGTATCATGGAAGAACATGATTGGTGTCAAAATTTTGACAAAGAAGGAAAAAGGACTTGGTGGTTCAAATGCCCCTTTACGGGACACTGCCCTTGGGATGTTGATTGCGACTGTCAAGACTATTTGGAAGATCCAATTGGAGAATATGATGAACACCACCAACGTCAATGGGAAAGGTTCGGCCTCAACAAAACCAAACCAAAATCAAGGAAAAAGGGGAAAACCACTGAAAAAAAACAATTTCAAGCCAAATATGAAAATAACGATCCTTCAATTGGCTCATTAAGTCGTCCAGGTAAATATAAATTTCTTGTCAGTTACAAACCATAGGAATGACCAAAATTACCAGAAAAATTCACTCCAAGCTGGGAGGATAGTGAAATAACACCCAAACCTAAATCACCATCAGTTCATACCCCAAAATCCAAAAAGCCACCTGAACCTGAAACTTCACCAATTCAAAAAACCAAAAATCCCACACAACCACAGATATTCATGCTAAGTCCTTCAAGCTCCAGTCATACCTAAGATTTTCCTTCACTTAAACCTTTTGAAAAAGAGGGTATAAGCCATGCTCCAAATATTCTCAAGAAAAACATAGTGCAACCTACTGGAGAAACCCCCCCCCCCCAACAACTGACATCGAAGCAACAATGAATTGGCAATCAGAAAACTCCATTTGCCAAAACAAGGTACTGAACAACATAGGCAACACCATAAAGAATGTCGCCCATACACAAAATACAAGGATGAGCAAAGTGGAAACAATTGACAAAAAGATGGAGCAGACATCGTCTCACCATGCTGGACTAATCAAAGACTTGGAACTAAGATTAGGAAATTTACAATGTGAGATTTGTCCGCCAGGAACTTCACTTTTCCAGTTCTTCCAACAACAACAAAAGGAGACGATTTCCATCAAAGAACAAATTCAACTTCTAAGAAATGACCACTTTGAGCCACAAAAAACCCCAGTTTTCTCCTCAAAACCTACCTTCTTCCCTATGTCTCCACAAGCATATTCCCCACCTAATTTAGACTACACCTTTTCTACTTTCCCATCTACCTCACAAAATCCAATCTCTTTCACCCAACCCTTAAAAGAAGAACATGATTTTGATATCGCAAAAATGGTTTGGGAAATATGCCCTTACAGCACATAAACAAACCAAGAAAAGGCGAGACCAAGGAGAAAGTTCAAAAGGGTCCAACCCTGAAAATCTGATGATTTCTGACCAGAAGGCTCTAGAACTTTATGTCTCCCAGCCAAGGTACATATCAGAAGAAGATACTCCATGGTCAGAATCTCTAAATTCATCAGACGATGAAATAATGGAAGATAACTCTCAATCAAGCAATGAATCCACAACGAACTGTTCCAAAGACGACAATCCCCCATTATTTGTAAACCAGCCAAGAGACCCAAAAGTATCTGAAGTAGATGAGGAACAAGAAGGCATGACAGATGAGCCAATCCCAGAAAGAAGATATGAGCCAATGGCGTCAAAACCAGTTGGAACTAGTTTCCACACTTTCACCTTAGATGATGTCAAGGTTTGAAGATGGCCTCAAAGGATCCAAGACTTCTATACTTGGATGGTGACCAAATATTTGGTGGAACGAGAAAAGTATATCATCCTGTTAGAACTCACTTCACGGTTCTCAGGAATCCTCAGAGATTGGTGGAAATCACTTGGAATTCAAGACAAAAATACTTTTCTTACTTTCCAAGATTTTACCTTCAACATCAGAATCCTACATGAAGTTTTCTGCGGAGATACTGGCCAAAGACAGGAGAAAATGCGAAGACAACACTTCGAGATGAAGTGTGTGTCATTCGACAGAAATGACATTGACAGGCATTTTCAAAAAATGGCAAAAATATACTTAGAAATCGGAAGAGACATCAATCTGAAGCAAGCCTTTGTCTCTTCCCTTCCATAGTTGTTGGCAAGCCGAACCATGACCATCATTGAAGAAAAGTTTCAGTCCATAACAATCCCACAAATTGGTTACATCAGACAAGTTATCTTTGTCGCATTGGATGATATTTGTACGAAGCGCTCTTCCCTAAAACAAATTATCCAACACAATCCAGCGCTTGACAAAGCATGCCGCAAATCTGATATAATCACCGGATCAGGTTGTTCCTACCACACATCTAGGCGAAGGAGAGAATTCAGGAGGTTCAGATGGCCAAGAATTCCAGACGGGAAATCAAGGTCCAAGAGACGCACAAAATATTTCAGACGCAGAAGGCCAGGAAATTATCACAGGAAGAACAAATGCTTTATTTTCCATAAGATTGGACATTTTGCAAAAAATTGTCCCCAATCAAGAAGATCTGTCAAACTCCTTGAAGAGATTGAAGATTACACTGGCATACATCTTGGAAAAGAGGAGGACCTTGAATCCATATTCTCTGTAGATGATGAACCTAATGAAGAAACTTTATTCTCTATTGATATCTATGAAGATCAAGGCAATGATCAATACCAAATTTCAAAACCAGTGATTGAAGCCCGAGAGGAGATCAACGCTCTCACAGTCGGTCCTCAAGTAGAACTCAAAGTCTATTCATCCAAATGGGATAAACCAACTCGAGTTATTGCTTTCATTGACTTCGGAGCTGCTTCTTCACTCATAAATCCTGTTGTTCTCCCTGAAGATCAATGGGTTCCGCATTTTAAGGATTTCAACACTGTATCGAATGCAATCTTGACCACAACTGTCGTTACAAAGCACTCGGTCACAATTAAGTTCTTTCCAGGATTGAAGCAAAGAACCAAGCTGCTAGGATCTGATGTACCAGGAAAGGATCTAATTACCGGGTTCGACATTTACAGACAACTTAGAGATCAACTCCAGATCAAAGCTAACAGTATAGCTTTTAAAAAGCAGTTCAGACCTTATCCTGAGATTCCGAGGCAATTCCTAATCACCAATGACGAACAAATCAAAGAGATTGAGAAAAATCTCATTTAATATTCATGTGCTGAATCCCACAAAGATTTCATGAAGAAAGGGAAACACCCATTATGGAAAACGAAGAGTTTTTTATCAAGCTCCCTTTCAAGAATAATGAAAATATCAATCCAACAAAAGCCAGCCATTCATGGATGAATCTAGACCATCTTCAGCTTGCAAAGAAAGAATGTGAAGAACTTTTGGAATTTGATCTGATAGAGCCATCTGATTCACAATGGGCATGTGAAGTATTTTATGTCAACAAAAAAGCTGAATAGACAAGAGGAAAACTTAGGTTAGTCATCAACTACTAGCCACTTAACCATTTCCTCCAAGATGATAAGTTTCCTATCCCAAATAAACTCACCCTTTTCTCCCACTTAGCCAAGGCCAAATATTTTTTCAAGTTTGATTTAAAATCTAGATTTTGGCAATTGGGAATCCACCCTGAAGAAAGACCCAAAACGGGATTTTGCATCCCCGATCATCACTTCCAATGGAAAGTCATGCCCTTCGGGTTGAAAACTGCACCCTCCTTGTTCCAAAAGGCCATGATAAAAATATCCGAACCCATCTTCCATACCTCTTTAGTTTATATAGATGACATCCTGTTATTTAGTTATACATTGGAGGAATTAATCACTTGCTTCGCCAATTTGAGGCATTGGTAACTAAGTATGGGATTGTGCTTTCTGCAAAAAAGATGGTTCTTGTTCAAAAGGAGATCGATTTCTCGGAATGCATTTTGTCCAAGGTGAATACAGTCCAGGACCATATATATGTCAGGAATTACTCAAATTTCCGGATACCAACTTCACAACAAAGCAGATCCAACAGTTCTTGGGGATAATAAATTATGTAAGAGATTTCATCACAAATATCTCTACATACATTTCACCGCTCACAGAAATGCTCAAGAAAAATGCTCCATCATGGGGAGAGAAATAGGATGAAGTAGTCAGAAAAATAAAAGAGATATCTAAAAATGTCAAGTCTCTCTACATCCCTTCAGATGGAAAGAAGATACTGCAAACCGATGTCAGCAATGAATATTGGAATGATGTTGTATTTGAAGAAAACGATGGCCAGAGGAAAATATCCGGATACGCCAGTGGAAAGTTTAAAGATGTCGAGCAATATTATCACTCTACATTCAACGAAATTCTTACAGTAAGAATGGAATCAAGAAATTCAATTTCTTCCTTATCCATACGGAATTTCTAATAGAGATGGATATGAAGGCCGCCCAAAGATGATCCAGATAAATTCAAAAATTATTCTCAATCCTCAGATTCTCAGATGGGCTCAATTGTTCTCTCCATACAAGTTTCAAGTCAAGCACCTGAAAGGAAAAGATAATATTCTCGCAGATTTTCTGTCTCGACCGGAAGAATTCTCAAAAAGATTTTCCCCAGCAAAACTGAAGTCAAAGCAAAAGCTAATTAGCCACATCATCATGCTTTCAAGTATACCAGGAACAAGTTCATCAAAATCAACAGACCATCCACCGGTGTTGTTCAACCTCATGGATCACTTTGATCCTTCAATTATTATGGAAAGAAGAACGTATTGTGAGCTCCAAGGTTTCCGGCAACATGGAGGATCTATTCTCAAGCCATATGGGATCAATCCAGAATATCCGTTCTGCCATATATTCATAGCTCAAGCTAAGGATTTTTCACAAGAACTATAATGGTTTTTCTGGTACCTATGCCATCAGTATTATATTTTCATGGAATTCAAATGCAACGTCTTCAAGGATTTTGATAACATTGCACCATCTCTTAAAGTATTTTTACTATGTTTCAAGCCTAGAAGATATTGGATGAAATGTTTCAGCGTTTCCTACGCAGCAAAGATAGTCATCTTCAATAGGCAAGTGAAGATCATTAATGGAATAGTTCAGGTGCAAGCAGAGGCATCATTCTGGTGGGAATTTCACGTGTCAATTTTATCAATGGAGAAAGAATATAGCAAGGCACAAAGAATCCTTTTCTAGCAAAATAGGTGCATCCCGAGAGAGATATGGCCAAAAGATTGGGCAAGCTAGAATTATACCAACACTCATCCTCACTGGGAAAGAGTCCGGGAAACAGCAAAAGAATATCAAACCCTATACGAAGTCATCTGAGAAAACATCACTCACGACATTTCTAGATTAAAGTTATGGATTACATCTCGCAATCCAAAGGAGAAAGAACACAGCGGAGATGGACCGTCAAATTCCAGGCATTACTACACAAGGTCTTTGAAAAGATGCCTAGAAGACAACCCGAGAATCAATGAAGGATAATTATCTAAATCCCTGCTAATCCCACCATAATCTTACATTACCAACAAAAAAAACCTCAAAAATATCCTACCGATGCCAAGACAAATTCCCACATCTTTCCATACTATCCGGGCCCCACTTCCACTTGTTTTCACATGCTTCCACATGCCTTCACATGCTTCGTCACATGCAACACAATACTTTCACATGTAGTCACATGCTCCCTCATACTTTCACATGCTACACCATGTATATTTCACCCCTTTCATATGTTTTCAGGTGTTTTTTAGTGGTTTTACCTAAAGTGCTTCACATGCCAAGTAGGACCCACATGTAGATAAGTTTGTCATGTAAGATAGGTTTATTTTATTATGTAAGTTTGTCTTGTAATAACCTCCTAGTCCTATATAAAGGAGGCCTTGTATTAGTTGTAAGATCATCTTGTAACCTTTGTAAATCTTTTGTGATATATTATATATGAATGCTTTCTAAATTTCCCTCTTGTTCTTTCTTTGAATGGATGGAAAGGCCGGTCCATGTATGAAAATAGAGTAAGAATACTCATTGAAAGTTAGCATATTGTAGTACGAAAGTTTTCTGAGTTATAAAAAGCTAACGTTGGTTATAGTACAAAAGTTTTTTGAGTTGTGTAGCTTGGCAAACCGTCCCTTATGGATTGTTGAAGCGGGCCCCTTTGTAGGAAAACTTTGCGACTATAAACAAATTAACTGTTTGTCTAGCTTGGCAAGCCGTCCATTATGGGTTGTTGAAGCCAGCCCCTTTGTAGGGAAACTTTCGTATCTATGATTTAGTTTGCTTTCACTCCTCTTGCTCTGTTCTTTTCATAGAGTGTCTTTCTCTGTTCCTTATAATCCTTTTTCAGCAAATAGGTGCATCCCGATAGAAATATGGCCAAAATATTGGGCAAGCTGGAATTATACCAACACTCATCCTCTCTGGGAAAGAGTCCGGGAAGCAGCAAAAGAATATCAAACCCCATACGAAGTCATCCGTGAAAAGATCACTCACGACATTTCCAGATTAAAGTTGTGGATTACATTTCTCAATCCAAAGGAGAAAGAACATAGTGGAGACGGACCGTCAAATTTCAGGCATTACTATACAAGGTCTTTGAAAAGATACCTAGAAGACAACCCTAGAATCAATGAAGTATAATTATCTAAATCCCTACTAATCTCACACAACCACATATATTCATGCTAAGTCCTTCAAGCTCCAGTCATACCCAAGATTTTCCTTCACTTCTACCTTTTTTAAAAAGATGGCATAAGCCCTGCTCCAAAAATTCCCAAGAAAAACATAGTGCTACCTACTGGGGAAAAACCCCCCAACAAGTGACATCGAATCAACAATGAACTGAAAAATTTACAATATGAGATTTGCCCGGCAGGAACTTCACTTTTCCAGTTCTTTCAACAACAACAAAAGGAGACGATTTCCATCAAAGAACAAATTCAACTTCTAAGAAATGACCACTTTGAGCCACAAAAAACCCCAGTTTTCTCCTCAAAACCTACCTTCTTCCATATGTATCCACAAGCATATTCCCCACCTAAATTAGACTACACCTTTTCTACTTTCCCATCTACCTCACAAAATCCAATCTCTTTCCCCCAACCCTTAAAAGAAGAACATGATTTTTTTATCGCAAAAATGGTTTGGAAAAGGAAAGATGCCCTTGCAGCACATAAACAAACCAAGAAAAGGCGAGACCAAGGAGAAAGTTCAAAAGGGTCCAACCCTGAAAATCTGATGATTACTGACCAGAAGGCTCCAGACATTTATGTCTCCCAGCCAAGATACATATCAAAAGAAGATACTCCATGGTCAGAATCTCTAAATTCATCAGACGATAAAACAATGGAAGATAGCTCTCAATCAACAATGAATCCACAACGAACTCTTCCGAAGACGACAATCCCCCATTGTTTGTAAACCAGCCAAGAGACCCAGAAGTATCTGAAGTAGATGAGGAACAAGAAGGCATGACCGATGAGCCAATCCCAGAAAGAAGATATGAGCCCATGGCGACAAAACCAGTTGGAACTGGCTTCAACACTGTCACCTTAGATGACGTCAAGGTTTCAAAATGGCCTCAAAGGATCCGAGACTTCTATACTTAGAGGGTGACCAAATATTTGGTGGAACGAGAAAAGTATATCATCCTATTAGAACTCACTTCACGGTTCTCAGGAATCCTCAGAGATTGGTGGACTCACTTGGAATTCAAGACAAAAATACTTTTCTTACTTTCCAAGATTTTGCCTTTAACATCAGAATCCTACATGAAGTTTTCTGCGGAGATACTGGCCAAAGACAGGAGAAAATGCGAAGACAACTCTTCGAGATGAAGTGTGTGTCATTCGACAGAAATGACATTGACAGGTATTTTCAAAAAATGGTGAAAATATACTTTGAAATTGGTGGAGACATCAATATGAAGCAAGCCTTTGTCTCTTCCCTTCCAAAGTTGTTGGCAAGCCGAACCATGACCATCATGGAGAAAACGTTTCAGTCCATAACAATCCCACAAATTGGTTACATCAGACAAGCTATCTTTGTCGCATTGGATGATATTTGTACGAAGCGCTCTGCCCTAAAACAAATTATCCAACACAATCCAGTGCTTCACAAAGCATGCCGCAAATCTGATCTAATCACCTGATCAGGATGTTCCTGCCACACATCTAGGCGAAGGAGAGAATTTAGGATGTTCAGATGGCCAATAATTCTAGACGGGAAATCAAGGTCCAAGAGACACACAAAATATTTCAGATGCAAAAGGCCAAGAAATTTTCACGAGAAGAACAGATGCTTTATTTGACATAAGATTGGACATTTTGCAAAAAATTGTCCCTAACCAAGAAGATCTGTCAAACTCCTTGAAGAGATTGAAGATTACACTGGCATACATCTTGGAAAAGAGGAGGACCTTGAATCCATATTCTCTGTGGATGATGAACCTAATGAAGAAAGTTTATTCTCTCTTGATATCTATGAAGATCAAGGCAATGATCAATACCAAATTACAGAACCAGTGATCGAAGCCCAAGAGGAGATTAACACTCTCGCAGTCGTTCCTCAAGTAGAACTCAAAGTCTATTCATCCAAATAGGATAAACCAACTCGAGTTATTGCTTTCATTGACACCGGAGCTGTTTCTTCACTCATAAATCCTGATGTTCTCCTTGAAAATCAATGTGTGCCGCATTTTGAAGATTTCAATACTAAATCAAATGCAATCTTGACCACAACCGTCATTACAAAGCACCCGGTAACAATTGAGTTCTTTCCATGGTTGAAGTACAGAACCAAACTACTAGGATCTGATGTACCAGGAAAGGATCTTATTATTGGATTCGACATTTACAAACAACTTACAGATCAACTCCAGATCAAGGCTAACGGGATAGCTTTTAAAAAGCAGTTCAGACCATATTCTAAGACTGCAAGGCTATTCCAAATCACCAACGACAAACAAATTAAAGTGATTGAGCAAAACCTCATTGAACATTAATGTGCTGAATCCCACAAGGATTTCATGAAGAAAGGGAAATGCCTGTTATGAAAAACGAAGACTTTTTTATCAAGCTCCCTTTTAAGAAGAATCAAAATATCAATCCAACAAAATCCAGCCATTCAAGGATGATTCCAGACCATCTTCAGCTTGCAAAGAAAGAATGTGAAGAATTTTTGGAATTTGATCTGATAGAGCCATCGGATTCACAATAGGCATGCGAAGCATTTTATGTCAACAAAAGAGCTGAACAGACAAGAGGAAAACTCAAGTTAGTCATCAATTACCAACCACTTAACCATTTCCTCCAAGATGATAAGTTTCCTATCCCAAATAAACTCACCCTTTTCTCCTACTTAGCCAAGGTCAAATATTTTTCCAAGTTTAATTAAAATCCGACTTTAGGCAATTGGGAATCCACCCTAAAGAAAGACACAAAACAGGATTTTGCATCCCCGATCATCATTTCCAATGGAAAGTCATGCCCTTCGGGTTAAAAACTACACCCTCTTTATTCCAAAAGGCCATGATAAAAATCTTCCAACCCATCCTTCATACCTCCATCGTTTACATTGATGACATCCTCTTATAGTGATACATTGGAGGAACATGTCAACTTCCTTTATCAATTTGAGGAATTGGTAACACAGTACGGAATCATGCTTTCTGCAAAAAAGATGGTTCTTGCTCAAAAGGAGATCAATTTTCTCGAAATGCACTTCGTCCAAGGTGAATACAGTCCAGGACCACATATATGTCAGGAATTACTCAAATTACCGGATACCAACTTCACAACAAAGCTTATCCAACAGTTCTTGGGGGTAATAAATTATGTAAGAGATTTCATCCCAATAATCTCTACATACATTTCACCGCTCACAGAAATGCTCAAGAAAAATGCTCCATCATGGGGAGAGAAACAGAATGAAGCAGTCAGAAAAATAAAAGAGATATCTAAAAATGTCAAGTCTCTCTATATCCCTTCAAATGGAAAGAAGATACTGCAAACTGATGTCAGCCATGAATATTGGAGTGTTGTTCTATTTGAAGAAAAAGATGGCCAGAGGAAAATATGCGAATACGCCAGTGGAAAGTTTAAAGATGCCGAGCAACATTATCACTCCACTTTCAAGAAAATTCTTGCAGTAAAGAATGGAATCAAGAAATTCAATTTCTTCCTTATCTATACAGAATTTCTAATAGAGATGGCTATGAAGGCCTTCCCAAAGATGATTCAAATAAATTCAAAAATTATTCCCAATCCTCAGATTCTCAGATCGGCCCAATGGTTCTCTCCATACAAGTTTCAAGTCAAGCACTTGAAAGGAAAAGATAATATTCTCGCAGATTTTTTGTCTCGACCGGAAGAATTCTCAAAAAGATTTTCCCTAGCAAAACTAAAGTCAAAGCAAAAGCTAATTAGCCACATCTTCATGCTTTCAAATATACCAGGAACAAGTTCATCAAAGCCAACGGACCATCCACCAGAGTTGTTCAACGTCATGGATCCCTTTGACCCGTCAATTATTATGGAAAGAAGAACGTATTATGAGCTCCACGATTTCCGGCAACATGGAGGATCCATTCTCAAACCATATTGGGTCAATCCAGAATATACGTTTTGCCATATATTCATAGCTCAAGCTAAGGATTTTCCACAAGAACTATTATGGGTTTTCTGGTACCTTTGCCATCAGTATTATATTTTCATAGAATTCAAATGCAACGTCTTCAAGGATTTTGATAACATTGCACCAGCTCTTAAATTAGTTTTACTATGGTTCAATCCTAGAAGATATTGGATGAAATGTTTCAGCGATTCCTACGCAGCAAAGATATTCATGTTCCATAGGCCAGTGAAGATCATTAATGGAAAAGTCCAGGGGCAAGCAGAGGCATCATATTGGTGGAAATTTCCCGTGTCCATTTTATCAATGGAGGAAGAATATAGCGAAGCACAAAGAATCCTTTTCCAGCAAAATAGGTGAATCCCGAGAGAGATATGGACAAAAGATTGGGCAAGCTAGAATTATACCAACACTCATCCTCACTGGGAAAGAGTTCGGGAAGAAGCAAAAGAATATCAAACCCCATATGAAGTCATCCGAGAAAAGATCACTCACAACATTTTCATATTAAAGTTGCAGATTACATATCTCAATCAAAAGGAGAAAGAACATAGCGAAGAATGACCGTCAAGTTCCAAGCATTACTACACCAAGTCTTCGAAAAGATTCCTAGAAGACAACCCTAGAATCAATGAAGGATAATTATCTAAATTCCTGCTAATCCCACCATAATCCTGTGTTACCTACCAAAAAAACCTCAAAAATATCCTACCCATGCCAAGACAAATTCCCACATCTTTCCATACTATCCAGGCCCCACTTCCACTTGTTTTCACATGCCTTCACCTGCTTCGTCACATGTAACATAATACTTTCACATGGCGTCACATGATCCCTCATACTTTTACATGTTACAACATGTATATTTCACCCCTTTCACATGTTTTCAGGTGTTTTCTAGTGGTTTTGCCTAAAGTCCTTCACATGCCAAGAAGAACCCACATGTAGATGTTTTCATGTAATATAGATTTATTTTATTATGCAAATTTGTCTTGTAATAACCTCCTAGTCCTATATAAAGGAGGCCGTGTAGTAGTTGGAAGATCATCTTGTAACCTTTGTAAATCTGTTGTGATATATTACATATGAGTGCTTTCTAAATTACCCTCTTGTTCTTTCTTTTGAATGGATGGAAAGGTCGGTCCATGTATGAAAATAGAGTAAGAATACTCTTTGAAAGTTAGGATATTGTAGTACGAAAGTTTTCTGAGTTATAAACAGCTAACGTTGGTTATAGTACAAGAATTTTCTGAGTTATGTAGCTTGGCAAACTATCCCTTTATGGGTTGTTGAAGCCAGCCCCTTTGTAAGAAAACTTTTGCTTCTATAAACAAATTAAATGTTTGTGTAGCTTGGCAAGCTGTCCCTTATAGGTTATTGAAGCCAGCCCCTTTGTAGGGAAACTTTCGTATCTATGATTTGGTTTGCTTTCATAAAGTCTCTTGCTCTGTTCCTTATACTGTATCATTCTTCCTTATCCATACAGAATTTCTAATAGAGATGGATATGAAGGCCTTCCTAAAGAAGATCCAGATAAATTCAAAAACCATTTCCAATCCTCAGATTCTCATATGGGCTCAATGGTTCTCTCCATACAAGTTTCTAGTCAAGCACCTGAAACGAAAAGATAATATTCTCGCAGATTTTCCATCTCGACCGGAAGAATTCTCAAAAAGCTTTTCCCCAACAAAACTGAAGTCAAAGCAAAAGCTAATTAGCCACATCTTCATGCTTTCAAGTATACCAGGAACAAGTTCATCAAAGACAACAGACCATCCACCGGAGTTGTTCAACCTCATGTATCCCTTCGATCCGTCAATTATTATGGAAAGAAGAACATATTATGAGCTCCAAGTTTTCTGCCAACATGGAGGATCCATTCTCAAGCCATATGGGGTCAATCCAGAATATCCGTTCTGCCATATATTCATAGCTCAAGCTAAGGACTTTCCACAAGAACTATTATGATTTTTCTGGTACTTATGCCATCAGTATTATATTTTATGGAATTCAAATACAACGTCTTCAAGGATTTTGATAACATTGCACCAGCTCTTAAAGTATTTTTACTATGGTTCAAGCCTAGAAGATATTGGATGAAATATTTCAGCGATTCCTACGCAGCAAAGATATTCATCTTCCATAGGCCAGTGAAGATCATTAATGGAAAGGTCCAGGCGCAAGCAGAGGCATCATTATGGTGGAAATTTCCCGTGTCCATTTTATCAATGGAGGAAGAATATAGCGAGGCACAAAGAATCCTTTTCCAGCAAAATAGGTGCATCCCGAGAGAGATATGGCCAAAAGATTGGGCAAACTGGAATTATACCAACACTCATCCTCACTGGGAAAGAGTTCGGGAAGCAGCAAAAAAATATCAAACCCCATACGAAGTCATCCGAGAAAAGATCACTCACGACATTTTTAGATTAAAGTTGCGGATTACATCTCTCAATCCAAAGGAGAAAGAACACAGCGGAGACGGACCATCAAATTCCAAGCATTACTACACAATGTCTTTGAAAAGATGCCTAGAAGAAAACCCTAGAATCAATGAAGGATAATTATCTAAATCCCTGCTAATCCCACCATAATCGTACATTACCTACAAAAAATCCCTCAAAAATATCATACCCATGCCAAGACAAATTCCCACATCTTTTCATACTATCCGGGCCCCACTTCCACTTGTTTTCACATTCTTCCACATGCCTTCACATGCTTCATCACATGCAACACAATACTTTCACATGTAGTCACATGCTCCCTCATACTTTCACATGCTACACCATGTATATTTCACCCCTTTCATATATTTTCAGGTGTTTTTAGTGGTTTTTCCTAAAGTCCTTCACATGTCAAATAGGACCCACATATAGATAAGTTTGTCATGTAAGATAGGTTTATTTTATTATGTAAGTTTGTCTTGTAATAACCTCTTAGTCCTATATAAAGGAGGCTTTGTATTAGTTGTAAGATCATCTTGTAACCTTTGTAAATCTTTTGTGATATATTATATATGAGTGCTTTCTAAATTTCCCTCTTGTTCTTTCTTTCGAATTGATGGAAAGGCCGGTCCATGTATAAAAATAGAGTAAGAATACTCATTGAAAGTTAGCATATTCTAGTACGAAAGTTTTCTGAGTTATAAACAGCTAACGTTGGTTATAGTACAAAAGTTTTCTGAGTTGTAAAGCTTGGCAAACCATCCTTTATGGGTTGTTGAAGCCAGACCCTTTGTAGGAAAACTTTTGAGACTATAAACAAATTAACTATTTGTGTAGCTTGGCAAGTCGTCCCTTATGGGTTGTTGAAGCCAGCCCCTTTGTAGGGAAACTGTCGTATCTATGATTTAGTTTGCTTTCATAGAGTCTCTTGCTCTGTTCTTTATATTGTGGTATCAGAGCCAGCCTATCCTTTCGGAAGGAGGAACAATTTATTAAATATGTCTAAGTCATTTCCATCATCCTCTTCCCTAGCAAAAATGAATTTGTCTCCTACTTTGTATAGAACCTTGTCCAAAAAATATGATTACCTCTATGAAATAGATATCCTGCCCGATGAACAAAACGTATCCTCCACTAAACTACCCCTCATAAACCCTTACTCAGCTTTTGCCAAAAAATCATTTGCACCCTAGACCCAAATTCGTTCCTTAGTCCAACACAGACCAAAAGGAGTTAAAGAATATGTTGTTGCCTCAAACCTTGACCAGCATCCTATTCTTGCCACTCGAGAGCAACAATTTATCACTCTTCAAATCCCAGATGATTTTCCCAGACAATGGAGAGATCATGTGGTGCTATCTGAATCGCTTTAACATATCACGGAAGAAAAGGTCAACCTGTTGTAGCTCGACTTTCTCTTCTAGATACAAGATACTTGGAGTACCAACATCCAAATTTGGGTACTTCAGAAGTTACCCTGAATGCTGGGACTGTCTTCATAACTATCTTTCCAAATTTCAACATGTCCCTTTATGATCCATACTTAACCGAAGCTCTAAAAATCCAAGTCCAAATCCAAGGAGCCCTTCAAGCTAAAGATTTCATCTAGGCCACTCTTCATCACCAAATGGCATGGCGAGTCCAAAATCATGCCATGGATCTTTACCTTCCTGAAGGAGAAAATGCGTTACTCCTAAATATTGATGCTACCAAAAGAAACACCATGTGCATCCAAATACCCAGACAAATTTCAAGAGATGAACTTGTCAAAATTCTTCCTGATTCCTGGATCACAAATTATGAAAAGTTAAGAGAACCGAAGGAATCTCTACAATATGGTGAACCAACTTTTACCAAAAGAAATGACAAAATCGTTTGCATAAGCTTTGACAATTCCCATCTCAAAAAATCCAATAAAACCATCTTCTCTTGCCAAATGATTCAACCCAAAGATACAACAAATACATACCCTGAACCTAATTGAGAGTTCTTTTGGAATATACAAAGCATCATGGAAGAACATGACTAGTGTCAAAATTTTGACAAAGAAGGAAAAAGGACTTGGTGGTTCAAATGCCCCATTTACGGGACACTGCCCTTGGGATCTTGATTGCGAATGTCAAGATTGTTTGGAAGATCCAATTGAAGAATATGATGAACACCACCAGCGTCATTGGAAAATGTCCGGCCTCAACAAAACCAAACCAAAATCAAAGAAAAGGGGGAAAACCACTGAAAAATAATTTCGAGCCAAATATGAAAATAACGATCCTTCAATTAGCTCATTAAGTCGTCCAGGTAAATATGAATTTCTTGTTAGTTACAAACCCCAGGAATGGCCAAAATTACCAGAAAAATTTACTCCAAGCTGGGAGGATAGTGAAATCACACCCCAACCCTAATCACCATCATCTCATACCCCAGAATCCAAAAAGCCACCTGAACCTGAAACTTCACCAACTCAAAAAACAATAAATCCCACACAACCACAAATATTCATGCTAAGTTCTTCAAGCTCCAGTCATACCCAAGATTTTTCTTCACTTCTACCTTTTGAAAAAGAGGGTATAAGTCATGCTCCAAAAATTCCCAAGAAAAATATAGTGCTACCTACTGGAGAAAAACCCCCAACAAGTGACATCGAAGCAACAATAAACTGGCAATCAGAAAACTCCATCTGCCAAAACAAGGTATTGAACAACATAGGCAACACCATAAAGAATGTGACCCATACACAAAACAAAATGATGAGCAAAGTGGAAAAGAAGAAGGCATGACAGATGAGCCAATCCCAGAAAGCACTCATATATAATATATCACAAAAGATTTACAAAGGTTACAAGATGATCTTCCAACTACTACAAGGCCTCATTTATATAGGACTAGGAGGTTATTACAAGACAAACTTACATAATAAAATAAACCTATCTTACATGGCAAACTTATCTACATGTGGGTCCTTCTTGGCATGTGAAGGACTTTAGGCAAAACCACTAAAAACACCTGAAAATATGTGAAAGTGGTGAAATATACATGGTGTAGCATGTGAAAGTATGAGGGAGCATGTGACTACATGTGAAAGTATTGTGTTACATGTGACGAAGCATGTGAAGGCATGTGGAAGCATGTGAAAACAAGTGGAAGTGGGGCCCGGATAGTATAGAAAGATGTGGGAATTTGTCGTGGCATGGGTAGGATATTTTTGAGGGATTTTTGGTAGGTAATGTAGGATTATGGTGGGATTAGCAGGGATTTAGATAATTATCCTTAATTTATTCTAGGGTTGTCGTCTATGCATCTTTTCAAAGACCTTGTGTAGTAATGCCTAGAATTTGACGGTCCGTCTCCGCTGTGTTCTTTCTCCTTTGGATTGAGAGATGTAATCCGTAACTTTAATCTGAAAATATCGTGAGTGATCTTTTCTCGGATGACTTCGTATGGGGTTTGATATTCTTTTGCTACTTCCCGAACTCTTTCCTAGTGAGGATGAGTGTTGGTATAATTCCAGTTTGCCCAATCTTTTGGCCATATCTCTCTCGGGATGCACCTATTTTGCTGGAAAAGGATTCTTTGTGCCTCGCTATATTCTTCCTCCATTGATAAAATGGACACGGGAAATTTCTACCATAATGATACCTCTGATTGCGCCTGGACTTTTCCATTAATGATCTTCACTGACCTATGGAACATGAATATCTTTGTTGCATAGGAATCGTTGAAACATTTCATCCAATATCTTCTAGGCTTGAAACATAGTTAAAATAATTTAAGATCTGGTGCAATGTTATCAAAATCCTTGAAGACGTTGCATTTGAATTCTATGAAAATATAATACTGATGGCATAGGTACCAGAAAAACCATAATAGTTCTTGTGGAAAATCCTTAGCTTGAGCTATGAATATATGGCAGAACGGATATTCGGGATTGACCCAATATGGTTT
This sequence comes from Nicotiana sylvestris, assembly GCF_000393655.2. NCBI lineage: Eukaryota > Viridiplantae > Streptophyta > Magnoliopsida > Solanales > Solanaceae > Nicotiana > Nicotiana sylvestris. Next base: position 99,469,491 of record NC_091065.1, read on the forward strand.
GAGAATGGATCCTCCATGTTGCAGGAAAACTTGGAGTTCATAATACATTCTTCTTTCCATAATAATTTACGGATCAAAGGGATCCATGAGGTTGAACAACTCTGGTGGATGGTCTATTGGCTTTGATGAACTTGTTCCTGGTATACTTGAAAGCATGAAGATGTGGATAATTAGCTTTTGCTTTGACTTCAGTTTTGCTGGGGAAAATCGTTTTGAGAATTCTTCCGGTCGAGACAGAAAATCTGCGATAATATTATCTTTTCCTTTCAGGTGCTTGAGTTGAAACTTATATGGAGAGAACCATTAAGCCCATCTGAGAATCTGAGGATTGGGAATAATTTTTGAATTTATCTGGATCATCTTTGGGAATGCCTTCATATCCATCTCTATTAGAAATTCTGTATGGATAAGGAAGAAATTGAATTTCTTGATTCCATTCTTTACTGCAAGAATTTTCTTGAAAGTGGAGTGATAATGTTGCTCGGCATCTTTAAACTTTCCACTGGCGTATCCGCATATTTTCCTCTGGCCATATTTTTCTTCAAATAGAATAGCACTCCAATATTCATGGCTGGCATCAGTTTGCAGTATCTTCTTTCCATCTGAAGGGATGTAGAGAGACTTGACATTTTTAGATATCTCTTTTATTTTTCTGACTGCTTCATCATGTTTCTCTCCCATGATGGAGCATTTTTCTTGAGCATTTTTGTGAGCGGTGAAATATATGTAGAGATATTTGGGATGCAATCTCTTACATAATTTATTATCCCCAAGAACTGTTGGATCTGCTTTGTTGTGAAGTTGGTATCCGAAAATTTGAGTAATTCCTGACATATATGTAGTCCTGGACTATATTCACCTTGGACAAAATGCATTTCGAGAAAATCGATCTCCTTTTGAACAAGAACCATCTTTTTTTGCTGAAAGCATGATCCCGTATTGTGTTACCAATGCCTCAAATTGACGAAGCAAGTTGATATGTTCCTCCAATGTATCACTAAATAACAGGATGTCATCTATATAAACTAAAAAGGTATGGAGGATGGGTTGGAATATTTTTATCATGGCTTTTTGGAACAAGGAGGGTACAGTTTTTAACCCGAAGGGCATGACTTTCCATTGGAAATGATGATCGAGGATGCAAAATCCCGTTTTGTGTCTTTCTTCATGGTGGATTCCCAATTGCCAAAATCCGTATTTTAAATAAAACTTGGAAAAATATTTGGCCTTGGCTAAGTGGGAGAAAAGGGTGAGTTTATTTGGGATAGGAAACTTATCATCTTGGAGAAAATGGTTATGTGGCTGGTAGTTGATGACTAACCTGAGTTTTCCTCTTGTCTGTTCAGCTTTTTTGTTGACATAAAATGCTTCGCATGCCTATTGTGAATCTGATGGCTCTATCGGATCAAATTTCAAAAGTTCTTCACATTTTTTCTTTGCAAGCTGAAGATGGTCTGGATTCATCTCTGAATGGCTGGCTTTTGTTGGATTAATATTTTCATTCTTCTTGAAAGGGAGCTTGATTAAAAACTCTTCGTTTTTCCATAACGGGTGTTTCCCTTTCTTCATGAAATCCTTGTGGGATTCAGTACATGAATGTTCAATGAGATTTTGCTCAATCTCTATGATTTGTTCGTCGTCGGTGATTTGGAATAGCCTCGGAATCTTAGAATAAGGTCTGAACTGCTTTTTAAAAGCTATCCCGTTAGCCTTGATCTGGAGTTGATCTCTAAGTTGTCTGTAAATGTCGAACCCGATAATTAGATCCTTTCCTGGTACATCAGATCCTAGCAGCTTGGTTCTGTACTTCAATCCTGGAAAGAACTCAATTGTGACCGGGTGCTTTGTAACGACAGTTGTGGTCAAGATTGCATTTGATGCAGTGTTGAAATCCTTAAAATGCTGCACCCATTGATCTTTAGGGAGAACAACAGGATTTATGAGTGAAGAAGCAGCTCCGGTGTAGATGAAAGCAATAACTTGAGTTGGTTTATCCCATTTGGATGAATAGACTTTGAGTTCTACTTGAGGAACGGCTGCGAGAGTGTTGATCTCCTCTTGGGCTTCGATCACTGGTTCTAAAATTTGGTATTGATAATTGTATTTATCTTCATAGATATCAAGATAGAATAAAGTTTCTTCATTAGGTTCATCATCCACAGAGAATATGGATTAAATGTCCTCCTCTTTTCCAAGATGTATGCCAATGTAATCTTCAATATCTTCAAGAAGTTTGACAGATTTTCTTGATTGGGGATAATTTTTTGCAAAATGTCCAATCTTACAACAAATAAAGCATTTGTTCTTCTTGTGAAAATTTCCTGGCCTTCTGCGTCTGAAATATTTTGTGCGTCTCTTGGACCTTGATTTCCCGTCTGGAATTCTTAGCCGTCTGAACCTTCTGAATTCTCTCCTTTGCCTAGATGTGTGGCAGGAACATCCTGATTCGGTGATTAGATCAGATTTGCGGCATGCTTTTGTCAAGCGCTGGATTGTGTTGGATAATTTGTTTTAGGGTAGAGCACTTCGTACAAATATCATCCAATGCGACAAAGATAGCTTGTCTGATGTAACCAATTTGTGGGATTGTTATGGACTGAAACTTTTCTTCAATGATGGTCATTGTTTGGATTGACAACAACTTTGGAAGCGAAGAGACAAAGGCTTGCTTCAAATTGATGTCTCCTCCGCTTTCAAAGTATATTTTCGCCAATTTTTTAAAATGCTTGTCAATGTCATTTCTGTCGAATGACACACACTTCATCTTGAAGAGTTGTCTTCGCATTTTCTCCTGTCTTTGGCCAGTATCTCCGCAGAAAACTTCATGTAGGATTCTGATGCTGAAGGCAAAGTCTTGGGAAGTAAAAAAAGTATTTTTGTCTTGAATTCCAAGTGAGTTCCACCAATATCTGAGGATTCCTGAGAACCGTGAAGTGAGTTCTGACAGGATGATATACTTTTCTCGTTCCACCAAATTTTTGGTCACCATCCAAGTATAGAAGTCTCGGATCCTTTGAGGCCATCTTGAAACCTTGACGTCATCTAAGGTCAAAGTGTGGAAACCAGTTCCAACTGGTTTTGATGCCATGGGCTCATATCTTTTTTCTGGGATTGTCTCATATGTCATGCCTTCTTGTTTCCCATCTACTTCAGATACTTCTGGGTCGCTTGGCTAGTTTACAAATAATGGGGGATTGTCGTCTTCGGAAGAGTTCGTTGTGGATTCATTGCTTAATTGAGAGCTATCTTCCATTATTTTATTGTCTGAAGAATTTAGAGATTCCGACCATGGAGTATCTTCTTCTGATATGTATCTTGGTTGGGAGACATAGAGGTATGGAGCCTTCTGGTCAGAAGTGATCAGATTGTCGGGGTTGGACCCTTTTGAACTTTCTCCTTGGTCTCGCCTTTTCTTGGTTTGTTTATGTGCTGCAAGGGCATATTTCCTTTCCCAAACCATTTTTGCTATATCAAAATCATGTTCTTCTTTTAAGGGTTGGGTGAAAGAGATTGGATTTTGTGAGGTAGATGGGAAAGTAGAAAAGGTGTAGTCTAATTTAGGTGGGGAATATGTTTGTGGAGACATATGGAAGAAGGTAGATTTTAAGGAGAAAATTGGGGTTTTTTGTGGCTCAAAGTGGTCATTTCTCAGAAGTTGAATTTGTTCTTTGATGGAAATCGTCTCCTTTTGTTGTTGTTGGAAGAACTAGAAAAGTGAAGTTCCTGGCGGACAAATCTCATATTGTAAATTTGCCAAAATGTGGCCCAATTCGGATCTAGCCTATAATAACCCAAGCCCAATACCCTAAGATCCACTCCCCCTTCTTCATATAGACCCTAAGACATATTTTAATGAACCTAGAATCCTTATCTTAAGTTTCAGCCGCAAAGGACCAAAAATGAGAACACCCCCCCCCCAACTTCTTCTTCTCCATGCCCCAAAGACCAGCGACGATCCCATCTCCTTCATCAAATCAGTGAAAAACAAACCCTTAGCTTCTTCATCTTCTTAACCAAAAGACAACACCAAAAAACCATAGAGAGAAGTCAGTCGCCACCGCCCCATCTCATCTCACTTCACCACCAAAATCAACCAGCTCCCAGCCGTCAACCATTCTCAAATCTTCCGCTCCTTCACTACCCAACTCACCGGAACATACACAGACGGAAACGCAAATACACACACACACACACAGAGAGAGAGAAAGTCGGCCAAATCTCGAACATTCTCCAACACTATCGCTGCTCCTTCTTCTCTTTACCATAATTTTCCGAAACACGCACATGCACACACACAGTCACACACACGAACAGAGACAGGGACCGAAATGAATGGGACAGAATCTGGGAAAAGATAAAATGAAAAAATAGTTTGAAATCAGTTCTTGATTCAAGTTTATTTTCCCATTTTTAAAAATCAGAAACAAAAAAAAGGTTCCATTTCTTCCCCTGGATTTCTGCCTGAAATGGAGTTCGTTTGATTGAGTCGAGTTTGTTTGAGGTCGCAGTCAGATTTTCATTCGAGGTCATCTAGTTGCTCGTTCGTGGTCTTGTTTCGCTTTCAGATTTCAAAGCTATAAAACATTTAGAGTTCAGATTCAACATTGAGGTCCAACTCTTGCTCTATTTCTCTAATCTCTTTTGGCTTGTTATCTATCCTTGTAAATGGCTTGAATTTTGTGCAATTAAATGGTCATGTTTTCTTGATTGGTTTGTCTAAAACTAAACAAGTCAGATTATACCTTCTAGCAAGATATTGCTTCTGTTTGATATCACAGTCAGTATAAGACTAGTTTTCCCGTAATGGTTTGGTGAATTAATTGATGCATTTGGCGATAGTTTGAAGTCGTTGCTTCTAAGTAGTAATGAGCACAATTGTATATCACATGGACTGTTTTGAGTAGAATCACAGCATATCTGGTGTATTTTGCACCTTTAGTAGATAGATAGATGTTTAAAGGATTGGGTATCTCTTTCTAGGGTGTTAGTTAAAATGAAGTTATTTGCTGGTTAGTTAAAATGAAGTTATGTGCTGGTTAGTTAAAATGAAGTTATGTGCTGGTTTGGAAGTATTTCTATCATCATGACTATAGGTATGGTTCATGTGGCATGGTCACGATACGTAAATCTTAATTCAGGTGCGCATTTCATGTGACCTGACCATAATTTTGAATAATAATAAAATTTAACATGTCGTAAATCGCGGGTACATTTCATATAGCGCGGCTTGCAACGTGTACCGAAATGTCAAGTGTACGACATCGTGCCTTGTTCCAAAAAATGGTTCAACAGACACTAAAAGCGGGTTGAAAGCTAAAAATGTACGTAGGTTTAAAATGTGTAACGAATTAGATAATTAGGCCAGTAGTAATAGTTGAGCGATCGTGCTAAAACTACGGAACCCGGGAATGCCTAACACCTTCTCCCGAGTTAACAAAATTTCTTGCCCGGATTTCTGTGTTTCGTGGACTGTAAAACAAAGTCAAACTTTTCTCGTTCAGGATTTTAAACCGGTGACTTAGGATACCATAAATTATCCTAGGTGGCGACTTTGAATTTGAATAAATAATCCCGTTTCGATTATTGTTACTTTAATTGGAAAAACTCTCCAATGCCCCTTGCGGTTAAAAAGGAGGTGTGACAGGAAGCACCTGGAAAGAATATTTTAATTTGTTTCTTGAACTTCTATGTAAATTAAAGACTCTCCAAACCCCATTATTAGCATAGCTAGCTTTTGATTGCAGAGAAGTCTCCAACCCGGTTTTGAAGCTCCCAATCTCAACTACCACCTCCTAAATCAACTCAATGTGGGCAAAATATTTAGAGCAAGACAACTTAAAAGACATAAGAACTTTTTTCTTTCTATTAGCTAATGATAATAACAGCAAATTGACAAAGAAAGCAGGGAGAGAAGCTTAAGGTTCTTATTGGCTCAGTTGTATCCAAGAGCAATAAGGTGTCTTATGTTAAAGCGCTTCTCAACATTTATAAATGAGCATTCTAACTTGTCAAACACGATACTATGGACTTCAGCAACCACTCGTGTTGTTGCACTCTATGTTGCTGCTGATACTTATGTCATGAATTCTCAAGTGAGCCTTCACTACTCTATCTAACTTAATTACGACTCAGTTTCACGAAATGTAGAATGTCTAAGCTTTTTTTAGATATTAATATTAAAGAGTTTAACAGGAAGTTTATGTAACAATGAAAAGGCGACAAAGTAAGAAATATAGTTTCTGCTTTTGGAAAGAAGTGCAACTGAACTGCATAGATGAAAAAGAAAAAATAGAATATAGGTCAAGTAAGTAGAGATGGATGGCAAGAAGATCATAATATATTATTATCCAAGAAAATATATCAGCCTATAGCTAGGTCACCAAGAAAGGTTTGTAAACAAAAAGCTCAATAGCTAGCAAGAAAGAAATCAACACCTAAAACCCCTTCATTCAACTGCTAACATTAATTTCGGCACACATTGACATCCCGGATTTTTCGAAAAGAAATTCTCAACCAATAATTTCAAGCATAGAATATTAAAAACTAAACAAAAGACAATCCGCAACTCACAACTTATCAAACTTAAATAAGAGTTTTAGATTCGAATTAGTGCAAACTTAAATGAGATTTTCAGATATTTTATATACACTTACAAGTCTCTTGCGATGCTCCCCTCCCCAATACTGATAGAGCTACCTGTGTGAGTCCCAGTGGCAACTTTGCTCCCACCACCACAACAAATTTTTGTATTTATTTCTGACTTTTCAACACACTTGGGATCTTTCTAAAGTCTCATCCAACTTTGCCACACATCATTTGGAACAGATTTCCATTGCACCCCTTTTTTTTTAGTTTTCTAATGAAACTATATCTTGTTGCTGCCCTATGCTCCCATTGGTTCCACACAATAATATCAATTGAAGAATCCCAATAGAATACCTTCTGAAATAATTTTGTAAAGTAATAATATTAACAAGTTACATATAGAAGTTAATATACTTTATAAATTCAATTGTGATGGATCATACCTTGAATTCTCCAAAATAAAATCTTTTTGTCTCATCCGAGACGCTTTTCCAATTGATTTCATTAGGATTAAGTTCATGGTTGAAAGAATTATTTATACACTCAGAGCATTCTCTTGAAGGTTCTAACCTGAACAAATTAGAAGGCAATATTTCAAGGTATACCATATATCAATAATAATATTGTCACGACCCTAAAATTGACTAAATCGTGATGGCGTCTATCGTGAAACTAGCCCAGCCGACACAACTCCCGAATTAACCATTAATCAATAAAATTATTTTTAAGCCTTTAATTAATTAAATATCTCATAATGTAAGTCTAAATTAATAGTGCGGAATAAATACACAAGCCCGGCATCGGGGTGTCACAAGTCATAAGCATCTATTAAGGTTTGAAAATATACTGAAACAAACAAAGGAATACAAGAGGGAGAAGAGCAGGGCTGCGAACGCTGGGCAGCTACCTTGCTAACTCCAATGACTCTGCCACTGAGAAATCAACACCCGCTACCGGGTTCAGAAATACCTGAATCTGCACACAAGGTGCAGGGAGTAATGTGAATACGACAACTCAGTAAGTAATAAAAGTAAATGAAAGTTGAGCAGTAAGAAAACATGTAAACCACGTCAAAACGCTACAACAAATGCAGGACATTTCCAACACAGTACAGAAATCATTTACTTCGTAAATCAAGCTCAGTATCAGTAAAAATATTTGAAAACAAATTTCAATAGCTTCAAACGAGTGATAAAACAGTGAGTAAAAATGATAGAAAACGTAAACAGACCCTCAAACAAAACATGTACCATAATCGCCCCTCGGGCATAATATCAACAGAACCAACCCCTCGAGCTACCTCACAATCACTCGTAATCAGCCCCTCGGGCATAACATGAATCAAGAACTGCCCCTAGGACCAAACATGGACCAAGAACAGCCCCTCGGGCAACAATATGAAACAACAACAACCCCTCGGGCTACATTATATCACTCACACTGGGTACTCGCGCTCACTAGGGGTGTACAGACTCCTGGAGGGGCTCCTACAACCCAAGCGCAATAACAAGTCATCTCATGGCATAATCAAACAGGCCCTCGGCCTCATAACAAGCCACCTCGTGGCATAACAAATCAGGCCCTCGAACTCAAAATCATGAATCAGTACAACATTGTTGCGGCGCGCAGCACGATCCCATAGTATCCTCACAACACAGGCCTCGACCTCACTCAATCAGAAATCTCTCAAGCCACTCGGGCAACAGTAAAACATGATGCTCAACCCAAAAATAATTTAAAATATCAAAAATGAGTAAATATGGTTGAGTTATGAAAACAGTAGAATACAATATGATTGAGTGCAAATATGGAGTCAAACAGTGAGGAATAGTAGTAAAAATCCCCCAAGAGTCCAAAACAATTGGCACGAGGCCTAAATATGGCATTCAGCCCAAAACGTAATGACACTTTCCAAAACACAATGATCGCAAACAGTTTTCAATCAAATACACGGTTTAACAGTCATACGGGATGGACTAAGTCACAATCCCTAATGGTGCATGACCCCACACTCATCATCTAGCGCGTGTGTCACCTCAAAGTAGCACAACGATGTGAAATTCGGGGTTTTATACCCTCAGGACAATATTTACAATCATTACTTACCTCTACCCGGTCCAAACCCTAGCCTGCGATGCCTTTGCCTCTCGAATCGCCCTCCGGATGCTCCAAATCTAACCAAAAATAGATTTATATCATTAAAATATGCTAAGGGAACAAAGCACACTCGAAAATAACTAATTTACATTAAAAATCCCGAAATTGGTCAAACCTGACCCTCGAGCCCACATCTCGAAATTCGATAAAAATCACACCAATAGAATCCTTATCCTCCCACGAGTCTGCTCATAACAAATTCATCAAAATCCGACCTCAATTGCCCATTCAAATCCCCAAAAGAATTCTCAAACTTTTCTTCAATTTTTCCCCAATTTTCACTCGAATTTCTCAAATTAAATGATGAAATTCAAGACTAAATCATGGAATTAAACAAAATATGAGTGAAGAATACTTACCCCCAGTTACTCCACTGAAAATCTCTTCAAATTTCACCTTCTCCCGAGCTCTCTAATGGAAAATTTGAAATTATGAACCAAACCCTCGTTTTTAGAACTTAATATCCTGCCCAGATATTTTCTTCATCGCGAATGCGGCAGTACACTCGCATTAGCGAAGCACAAATCTTCTCTGACCAAATTTTCTCCTTCGCGAACGTGAGGGCCCACCCGCAAACGCGAAGACCACACAGCTCGACCCTATACGAACGTGATCCCCTGGATGCGAACGCGTAGCTTGATGTCCTGAACCTTCGCGAACGCAGGACCTGTATCGCGAATGCGAAGAACAAACCTGCAACCTCACTCAACAACCCTTGGCGAACGTGAGGGCCTATCACGAATGCGAAGAAGGGTTTTCTTGAACAAAAACACCAACAAAAATCTGCAACTCTCAAAACCAAGAAATGGTCCGTTAACCACCCAAAACTCACCCGAGGACCTCGGGACCTCAACCAAAGACGCCAACGTATCCCATAACCTCATTCAAACTTGTTCCAACCTTCGGAACTCTAAAAACAACATCAAAACCTCAAATCACCCTCGGATTCAAGCCTAGAATTTCAAAACATTCAAATTCCGCTTTTGATCAAAAAGTCTATTAAACCTCGTCCGAATGACCTGAAATTTTGCACACACGTCACAAATGACACAACGGACCTACTCCAATTTCCGGAATTCTATTCTGACCCCGACATCAAAATTTCCACTAACAACCGGAAAATGCAAAATTTTCAATTTCGCCAATTCAAGCCTAAACTTTCCACGGACCTCCAAAATGCATTCCGATAATGCTCCTAAGTCCCAAATCACCTAACATAGCTAACTAAATCATAAAAATTCCAATCCGAGATCATATACTAACAAGTCAAAACTTGGTCAAACCTTTCAAATTTTAAGCTTCAAACTGAGAACTGTTCTTCCAAATTCATTCTGATTACCCTGAAAACCAAAATTGACGATTTACATAACTCATAATACATCACATGAGGCTAGCCATGCCCGATAACTGGCGAGCAAAGTGCAAAAGCTCAAAACGATCGGTCGGGTCGTTACATCCTCCCCCACTTAAACAAACATTCGTCCTCGAACATTCCCAGAGTTGTTCCAAAAACCATCAAATCGCTGTGTAACCTTTCCAAGCACATACCCGGGGGTGATCCCACGTCACCCTATCTCATACAGGCCTGATAACACAATGTAACTGAAATTTCACAATCCAATCTAGCCCATAAACCTTAGAACCAGATTTTCCACTTCCGAAATCATCTACCAAATCAGAATCTCACATCTATACTCTGAATAAGCCCGAACAAGTTGTAACAAACCATACATGCAACCTCAGATGCAATTACGTGATATACCATATAACTCAAACACTCGTAGCGATAACTCCTAATAATAGAAATGGCTCAAAACAACCAAATATCAATAATAAGTCTCTTATCAAATAAAGCCTCATTCCAACACTTCCGTATACTGCCAATGATAAATGCAACTCGTAGAAAGTCATAACCATTCCTCAGATCAACCATTCGTGAAGCCACCTCTCCTTTGGCAAGGACCATAGCAAATTTCTGAACCGAACATCGATATTATCCTTCCAACGCACTGAAACTGAATCCGTTTGTATTCATTCTAGATCCCAATGATCTCATCTAATCCAACACAACTACTCTGGTGACATGATACATCAACACAATCTAAATCCACAACTCATGCAATTCGCGCACCAATAAGCAACAATCCGAACGTACTCAAATCATGAAAACATGACTCAAATGAGAGAGTTGTACCGTAATATCACCAGCACTACCACCCAAAATGCTGAGAACTCGTCACATATCATAGAAACCGAACACATGAACCTAACCCGAAGGGTCATACCTCCACATAACTTTGCTGCAATGCGTGACCCTATCCAAACACTGGTCCACATGAAAAACCTCAAGTCACTATGCTCAAAATCGACAACCATGCGCAATTTGATGTCCAGAACCAAAGCAAATCATCATAACCATGGCAAAGCAATTTACATAACATTACACAAACTCGAAAGGACACAACTGATACGCCATCTGCCGAGGAATACCCAATACTCCCCCCGCTCGAATTCCACTGAGAGACCCAAAATGAAACGACACCACGTTTGCCTATAACCAACAAATCCTAACGCCTCGCAACATGAAAAGATAACTCATAGATCTCCCCAGGTCACTAATAAGCTCAATAACAATTGAATCAACACGTTCATCAACAATACAACTCGGAGTCAACCAAGCCGACTCGATGTAGAACACACATCCATATTGGCCTACCAATGAATCCCTTATCAAGTAGTTCTTGAAGCTGCTCCTTCAACTCCTTAAACTCTGTCGGTGCCATACGATACGGTGCCCGGCACTAAATTAATACTGAAATCAACAACCCTATCCGGCGACATGCTCGGCAGTAGGAAACATATCCGGAAAATTCCTCACCATCGGAACTGAATCAATGGTTGGAGTCTTTGCACTGACATCCATCATAAAGGCCAAATAAGAAAGACAACCCTTCCCATCCATCCGTTGGGTCTTCAAAAATGAAACCACCCTACTGGGAGCATAATCCGTCGAACCTCGCAACTCAATCTGTGGCATTTTCGGCATAGCCAACGTCGTCATCCTAGTGCAACAGCCCAGAATAACATGACACGGAGACAACCAGTCCATACCCAATATGACACCAAAATCTAGCATACTAAGCAACAAGGATCCACTTGGGTCTCCAAACCTCCAATAGTTACCACGCAAGACCGATACATGCGGTCCACAACCATGACCTAATCTGTTTATAAGAACTCCCAGTCTCCAAATCCATACAGCACGCGAATCACCATATCCGATCCTAACTCCACCTTCTGAATACATACCACACCTCTAGTACTCAATCATCCCACGAGAGGTACTCCTATAATTCTTCTGTGTTACCAAGCAAACTTAAATATCAGTAGTCGATCCAACAAGAGAGTGTTGCAATACTAATGAAGTATCCGCAACTCAAACACATCGCCCTTTCTAAAATGTATACCCTCATCAAGCCACACCAATCAGTGATCTCATTTATCTAGTCCTTTGAAACTGTCCATGCTACCTAAGAATTTGTGACCTTCCTTTCAAAACTGAACCTTGACCTTACACATGCAAATCTCAATCCTACACAACATACCGCATATACCATACCATCCTAGGATAAACATGAGAACTTCATATTCATTCCGAGCCACAAGCAACTACGTACTCAACTAACCAAGAACTTTCCATTGATCCCATCTAGAAAAACAATCACTACACATCCCATGCTCCACACGCACGTAGAAAATATACATCTCTGACCGTGGTAGAAACCATCAAGAACTCTCTGAATTCCATTTGCACAAAACTAGACCGTCAGGATTGAATCCTTCTAACTCAACCAAGCTACGCAAGCCACTAAAACCCAAGAGCACTGCCGCGAAACACCTGTAGAAACTCATTACCTCATAAGCATCCAAAGAATTAATCATATCCTTACCTTGCCGATCCGGCCTACTACCAGGTTGTCCCATCCATCCAAGTTCCTTCTGATTTACCATCAACTTGATACTTCTTCTCGCTATAACACCACAATCCTCGACCCAGACTCACCACACGATACCTAAGCATAAAGCCACACTGTCCTACGATTCATCAGCCGCTGACTACTCTCTCAAATATCCCCAAAGGCACCACATTCAAAATACTTTCCCTAAAGAAACTTCCTACAAGTCTAAAGCCATTACCTTTACCTTCCTGATACTGATATGTAGAATCCATAATGATATAGAAATACTACGAGTCTTGACACCCTCCAATGCAAACCTCAGCTTCTAGCCACATATACAACCTGAAAATCTCCAATTATTACATGTAAACTCTTGAACCCATTAGAACCATTCTCGCGAGTCATCCACTCTACTCAAACCGCAATTAGACCGATCAAATGGACCGACGACCTGTGCTCCATTAGCACTCCGGCACCGCAGAATGGAACCTCACCTTAATGCAACCAAGCGACTTCCTTCTATGCACAGTACATCATTTATCAATAGCAACTCAAGTCCTTCCGTGATTCTCATACACCCATAAAGCATAACATAACCTTTAGTGAAATTCCCTTTACTCGAGCCATCCTCGGTCTCAACCTCCGTAAGCTATAACTGATTCACCAATATGCCTCAAATTAGAACCAATATAGCACATAACCGTGCAATCAACTAATCAATAGCAGACTCCCCCACTTGGCTCAAAGCCATAGATTAAAATACACAATAACTCATAACGCATATACTCTATTACTACCATAATACCATAGTGAGAAACTCAATCCTTCTTAAGCTCGTGCAACACAGACCATCTAGTAGTTCAAATCTTCTGCAAATCTCGCATTCACCCTCATAACAGTCAAGCCCACTCTTTTAAGCGATCAAACTTCAAATTGTGACACATATATTTCACTGGTAAAAGAGGGTCTTCCAGCAAACAACATAAGAATTACACAAACTTCAGAACACTCCACAGGAGATAACCCACTTGCTTCGCCTTAAACTAACATCTCTTTATACCCTTCCACCGTCATAGACATTACGCAGTCACTTAATCTTCCTGAGTCTGAATTCATATCACAACATGAAATCTACTTTACTTCCCAACTAGGCAACATGAAAAGATCCTTCAACACACTCATAACTCGGGGCTATACATCAAATCAAGATGGAAATCAAGCACCAAATAGTTCTTTTTATCCTAAATCAGACCCTTCTCATCTCATTCAATTCATATGAACACATCTCGCAGTCACTTCACACTCATCACGTAACTATCCATTCATCACTTCCCTTAATAGGGACACTACCGAATATATAAATTCAAAAAAAAAACACGTGACATAATCAATGCTTCACTGCTCCAGCTACATGCAAAAATCCGACCTCAAGTCCTTCAGACTAGCCCAACATCAACACACCAAAATCACATCTCGCCCCTCGATCAGGGAATAACAAGTGATGCACAACCGATACCGAGTGCTCACGCGCTCATATGAACGCATGGAAGGAATTCAAAGAGTTATTTTTCAAGCTGAATCAGGGATGCACGATAAGAATTCAAGAATGTGAAGTTTTTCCTAAAGGTTCTGTAGCCTCCCGAGGATAAGTACAGACGTCTTCGTACCGATACGCGAGACTCTACTAAACCTGTGTCACGACCTCGGTTCGCCCACCGTGAACCATCGTGACGGTACCTAGTCTCTATGACTAGGTAAGCCTAATTTGCGGAAGAAAATCAAAATTTGCGGAAGTAAACCAAAATTTGCGGAAGTAAAACAATTTTTTTTAAAAGAAATAAAGTAGTAACAGCGTTTAAATGTGCCACTCGACTTACACCATATTTAACTCTCAATACCAATACATAAATCCAAGACCCGGAAACCCACCAATCATAAGCTAAGATTAACATTACATAGCTCTAACTCCGGAATGTCTAATAAGAACAGAAAAATACAAAAGGGCTAAATACTAAAAGCAGGAATAGAAAGGGACTTCTCGACCTGTGGATGCGGCAGATGTACCTCGAAGTCTCTAGAGCAGTCGCCTCCTTAAGGATAATAGGCTTGAGTAGCGGTACCTGGATTTGCACATGAAAAACATACGCAGAAGAGGCCTGAGTACACCACAGCGGTACTTGGTAAGTGTCAAGCCTAACCTCGGTTGGGTAGTGACGAGGAAGGTCAAGGCCCTACTAAGAATAAATAAATATAAAGATGACAGGATAAGATAAGCAGTACAATTGAGAATCTACAGAAAGAATCTATACAGGATAATAAGAGTACAATAATGGAAATAGAGATGAAAGCAAAACCACAAGGAAGTACCACTCATAACAAGGATGATAACCGGGGATCTCTTGGTATCCCGAGGATCTCTTGGTATCCTCAATATATGCTAGGGATCTCTTGATATTCCGAGGATCTCTTGGTATCCTCAATATATGCTAGGGATCTCTTGGTATCCTGGGTATCTCTTGGTATCCTTAATATATGTTAGGGATCTCTCGGTATCCCGAGGATCTCTTTGTATCCTCAATATACGTGCTAGGGATTTCTTGGTATCCCGCACCTCAGTTCAGATCATAAATATGTATAGGGGGATATCCCGGGATGCCGTCCCGTAGTCCTAAAGTAAAAACACACCGCAACAACAGAAGAATACCCAATTAAGCTAAATTTCGTTCCAAGTAAACAGTTAATTCTAGCCTAACATGCTTCACATAATGCAATTAAGGCAGTTCAAGCAAATAGGCAATTAAGTCAACTAAACATGCTTTTCTAAACTAGCAACATGCTAAATTCACAAGTAGAATAAAACATGAAAAAGAACTCAATTGAAATACTTAAGGAAAAATCGGGTTTTCAATAATTAGCTCAAGTACGCGCTCATCACCTCACGTTAAAGGCATTTCAATTATCAAATATATCATATCCTAAGGGAAAGGTCACCCACACAAGGTTAGACAAGCCACTTACCGCGAACCGGCTAAAAATCAACCCGAAACCACGCTCTTGCCACGAGTACTCGACTCCAAATGGTCCAAATCTATTCAATTCAATTGCATAATGTAAATAACACTTCAAGTAACTCATTCTACAATTAAATCCTAAGCTAATACTCAAAATTATGTAAGATGACAAAAACGCCCCTCGGGCCCACGTCTCGTAATCAGGTAAAATTTATATTTCTAGAATCCTCACACTCTCACGATTTTAGTCATACCAAAAGTATCAAAATCGAACCTCACATGTCCCCTCAAATTATCACTCAAAGGCCTCCAATTAGACAAGCCCTAAACCCCCAATTACCACTGATTTTCCTTAATTTTTCATGTTTAAATTGATAAAAATCATTCCAATAACGCGTTTAGGGACCAAAGACCTTACCCCAATGAACTCCTCTGAAAATCTCTCTTGAAAGGTGTTCCTCAAGCTTCTTCCCGTTTTGAAAAGATGAGAAATGGCTAAATTTTGCGAAGGCAAGAATTTATATGTTCTGCCCAGCGATTTCTGCATTTGCGGTCCCGCTTCTGCGGAACTAATGTCGCATCTGCGACTTTTCACTTAATGGCCAAACTTGTACCAATACTTAGAACACCTAAAACAACATCGAAACCTCGAATTAACCATGGATTCAAGCCTAAGAACCTTAAAATTTTCAAAATACGCTTTCGATCAAAAAGCCTATCAAACCTCGTCCGAATGACCTGAAATTTTGCACACACGTCACATTCAACATTACGGAACTACTCCAACTTCCAGAATTCCACTCCGACCCTTGGATCAAAATCTCACTATCGGACCGGAACTTTAAAAATTTAACTTTCGGCATTTCAAGTCTAATTTAGCTACGGATCTCTAAAACACAATCCGAACACGCCCCTAAGCCTGAAATCACCCAACGGAGCTAACAGAATCATCGGATTTCCATTCCAAGGCCGTCTTCACACTGTTCCAACTACAGTCAACTTTCTAACACTTAAGCTCTCATTTAGGGACTAAGTGTCCCAAAACTCTCCGAAACTCGACACCGAACATCCCGGCAAATCAAAATAACAGAATTAAACTTGGGGAAAGCAGTTAATAGGGGATAGGGGCGTTAATTATTAAGATGACCGACCGGGTCATCACATCCTCCTACACTTAAACATTTGTTCATTCTCGAACGAGCATAGAGACATACGTAAAGTAGTGAAAAGATGAGGGTAACAGCTGCGCATATCCTGCTCGGTCTCCCAGGTCACCTCCTCGAGCGGCTGGCCCCGCCACTGAACTTTCACGGGTGCAATGTTCTTTGACCTCAGCTTTCTAACCTGCCTTTGCAATATTGCCACTGGATCCTCAACATAAGATAGATCCTTGTCCAACTAGACTGAACTAAAATCCAACACATGCAACGGATCACCGTGATACCTCCAGAGCATTGAAACATGGAATATCGGATGAACTCCAGCCAAGCTGGGAGGTAAGGCAAGCTCATAAGTAACATCCCCAACACGCCTCAATATCTCAAAAGGGTCAATAAATATCGGACTCAACTTTTCCTTCTTCCCGAATCTCATAACCCCCTTCATAGGCGATACCCAAAGCAGAACCCGCTCTCCAACCATATAGGAAACATCACGAACCTTCCGGTCCGCGTAACTCTTCTGTCTGGACTAGGCTGTGCGGAGTCTATCCTGAATCACCTTAACCTTCTCCAAAGCATCCTAAACTAAGTCTGTAGCTGAGGATGGTTTGGGCCAACTCTGCACGGTCTCTATTTTCTTCGGATCTACTTGAATGCCCTCACTCGATACCACGTGGCCTAAAAATTCCACTGAATTCAACCATAACTCACATTTTGAGAACTTAGCATATAACTTCTTCTCTCTCAGAGTCTGAAGCACAGTCCTCAGGTGTTGCTCATGATCTTCCCGACTCCGGGGATACACCAGAATATCATCAATGATGAACAAGTCAAGATACGGCCGGAACACACTGCGCATCAAATGCATAAAGGCTAGTGTGGCATTGGTCAGCCCAAATGACATAACAAGGAACTCGTAATGACCATACCGAGTCCTGAAAGTAGTCTTCGGGATATCTGGCTCCCGAATCTTCAACTGATGGTAACTTGAGCATAAATCAATCTTAGAAAACACCTGTGCGCCCTGAAGCTGGTCAAACATATCATCAATACGAGGAAAGGGATAACGGTTCTTCATTGTAACCTTGTTCAACTGTCGATAATCAATACACATACGCATAGAACCATCCTTCTTCTTCACAAATAAGACAGAAGCACCCCAATATGATACACTGGCCGAATAAAACCCTTATCAAGCAGTTCCTGTAACTGATCCTTCAACTCTTTCAACTCAAGAGGAGCCATACGATACGGAGGAATAGAAATAGGCTGAGTGACCGGCAACAAATCAATGCCAAAATCAATATCTCTATCAGGCGGCATGCTTGGAAGATCAGCTGAAAACACATCGGGAAAATCCTGTACTACTGGGACTGAATCAACTGAAGGGGTATCAATACTGACATCTCTTACATATGTTAAGTAAGTGTCACACCCCTTCTCAACCATACGCTGAACTTTAAGAAAAGAAATAACTCTACTGGGAGTGTGATCTAAAGTACCCCTCCACTCAACATGCGGTACACCTGGCATAGCCAGCATCACGATTTGGCGTGATAATCAAGAATAGCATAAAGGGGCGACAACCAGTCCATACCCAAGATAATATCAAAATCTACCATACTGAGCAACAATAAATCGGCTTTGGTCTCAAAACCACTAAGAGCAACCAAACACGACCAATAGACGCGGTCCACAATAAGAGAATCTCCTACAGGAGTAGAAACATAAACAGGGGAACTCAAACAAATCCCAAGATACACCCAAATGTAGAGCAAAATAAGAAGACACATAAGAGTAAGTAGAGCCTAGATCGAATAAAACCGATGCATCTCTGTGGCAAACTAATATAATACCTATGATGACAGAATCGGAGGCAATAGCCTCGGAACGGGTAGGAAGGGCATAGTATCTAGCCTGGCCTCCCCCTCTAGGGTGACATCTACCTCCCCGACCTCCACCTCTAGCTGGATGAGCAGGTGGGGTAGAAACTGGAGCTGTAATCATAGCCTGAGAGCTCCGCGGGGCACGCTGTGGCTGAGAAGTCTGTGGAGGTGCACTCCTCCCAAGTTTAGGGCAATCCCTCACCACGTGGCATGTGTCACTACACTCAAAATAAGCTTTGGGAGGACATGGCAGCTGTGACTGGCTCAGACCAGGTCTGCTGGACTGACCACTGAAAGTACCCCGCACAGTAGGCGGCGCTAGAAATCGGAGGTGCATAATAAGGCTCCTGAGGCCTAGGAGGATCTGGAGCACTATTGGCTGTTGGAAGAGCTGAATGAATAGGACAACTCATATAACCCCTACCATGACAACCTGCAGCTAGGGTACGGGCACGAGAATAATGGCCTGACTCTCGAGACCTCTTGGCCTCCCTCTTCTCTCTCTCCCTAGCATGCATACCCTCAATCCTCCTAGCAATGCTTACCACCTGCTGATAAGAAATATCCATCTCCAACTCACGAGCCATGCTAGACTTGATGTTGGGAATAAGCCCCTCAATAAACCCGCGAACCCTCTTGCGAACAGTAGAAACAATGGCTGGTGCATGCCAAGCAAAACTGGTGTAACGGACAGCATACTCTGAGACAGTCATAGCACCCTGGGGAAAATGCTCAAACTCAGCGCGTCATGCGTCCTTGAGGGTCTGAGGAACATACTCTCTTAGGAACATATCTGAAAACTAAGTCCAAGTCAGTGAAGCAGCCTCAACCGGACTGTCTAACTCATAGTATGCCACCCCTCATAGGCGGCTCCTTGAAGCTGGAAAGTAGTGAAGGAAACCCCGCTTGATCCTGATATACCCATGGTACGGAGAATACGGTAACTGTCATCTAGAAATCACAGAGCATCCTTCGATGCTAGACCGCTGAATACAGGAGGCTTGTACTTCTTGAACCTCTCAAGCCTCAACTGCTCCTCCTCGGAAGTCGCTGCTCCATTCTCGGGTTGAGCTGGCACTGCAGGTGGCACAGGAATAATCTTAGGGACCTTCTCAACATGCACTCGCTGCTCAGGAGTGCGGGCGGCGGGAGTCTGTGCTCCTCCCCTGGCCTGAGATGTAGTTGCAGCAAGGGGAAGCAACCCTGCCTAAGCTAGAGTGGTGTACATGCTCATGAACTATGCCAGAGTCTCCTGAAGAGCTGGAGTAGTAGTAGCAGTAGGCGTGTCAGGTGCCTGGACTCCGGCTGGATCTACTGGTGGCACCTCAGCGGCAACTCGTGCATGTGCTCTGGCTGCACCACATGCACGTCCTCAGACTCTACCCCGGCCCTAGCCTCTGATGGCTGTAGTAGGAGGCGTGGGTGCATGATCATCTCGGGTAGCACATGTCCTCACCATCTATGAGAGAATAGAAGACAGAAGTTTAGAATTGTGATGTCAAAATATCGGACGATAAGGAAATCAAATGAAGTGGACTTTTCCTAACAGTTACATAGTACCAACTTGTCAAGACCTCGGTTCACCCTCCGTGAACCATCGTGACAGCAACTAGTCTCCACGACTAGGTAAGCCTAATTTGCAGAAGAAAACCAAAATATGCGGAAGTAAAACAATTTTTTTAACAGAAATAATGTAGTAACAGTGTTTAAATGTGTCGCTCGGCTTACACCATGTTTAACTCTCAATACTAATACAAATCCAAGACCTGAAAACCCACGAATCACAAGCTAACTACATATCTCTAACTCTGGAATGTCTAATAAGAACAAGAAAATACAGAAGTGCTAAATACTAAAAGCAGGAATAGAAAGGGACTTCTCAGTCTGCGGACATGGCAGATGTACCTCAAAGTCTCTAGAGCAGTCGCCTCCTCAAGGATGATATGGATGAGTAGCGGTACCTGGATCTGCACATGAAAAACATGCGCATAAGAGGCATTAGTACACTACAGCGATACTCAGTAAGTGTCAAGCCTAATCTCGGATGGGTGTGACGGGGAAGGTCAGGGCCCTACTAAGATTAAATAAATATAAAGATGACAGGGTAAGATAAGCAGTACAATTGAGAATCTATAGTAAGAATCTATACAGGATAATAAGAGTACAATAACGGAAATAGAGATGAAATCAAACCACAAGGAAGTACCACTCATAACAAGGATGATAACCGGGGATCTCTTGGTATTCTCAATATATGGTAGGGAGCTCTTGGTATCCCGAGAATCTATTGGTATCCTCAATATATGCTAGGGATTTATTGGTATCCCGAGGATCTCTTGGTATCCTCAATATATGCTAGGGATCTCTTGGTATTCCGAGGATCTCTTGGTATCCTCAATATATGCTAGGGATCTCATGGTATCCCGGGGATCTCTTGGTATCCTCAATATATGCTAGGGATATCTCGGTATCCTGAGGATCTCTTGGTATCCTCAATATATGTGCCAGGTATCTCTTGGTATCCCGCACCTCAGTTCAGATCATAAATATGTACAGGGGATCTCTCGGGATGTCGCCTCGTAATCCCAAAGTAAAAACACACCGCAGCAACACATGAATACCCAATTAAGCTAAATTTCGTACCAAGTAAATAGTTAATTCTAGCCTAACATGCTTCACGTAATGCAATTAAGGCAGTTCAAGCAAATAGGCAATTAAGTCAGCTAAACATGCTTTTTTAAACTAGCAACAGGCTAAATTCACAAGTAGAATAAAACAGGAAAAAGAACTCAATTGAAATACTTAAGGAAAAATCGGGTTTTCAACAATTAGCTCAAGTTCCCGCTCGTCACCTCATGTACATGGAATTTCAATTATCAAATATATCATATCCTAAGGGGAAGGTCCCCCACACAAGGTTAGACAAGCCATATACCTCGATCCGGCTCAAAATCAACTCGAAACCACGCTCTTGCCATGAGTACTAGACTTCAAATGGCCCAAATCTATTCAATTCAATTGCATAATGTAAATAACACTTCAAGTAACTGATTATACAATTAAATCTTAAGCTAATATGCGAAATTATGTAAAATAACCAAAATGCCCCTCCATCCCATGTCTCGGAATCGGGAAAAATTTATATTTTCAGAATCCTCACACTCTTACGAGTTCATCATACCAAAAGCATCAAAATCGGACCTCAAATGGCCCCTCAAATCATCACTCAAAGGCCTCCAATTAGACAAGCCCTAAACCCCCAATTACCACTGATTTTCCTTAATTTTTCATGTTTAAATTGATAAAAAATTATTCCAATAACGAGTTTAGGGACCAAAGATCTTACCCCAATGAACTCCTCTGAAAATCTCTTTTGAAAAGTGCTCCCCAAGCTTTTTCCCGTTTTGAAAATATGAGAAATGGCTAAATTTCGCGAAGGCAAGAATTTATATGTTCTGCCCAGTGATTTTCGCATTTGCGGCCCTGGGACCGCATCTGTGATCCCGCCTCTGCGGAACTAATGTTGCATCTGCGACTTTTCACATAATGGCCAATTTCCGCATCTGCGACTCCCAATCTGCAGATGCAGTACCGCTTCTGCGGAATTACCACCACCTCTGCAATTCCTGAAGAAGTTCCCAATTTCCACTTCTGCGGCGCCGCACCTGCGGAACCCAAACCGTAGGTGCGGTTATGACAGAACCAGCAGCTGAAGCTACAACTTAAATTCCAAAATCTTTCCATCAACCATCTGAATTCATCCCGAGACCTCCGAGACCTCAACCAAAAGCACCAACAAGTCATAAACAACTATCCAAACTTGTACCAATCCTTAGAACACCTAAAACAACATCGAAACCTCGAATTAACCATGGATTCAAGCCTAAGAACTCCAAAATTCTCAAAATACGCTTTCAATCAAAAAGCCTATCAAACCTCATCCGAATGACCTGAAGTTTTGCACGCACGTCACATTCAACACTACGGAACTACGCTAACTTCCGGAATTTCATTTCAACCTTCGGATCAAAATCTACCTATTGGACCGGAACTTCAAAAATTTAACTTTCGGCATTTCAAGCCTAATTTAGCTACGGACCTCCAAAACACAATCCGAACATGCCCCTAAGCCTGAAATCACCCAACGGAGCTAACGGAACCATCGGATTTCCATTCCAAGGCCATCTTCATACTGTTCCGACTACGATCAACTTTCTAACACTTAAGCTCTCATTTAGGGACTAAGTGTCCCAAAACTCTCCGAAACTCGACACCGAATATCCCGAAAAATCAAAATAGTAGAATTAAACTTGGGGAAAGCAGTTAATAGGGGATCAGGACATTAATTCTTAAGACAACTGGTTGGGTCGTCACAACCTGCTCATGACTCGTGAGACCTATGTAACCTAGGCTCTGATACCAACTTGCCACGACCCTAAAACTAATTCGGTTGTGATGGCGCCTATCGTGAAATTAGGCCAGTCGACACAACTCCCGAACTAACCATTAATCAATAAAATCATTTTAAACCTTTAATTAATCAAATATCTCATAATGTAAGCATAAATGAACAGTGCGGAATAAATACACAAGCCCAACATCGGGGTTGCACAAGTCACGAGCATCTACTAAGGTCTGAAAATATACTAAAACAATCTAAGGAATACAAGAGGGAGAAGAACATGGTTGCGAATGTCGGGGAGCTACCTTGCTAACTCCAATGACTCTACCGCTGAGCAATCAACACCCGCTACCAGGTTCAGAAATACATGAATGTACACACAAGGTGCAGGGAGTAATGTGAGTACGCAAACTCATTAAGTAATAAAAGTAAATGAAAGCTAAGCAGTAAGAAAACACGTAAACCATGCCAAAATGCTACAACAAATGTAGGACATTTCCAACACAGTACATAAATCATTTACTTCATCAATCAAGCTCAGTTTCAATAATCTACGAAGCCACGTTCGTCATCTAGCGCGTGCATCACCTCAAAGTAGCACAACGATGTGAAATCTAGGGTTTCATACCCTCAAGACAACATGTACAATCATTACATACCTCTACGCGGTTCAAACTCTAGCCCGCGGTGCCTTTGCCTCTCTAATCGGTCTCCGGATGCTACAAATCTAACCAAAAATAGATTTATACCATCAAAATATGCTAAGGGAATAAATCTCACTCGAAAATAACCATTTTAGATCAAAAATCCCAAAATTGGCCAAACCCGACCCCTGGGCCCACATCTTGGAATCCAATAAAAATTACACCAATAGAATCCTTATCCTCCCACGAGTCTACCCATAACTAATTCATCAAAATCCGACCTCAATTGCCCATTCAAATTCCCAAAATAATTCTCAAACTTTTCTTCCATTTTTTCCTAATTTCCACTCTAATTTCTCAAATTAAATGATGAAATTCAAGACTAAATCATGAAATTAAACCAAATATGAGTGAAGAATACTTACCCCAGTTACTCCACTGAAAATTTCTTCAAATTTCACCTTCTCCCTCTCTAATGAAAATTTCGAAATTATGGACCAAACTCTCGTTTTTAGAACTTAATATCTGCCCAGATATTTTCTTTATCGTGAACGCGGCAGTAGCCTCGCGTTCACAAAGTACAAAGATTCTCTAACCAAATTCTCTCCTTCGCGAACATGAGGGCCCACCTGCGAATGCGAAGACCACACAGCTCGACCATACGCGAACGTGATCCCCTGGTCGCGAATGCATAGCTTGATCTCATGAACCTTCGCGAGCGCGGGACCTGCATCGCGAATGCAAAGAAAATCCTGCATCCTCACTCAACAACCCTTCGCGAACGCGAGGGCCTATCGTGAATGCGAAGAAGGGTTTTCTGCAACAAAAACACCAGCAAAAATCTGCAACTCTCAAAACCAAGATTTGGTTCATTAACCACCCAAAACTCACCCGAGCCCCTCGGAACCTCAACCAAACATGCCAACACATCCCATAAACCTTATTCAAACTTGTTCCAACCTTCGAAATGCTCAAAACAACATCAAACCTCAAATCACCCTCGGATTCAAGCTTAAGAATTCCAAAACTTCCAAATTCCGCTTTCGATCAAAAAGTCTATCAAGCCTCGTCCGAATGACCTAAACTTTTGCAAAAACATCACAAATAATACAAGGGACCTACTCCAATTTATGGAATTCTATTCCGACCCCGATATCAAATTTTCACTACCAACCAGAAAATGCCAAATTTTTAATTTCGCCAATTCAAGACAAAACCTTCCACGGACCTCCAAAATACATTCCAATAATGCTTCCAAGTCCCAAATCACCTAATAGAGTTAATCAAATCATAAAAATTCCAATCCGAAATCATATACTAACAAGTCAAAACTTGGTCAAACCTTTCAAATTTTAAGCTTCAAACTAAGAACTATTCTTCTAAATTTATTCTGATTACCCTGAAACCCAAAATCGATGATTTACATAAGTCATAATACATCACACGGGGCTAGCCATGCCCAAGAATTAGTGAGCAAAGTGAAAACGCTCAAAACGACTGGTCGAGTCGTTATAAATATATAAAAAATAATAGTACGAGCATGGACTAACCCTATGGGAGAAATAGTAAGAAGCATCTGCGATCCACTGGTACTACTACATTCAACTTCGCCTATTAGGTTGCTTTGAGAAGATGTACCCTTGCCTATTGTGTTGCTCTGATTAGGTATAATTGGAGATGGTTCCAAATTAATGGGCGGGATACTACCATGGCCTTATGTTTGAACTTGGTTGATTTGATCTGGTCCACCGGAGGAACTGGTGCCACCTTGTTGAGGACTAGTTGTGGGAAAGGGAACAATAGGCATGTTTTCACGAGTAGCATAACTACCCCTAACTGAAGATTTGCTTACACGACCTGCACTACCTCGGCCTCTCCCTCGATCCATATCTACAAAATATATTTTATAAAGAAGGATGTGATACAATGCATACCTAAATGTATTATTCATCTAAAATTCATTAGCAAACAACAGATTCAATCAGTTTCTTCTTTTTTTGCAAAGTCAATATGCTAGATATTATTTCAAGTATTTTATGGCTACATGTCCCCTTCTTTTAATTTAAAAAATTGAATATAATCTTGAAGCGGAGTAAAAACTTGAGTCCTAAAGTTTTCTCTTGTTTAATTTTAAAAGGAATGGATACAGCTTTCAGACATGAACATCACTATAACAGAACATGAAACAATCCGAATAAGAGCAAAGATAAATAAACTGTAAGGAACTCGCCTTTCTTCAGGAAACAATCAGTTGTGAAGTTTTTTTTTCTTCAGCTGAGTGTTTACATCAGCTAAAAGGAACTCGCCTTTCTTCACAACAAATGAGGTAATGGCCTGAAAAGTGAGACATAACAACGATACATTTATTATGAACTTTAACCATCATTTCATAATAGTACTTATTGTAGAAATACCGTCGAGATAGATAACAAAGAACTTTAAAGTGTGAATCCGTCTTTCACTTCCACTGAAAAATCCTGAAGGAATATTTCAAAGAAGTTGCCTTCAATCTCATCATGTTTGTGAGATAAATCATAATAATTTCAGATACAATATCTAACTTGAAAGAGACTAGAGTAAATGTGTATCAACAAGCCATTGAAGCATGAAAATCATATTAATTTAATCTACAATAATTAGAACAATAAAAGATTACAACAAAAAATAAGTAAATACAAGCCATGAATAGAATCTCAAATAATAACCTGGCAATATAGAGTACCTTTTAACGCCCCCATGCTATGAACATACTCAAAAATTAAAAAAAACAGTATTGAAGCTCATTGAAGAGCAAATAATTTAGCAAAAAATCGTTTGAAGGTATCCGTCATATTAATTGAAGTGTTCCAAATCAAAACTGAAACGGTCAATATTTTCGCATGCAAAAACCACTAGAACCTTAGTTTCTACACCTGGCATATATCTTCTCATTTTTGTAAATTTTAAGAACACCAACTACATCGTATTAATATGTAGAGGATTGACATAATTAATCGATTGACGAATTAATTTTGTTAATATCACAACTACTAAAAGAAATAAAATTGAAGCAAACTTACAGCATCGGTAGAACCAAATCAAGAAAATTGAAGGAAGTATAAATTTACCTGCTATATATCACATAGCCTAAATCTAACTTAGAATTGAACTATGATCTAAATTAACAAACAGAATACCAGATCCAGAAGATTAAAGTAGCATTATTACCTTATCCAAAAGTAAATAAGCTATTGTCAAATTAAACAAAATTGCTAGAACCAAAAAGTATTTCAACACAGCCATACAACAACTATAACTCAATCCTAAAATAGCTGGGGTCCACTATGTAATCCTCCAAATCAAAAGATTAACATAGAGAATACTAGATCCAGAAGGTTAAAGCAGTATTCAAAGCAGCCATCAAATTCTGTACAAGTGGTAGAACTAAAAAGTGTATATAAATCGGGGACGAACATCGTACATCTGCACCGCCCAGGGTATACGCTTCCTCTCCTCTATCTAGTGATAGAATTCTGCCGCTTCTACGAAGTGTAACCGGATCAGCTTTCACCATACGTGTACAAACTCTTCCTCATGCTGCTCAAGTATGTAGAGCTCGCCGGTCGAGAGGTCACTCTGTGGCATATGCTTAATATTTTTTTCCCTCAACTTTTTCAAGGCATGATGATCCACATGTGCCACCGAGGAACAAAGAGTTTAGTGGTAAAGATGGACGACAAGGCTAATCGCCATTTTAGGGAAAGCTATTTCTATGTACGGACCGAGCACCTTGAGGCAGACCTAGCAGGGTTTCCTGAGACATGTAACTTCACACGTATGTTTTCCTTTGTTTATTTTGTGACTCCTCTCGAGGTAGTGGCCGACCATTCCTCTTTAGTTGGCATTGCTAACTTGTTTTTCGCTTTCGCAGCTGAGATATTACCTCCCCCTCCAGTTGACAACATCCGCAAATGGGTAAATTCTATTATTCTCCATACAGTGGGGGTCTGTAAGTGGGCGTCCTTCTATGAGAGATATGGGCATAAGCCCCTCACTGGTGAGTCAGCTCGTCGCATTTCCTTATTTTTGCCTTGTAATTTGATATTGTCATTATATAATCGTTTTTCTTTGTTGATAGGGAGAGTGCGAAGGACGAGGGCTCCTCCGCTCATATTTCGTCAATCGGTGCCTTCTACCCGGCCCATACCGAGGTCTGCTGCACGGCCTATACCGAGAGCTACTCAATCTGCACCTGCGGCCGGGGCTATGTGCATGGAAATTACTCCATAACCTGAGACTCTGGCTCATGTAGTCCGCTCAACGGGCAAATCCTCCCGTGCTAATAGCGGATATGGTCCATCGAAGAGATGATGAGTGGAGTCTGAAGTGGCTCCTTTAGCCGAAGCATCTTTGGCAGGAGACCCTCCCTTGCCGGTGTCTAAAATTGGTAGTGATGCTAACCCGGCCGCAGAGACAAACCAGGTGGTAAAGGCCAACTCGGGGGTAGAGGCTTCGGTTGTTGTGAACGATCAACAAGCTATTACAATGGGCAGACGAGGTCCCAAGGCTGCTATTGCTTTTTTGGGCGGCCCTTCATCATCCGGACCGAATCGCGCTTCTTCTTCAGTCGCAGAGAGGGGAAAGGGTGTCGTGGTCGATGACTACGAGTCTTACTCCGACCTTGATCTTGATGATATCAGGATGTTCGAGGAGGGCTTTACCTGTACTATGGTAAGAGCAGGAGGTCCTTCCCATATACTTGAGATTCCATGGGATCTCAATCTTATGCGGGACACGGAGGGTTTGGTGTCGCAGTTCGACCTTATATGCTCTACCGCAGAATGTGAGACTCTTCGAGACGTTAGTAACATCGAATTATGGCATGGAGTGGCCGTTATGTGCCTGAGGGTAAGTTTCTCCTCTTTGTTTTTTGTCCCCATTTTGTTTTTGGCGGCCTTGGCCTTCACCGACTTTTTACTTTGCTTTCAGTCTTACATGCTGGAGATCAAGAGTGCTCAGAGGGCTGAGACTCGGGCCAAGATTTTTCTGATGATGCTGGAAAAGTATCGGCGCTACCGCAACAAATGTCGTGAGATGTATGAGCGGCTCATGGCGAGCACAAGCAATAAATCTCTCGGATAGGAGCTGGATAAGAGGGATCAGGAGCTGATGCAGTCTATTCGCAAGAGAAGTGAGCTCGAGGAGCTACTTCGTGCAAAGGATGAAGAACTTGAGTTGGGAAAAGGGTTGTTGCAGAGTGTGAGCATCTTCAGGCGAAGGTGTTGTCTTGTAGTCTGAACTTGATCAAAATGCCTCCAGAGTGGAAGCTTTGAGTGCTGAGTGGATGGGGAAGTTGGCCGAGCTGGAGAAGAAAGTGTTCGAGTTGGAGAAGGCCGAAAACGCTTGGGCATCGGCTTCGGCAAGGGCGGCAGCATTAGAGGACACTATTTGTGTCCTCCAATCTGAGCAAGAATCTGAAAGGGAAACGACCACACAAAGGGAGATGAGGCTCGAAGAGCGCGTTGGCGAAATTGACCGGAAAGCTTCGAACTTGGGAGATTGAGTCGCTGTCCTCGAGGCTGAAAAGGCAGAATTGTTAGCCCAAGTTGAAACTCACTCTGCCGTGGTTCCTCACCACTTGCATGAGCTTTGGGTTCATTCCAATCCCAATGATACGTATACAAGAGTTTTTGGGAGGGGGCAATGTTTCTGAGGCTGCTTTATAAGCAGCCCGGGCAAAGGCACGAGAGGCTCGTGCCAACTACGGCTATGACCCTGCGACACCGGAGGTCGAAGAAGATGTTAATGCTGAGGAGGAATTTTCTGAAGACCATGATAGGGAGAACGGCGGTGATGATGCCGAGTCAAAAGTTGTTGTTGCTTTAGTATATTATTATTATTATTATTGCTCATTTTTGTCTCTTTTTTTTATCAGGTCTACTTTGGCCTTGTGTAAGGTGTGGTCGTTGTGCACGCATATATAAATAAAAGAGTTGTTCTGCCTTTGTATATCCTTTGATTTTCTTTCCCTTCCCCTTGCTCGTTACATCTTTTTATTTTGGCGTAGACTTTCGGATTTTTGTATGGCGAGTCCCTGGTCTTTTTAATTTTGGGAATCCGAACTTCACCAGACCGAGCAGGATCTCATCGTGCGAGTCTGAATTGAGCTACTTCGGACTTACTCATTCGGGCGATATTGGATTTTGATTTGTCGCTTTAGGCGGAATCATTTTTTATTCGACCAAGGTAGAATTCGGATTTGCCGTTTTGGGCAAAGTCAGTTTCAATTTGAACATTCGAGTGGGATTGAGTCGACTTACTGATTTAGGCTAAGTCAACTTTTTCATATGCGTTCGAGCGGGGTCGAACTTGGAGCGATGTCAATTTCTGACCTATTTGAACAAGTTCAAAAGAACTTTTTTTTACGATGGCCAGTGGCCATAAAGGTGTTATTTCGAGTAACATCGAAATAGTAACCCATTCGGTTTGGCGAAGGTCATTGGCCACGAGGGCGTCATTTTGAACTAGGGTTGAAATGTTAATCCGTTGTGATTCGAGCAAGGTTAAATCCTTCTTTTGGCGATGGCCTTTGGCCGTGGGGGTGTCATTTCGAACTAAGGTCGAAATGTTTACCCGTTGTAATTTGAGCGAGGTTGAATCCTTCTTTTGGCGATGGCCTTTGATAGTAGGGGTGTCATTTCGAAAGGTCGAAGATTTATCCTGCTGTGATTCGAGTGATGTAGAATCTTCCTTTTTTGGGGATGGCCTTTGGCCGTAGGGGTGTCATTTCAAAAGGTTGAAGCGTTAACCCGCTGTGATTCGAGCGATGTCGAATCTTCCTTTTGGCGATGACCTTTGGCCGTAGGGGTGTCATTTTGAACTAAGGTCGAAATGTTAACCCGTTGTGATTTGAGGGAGGTCGAATCTTCCTTTTGGCGATGGCCTTTGGGCGTAGGGGTGTCATTTCGAACTAAGGTCAAAACGTTAACCCATTGTACTTCGAGTGACGTCGAATTCTTCTTTTTGGCGATGGTCTTTGGCCGTAAGGGTGTCATTTCGAAATAAGGTCGAAACATTAACCCGTTGTACTTCGAGCAATGTCGAATTCTTCTTTCTGGTGATGGCATTTGGCCATAGAGGTGTCATTTCGAACTAAGGTCCAAATGTTAACACGTCGTTTCACTATCAGATTTTGGAGAATCACAGGTCACCGTAGTGTTTGTGCATACGTAGGGGTGAATCCTGGCATACTCGGTTTTGTTTTACTGGAGAATATAGGGTGTTCCCTGGGTGATTCCCAGTTTTGCTTAGCTTCTGCGTTTCCTGGTTGAGTCCCAACTTGCTTAATTTTGCTTACATTGGAGAATATGATGCATTTCCTGGGTGAGTCCTAGTTTGCATAATTTTGCTTGCATTTGAGAATACGATGTGTTTCCTGGGTGAGTCCCAGATTGCTTAATTTTGCTTGCATTAGAGAATACCTTGATGGGGATTACAGATGTCACGACCCCAAAACCAACCCGGTTGCGATGGCGCCTATCGTGAAACTAGGCCAACTAACTCATTTCCAAATAATCCATATTTTGTTCAAAACTTAACTAAAACCATGTTTTCAACTGAATTCCGATAAAAGATAACAAGTAAAATCAAAATAAGTGGAAAATACAAGTCCGACATCGGGTGTCACTAAGTCATGAGCAAAATACTACAATTGTTCGAAATAAAATAAGACTAGCATACTCTGAGGAATACCAACAAACACACTAAGAGGAAGATAAGGAAGAAGAAAGGTGGGACTGCGATTGCCAGGAAGCTACCTCGCTATCTCCAAGGGAAGTCCACAACAGAAATGATCAGCAACCGCTATCGTGGCCCGAGAAACCTGGATCTGCACATAAGGTACAGAGGGTAACGTGAGTACACCAACTCAGTAAGTAACAAGTCCAAACTATGGACTGATAGGTAGTGACGAACAAACCTTAACAGGTAATACAATTAAACTATACAAAAAAGTAAACATGCTTGCAGTTCAAGTAAAAACTCAACAGTAAATAAATATAGTCTGAACAGTACGGAGTATAAAGCTCAGGAAATCTCTATGTACCAATGCACAGATAGCATGATAAATTTTCCATGTACCCCCTCTCACAAGTGCTCAACCACTTGGTACTGTATATGGCCATCCGGCTCAGGGAAGATCCATCCCGGAATATATACACATCACTTACCGTAGTCATCCAGTACTGAGGAAGGCCATTCCAGCCCTATGGAGAAGATCCATCTCCAGGTATAAATACATCGGACAAAATCCATGTCCAGGGAAGATTCATCCCTCAATATCATCAATTGCGCTCACTGGATGTGTGATACAAACTCCGGAGGGGCTCCTACAGCCCAAGCGTTATCATACTCATCAACCTAACCGTTGCGGCGTGCAGCCCAATCCTATAACTGTCACTCACAATCAGGCTCTCGGCCTCACTCAGTCATCACTCTCCAGTCTCACACACACGGGCTCACAATTCCATGATACTAGCCCGAACAATGATATGATGTGCCAAATAACAATAATCAAGACTAAGGCATGATATAAAATGCATGAACAGTACTGAGTACATAATATCAATGAAGCTAATGATATAACAGCAAGAAACGACCTCTCGAGTCTCAACAATATCGGCGTGAAGCCTTAACATGATAATTAACATGATTTACAACTCATTAACTTAATCGCATAATCACAACACAGGTATCTACAAGAAATAGTCACTAAGAGGTGTCATGGAATGATCCAGGCCGCGATTCTCACAATGCATGCCCACACGCCCGTCACTTAGCATTTGCGTCACCTCAATAGTAATCATAGAACACATAGTTCGGGGTTTCGAACCCTCAGAACCAAATTTGGAAGCGTTACTTACCTCAAGCCAAGTGAAACTCTAGCCTGCGACGCCCTTGCCTCTCGATTTGGCCTCCAAATGCCCCGAATCTATCCAAAATCAATATATTATCATCAATATATGCTAAACGAATGAAACCCATACGAAAATTATCAAATTAACTCAAAAATCCAGAAATTGGCCAAACCCGACCCCCAGGCCTACATCTCGAAATTCGATAAAAATCACATCACAAGAATCCTCGTCCTCCAATTTCAAGCCCTAATCCCTCAATTTTTAATCGTTAAATCAAACAAATTTCATGTCTAATTAGTTAGAAATAACCATAGAATCGAGTATTGAGTTCACAAATCTTACCTCTAAGAGAAACCCCTTGAATCTCTCTTCATATCCTCTCAAGAAGCTTCAAAGCCGTTCAAAATGGTGAGAAAAGAGTCGAAAATTGCGAAGGCCACTATTAATACTTACTTCCCAGATGCTCGAATGTGGTCAAAGCCTCGCGTTCGCGAAGCATAAAAATTCCACTGCTCAATTTTCCTCTTTCGCGAACGCGAGTACACTCTCGCGAACGCATAGCTTCATCTGTCAGACCCTTCGCGAACCTGTGTCCTCTACGCGAACGCGTAGAAGAAATCCTTTGGGGTCCAGTTGATCCATCTTTCCTCTTAGCGAGCGTGTTGAACTCCTCGCATTCGCAATGTTTCCACTGGCCATACCTTCGCGAACGTGAGCTCCCCTTCGTGAATGCTGATAAGAAATCTCTGCAACAAAAATACCAGAAAATCTACTATCCTTCCAAAGTCCAAAATGATCCGTTAACCTCCCGAAACTCACCCGAGGCCCTCAAGATCTCAACCAAACATGCCAACACATCCCATAACATCAGTCAAACTTGTTCCAACATTCGGAACACTCAAAACAGCATCAAAACATTAAATCATCATCGGATTCAAGCCTAAGGATTTCCAAACTTCCGATTTCCGTAATCGATGCAAAACCCTATCAAACCTCATCCGAATTACCTGAAATTTTGCACAACATCAAAAATGACATAATGGACCCACTTCAACTTCCGGAGTTCCAATCCGACCTCTATATCAAAATTTCCACGGCCGACCGGAAAATGCCAAATTTCTAATTTCGCCAATTCAAGCCTAAATCCTCCACGGACCTCCAAAATACATTCTGATCTCGCTCCTAAGTCCCAAATGACCTAACGAAGCTATCTGAACCATCAAAATTCACATCCGAGACCTTTTTCACATAAGTCAACATCTGGTTGACTTTTCCAACTTAAGCTTACTCAAAAGAGACTAAGTGTCTCATGCCTCTCTAAAACCACTTCGAACCCGAACCAACCAACCCGATACTACATAATACAGTTGAACAAGACATAAAGAAGCAGAAATGGAGGAAACAGGGTTGAAATTTATAAAATGACCGGTCGGGTCGTTACATCCTCCCCCTCTTAAACAAATTTACCGGACCTATTGTCAGGACCCAAAACTCAAACTTATCGTGATGGCGCCATCAATAAAACTAGGCAAGCTGACTTCCACAATACTACCATAATTCATTAGAATCTATGCCAAATGACATCATGTATTGCAGAATTTCATAAAAGAAGACAAGAGTTGATCTCGAAAATAGAAATGCGGAAAATAAAGCCCCAAACATCGGGGTGTCACTGAGTCATGAGAAACTACAAAAAACTGTTCTGATAATAACAAGCTTGACATAGTTTGAGAAAAATCCAATTTACAAACTACGAGAAGATAGAGAGGAAGAAAGCAGGGTTGCAGTCGCCAGGCATCTATCTACCTTACTAACTCCGATGATCAGCAACAGGAAATATCAACAGCCGCTACCTTTCCCAGAGATACCTGGATCTAGACACAAGGTACAGAGGGTAATGTGAGTACACCAACTCAGTAAGAAACAAGTCTAAACTATAGACTAATAGGTAGTGACAAACTTAACCTCAATAGGTAAACATAAATAAACTGTACAGAAAAGCAGGCATGCTTTCAATTCGAGTAGTCAGCTCAAGCAGTAAAGTAAATACAGATTTGGATAATGTGAGATATATAGTTAAGTTAACCTCTACGTGCCAATGCAGAAAATTTATGAAATACACCATCTACTCCCACTCTCAAGTGCTCAACCACTCGGTACTGTATATGGTCTTCCGGCCCAGGAAAGATCCATCCTGGAATATATACACATCACTGACAAGAGTCACTCAGTATCGAGGAAGGCCATTCCATCCCTGTGGAGAAGATCCATCTCTAGGTATCAATACTTCGAACAAGATCCATGTCTAGGGAAGATCTATCCCTCAATAATATCATTTGGGCCCACTGTGGGTGTGCAGACTTCGAAGGGGCTCCTACGGCCCAAGCGCTATCATAATCAATATAACTGTCACGGTGTGCAGCCCAACCCCATAACTGTCATTCATAATCAGGATCTCGGCCTCACTCAGTCATCACTCTCTAGTCTTACCCAAGGGCTCACAATGTCATGGAAACTAGCCTGGAAACAATGATATGTTAAGCCAATAATAACAATTGAGACTGAGATATGATATGAAATGCATGAATATGACTGAGTACAAAATAACAGTGAAATTGGTGAAATGATAGCAAGAACGACCACTAGAGGTCCCAACAGTATTGGCATGAAGCCCTAACATGATCTCTAGCATGTTTTGCAGCTCAATTATTTATCACATATTGAAAACGTGAATATTAATAAGAAAAAGTCATTAAACGGTGCCATGGAATGAACCAGGTCACGATTATCACGGTGCATGCTCCATGCCCGTCACTTGCCATGTGCATCACCTCAATACTAATCACATAGCACGTAGTTCGGGGTTTCAAACCCTCAGAACCAAGTTTTGAAGCGTTACTTACCTTAAACCATGCCAAAATCCTACTCCACGACGCCCTTGCCTCTCAAATCGGCCTCCAAAGGTCCTGAATCTAGCCAAAAGCAATACAATGCAATCAATATAGGCCAAGGAACCAACTCCACAAGAAAACCTGCTTAATTGGACACAAATCCAGAAATTCACTCAACCCTGGCCCTCGGGCCCACGTCTCGGAATTCGACAAAAGTCACAAAACTAGAAAGCCCATTCACTCACGAGTCTACCCATACCAATTTCATAAAAATCCGACATCATTTGGTCTCTCAAATTCCCAAATTACTCTCTCCAAAATCCCAAGCCCTAACCCCCACTTTTCACTTCAAAACTCCACTAATTAGGTGAGAAATCAACAGTAAAACACCATAGCTAATGATAATAGTTCCAAGCAACTTACCTCAGTGATAAAACTCGAATCCCCATCAAAAATCTCCTCAAAAGCTCCAAAGTCCGTGTTAAAAATGGTGGAAATGAGCAAAAATTTGCGAAGTCTTCTATTTATAGGTTCTGCCCAAGCTTTCCGCACCTGCAGCTCAATAAGCGCACATGTGGTGCCACTTCTGTGCAACAACCTCCGCATCTGCGGAAAATTACTTAAAATCTATGGACCGCTTCTGCGCCTCTAGATCGCATCTGCGATCATTGCAGGTGCGGAACTAACATCGCACCTGTGGACCATCACACGCACCTGCGCCCTCTCTTCCATTTCTGCGACCATCGCAGGTAAGGCAAACCCCTCGCACCAGTGGTATCTGCCAGCCCCTCTTCCTTTTGCTTCTGCAGTCATATTCCCGCTTCTAGGGCTCGCACCTGCGGCTCCCACTCCACAGGTGCGGTTATGATAGATGAGTTCCAACTTGAGCAACTCTTCCAATTTCCAAACTCTTTGTTAACTATCCGAAATCATCTTGAGCCCTTTGGTACCTCAACCAAATATACCAATAAGTCATATATCAACATTCAAACTTAATGGAACCTTCGAATTACCCAAAACAATATCAACACCAAATTACCCTCGGATTCAAGCCTAAGAACTTCTAAACTTCTAAATTCCGCAAACGACGCCGAAACCTATCAAATCACATCTGAATGACTTCAAATTTTACACACACGTCACAAATTATACCACGAACCTTATCCAACTTCTGGAAATCCATTCCGACCCCGATATCAAATTTTCCACTGGCGACCAAAATCGCCAAATTTCCAACTTTTGCCAATTCACGCCAAAATCTACTACGGACCTCCGAAACACATTCCGGACGCGCTCCTAAGGCCAAAATCACCTATCGGAGCTAACAGAATCATCAGAATTCAAATCTGAGATCGTTTACATATAAGGCAACATCCTATTGACCCAACATATCATAAAATAGCTGAAGATCACAAAAAGAAGTAGAAATGGGGATACAACTCCAGAAACGACCGGTCGGGTCGTTATATCCTCCCCCTCTTAAACAAACATTCATCCTCGAACGAGTCAAGAAACATACATGAAGTCTCAAATAGGTGTGGATATCTGCTCTACATCTCCCGCTAGGTCTCCCAAGTAGCCTCCTCCACATGTTGACCTCTCCACTGCACTTTAACTGAAGTTATATTCTTCCGAAGCATAAAAACATGAAATACCGGATGGTCACTCAATAAGTTGGGTGGCAAATCAAGCTCATAGGCCACCTCCCCAATCCTCCGAAGCACCTCAAATAGTCTAATAAACCGAGGGCTCAACTTGCCCTTCTTTCCAAATCTCATAACACCCTTCATGGGTGAAACCTTCAATACAACCTTCTCCCCAACCATGTAAGACACATCACAGACCTTTCTATCAGCATAACTCTTTTGTCTTGACTAAGCTGTGCGAAGCTGCTCCTGAATCACTTTCACCTTGTTCAATGCATCCTGAACCAAGTCTGTACCCAAAAGCCTAGTCTTACCCGGCTCAAACCAACCCACTAGAGATTTACACCACCTCGCATGTAAAGCCTCATACGGAGCCACCTAAATACTTGACTGATAACTGTTGTTGGAAGCAAACTCCGTGATTGGCAGAAACTGGTCTCATGAACCCCCAAAATCAATGACCCAAGCGCGTAGCATCTCCTCCAATATCTGAATAATGTGCTCGGACTACCCGTCCGTATGAGGGTGAAAAGTTGTGTTCAACAAAACCTAAGTACCCAACTCTCATTGCATGGCCCTCCAAAACTACGAAGTGAGATAAGTACCTGAAATGATGGAAACTGGGACACCATGCAAGCGAACAATCTCTCGGATATAAATCTTTGCTAACCGCTCTGAAGAATAGATAGTATACACAGGAATGAAGTGTGCGAACTTGGTCAGTCGATCCACAATCACCCAAATAGCATCGAACTTCTTCAAAATCTATGGGAGCCCAACTATAAAGTCCATGGTGATGCTCTCCCACTTCCAATCTAGAATATCTATATGCTGAAGCAAGCCACCCGGTCTCTGATGCTCATATTTCACTTGTTGACAATTGAGACACCGAGCTACAAATCCCACAATCCTTTTTCATTCTTATCCATCAATAATGCTATCTCAAATCCTGATACATCTTCGAGGCACCCAGATGGATGGAATACCGCGAGCTATGGGCCTCCTCCAGAATCAACTCCCGAAACCCATCTACATTGGGCACATATATACGGCCCTACATCCTCAATACCCCATCATCACCAATAGTCACATCTCTGGCATCGTCGTGCTGAACTCTATCCTTAAGGACAAGCAAATGAGGATCATCATAGTGGCTCTCTCTGATGCGATCAAACAAGAAAGACCGAGAAACCATACAAGCTAAGACCCGACTGGGCTCCGAAATATCCAACATCACAAACCGATTGGCCAAGGCCTGAGCATCAACTGCAAGAGACCTCTCCCCAACGGGAATATATGCCAAACTGCCCATACTCACCGCCTTCCTACTCAAGGCAACGGCCACTACATTGGCCTTCCCCGGATGGTACAAGATAGTGAAATCATAGTCCTTTAGCAGCTCCAACCATATCCGCTGCCTCAAATTGAGATCCTTCTGCTTGAACAAGTGTTGGAGGCTACGATGATCAGTAAACATCTCACAAGACACACCATACAGATAATGCCTCCAAATTCAATGCGTGAACAATGGTAGTTAACTCAAAATCATGGACAAGGTAGTTCTTCTCATGGGGCTTCAACTGACAAGAAGCATAAGCAATCACTCTACCCTCCTACATCAACACACACCTGTAGACATGTGATTTTTGACCCTCCCCAAGATTTTTTATACTTTAGCATGTAAATATTTAATTTAGGTCTAATATCGTTATTTCAACTAATTTTGACTCTTTTACTTTATTTTATTACAAGAAAATAAAAATTATAAAAATATTTTATTTTATGTACCTTTCATAAAGTAAAAAAAATTCAAAAATAGTACCTTGTATAATCTTAAAAAATACAAAAATATATAATAGTTTCATGTTTTAATATAGTTTAGTTTAATTAATTAGAATTTATTTTTTGCATCATGTAGTATAGTTATCTTATATTAAAGAAATTTAGCTATGGTTTTGAATAATAATTTTGGAATTTTCTTAGCCCACAATGGAGACACAAAAAGACATGGTCCAACCCAATTACCCTTAGCTCATTCTTCCCAACCAATTAGCCCATTTAAGTGCAAGATTTAATCCTAGTCATCTATTTCCTTCTAATCCAATGGTCATCATCTCTTCCCACTTCCATATAAAATATCCAATTATAGAAAACCTACCCTAAGTTTTCAATCCCAACAACCTAGAGACAGCTACTCCCAAGCTGGAGCCGTTTTCCAATTAAAGATTCTCTATTGGGATACAAAGAACAAATCAATGTGAAAAATAAAACTTGAAATTGACAACAGTGTGCCAAGCTCCAGCAAAATTCCCCGAGATTTAACATAGGCGTCATTATCTGGTGCTGGATTGTCCATTGTAGCAGCGTTTTCCATGATGTTTCTCTTTGGAATGGAACTAAATAGATGTTTGACAGTGACCACCACTACATCCGTTATTGTTGATAAGAGTTTTGATGTGGAGTTCTTACAAATTAATTTTAATATGAGCTTTTGGTGTGACATCTCTTCTTAACTGTAATCAAGCATTCAAATTGCTTTTTGACAAATCACATGAGATACTCGTATTAGCCACTGTGAGGGATTAGTTGTTATTTGTTAATTTGGGATGGAGTTTCGTTTGAGCTGAGGTTGATTCTGATTCTTAATTTTCGTTCTCATTTTATTGTGTTATGATAGCTCGGTGTGCGTGTTGGTTGATTTGTGATTAGCATGTCTTAGTTTTCATTTAAATTGTTTTAATTAGTTTTTATTTCGATTATGAAACATGTAGTCTTGGGTTCTTGAATAAATACTTTTAATTGGGTAGATAAAAATTGAAGTTGGTTCTTTCTTGACAAGGAATAAGAATGGGCCATAAGGTGTGTCTTGAACTATAAAGAATCTAGGCCAAGTAATAGATCATGTTAGCTAGCCCTTGGCCCCAATAATATCTTGTTCATAAATTTGGCCTTATAACAATCTCAAAGATTAGGAAAATAATTCAAATGTGTGGCTTGTTTTAGGCGCGCTAGTTAATAATTTACCTTCCTAAACTCGGGTGTGCATTTCATGTGACCCAAATCCAAATCTCAACAACTTTAAATTAAATGTGTCGTGGACCGCGGGTGCATTTCATGTGACGTGGTTCAAGATGTGTTTTAGATAACGTTGAATCTTCCTAAAATTAATTAAAGGCGGCTAATAAGTTAAAAATGTACCATAGGCTAAAACATGTATTAAAATCAGATAATAGGCCAATTATGATAGTTTAGCGACCGTGCTAGAACCACGGAACTCGGGAATGCCTAACACCTTCTCCCGGGGTAACAGAATTCCTTACCCGGATTTCTGGTTCGAGGACTGTAATACAGAGTCAATTTTTTCCTCAATTCGGGATTTGAATCAGTGACTTGGGACACCATAAATTATCCCAAGTGGTGACTCTGAATTTTAAATAAATAATCCCGTTTCGGTTGTCACTTAAATTGGAAAAAACTCTCATATACTCCCTTCCCGGGGGTAGGTAAAAGGAGGTGTGACAGCTCTGGCGACTCTGCTGGGGAAATTTGTTTGGACTGATTTTGGCTTTTAAATGGCCCAAGTTCCGAATTTAAACCCAATTAATTAAACTCCTTATTTTCTTTTCTTTTATTTTCTTTAATTAAAAAAATCATAGAAATTAAAATTCTAGATTATCTAAAAATGTAAAATTAAACTAATTATAAAAATTGTAAACATTACTTAATTCTAAATTAAAAGAGGAAAATCAATAAACTAAAAGTAAAAGACAAAAAATGTAAAAATGAGCTATTATTGTGATTTTCAACTTTTATAAAACAAGTAACTACCAATTAATCCTAAAAAATGTAAAAATAAAGCCTAAATGCCATGAGTGATATTTTTTGGGTATTATAAAACTTAAACATGCACAAAATGCAAATATTAAAAAAAATCTACAAATATTTCCTAAAATGTCAAATAATTAACAAAAAATCTATTTTCTTGGGATTTTATAGGAGTATTTCATATAGGGCAAAAATCACGTGCTCACAACTGCCCCTTTTTGCTAGGAGACACGAAGGGTTTTCGGGCAAAGATAAAATGAGAAATTACGAGGGATTTTTGCCCATTTGAAACTCCATGAGAAGCATTTTTTTGGAAAAAATCTGACCGAACCTTGCTTCGGAGGTTGCCTACATATCCTTGGCTATAAAGGAATCAGGCTAGTGTAGTTCTGAAAGTTTTGGTAGCTGGGGATACCAAGAAGCTGTGATTTTGCTACTGTTGCTGTCGTTTTTGCTTGCTGAGCTCCTTATTACACCAAAACAAAAAATAAAAAAAACTAAGCTAGCTTCATGTTCATATAGGGCATAAATATAAGGGTGTTTTTCCAATCAAAGGACAATCGAAACGAGATTTATTTAAAGATTTAGAGTCGCCACCTGAAATAATTTACGGTGTTCCAAGTTACCGGTTGAATCCCGAATCGAGAAAAATATGACTCTGTTTAACAGTCCGCGAACCAGAAACCCGAGTAAGGAATTCTGTTAACTCGGGAGAAGGTATTAGGCATTCCTGAGTTCCATTGTTCTAGCACGGTCGCTTAAACTATTATAATTGGCCTATTATCTGATTTTATTACATGTTTAACCCATGGTACGATTTTAACTTATTAAACCGCTTTTAATCAATTTTAAAGAAGATTGAACGTCGTTTAAAACACGTCTTTGGATCGTGCCACATAAAATGCACCCGCAATCCTAAATATAATTTATTCAATGTTTTAAGATTTAATTTGGGTCACATGAAATGCACACCCGAGTTTAGGAAGGTAAATTATTAAAATAGCGCGCCTAAAGCAACTATGCGCTTTAACTTTGCGAAGGCCATGGAAAATTCGATAAATGGCACACCTCGAACTCTAAGGATCAAAATAAAATTAATCATACGAAGGCCATGCACTTGTCATTTTTGTTTGGCACGACGCACCTCGATTTATTCTAATCAAGAGGTCTCTAAATTAAACACAAGGGCCACGCACTATCTTCTATTTAATAGCTACTCTTGAAATTATTTAAGAATATGACTAATTGAACATTACGAGATGGGGGACTTGTTCAACTTAGGCGAATGGGCCTTAGTTAATATGGACTAATGATCAGAAAACGGGGCTGAAATGGCGTCAAAAGGATCCAGATCCTATTTCCACGCATTTGGGCCCAAGGTGAGCCCAATTTCAAATCACCAGCAGCTGCAACGAACTGGATTCACTATCGAGTCCTTACAGCGTGCAAGCAGAGGCCGAATTAACGGGAATTAACGCTGAACTAACATCACCCTTTGACTGACCAATAAATAATTACAAGAGGCCTTAGCAACACCATGATTTGAAAATGGTTAGAACCCAACTACGTGGCACATGACTCCTGATTGCAAAGCCTTGAATCAGCTTACAGTGCTAACATGGGAATTTA
Organism: Nicotiana sylvestris; assembly: GCF_000393655.2. Lineage (NCBI taxonomy): Eukaryota > Viridiplantae > Streptophyta > Magnoliopsida > Solanales > Solanaceae > Nicotiana > Nicotiana sylvestris. The sequence goes on from NC_091065.1 coordinate 99,512,180, forward strand.
ACCTTATTTAAACCTTACATTAACAAACTTAAAGGATCAAATAACCAAGACTTTAAAACAATCAAATGTACTCAGTTAAGTTCTTTCAATATTGACAGTACCCAGTCCAACAATTTAAAGTTTTGATGCTACATCAGCTAATCAATCTCATTTCCAAACAACACTATTATGTTTCAATACCCCACAGACTCTTTTAACAGCATACCGCACATTAATCATTTAGTCTTGTTAGCACCAATTCAAGTATGAGAACACTACCAAAGCACACTTACTTACTTCATTTAAGGCTCAAACACATTTGAAATATAATAACTTGATTGAGTCCTTTACATACATTCCAACAGTCTCAAACCAAATACAACTATAGGAACTTTACCATTTAACGGAAACCAGCTAGAATGCATAATGATTCATGTGATCTAAAGAACAAACAATAAAAAAAGTAAATAAAACTCAGGTAAGTCTGTTGCCCTCCCTTAACCTCTCATTTTCATCTTCATACTGACACTTACATCAAGTAAAGTTCAGAAAATGTACCTAGAATTAAAATCAAAACAGAAAAATGAGGGATTCAGCAACAAACAGTAACAGCCAGCCCAGCTTCAACAATTGAAACAGTGATAATCCACTCAGAAGAATCGATGGAACAGTAAACCAATCCGCAAATTTAAACCAACTCTTTCAATACCAAGTTCAATCCATTTTTATCCCATATGAGTCAAGAAAATTATTCCAAAAATTGATGACTTCAAGAATCACAAAGGAAAACTGAATGAAACAGTGATTTTTTATGAGATTTTCAACCGTTGTTGTTTTTCTTCTGATTTTTCTCTTTCAAGTCTCTTGGGTCTGCCTTGAAAGGCAAGAAAAGTTGCCTTTATAGGCAAGTTATTAGAGCAGGCTTAGTTTTGCACTTTGCCCCCTTTTTCATTTTTATTATAGCTCAAATACCCCTTAAAAAAAACAGAAAATCAGAACCAACCCTTTACCCAGCTTCCTAGAAGCTTCCTAGTTTGTTATAGCAAGATTCCCTTAAGTGACCTACCCAATTTACCCCTATTACCCCTTGTATTTTACCTTGAAATCCAGCCAGACATGAACATGGGTTGTGAATCCCTGAACAGGCTCGATGATTAAATAGACATGGGCTCAGTCTTAAATCAAATAGAATTCCTTTAACGTGAGGCCTTAGACTAACCTCAGAGCCCAAAGATGAAACCCAAACCAAATTTAGAAAACTTAAAACCAAACAAATCAACTAATCAATGATCACCAACAGGCGGGGAACTAATTAAGCTAGCAAATCGAGCTCAGTGACCAAACCAAAAACTTTAACGGGACAGTTAATAAATCAGAAAACAAATTAAAAGAGAGGAAAGAACATAGGTGACACACAGACGATTTTGAAAACAAAGATGAATGGGACTTACCGGCTAGACTTGAAATTAAAAATCGAGGCACTGATTCGACCAAACACAGTGACAAACATTTGTTCTTGGTAAAGAACAAACGAGTGTCACTATTTTGTGTCAAAATCGACTCGAAACAACTGGAAGATTCTTGAAAAGGCTTGCATGCATGATTCCGACCTTAGGCTCTCATGGCTCGACTCTTCGATTTGATATTCGAGGAGTTCCGGAGACGTTTGAAGAAATTTGAGCGAGGATTTGGGATGAGGGAGAGATGACGGTCCTAGGGTGTTAATTTGGGGTTGAACGGAGGCGGTGACGCCACCGTAGAAACTGTGGCGGCGCTAGGGTTTCCACCTATAAACTAAGATTCGAGAGGTTCTAGGTATATTTGAAGGAAATTGAACGGAGATCCGGGACGAGATGGTGGAGGGGAACATTTGTGTAAATTTGGGGTCAATCTATGGTGGCGCCGCCTCCGGCCATGGGGGGATTTAGGGCGGCGGCGTTAGGGTTTGGCAGGGGCGGGTTTGTGAGGGAGATGAGTGAGGGGTGGGGGGCAGGTTTGGACATTTAAATACTAAGGGACTTGGGCTTCAGGACCGTCCGATCAAAAAACCTCGATGGTCCTGATCTGTTGCCCAGGAAACGATGTCATTTCGTTTGGGGGAAAGTCGGACCGTGTTAGAGTGGTTTGGGCCGGGTATTGGGTCATTCCGTCTAGGCTGGAGCAATTAAATGGGTTTTAGCCCAAAGTTGGATTTCTATCATTTCTTTCTTTTCATTTTCAATTTCAAAATTCCTTTCTTTCCAAAATTAAAATAAATCCCAAATTAATTAATAATAATTTTTAAACTAAATTAACCTACCCAATTAGATTAATCACTCATCATGGTATTTACAACAACTAATTAAATCCTAAATTTAAAGAAAAATTATACAATTCAAAATTAAAAAGTAAAAATGCAAAATGAATTATTTTTGTGATTTTCATTTGTTATAAAAACAAACTAATTTGCTAATTAATCTAAAAATATAAAATTAAATCCTAAATGCAGATGCAACATATTTTTTGTATTTTTCATGAATTAAATAAAATAAACGTGCACAGACAAATGCAAATAATTAACAGGAAATGCCACGAAATCCAACAAAATTGCAAACACTGAAAGAAATTATTTTGTTTTGAATTTGTTGGAGTAATACATATAGGGCAAAAATCACGTGCTCACAGCTGCCCCTCTTTGCCTAGAAACACGAAGAGTTTTGGTGCAAAGATAACGTGAGCGGATACGAACGATTTTTTCCCGTTTGAATACTCCGTGGGAAGCATTTTGAAAGATTTGACCGCACCTTTCTTTCGAGGTTGCCTACATATCCTTGGCTAAAAAAGAATCAGGTTAGTGTAGTTCATGAATGTTTGGTAGCTGGGACTACCATGAAGCTGGGCTTTCACTGTTGTTGTTGCTGCCGCTACTACTTACTAAACCCCTTATTACACCATGTCAAAAATAAAAGAAGCTAGACTAGGCTATGATCTATGTTTTACAAAATCCTATCTAGATCTTCAAACTTGCTCTTGTGCTTCTTGTTGCCTTGTGGTCCTCTATTCTCTCGGTGATATCCATTTGTTATCCACTTGAATTGTAAGCTGAGATGTCTTACCCTTCTTCAGGTGGGTACCTGACCGCTGAACTTGATACGTATTCCCATGCTATCGGCGGGCTCCTGACTTCGAAACGTGAGTGTATTCCCATGCTATCCAGGCGGGCTCCTGACTTTGAAACATGAATATATTCCCATGCTATCCAGGTGAGCTCCTAACTTCAGCAAAATAGACAAAAACAAAGAGAATTTTCTGCCCCGGTGTGGGGGCTGGGCCCATGTGTAAGTGCAAAACGAACCACATTACCGAATATCAATAAGAATTCCGGAAAACCAAAACTTGAATTGTACTCCCTTGTTCTCCAGGCGGGCTCCTGACTGCTGAACTTGAAAGTATTCCTTACTCTCCAGGCGGGCTCCTAACTTCAACATAGACAAAACAAAGAATTTGAAAGCTAAAACTTAAATTGTACTCCCTTTTTCTCCAGGCGGGCTCCTGATTTCAACTTGAAAATATTCCCTGCTCTCCAGGCGGGGCTCCTGCTTCAACTTCAAATGTATTCCCTGCTCTCCAGGCGGGTTTCTGACTTCAACATAGACAAAACAAAGAATTTGAAAGCTAAAACTTAAATTGCACTCCCTTGTTCTCCAAGCGGGCTCCTAATTTCAACTTGAAACGTATTCCCTACTCTCTAGGCGGGCTCCTGCTTCAACTTGAAATGTATTCCCTACTCTCTAGGCGGGTTCCTGACAGCTGCATTTTAAAGTATTCCCTGCTCTCCAGGCAGGCTCCTAACTTCAAAATAGATAAAACAAAGAGAATTTTTCTGCCCCAGTTTGGTGGCTGGGCACAGATGTGAGTGTAAAACTAAATTGTATTACCACGTATTACTAAGAATTGAAAGATAGGTCCCATTATCTAGGAGGGTCCTAAAATTCCTAGTTAAATGACAATTAAAAATCTAAGTTATATCTTCTAAAGTGTGACTTCTGTTGAATCTTGTTATCTAAGAGGGTCTTCAAACTACTCCCCATTATCCAGGAGGGTCCTGAAAATCAAAAGTCGAGTTTTATCTTAAGAGTGACAGTTTTTATGGCTGAATTATACTACCCTACACCAAAATTTTATGCTAGATGTTGCTATCTAATCGAAATTTTACAGCTACGTCCCATTATTCAGGAGGGTCCTGGAAACTCCTAATTGAATCCTATCTCGAACATGCAAGCTTCTAAGCCAACTTATGTTCCCTTGGGATACATTTATGCTAGATTATGCTATTTCTGAACTTTAAACTAGGTCTCATTTTCTAGGAGGGTCCAGAAAGTTTACGGTCAAACCTGTTTTGATGCTTGCTCTTTCCCCTGCGGAGAGTTTCTCCGAAACAAACGAATTTTCTGCCCCTGTTTCAATCAAAGAAAAAAATTGTCAGTTTAAAGTGGTGGTTAACTGATGGCATTCTTGTTGAAAATCTTTCCACTGCATTGTTTGTTTCTGAATGGCTTTCCCGAACTAGCCCTGAACCGCTTTGACTTTCTGACTGAACCGAGTGTTCTATACCCATGTTGTTGTTTCACACCTCTGACCCCTTTATTTGAACCTTTGCATCTCCCCTGACATTACTAAATCATTCCACCGATGAAACTTCCGGTGATTCCTTGTACCCCACCTTACATCATGATGTCTTTAGTATGCTCTAACCACATTGCGATTTGCAATTTTGGGAGTTGGTAGTGAGCTTTGAAACTCCTTTCCACTTACTTGGGACAAAACTGACATTAAAAACCTCTTAGACAAATAGACCCAAAAGAGAATGAAATGCAATGAGTTTGCGGGTTAAGGATAAGAAGAATCCAAAACCAGATAACTGCTACATAGGGAAAAAGAAAAGGAAACTTATCTGATTGGAATAGTTGGTACCAATGATCATGACATGCTTTTCGGATTAATTGGCCCAATCTGTCCAACCAATCAACTTTGTTGTCGTACTTTGTCGCCTCAGAATTTCCATGACCTAATTACTTTACCCAAACCTTGACCTTGTTTATCCTGCGGTGCCTTGAAATAGTTTTCCACCAACAGGCCACTCTCACTTGTTGACTTTTCAACTCACTTTCGCCTCAAGGTGCCCATGAGGGTTTTCACCAATAAGACTCTCTCATTTTATTTCTCTCAACTCCCGTCGCCTTACGATGCCTGTGAAGGATTTCACCAATAAGACTCTCTCATTTTTTTCCTGCTTGAACTAGAATGTTGCCCCTGACATGAATTACCTTTACCTGCTCGACTTGACATTTCCCAAAGATTGATCATAAGGTCTTTCTTTGGACCGTAATGTGGGCTTTTGGACCGGGTTGGAAAGAAAAGGTATAAAAGGCTCAAAACAATTCAAATGGGTTAGAATTACAACTTTCGGAATCAGGTTTCTCACAACAACCATGCCTTCTGCCCTAGTTTCTTGCTTGGGGCTTATGGATTTTTGTTTGATGAGACCGAACCATGAGGCTGCCTACGTATCCTTAATAGGAATCAGGTCGAATGTAGTTCATGTCATAGGAATTACTTTGTTGTGATTTTCTCTTTTCTCTTTCTTTTCGTTCTCTTTTTTTGCTTTCTTTTTCTCTTTTTGTTGTTTTTTTCTCTCTTTTTCTTTTCATTCTTTTCTTTCTCTTCTCTTTTTTTTCCTTTTTCCTCTTTTTTTCAATTTTCATTTTTCTTCTCTCCCTTTCGTTCTTTTCTTTTCTCCTTTTCCTTTATCTATATTTCACGCTTGTGTTTCTGATCTTTGCTACTGATTCTGAAAGAGGAGTAAGAAAGAAAATAAATAAGGCTCAAAAGGGGTGACAAGGGATAAAGTGTTTAGATAGCAGAACAAAACGTCTTCGTCATTTCAATCTTCAAAATATGCCAAATACAAACAAGTACAATCAAACAAAGAAATCATACATAGTATCTCTTGACTGCATCAGAATTGATAGCCATTTCCACTTATTTTCCTTCCATATCTGTCAAATATAATGCGCCATTGGACAACACTCTAGTTACGACAAATGGCCCCTGCCAGCTTGTGGAGAACTTTCCTTTTGCTTCAGCCTGATGAGGCAAGATACATCTCAACACTAAATGACCCACTTCGAACTTCCGTGGATGTACCTTCTTGTTATATGCTCTCGCTATTCTCTGTTGTACAATTGGTCGTGACATACTGCTGCCAATCTCTTTTCATCAATCAGACTTAATTGCTCCAAGCGGGTTTTGACCCATTCAACGTCATCAATTTCTGCCTCAGCGACAATCCGAAGGGATGGGATTTCAATTTTTGCGAGTATTACTGCCTCCGTACCATACACCAACAAATAAGGAGTGGCCCCTACTGAAGTGCGAACAGTATGGCGATAACCCAATAATGTGAAAGGTAACTTCTCATGCCATTGTCTGGACCCTTCCACTATTTTCCGAAGTATCTTCTTTATGTTCTTATTGGCTGCCTCGACTGCTCCATTAGCTTTGGGGCGATATTGGTGGAATTGCGATGTATAATCTTAAACAGCTGACATGTCTCCATCATCAGATGGTTGTTGATATTAGCACCATTGTCCATGATAATTACCTTCGGAATCCCAAATCGACAGATGATATTTAAATGCACAAAATCGACCACTGCTTTCTTGGTCACAGATTTGAAAGTTTTCGCTTCAACCCACTTGGTGAAATAATCAATGGCTACCAGAATAAACCTGTGTCTGTTTGATACTGCTTGCTCGATTGGCCTAATGACATCCATGCCACAAGCAATAAAGGGCCATGGTGCCGACATTGTTTGTAATTCAGATGGTGGGGAATGAATCAAATCTCCGTGCACCTGGCACTGATAACATTTGCGCACAAAACTGATGCAATCTCGCTCTATAGTGAGCCAGTAATAACCTGCTCGGAGAATCTTCTTTGCCAGAACGTACCCACTCATATGCGGCCCACAAACTCCGGAGTGTACCTCAGTCATGATAACTGTGGCCTGTCTGGCATCTATGCATCTTAGCAATCCTAGATCTGGAGTTCTTTTATACAATACCCCTCCACTGAAGAAAAATCCACTTGCCAATCGTCGAATTGTTCTTTTCTGATCACTTGTGGCCTGTACTGGATATACCCCCATCCGGAGGTATTCTTTGATATCATGGAACCATGGCTCCCCATCAAGTTCTTCTTTTACCATATTACAGTAAGCATGCTGATCACGGACCTGAATCTGTAAAGGGTCCACATAAGCCTTATCTGGATGGTGTAACATTGACGCCATAGTAGCCAAAGCATCAGCGACTTCATTATGGATCCTTGGGATATGCCTGAATTCTATTGACTGAAACCGTTGACAAAGATCATGCAAACATTGTCTGTACGGTATGGGTTTCAAATCCCGTGTTTCCCATTCTCCCTGAATTTGGTGCACCAGGAGGTCCGAGTCACCCAAGATGAAGACTTCCTGGACACCCATATCCATAGCTAACCTCAAACCCAGAATGCATGCCTCGTACCCAGCCATGTTGTTGGTACAGTAAAAACAAAGTTGAACCGTAATAGGGTAGTGCTGCCCTATTTCAGAAATAAGTACTGCTCCTATCCCTACGCCCTTCATGTTTGCAGCCCCGTCAAAGAAAAGTTTCCACCCCGGCTTCTCGACTTACTCCAACTCATCAATGTATATCACCTCTTCATCAGGGAAATAAGTTTTCAAAGGTTCATAATCTTCATCAACCGGGTTCTCGACCAAATGGTCCGCCAAGGCCTGTGCTTTCATTGCAGTTCGAGTCACGTAGACAATGTCAAACTATGTGAGCAGGATCTGCCACTTTGCAAGCCTCCCTGTGGGCATAGGATTCTAAAAGATATACTTCAATGGATCCAAGCGAGATATGAGGTAGGTAGTATAAGATGACAAATAATGTTTCAGCTTCTGTGCCCACAAGTTAGGGCACAACATGTCCTCTCAAGCTGAGTGTACTTGACCTCGTACGGCGTGAATTTCTTGCTGAGATAATATATGGCCTGCTCCTTCCTGCCAGTGATGTCATATTGACCCAATACACAGCCGAATGAATTGTCCAAAACCATCAAATATAGAATCAACGGTCGCCCTGGTTCTGGCGGGACCAACACGAGTGGATTTGACAAATACCCCTTTATCTTATCAAACGCCTCTTGACATTCATCTGTGCACTTCACCGCAGTGTCTTTCTTTAACAGTTTGAAGATAGGCTCACAAGTTGTCGTGAGTTGAGCGATGAACCTGCTGATATAATTCAATCTTCCCAACAAACTCATCACCTCGGTCTTGTTCCTCGGAGGTGTCAATTCCTGGATTGCCTTGACTTTCGATGGATCCAGTTCAATGCCCCGGTGGCTGACTACGAACCCCAACAACTTTCCAGATGGCACCCTAAAAGCACACTTTGCAGGATTAAGCTTGAGATTGTACCTGCGAAGCCTTCGAAAGAACTTCTTCAGATCCCTGACATGGTCAGACTGCTTTCTAGACTTCACGATCACATCATCCGCGTATACCTCGATTTCCAGGTGTATCATATCATGGAATATTGTTGTCATTGCCCTCATGTAGGTTGCCCCAGCATTCTTCAAGCCAAATGGCATGACCCGATAGCAGTACGTTCCCCACGGCGTGATGAATGCCGTCTTTTTTGCATCTTCCTCGTCCATTAAGATCTGATGATAACCCACGTAACAATCCACAAAAGAGCCAATCTCATGTTTGGCACAATTATCAATCAAGATATGGATGTTCGGCAACGGAAAATTGTCTTTTGGACTTGCCTTATTGAGATCCCGATAGTCAACACACACCCTGGTATTGCCATCCTTCTTTGGTACATGCACAACATTGGCTAACCAGGTGGGATACCGGGTGTCCCGAATGACTTTGGCATCGAACTTCTTGGTGACCTCTTCCTTGATCTTTACACTCATATCTGTTTTGAACTTCCTTAGCTTCTATTTGACATGAGGGAATGTTGGGTCAGTGGGCAGCTTGTGAACCACTAAGTCAGTGCTCAGACCCGGCATGTCGTCATAGGACCATGCAAAAACATCTTTGTATTCGAACAGTGCTTTAATTATCTCCTCTCTGAGTTGAGGTTCCAAATGTACACTTATTTTAGTTTCACGGATATTATCTTGGTCCCCTAGATTAACTGCTCCTGTATCATTCAAATTAGGTTCGGGCTTTTCCTCAAAATGACTTAGTTCCTTACTAATTTCTTCATAGGCCTCATCATCATCAAATTCCAACTCGTCATCACACTCAATTTCTTGTATTATTATTTCAGAGTTAGATTGGCTTTTAAAACTGGGTAGAAGATTCCTTATACATGTCATGTCATTGATATCAGCATAAAAAGAACTGTACAAAAAAGAAAACAAAAATAAAATTAGAAGAAATGAAGGGAAAGGAACGATTGCATTTCATTGAATATAAAGATAACAGGGTTTTAACACATCCAACTGGACAGAACATAATATATGAATTACAGATAATCTGAATTAAAGATAACAGCGAATAACCTTTCGAACCCCTTCTCCAAGTCTCCATCGGCACCAATCAGTGATCCAGGAACTTTCGACAACAATTGCTTTCTGATACCCGGCCTGACGAATGATCTGGACAGATGCGGGATTGGCTTTGGCAATGCCCATGCTTTCTGTTTCATTTTTCTAGATCTTTTCACGTCTGCAATGGTAGGCTTGAACCCCAGACCAAAAGTATCCAGATTCTTTGGAAGAGAAACTAGCTGCACAATACCTTACAGAGATGCACCCAAACCCTTGCCTGGTACGAAACCATTTTTCAACATTTCAACAGCTACCATGATTGATGTCGCAGCCATATTTGGAGTTGGAATGCACTTTCCTTCTGGAATTTTCTCTATCGATACTGTGTCGAAAACCTGATAAATCCATGGTCCCTTGTCATCGTCAACCTCTATGAATGGAACAATGGAACTGTTGGGCACACACAATTATCTTCGCCATGTACAACAATTTTCTGTCGATCCCATTCAAACATGACCATTTGATGCAGAGCAGACGGGACTGCTTTGGCCGCATGGATCCAGGGTCATCCCAACAACAGATTGTACGAAACAACCACATCGAGCACCTGGAATTCCATATTAAATTCAACTGGCCCTATTGTGAGCTCAAGCACTATGTCCCCGACTGAATCCTTCCCTCCATCGTCGAATCCCCGAACGCAAATACTGTTCTTGTGAATTCTTTCATCCTTCACTTTCAGCTTGGTCAATATGGAGAGAGGACAGATGTTCGCGCTAGACCCATTGTCAACCAGTACTTGAGTAACCATGGAATCTTCGCATTTCGCTATCAGATAGAGGGATCTATTATGCTCGGTACCCTCCACGGGCAACTCATCATCAGAAAAAGTGACTCTGTTTACCTCAAATATCTTGTTAGCTATCTTTTCCTATTGGTTTACTGAGATTTTGTCAGGAACGTGAGCCTCGTTCAAGATTTTCATCAAAGCACGACGGTGTTCGTCTGAATGGATCAATAATGACAAGAGCGAGACCTAAGCTGGTGTCTTCCTTAACTGCTCCATAATGGAATAGTCTTGCACTTTCATCTTCCTCAGAAATTCTTCTGCTTCTTCCTCAGTGACTGTTTTCTTCACAAACACTAGATTATCTTTTGAGGTCTTAGCTTTTCTCAACTCTTCAGGGGCAAAGCATCTCCCCGATCGAGTCAAACCATGGGTCTCACACACTTCTTCTTTAACCTCTTTCCCTTTGTAAGTCACGATCAATCGTTCATAATTCCATGGGACTGCCTTGTTGTTGCCCATTGGTAATTGAGTTACCGGTTTGATAATAACAGGATCTGTGGGGGCGCCCTTCACAATTACCATAGGCTTGTTCATCACTCTTGGCACAACCACTTTTGATCTTTCATGTTTTCCTGCAAAGTCACTTGAGGACCCCTTCTTGACCTCCACAGATGGTTCAGTATTTGCCCTGTTCAACTTGATCACAGACTTCTCACTTGTTGACTTTTCAAATGGTCTGGCTTTACTAGCCCGAATCATCATGACGGTTTGAAAAGACTTCTTAGGCTCCCCTCCCTTATGCATTATCTCAATCATATTTGTTTCATGATGGGCTGGCAAGGGATTCTGATTGATGTTGGGCGCCTCCGGATCTTGGACCTCAATCCGATTGGTGTCAATGAGTTCTTGAATGGCTATTTTCAATTTCCAGCATTTCTCTGTGTCATGTCCCGAGGCCCCTGAACAATACTCACAACTCACCGAGCGGTCAAGATTCAACATACCCAACTGTCTCATTCTGTGGAACAGACTAGCATATGATTCACCCAATGGAGTGAAAGTCTTTTGCTTCTACAACCTTTCATTCTTAAAGGCTTGGTTGGGTCGAAAACCCATTCCAGGAGGATTTCTGTAGGCTTTTAGGGGTGGATAGTTATTTTGTGGAGCTTGGTACGGATTTTGTGGAACTGGCACACGCCATTGTGAGTGAGAGGGAGGTTGGGTATAGGTTTATGCGTGATGGATAGAAAAATGGGGATTTGGTGGTGGGTAATAGTGTTGTGGTGGGTTATATGGAGTGTGGGGGTAAGTTTGGGGATAGGGTCGAGGCTGGTTGTAGTAATGGGGAAGGTTCCTAGATCCAACCCAAGCTCCCAACACAATTGTCGCAACGTTCTCCTTCTTCTTCTTCCCGAGCACACCCCCAGTACCGTTTTGAATGGCCTGAGTGGTCACCTTGATTGCTGAATAACTCATGATCTTGTTGGACTTGAGTCCTTCTTCAACCATGCCTCCCATTTTCACAACTTCATTAAAAGACTTACCTACTGCTGACACCAAGTGACCGAAATAAGTGGGTTCCAAAGCCTGCAGGAAATAATCAACCATCTCGCTTTCTTTCATCGGAGGGTCCACCCTCCCCGTTTGCTCTCTCCAGCGAAATCCATATTCTCTGAAGCTCTCACCAGGCTTCTTTTCCAGCTTTGTCAACGATAGACGATCTGGGATAATTTCGAGGTTGTACTAAAAATGGAAGGCGAAGGCTTAGGCCAAATCGTCCCATGTGTACCACCTGTTGTGATCTTGTCTGGTATACCATTCTAAAGCCGATACACTCAAACTTTGGCTGAAATATGCCATCAGCAATTCATCCCTTCCACTTGCCCCTCTTATTTTGCTACAAAATCCTCTCAAGTGTGCTACTGGGTCACCATGCCCATCGTACAGATCAAACTTGGGCATTTTGAACCTTGCTGGCAACTGAACATCTAGGAACATACATAAATCCTTATAGGCCACACTCGCTTGACCTCCCAGCCCCCTCATAACTTGGAACGATTGCTCTAAACTTTTGACCTTTCTGATTAGTCTCTACCGGGATATCAAGATGAGGGGTGTAAGGATATGGTTCTGGGACTTTGAAGGTGGGTTCAGGGGGATAGTACTGGTTGTCATAAGTTTGGAACAGGGGTTCACTGGAAGATCGGTGTAATGTAACAGGTGGAGGTGCCGCAAAAACAGGTGTAATTGGTGGGGGAGGGTATGGGACTTGTTTGGGTGGTGGAGCTTGAGAAGTATGGGAAGTGGTGCCATGGCATTGTTGGTAGAGGGGAAAGGATGGAGATGAGTTCACAGTGGGAGGCTCCAGGGGTTGGGCTGATGGTAGGATATAAGCAGGGTTGGGGGGATAAGCTGGTGGTGGATGCCCTTTCACCCAGGCTTGGTACATTTCAGCCATCTGCTGCTTCAGCTTATACATTTCTTCCCTCATCGCATTAACGTCCATTTCTTCCACCTCTTTCGATGGGTTAACAATACTTGTTTCTGGTTCCTGGTTGGCCATATTCAGCCTGTCTTTCGATCGGGTGTTGTAGGAGTGAGTTGCCAGAATGCCAGTCAACTAACCACCTGCCTGGACTGGATACATCAAATAACAACCTTGTTAGCGATTAGGCTTTAACAGATTGGTAACCGCACATTGGGCATAAATCCACCTAAACAGTTAACCGACTCTATTATGTATTTGATTGGTTGCATGCGTCATCCCGACCTTTTCTTTTCTTTACCTTCTTGTTTTTCTTTCTCTCCCCTTTCTCTTTTTCTTTTACTCTCTTGTTTTTCCTCGTATTTTCTTTCTCTCTTTTTTTTATATTTGGTTACGGTCGAATCCTATGGAGATTGCCTACTTATCATGACCCCGCATGAATCAGACCAAGCGTAGTTCTTGTAGATAAGTGTGAAATAAAACATTTTTGGGATTTTCAATTTTCATAAAATAAAACAACAATTGCTTTCATTACAAACTCAAAACTAACAAATTCCAAAAGACTAACAGATTTCGATGCAAAGATGAAATACAGATTCCGAAAATAGACATCATACTCCAAGAAAGAAAAATACAGACTTGAACACAACTCGGCGGACTCTAGCAGAAAGAAAATACAAACTCAACATGACTGACAAATGCTAACAAAAAGGGAAATGCAGACTCAAACGGAAAAATTATGAATACATCAATGTTCCCGGTGCCCGCGGGACATCATTCGGTCTCGCCGCGGGCCTATATGCAAGCTCCCTTTGAAGTCGATCCATGTCGCTCATTATCTATTTAACAAATGTCATTATTGCTGCAAAGAAGGTAGTACGAGTCATATCCTCACAGATCTGGCATTTCATAACGATGTAGTCAGCGATGTTTCTAATTCCCTCTCTTATGACTCCTTTTTCTTGTAACAAACGCCCAATCTGTTGGACCCTGGCTTCCAAATTTTGCTCAGCCGCATGATTTTGCTCCTAAAGTTGTTGCAAATCTATTTCTAATTGTGCCAATGCTGCATAACAATGTTCCCTTTCAACTTTGAAGTCTTTTGCATGTTTGATCATTTTATTTTCCGTGGTGATGACCCTTTTCTTTAACCCTGCGACCTCATCGTCGTACCTTTCTCTCAATTGCTTAACCGGGCGTACTCGTTCGTCTGCGTTTTTAGCCAATTCCTTTAGAGCCTTGGCTAGTTCACTTTCTGTTTTGTTCAAATCAAAATTGTAGTCATTTACTTTCTACCTCAGGTTAGTAATGAGTTTTTCATCTCTGTCGCTTCGGGCTGGATTTTCAGCCGCTACTTTCATTTTCTGAATTTGAGCTCGAAGGGCCTCATTTTCTTTAGCTAGATTTTTCTTTTCTCCTTCATCCGCCGCGACTTGCAAGCTATTCTCGAATTGAAGTTCTCTGACTTGCTTTTCCAATTTGCTTATGGTAGCCCTGTACTCGTTTTCTTTAGTCAACCAGTCCCATTGCACTTGTGCTCCGTCGATAAATTGTTGGACATGGAGCCTCTTTGAGGGCCTGTCAGGTTCATGTTGCACTCGGGATCTTTACCATACCAAGCAGTATAACTAGGCTCCACCTCGCCTCTGGATAGATCTCGTACTTGAGTATTAGGCCCTAGGAATCTGCACTGATGCCAAATCCGGCGCACTTTCTCTTCTAGGAAGGCTGCTTTTGGATCTAACTCAATGACTTGCCGACTCAAATCTTCATTGTGTGGGATGGTCTGGTATCGGCCTAACTGACGTAAGACTCTGTGCGGAGCATAAGGCTAGATACTCCGCAGACCCATCAACAGCAAGAAACACACCTTAGCCAACATATAGATTGCTTCGTTGACCGAGAGCCATCCGAATGTCCATTCGATCTTATTTGCGGTCAAAGATCTCAAATGGGCATGCCATGCTTCCGTACCATCCGGAAACCCATAACCCTCTACTCGCTTTTCATGTTTTTCAATGCACTCAAGGCCAGTCATACCGCAATTCAAGTAGCCGGGACGGTGGCAAATGTGTTCCTCCATCCATATTTGTAACAGCATATTGCACCCTTCAAAAAACTTTGCTCCTTCTCGACAGAGAGAGAGAGCTCGGTAAATTTCTGCCAAGATCAGCGATATTATAGTCCCATTTGCCTTTTTCATCATAAAGTCGGCTATCCCTACCAACCCCATCTCAATATTCCCGTCTTTTCTCGGGCAAACCAAGATACCCAAGAACGCCACTATGAAAGCTAATCCTCTTCGAGCTTCCCACTTGTCTTGATTTCCAGCGCGAGTAAGACCGGTATATGGTGTTTCGAAGCCACGGGGATTCCCGTAACGTCGATACAGAAAGTAGAAGGTACAAAATCCTTTGGCCAGATTTCTGTCTCGGATATCCCGACTGATGCTTAACAAATCCAAAAATTTGTGGGGGGTCACTGTTCTTGGTGCTACCGGGTATTGACTTCTGAGGTTCCCTTCGAAACCGGCATAGCCTGCTATCTCTTCTAGTGTAGGAGTTAACTCGAAATCAGCAAAGTGGAACACATTATGTGTTGGGTCCCAAAACGGTATCAAGGCCTCAATCACGTCTTTTCTGGGCTTGACCTTCAAAAGCCCAATAAGACCGCCCAGTGCTTTTGTCACAACTTTCCTGCTGTCGCCCCCCAAATCATGCCACCACATATGTAGCTCCAAAGGGATCTCTTCACGGACTGAGAAAGGTTCATTTTGATTTGTGCTCATCCTGCACATTTATTAAGGTGATTTTAATTAAGAGGAAACCATGACTCATTTTGATTTAAGAGAAATGACCATTTTTAGTATTTTCACAAAACATCCGGCCTTGCCAACACGGCCTTTCAGCACTTCGAAACGAAGATTTTAAGGCTGTGTCAGCTAACCAGCCAAGACCTTTAAAAGTGACCAAAAGTGGCTGTTCTTGCAAAAACAGCCTTCCGGCGCCCTTTTAGGAACATTCGGCTATTTCTGACAAGAATGGCATCACCCTAATTAATTTCAAATTAAAGCAAATTTTTTGTTCTTTTGGTTACTTTCGCAAAAAAGGAAGTTGGACCCCATGGGGGTTGCCTACGTATCTCACACCCTGTGAGAATCAAACTGCCTTAGTTCGGGCAAATAAAACAAACTATTTTTATTTGAAAACAAGACTTTTTTTCTTCTTTTTTTTTATTTTATTGGAAAATAAAACTATTTTTGAAAACACCAACTTTTGTTTTTCCTCTTTTTTTTCTTTTTTTTGTTTTTATTCTCTCAAAAATTCGGCAGCGTTTCTACACTGTTTGGGCATTGGTTGTTTTTTTTCAGAAGAGGCAATTAACTTTCTTTAACCCTCAAATTGCTATTTCTCTTTCCTCGACTTTTACCAATATCCATAAGTCGGTCAGCATGCAAGTCCGAAGCAAATAAATGCACAAGTAGCAAGTAGGATGCATCAGGATGGTCATTTTGTTTTGGGTGCACCTGTCCTAGACAAACCCAACCCCTGTGTTGAGCCTCTAAAGCCAAAAATGCACGTGATGCAAACAAACGTTCCTACTAGGGATCCGGCGTGAGGTCTTGTTATACTAGGTTCAAAACCTGGGTTTATTATTCTAGACCTGGCTTACCCGAGCAGACAGCTCGAGCCGAGGGGGGGCAGCGTACCGGGAATACAAAAGCTTCACCAGCTTTGCAACTTGTCCGAACCTCGTTCTAAATTTGGAATATGACTCTAACAGAAAAGAAGTCACACGAAGTGCACACTTCTTCATGATTTAGAAGACTCTGAGAGAAGAGGGATTTCGCAACAGGTTATATACAGTTCACGGAGTATCAAAGCGGTAAAAGCAATCAATTAGCACATTAGTCCCAAGTCATGTAACAAATTCAGACAATGGATAAACCCAACTATAACAATTATTCTAAGCTCGAATTCTTGAACCCTGACAAGAGATTCTGGGTTCGATCCCCAGCAGAGTCGTCAGAGCTGTTACACCTCCTTTTTACCTTACACCCCGTAGAAGGGAGTGTAAACATGAAGCTCCCTTATATTTTTAAAAGGATAGGATTAGCTAGCTTAGTTTTTTTATTTTTCGTTTTGGTGTAATAAGGAGCTCAGCAAGCAAGCATATGTGGAAAAACTCTCACATATGCTCATGGGGCTTCAACTGACAAGAAGCATAAGCAATCACTCTACCCTCCTGCATTAACACACACCCAATACCAACTCTAGAAGCATCATAATACACTGTATATGAACATGAAGCTGATGGCAAAACTAATACCGGAGGTGTGGTCAAGGCAGTCTTGTGCTTCTGAAAGCTCGCCTCATACTCATCCGACCACATAAAAGGAGTCCCTTTTGAGTCAATTTGGTCAAGGGTGATGCTATAAATGAAAATCCCTGAACGAACCGATGGTAATAGCCCGTCAAACCAAGAAAGTTGCGAATCTCTATGGCTGAGGACGGTCTGGGCCAACTCTGAACCACCTCTATCTTCTTCGGATCAATATGAATACCCTCACTGGACATCACGTGCCCCAAGAAAGACACTGAACTTAGCCAAAACTCAAATATGGAGAACTTTGCTAAAGCTTCTCCTCGCTCAACCACTGCAACACAACTCTCAAATGCTCCGCGTACTCCTCCTGACTACACGAGTACACCAGAATATCATCAATGAATACAATGACAAATGAGTCGGGATAAGGCCGAAACATGTTGTTCATCAAATGCATGAACACTGCTGGGGCATTGGTCAGCCCAAAAGACTTCACAAGGAACTCATAATGACCATATCGGGTCCTGAAAGTTGCCTTAAGAATGTCCGAGTCCCTGATCTTCAACTGGTGATACCCTGAACAGAGATCAATCTTGGAGAACACCCTCGCTCCTTGAAACTGGTCAAATAAATCATCAATACGAGGCAAAGGATATTTGTTCTTGATTGTGACCTTGTTCAACTACATGTAATCAATGCACATCCTCACAGTACCATCCTTCTTCTTCACAAATAGAATAGGCGCACCCCACGGAGACACACTAGGCCGAATAAACCCCTTATCAAGGAGTTCCTAAAGCTACTCCTTCAACCCTGTCAGTGCCATACGATATGGTAGATTAGAAATGGGCTTAGTGCCCGGCACCAAATCAATACCAAAAGCAATATCCCTGTCCAGTGGCATGCCCGGCAGGTCTACAGGAAACACATCCGAAAAGTCCCTCACTACTGAAATTGAATCAATGGTAGGAGTCTCTGCACCAAAATCCCTCACGAAGGCCAGATAAGAAAGACAATCTTTCCCAACCATCCGCTGGGCCTTCAAAAATGAAATCACTCTACTGGGAACATAATCTATTGAACCTCGTCACTCAATCCATGGCAACCCCGGCATAGCCAATGTCACTATCTTAGAATGACAGTCCAAAATAGCACGACACGGAGATAACCAATCCATGCCCAATATCACATCAAAATCAACCATACTAAGCAAGAAGAGATCCACTCAGGTATCCAACCCCCAATAGTCACCACACATGACCGATATACACAGTCCACAATAATAGTATCGACCACTGGAGTAGATCCATGAATAGATTAAACAAGAGACTCATGGGGCGTATCCATATAATGAGCAAAATATGATGACACATATGAAAAAGTGGAACCAGGATCAAATAATACAGAGGCATCTCTAGGGAAGACTGAGACAATACCTGTAATTACAACATCTGAAGCAATAGCATCTGGTCTGGCTGGGAGGGCATAGAAATGGGCCTAACCACCACCTGATCGACCTCCCCCTCTAGGGAGACCCCTAGATGACTGACCTCCACCTCGAGCTGACTGAGCGGGTGGGGAAGTAACTGGTGCTGAAGTTGACGGCTGATATGAACCTCCCGTACAACGGGGACAAAACCTCTTAATATGACCCAAATCTCCACATTTGAAGTAACCTCTCCCGGCAAATGGAGGTGGAGACTGAAGGGAGCCCCAAGTACTGGGATGCCCACTAGAAGAACCAGGCATAGATGAGTCTTGAACTGATGGTGCCTGAGTCGAACTTTAAGCTGGAAGGGCACTGAGAGATGAGTGGCCCTGATGTGAAATGTGATAACCGTGGCCAGATGGCCCATCATGGTGGCCCGAATGGGCTAGCTGAGCATGTCTAAATGGACGGCCTCTATCGTATTGAAACTGACCTCCCGAAGGAACACCACCAAAACTACCAGATCCCGAGGCCTCTTGGCCTCCCTCTCAACTCGCGCCTGGCATCGAACCGACTCAATCTCTCGAGCAATGTCAACCACCTCCTCAAAAGAAGCACCAGACACCCTCTCTCTGGTCATAAGAATCCGTAGATGATAAGCGAGGCCATCCACGAATCTCCTGATCCTCTCCCTGTCTGTAGGAACCAACCAAATAGCATGACGGGCTAACTCAAAAAACCTTATCTCATATTGCATCACAGTCATATCATCCCAATGCAACTACTCGAACTGTCTACGCAACTCCTCTCTGTGGGACTGCGACACATACTTCTCCTGGAAGAGAGCGGAGAACTACTGTCAGGTAAGGGGTGCTGCACCAATAGGCCTACGCCTCTCATAAGCCTCCCACCAAGTGAAGGCAGCTCCAGAAAACTGAAAAGTAGTAAATAAGACCCCACTAGTCTCCAGAATACCTGCTGTTCGTAACATCCTCTGATACTTGTCCAAGAAATCATGGGCATCCTCGCCCTCTGCACCACTGAAAGTTGGAGGCTGAAGACTTCCAAACCTCTCCAATCGACACTCCTCGTCATCGAGCATAACTGGAACTACGTAATCTTGAACAGGTGCAACCGGTTGGGCTGGTGGTGCCTCCGGTGTCTACAGTCCCCGAATGACCTGCTTGGGTGTACGAGCGGTGGGAGTCTGAGTGCCTCTCTCGACCTAAGAAGTAGTTGTGGTAGTAGTAACTGCAACTACCTGAGCAAGATTAGTGCATACGGTTAGAATCTGAGCCAAGGTCTCCTAAAGACCCGGAATAACAATAGGCATAGTCGGTGCCTGAGTTGGTGCTGCTGGAGCATCCCCCGCTGGAGCCTGATCATAAGCAGGGGCGGCTGGTGGATCTGCAGGTGCTACCCTAGCTGTGGTTCGAGCTACACCCCTGCCCCTACCATGATCTTGACCGCGACCTCGATCTTTAGTGGCTGCAACTGGTGGTACTGGTTGTCGTCCGTCCTGACCGGTAGCACGTGTCCTCACCATCTGTGAGAGAATAGAATAACAGAAGTTTAGTACCAGAATCAACAAATTCAAACGACAAGAATTCAAGAATGTCAAGTTTTTCCTAAAGGTTCTACAGCCTCCCGAAGATAAGTACAGACGTCTCTGTACTGATCCTTGAGACTCTACGAAACCTGCTCATGACACATGAGACCTATGTAACCTCGGCTCTGATACCAACTTATTACGACCCCAAAGCCGACTCGGTCGTGATGGCACCTACCGTGAAACTAGTTCAGCCAACGCATTTCCAAATAATCCATATTTCGTTTAAAACTTAAGTAAAACTATGTTTTCAACTACATTTCGATAAAAGATATAAAGTAAAATCAATACAATGCGGAAAATACAAGCCCGGCCTCGCGTGTCAATAGGTTATGAGCAAAATACTACAACTGTTCGAAATAAAACAAGACTAGCATAGTCTGAGAATAGCCAACAAATACACTAAGAGGAAGATAAGGAAGGAGAAAGGCGGGACTGCGATCGCCAGGCAGCTACCTCGCTATCTCCAAGGGAAGTCCACAACTAAAATGATCAGCAACCGTTACCGTGGCCCGAGATACCTGGATCTGCAAACAAGGTACAGGGGATAACGTGAGTACACCAACTCAGTAAGTAACAAGCCCAAACTATGGACTGACATGTAGTGACGAACCAAACCTCAACAGGTAATACAATTAAACTGTACAAAAAAGTAGACATGCTTGTAGTTCAAGTAAAAACTCAATAATAAATAAATACAGTCTGAACAGTACGGAGTATAAAGCTCAGGAAATCTCTATGTACCAATGGTCAGATAGCATGGTCAATGTTTCATGTACCTCCTCTCATAAGTGCTCAACCACTCAGTACTTTACATGGCCATCCAGCCCAGGGAAGATCCATCTCGGAATATATACACATCACTGACCGCAGTCATCCAGTACTGAGGAAGGCCATTCCAGCCCTATGGAGAAGATCCATCTCCAATTATAAATACTTCGGACAAAATCCATGTCCAGGGAAGATCCATCCTTCAATATCATCAACTAGCTCACTGGGGGTATGTTACAAACTCCGGAGGGGCCTCTACAGCCCAAACGCTATCATACCCATCAACCTAACTGCTGCAGCATACAGCCCGATCCCATAACTGTCACTCACAATCAGGCTCTCAGCCTCACTCAGTTATCACTCTCCAATCTCACACACACGGGCTCACAATGTCATGATACTAGCCTGAACAATGATATGATGTGCCAAATAACAATAATCGAGACTGAGGCATGATATAAAATGATTGAATAGGACAGAGTACAGAATATCAATGAAGCTAATGATATGACAGCAATAAATGACCTCTCGGGTCTCAACAGTATCGGCGTGAAGCCTTAACATGATAATTAGCATAATTTACATCTCATTAACTTAATCACATAATCTCGACATAGGTATCTGCAAGAAAGAGTCACTAAGTGGTGCCATGGAATGATCCAGGCCGTGATTCTCAAGGTGCACGCCCACACGCCCGTCACTTGGCATTTGCGTCACCTCAATAGTAATCATAGAACACATAGTTTGGGGTTTCAAACCCTCAGAATCTAACAAATAATTAGTATATTATCATCAATATACGCTAAAGGAATGAAACTCATACGAAAATTATCAAATTAACTCAAAAATCCCGAAGTTGGCCGAACCCAACCCCCGGGCCCACGTCTCAGAATTCGATAAAAATCACATCACAAGAATTCTCATCCTCCCATGAGTCTATACATACCAAAAACATCCAAATCGGACCTTAAATGGCCCCTCAAATCCCCAATTTAAACTCTCCAATTTCAAGCCCTAATCCCTCAAATTTTAACCCTTAAATCCCACAAATTTCATGTCTAATTAGTTAGAAATCACCATAGAATCGAGTATTGAGTTCACAAATCTTACATCTAAGCGATACCCCTTGAATCCCTCTTTAAATCTTCTCAAAAACCTTCAAAGCCGTTCAAAAATGGAGAGAAAAGAGCTGAAAATCGCGAAGGCCTCTATTTATACTTTCTAACCAGATGTTCCCTTCTTCACGAACGCGGTCAAAGCCTCGCGTTCGCGAAGCACAAAAATTCCACTGCTCAATTTTCCTCTTTCTTGAACGTGAGTACACTCTCGCGAACGCGTAGCTTCACCTACCAGACCCTTTGCGAACGAGTGTTCTCTACGCGAACGCGTAGAAGAAATCCTTTGGGGTCCAGCTGATCCATCTTTCCTCTTCACGAATGCGTTCAACTCCTCACGTTCGCGATCCTTTCACTGGCCATACCTTTGCAAATGTGAGATCCCCTTCACAAACGCGAAAAACAAATCTCTGCAACAAAAATGCTAGAAAATCTGCTATCCTTCCAAAGTCCAAAATGATTCGTTAACCACTCGAAACTCACTCAGGCCCTCGGGACATCAACCAAACATGTCAACACATCCCATAACATCATTCAAACTTGTTCCAACCTTCAGAACACTCAAAACAACATCAAAACATCAAATCACCATCGGATTCAAGCCTAAGGATTTGCAAACTTCCGAATTCCGCAACCGATGCAAAAACCTATTAAACCTCATCCGAATTACCTGAAACTTTGCACACATGTCACAAATGACACAATGGACCTACTCCAACTTCCTAAATTCCAATTTGAGCTCTATATCAAAATTTTTACTGCCGACCGGAAAATGCCAAATTTCCAATTTCGTCAATTCAAGCCTAAATCTTCCACAGACCTCCAAAATATATTCTGATCATGATCCTAAGTCTCAAATCACCTAATGAAGCTATCCAAACCATCAGAATTCACATTCGACACATTTTTCACATAAGTCAACATCCGATTGACTTTTCTAACTTAAACTTACTCAAAAGAGACTAAGTGTCTCATGCCTCTCCAAAACCACTCCGAACCCGAACCAACCAAACTGATACCACATAATACAGCTGAAAAGACATAAAGAAGCAGAAATGAGGGAAACCGGACTGAAATTCACAAAACGACTGGCTAGGTCATTACAACATAATGTTGTTGTTTCACTCACTAGAGAATGTTATACATGTTTGCTTCATACATATATTGGAGACGTTTCCATGTATCTAGTCCCTTCATCGCCCAGTTTGGGGAAGTAGTCAGCAGGTGGGTGGTGAATCATATTGAACTTTGAGACGTCCCCCTCGTCGCCTCGTTAAAAACCTCCCCGAGAAAACACAATTGGGACAAAACCCGAGTGAGGGAAAAAGAGTACGACTTGAGGGATGTCCTTTTTCGGAAGTTGAAGTATTTGAGGTGGGAGACATTCCAATTGTTTTATAGTAGTTTTCCTTCCATTGTTTCAAGTTGGAATGCTCCTTTGCTCGCTTGCATGTGCGAGTGCTTGCGTTCCGATTTAAACTAACAACAGAGGACAAACCAAAATGAAATTTTCTGTACGTCGATCCAATGGGTCAGCGAAAAGAGCGGCATTGTAGCGTTACTCGCTCTGTCTGGTGTTCAAATGGTTGTTTTACATTTGGCGGCCGTGTTCAACTCGTTTTTAACAGCGTGTAGGCTTCGCGGGGGTTGGGCCCACCTCACTTGCTGAAGTGTTGAAATCGAGTCCCGGTCCGATCTCATTTGATTTGTACCAACAACAAGGGAAACATGTCATACTTCATTCATGGACCATCCAATGCGTGGGGAAATGTGAAAGTAGGGAAGGATGTTCACATTCTTTCAAAGGAGTCGTCCCCTCATGAAGAGCGAAAATGCGGGTTAATATATAAGGTAAATGAGTCAAATGGGGGTGTTGTCATGCCAGATGACCATGATCCTATTTTGAACGTGTGTACGTCTTGCTAAACCTATCACTACTAGCGAGATGTGGGTTTTGCATAGATATTGGTTATAACTTCTACTATTATGTATCAGCCTGACCTAGATTAGTACAGTGTCTCGAAGGTTTATTAACCGCTCTTTCGAGTGGGTGGTGACATTTTGCCGGTTCTAGATCTGGAGGAAATTAAGAAATTTGGTTAAGAAATCCCCACAGACGGCGCCAAATTGTTTGACCAAAAAGTGTAAAACCCTTTTGTCGAACTAATTATTGATAATAAAGAAGGTAAATCGTAGCCAAATATAATTAATTCTAGATCCAAGCATATAAAGTGCGAAATAAAAGAAGAATAAGAACGCGTAAGATTTCTTAATGTAATAATCATACATCAAACATGAGAGATGAGCTTACATCTAGGGCAGATATGCATCATAATCATGGGAGCCAAGGAGGAGAAGAGAGGTAATTGTTGATAAACAAGAGATTCCTCTTGTTTTTTCTCTTGTCCTCGCTATCTTCTCAAAAAAAAACCTTTTATCTAGGCTTTCCCCATATATATAGTTCATTTCCCTTTTATCTAATGGTGTTTGACCAGCGTACTTTCTAACGACTGTAACTTTCGTCGTCTGCTTGAACACAACGCTTGTTCTGTGATGTACACTTTCCGACGATTTGACCCTGGCAATGGCCGAGGTGTTCTTTGCTATCTCGCCCTGTGGGCATGATTACAGCTTGGTCGACCCCTTATCATTCCTCTTAAGGATGACCACTCTAGTCAGATTTTGACCCATACAGTTTCTACTTAGACTTAATCTAAGTATTAATTAGACCTCAATCCCCTAGTGCATTTATTTTGTCTACAACTAACTAGATTTTCTATGATATCTTCATATCATCCGAACTATCAGCTTTTCAGCAGTATAGTCCACACTGCATAAATATTCGAACATGATATTAAAGTCGACTTGTTTTTTTACTGCATAGAAAGAAGAAAAAGGAGGGTTGCAATTTGCAAGATTATCCTTAATTTTCCTTGTTTTGTATTATAGATAAAGGGAAAGAGTATTCCCTCCTGTTTTTAATTATTTATACCACTGCCATGTTTGTTTTTCTTCCATATAGTCCTAGTTATAAGATGATGATTTCACTGATTTTATTATTTTTATTTAAGATAATTTAGAAATTAAATGATGAGTCCAAATTCAATATAGAATAATGGAAAACCATTGTCCTCCTTCCCACCTCGGCTAATATTAACTTTTTGCCAACCAAAACCACTTTCACGACTAGCCGGATACAACCTATCATCATTATCCACTTCCGTAACACGTCTCCATGATTAACCATCTCTATTATCGACCTTCACGCACAATCACCACCGTCAACCCCTACAACCACATCACCAACCACCTCGACGATCAACAGCCACCGACCTCCATACACGACCACTATAGCCAATCGATATCACGTAATTCACTACTATCAATCACCTCTACCACAAGCCTTCATGGCATAACCATATTCACCATATATTTGCCATCACCAACCACTTCTATCACTAGCTTCGGCAGTACCAACCATTAACATTAACCACCATATTTTTTAACTTGTTCCCTTTAATGAAATCTGGAGGGAAGTGGGGTAAATGGCCGATACTACTGGAAGGATTTCTCTTTGGATAATAGGTACTGTAACTGGTATTCTTGTAATTGGTTTAAGGGAATACCGTCAGACCTCTCTATAACAGCATCCTTATATAACAGGCATTCACTATAAAAGCCTAGTTTTTCTCAAAACCAATTTTTATATTATATTTTACCTCTCTATAACAGCATTCTGCCTATAACATGTTCTCAGTACGACCCATTTTTATTGCTTGAAGAACTTGAACCATGGGAAGGATAAAGAGGTGGGTTGCTTGGTTGTTGGTACCATGTGGGTCTTTGAAAACCCGAAATTCAATTTGCATGATTATTATTGTTTTTCCTATTTTCTTGATTGTTGCCTCACCAATTCCCTTGATTATTATTGTTGTTATGCTAAATCCCATGATTGTTAGAACCCCAATCGCCTTTGGGTATTTTTAGAATGCCGTTGATTTTGATTGGAGCCTTAAAAATTAATATGTTGCCCTTGGTAATTGTTCACAAATTGTACATCTTCTTCTTGTTTTTGGTAAGAGTCATCTTGGCCATAGCCACCATCGTCATATGAATAATTCTTCACTAGGGATTGAAATTGTGGACCTTTAGTCATCTTCTTGTTGTCTAAGACATTCACTCCTTCCATCTCATAAACTTGCTTAGGGGATTGAGTTTGATGAAGTTGAGCCTTAGTGAGTTGAGTCATGGTTGTGGTTAATTCAGCAATAGCTTCCCGTGATCTTGTGATTCTTTATGAAGATGGATCATGTTGGGATCACCTTGGAGAATATTAGCTCGGGATTGCCAAGTGGAAGAAGTTTCCTCCATCTCATTAACAATCTCAGATGCCTTTGCATAAGGTGTGGTCATAAAATTTTCTCCAGCCAATTGATTGACCACACATTGATTCGTAGTATAAATACCACGGTAGAAAGTTTGTTGGATCATATTGTCGGTCCTATCATTGTTCGGGCAATCCTTCACCATTGTCCGATGCCGCTCCCAAATTTCATGCAAAGGTTCATTGAGCTCTTGCTTGAAAGCCAATATTTCATCCGTAGAGTAGTCACGTGACAGGGAGAGAAGAACTTTGAAGTAAACTTTGCTGCCAATTCATCCCATGTATGGATAGAATAATTAGGCAAGCATTCCAACCAATCCAAAGCCTTACCCCTTAGTTAGAAGGGAAAAATCCTTAACCACAAAGCATCTTTCAAAATATTTATTGTTTGCTCCCCCAACACTTATCTACAAAACCTTTCAAATGCTTTTAGGCATTTTGAGTTGGTGCTCCGGTGAAATAACCATGTTGCTCGAGCAAAGTGAGCATCATATTTGTAAGTTACAAGTTTTCCACCCTAATGCGGGGGGACAATGGAACTTGCATACCCTTCATTCGGAAAACTCATATGTTATGCCTCTTGTGGTGGTGGGGAAGGTAGAAGCACATTGTCTTATTGCCCATGGTCTTGGCGGTTTCATTGTGGAGCTTGAGGAATTTCATCAAGTTGATCCTATTTGTCGTCCACCTCTCCTAATGTAATGTTTCCAACTTTGTTGTTCTCTATTTGGAATCTACAATTACTTCAAAAAATTAGAATCACGAAAGTAAAAGAAGATACTTCAAGAAACAAACTCAAGTATATAGCTAACATTGTAAACACCCCGGCAATGGCACCAAAAATTTGATCAAGTCCAATTCACACCTAATTAAAGTGTATGAAACGGTTATTACAATAATAAAACTCAATACGAGTTGGGGTCGAATCCATAGGGAATTTAAAGTGGTGTTGAAGTAAACACTCAAGAGAGAAACTCGGAATATCTAAATTTATCTTTCAAACAAAAGTGGGTAACTGTTATCAAAATTCACTATTACTCCCTCCGTTTTAGTTTACGTGAACCCATTTAACTGGGCACGGAGTTTAAGAAAAGAGAGAAGACTTTTGAACTTGTGGTATAAAATAAGGCATATATATTTTGTGTGGTTATAAATCATTGCATAAAGGTAAATTGTTTCCAAATAAGGAAAGGGGTCATTCTTTTTGGCACGAACTAAAAAGAAAATAGGTTCACATAAATTGAAATGAAGGAAGTAAGAGTTTTAACTAATTAGTGAGCAAATAATGATTGAAATATTTTTGATGTCCCTTTATCAAATAGGGAAAAGACTATGGTTGTAACCTAACCTACGTGTAAAACTAATGGTTAGAGTAAATCTATTCTTGCTTGGTAGATCGGGGTTTATTATGACTCTCAATGCTCTAGTACCCACTCAATACCTCTTGGCTTGATTATGCCCAAATTAATTTTCTCAAGACCAAATGGGAGGCAATCAAAACAATTAAATATGAGTCCAAGTTGGATTATCCTTATCTCTAGTTCAAATCATTTAATCAACCTAATAAAAAGTTTTACTAGTTTAATTTCTTGTTAGCCAAATTTTTCTAGACTAAGTTCGCTTTCTCAAGTAAGAATTAAGTCAAGTAGGGACGAATCAATATTTACAACTATTAATTCTAAGTATAAAACATACACATGGCTAAATAACATCCACCCATTCAATAGAAAGCATTGTTATTGAATATTTATAAATTTTACACACTAAGTTTGGATGAAAACCCTAGATAAAATCTAGCTACTCATATTAATTGACATGGAAAAGTGAAAAGAAGAAGTAATTGAGACATAAACTAGAATTAAAGTGGAAAATAAATAGGGTTGATTTAATTATTGCTCCAAGTTGCCAAAAATAGCTAAATATAACCGCAGTAGCTACTACAGTACAAATATTTCCCTAAAATGTGTTCTTTATCTATTTATAGTGTTCTGAAATTCTCTGAAAAAAATGCCCTTCAGAGAGTTCTGCGGCCGCACAATTACATCTACAGTCTGAACTTTGGGATGTTGCACTTGCATGTGCTTTCAGTTGAAGGGATTTTGTTGCCGCACATAAGCTTTTGTGGCCACATTTCAGCTTCTGCGGCCGCATTATTTTGTTGCGGCGTGCACTTTGAGGAGGCGTCAGACTTGTTCTATTGCATCTTCTCTGATCAATCAGTCTTGACAGTGCGAACTTCAAATGCGACCGCACTTTTTTGTGTGCGGACCGCATTGCTGTCAAAGTGCTCTAAAGCTTCAGAGCTTCTTCTGCAGCCACATTTTGTTATCTGCTGGTTGTATTTGCTTTTGCGGTCGCAAATGTAATTCTGTGGAGCGCACTTCTCATTGCACTTCTCCTCTTGACTGATTTGAGCTGGAATATATCCTCTTTGAGTTAGATTTCTTTATTGATTTACATTCTCTAGAACACTTGCAATTCACCCATATTTGTTAGATCCGGGAACAAAAATCTTCACTTTTGGACTAAAACTAAAGCAAGAAGGCGCTAATAAGTGGTTAAAATTTATACTTATCAAGGTGCTGCCCTTCTAGAAATGAGATACTAGGTTAGAAATACGTTTTAAGCCCTTCCGTAGCTTAACCATGGTTCTAATGTCTTAATGTAGATTGAAATACGTCGGATATATATATATATATATGATCATTGATTAGGCAACAAAGGTATGTTAAAGCTAAACCTTTCCTTTATTTTGGCATGCTCCCGTAACTACATGCGTTTGATAATAGACATGAAGAGAAGTTTGTATTCCTGAATTTATGTACATTATTCTAGTCTCACAAGTTATAGTATTCTCCTTTATCAGGACTTTATATATATTAGTATTTATATAAATATTATAGTATTTTCACTACCACCGAGCTATAATCGGTGGGCAAGCCCCTATTGGGAAACCTCAGATCATATGGTAAATTATATACCGAGCCTACTATGGCTGAGCGCCTATGAGCAAGCCTAGAATGGCCGAGTTACCGAGCCTAATATGGCCGAGTGCCTATGAAGGAGCCTACTATGGCTAAGCAATTAAGCGTACCGAGCCTTAGAGTGTCGGACAACTATTTTACTTACTATATTGAGAGAGTTGAGTCAATATCAGCATGTAAGCATATCTTCAGATCATATTTCGCTCCCAGTTTCTTTTAGTTATTATATTATCAATTCAGTTTCAGCATTCAATTATTTTGTTGTCTTACATACTCGGTACATTATCTCGTACTGACGTCCCTTTAATCGGTGACGATGTATTTCATGCATACAGGTTTATCAGGTGATGTCCAAGTTCAATTTGATCGGTAAGCTCCACGTATTTTGGAGTTGCCAGGTCTAGGGTTTTGAGTACATATTATATATATACATAGAGATTATATGGGTAGGTGGGGGCCCTGATCAAACCACAGTACAGCCATCAGTGGAGCCTTGTACACATATCCTGTCACTCAATGTAGTATATTAGACTTGTAAACCTTGTATATATATTTTTTTGGTTTGTCAGTTGTAGTAGTTATGACAACCTTGCCGACCCAACTTTATATTCATGTTCAGTTGGAGCTAGTCTCCATTCAGTTTTGTATTCTGTTTTACAAATTATCCTGCAATGAGGCCTTGTCGGGTAAAGTATCACATTGTATGTTCAGAGTCCCTCAAGCTCAGGTTGGTATGCTCGATCAAGTGATCCATCGAGAGCCGGTCTTGCCTCCACTGGTTTTGGGTGTGACAGACTTAGTATCAGAGCGGGTATGTCCTAGGAAGTTTAAAGTCATGTCTAGTAGGGTCTTGTTTATTGATGTGTCGTGCACAATATTATATAAGCAGAGAATTATAAGGCATTTAGGAGTTGGTTACCCCTATTTCAAAATCCAAATTGTGCTGTAAAACTGAGTTGTAGGAAATTTAAGTTAAACTACATATTGGCATTTGCATACAAAGATGCCAATGACTAGAAAGACTACGGTTGGTTAGAGGAGAGATGCAACAGCAGGTGAGGGACTAGCAGGGTACCCCAATAGATGGGGCCCAGTTTGAGGCACGGGGAGAGATCCCTTCTCAACCATTAGTGGATCCTCCACCACCTGAGGAGATTCCTAGGGATACTGCACCTCCCGTTCCCTCTCCACTTCCATCTGATAAGGATTTCAGGAGTGCGGTACATTTTTTGACATAGTTGGTAGCTACCCAGCAACAAGCTAGGGAACCAGCTTGCGAAGGATCTTCTGAGATGTATGGGAGTTCTAGGTTCCGAGAGATTATTGCCTTAAGCCCCCTAGAGTTCACGTGGACAGATTAGGGGGCGGACCTGTAGGATTTCATGTATCAGCTCTATAGGATATTTCGTGTTATGCATGCCACGGAGAAAAAGGCAATTGAGTTGGCAGCTTTTTGACTCCAAGATATAGTCATCCTTTGGTACGAGGGATGGGAGAGGTCCAGGGGACGTGATACACCTCCAACTATTTGGGAAAATCTTTGAGATGCCTTCTTTGACCAATACATACCGCGGGACATCCGACAGGATTGAGTTGATCAGTTTCTAACCCTTAAGCAGGGCAATATGAGCGTCCTAGAGTATAGCCTCTATTTCGACTCATTGGCTAGATATGCTCCATCCATAGTTGCTACTATGTGGGACATGATCTAAAGGTTTATAGCAAGGTTGGCCCCAGAGTTGACCGAGGCATGGATATCTCCCATATTCAGCCGTTTTCCCAGAATATAGAAGAGGACAGGCATCGGCAGCAGGGCATAGAGAGGTGTGGCTGAGGGTGTAACGACCCGTCCGGTCGTTTCATGAGTTACTGCTCTGTTTCTCCCATTTCTGCTTTTTTTGTCTTGTTCAACTGTATTATATGGTATCGGGTTGGTTGGTTCGGGTTCGGAATGGTTTTGGAGATGTATGAGACACTTAGTCTCTTTTGAGTAAACTTAAGTTGGAAAAGTCAATCGAATGTTGATTTATGTGAAAAAGGTCTCGGATGTGAATTTCGATGATTTAGATAGCTTTGTTAGGTGATTTGGGACTTAGGAGCGTGATCGGAATGTATTTTGGAGGTTCGTGGTAGATTTAGGCTTGAATTGCAAAATTAGAAATTTGGCATTTTCTGGTCGGCAGTGGAAATTTTGATATTGGGGTCGAAATGGAATTTAGAAAATTGGAGTAGGTTTGTTGTGTCATTTGTGACATGTGTGCAAAATATCAGGTCATTCGGATGAGGTTTGATAGGTTTTTGCATCATTTGTGGAATTCGGAAGTTTGGAAATCCTTAGGCTTTAATCCGATGGTGATTTGATGTCTTGATGTTGTTTTGAGTATTCCAAAAGTTGGAACAAGTTTGAATGGTGTTATAGGATGTGTTGGCATGTTTGGTTAAGGTCCTGAGGGCCTCAGGTGAGTTTCGGTTGGTTAACGGATCATTTTGGACTTGAGGAGATATCAGATTTTCTGGTATTTTTGTTGCAGAGAATTGTTCTTCGCGTTTGTGAAGGGGGCTCGCATTCGCTAAGGTATGGGCAGTGGAAGGATCGTGAACGTGAGGAGATTAACACGTTAACGAAGAGGAGTTGGAGCAGCTGGGGACCCCAGGAATTGTGCATCGCATTCGCATAGGAGGGGTCGCGTTCGCGAAGGCTTTTGCAGCTGAAGCTTTGCGTTCGCGAAAGAGGAATTTGAGCAGTGTAATTTTTTTGCTTCATGAACGGGAGTCTTTGACCGCGTTCGCGAAGAAGGGAGCACCTGGGCAGAATGTATAAAAAGTCATCTTCGCGATCTTTAGGCCATTTCTCACCATTTTTGAACGACTTTGAAGCGTTTTGAGAGGGATTGAAGAGGGATTCGAAGGAAAATACTTGGAGGTGTAAGGTTTTTGAACTCAATACTCGATTCTATGGTAATTTCTAATTAATTAGACATGAAATTAGTGGGATTTAAAGCCTAAAATTGGAGAATTAGGGCTTGAAATTGGAGAGTGTAAATTGGGGATTTGAGGGACCATTTGAGGTCCGATTTTGATGTTCTTGGTGTCGAGCCTCCTTTTTCCTCGCGGAGTTCGGGTTTCGACATTCATTGAGAACAACTCGTTTCCTTTTGGGAATTGGGTATTTGAAGAGTCGCTACCTAACGGATTAAGGTGTGTTAGGGCACTAGAGCAATTAACTCATGTAACCAGTTTGCATTACCAGAAACTAGGGTAAGGGCTCAAAATAACCTTGAGGGAAGGTGTTAGGCACCCCTCGCGGTCCACAACAGTGGGTCTCGACCGAACTTAGTTATGTGAATTAATCATTTAACATTTATGCAGTCCAAGCACACATTTTGCAAATCAGGGAAGTATATGCAGTCTAAGCACACATACTCAAATTAAAGAAGTTTGGACAGTCTAAGCATACGTAAATTAAGGAAGGGAAGTCCTAAGTTGGTTAACCTATAGGATCACATCTGTACAATACCCGGTAAGCCTTCCTCAACTAGAGGGGTTACACATGGCATTAGCGCACAGGCCATCAATTCCTTTTACTACCCATTACCCTCCCCTTAGTGGTTATATAAGCAAGTTTAATTATCGAACTCTAAGCGTACTTTACCTGCCCCTTCCTTGTGGCCCCGGAGGTGCTTAGGACCTCTATACTTGCGCAGTTCTAAACACTCCTAAGATATTTAAAAGGTAAAATCTAAGTGACAACAAAGAACACATAGGACTGTCAAATAGGAAAGCAATTATGGGCTCATGCTTACCTCCACACATAAACAAATACGTAGCACGACTCAAACAACTGATATTAAAAGAAATTCAGAAGGTCCTAGAACATGATATCTAGATGAACATCATAAACATAGATATGCAGCTTTTGTTTCAAGGCGAAGTGGCGGAATCCTAATCAGTTTGCCTACTGATTTTGAAGCCTGTTAAAACTGGACAGTTTCACACATAAATAGAGCATAATTTCACAGTTATAAGACCATTAATTACCTAAAGCTTTCCTAGGCGTTGGTCTGTATGTAATCATAGTTCTAAAACTAGTTAAAACAACTTGAAATTATCCAGTCCTATAGGCATGCTGATCTTGGCGATTAATGTTACAAAACTGATTTCATGCAGGTTTATACTAGAACTTGATATCTATGTGTGGGGCTGTTTCAAAACCTTTTATAGACAGTTATTCATTTAAGTGACGTAGACATGATTTAGAGCCAAATGCAAACAGAGTCCTAAAGTAGGATTTCTAATGCACAAAGAAAAATGGTCATTTTATTAAGCGTGATTACAGTAATAACTTAATGACGGGATTTCCAGGTGGTAGCAACTTATGCAGAATCAGAAAAGAAGTGATTAACTTATAACAGGTTTGCTAATATGCAGAAGTAATAAACGTGAGCACCCTAAGGCAGGATTTCTAATGCAAATAACATAGACCTATGACATGTTTCTAATGCAAGTAACACAGCATATAGACCTAAAGCATGATTTCTATCATAATATAAACTCAAAGAAGGATTTCTACTGCATATTAACATATATAAACCTAAAAGCATGATTTCTACCTGGTTGGCCCACAAAAATCATATAGGTACCCTCCCTTTTTACTAATCACCCCAATATCTATTTACAAAGAATATTATTACAGACCAGGATCAAATGAATTACATAACTAAATGAAGCTATACTATAGGGAGCCTGAATCAGGCTCAAAGTAAACCTGGGAATGTCAGGCCTTCAACACAATCTTAGATGCCAAAGATCTCACAGCCAATAGTGTGTCTTGGTATGTCAGAGCTCCCTAAGGACCTCAAGGATCCCGTGCAGTGCTCACACCAAGACCTTTCTCAAATAGGGATTGGTTATGTGCAGTATGGAAGGTCCAGCCCTGGTGTGCTAGAGTTCAAAGGGATCTTAAGGATCCCTAAGCAGTACACGCATTAGAGGGGCAGAACCTAATAGTCTAAGAGTAAAGTGAGAGTGTTTGACATAGTTGGAACAAATTTTGGAAAAACAGTATAAAAGTAGAACATTTAGGAGCGAAAAAGAATTTCATGAGTGGAAACAGTTTTTGGAAAAAAAATATTATGAGTGAAAACATTTTTTAAGCAATTCTGAGAAACAGAAAGATTCAACAAACAACAGCACAGTCACAAAACTTAAAGTGCCCAGATTCAAATTCCTTTATTACTTAATTCTAGGGGAGGACAAGCAACTTCATAGATAGGGATCATGGGTTGGGGTACACAGGATTTAGAAACACAAAACAAGAGAGAGCACATTGAGTAACAAGGATAGACAAGGGTTAATTCCCATTTAGCAACCAAATTCATAGCATTAGAACATAGACTACTGATTCAGAGTCTTAACACAGAAATCATACTTGATGCTAAAGTGGTAATAGACAGTAAAGCATAGAGGCTAAGTGTAGAAATGGTCATGCTGAGGGTAGGGATTTTAACCATATGGTATAATTGAAATTAGTGGACAGAAGAGATAAGGGCCTTAAACATAAAAGTAGACACATTGGTTTAAAGCAATAAATAGACTGGAAACTTAAACAGGAATAGCATGCTGATTAAAGCGATTGACATGGAATAATGAACTTAAACATGATGATCAAGGCAGCAGACAGGAAAGAATGTAGCATTAAGTACATAAGTAATTAAACTAGTGCAGAAGAGACATGGATTTAGCAGACATGGAGCAATAGATAATCATATAGGTTTGAACTTCATAATGACATTAGAGATGGAAACATACTAGTTAAGGAAGCAAGAGCAGAAGGTAAAGTAGGTAGGATTCAAAAGTCTAGCCTTGGCTTCCAGCCAGCTAGACAAACAATGAGCACAAGTAGTAGAGAGAGATGAGAGAAAGTTTTTGTGTGTGTATATTTTGAACTATTGTTCGTGTCTTTAGAGATAAAAATAATAGAGTTTATATAGTAGTTTGAGAGTAGAGTAATTAAGGTAAAAGAATCAACTTTAGTCTATTAAGGAAGTCACAGAATCCAATCACATAAGGGTTCAGAATAAACCTCCCTTAATTGAAGGCAATTAGTCAAACGATAATAATAGGGAGTCTAATTAAGGAAAGAAGTTCAAATCAAACCAAATAAAGGAGTTCAGAATAAGATAATCAGGGTTTAATTAAGGGAAGAATCATGCAAAGGAATCAGCAAATATACAGGTAATCAAATGAGGCAAGAATGACTAATTAAGGTCGTAAACAAGGAAACATGCAAGACTTAGGCATACAAATCTCTAATAGAGCAAATCAATCAGCTAAATTTCAAAGTAACAATGATTTCTAGAAAGAATATATCAACTCTCATAAATAGAAAATGAACTAAGTAAAGACTTCACAAAAATATAGAAATTAGCCGGAAAGCCAGATTCGAACCCTAATAAAGCTCAATTAGGGTAAAATTACAGAATACTGGATTTGACAAAGGAAAATCGTGTAAGTCAAAAATACAGGATGAGTTAATGCGATTAGTAACATTGAAAAACTCAAAATCAAAGCAAAGACTGGAAAAATTAGCATATAGAATCAACTAGGGTTTGAACGCTCATGCAAAAATCAGTCGAAGTGAAGAAGAAACATCTTATTAAACATTAATAACTTAGAAAAATCTTTAATAACATTATGAAATAAACACTAGTTTAAGAAGAATGATTAAAAGGCGAGATAATCAATTAAAGTAAGGGGTTTTTGGAGGAAAACACTTGATAATACCCAAATCATCTCAAATCTATGAAGATCTGAGAAGAGTTGACAACAATGAACTAGGGTTTTCAGAAAAAATAGCAAAGATGAGAGAATAAGTCAAAAATCCATAGATTCGTAACAAAATAAAAAGAAGTTCTTACTCACAGTCGAACCCTAGCCTAAGACAGGCTAACGAGCAAAGTTTCAAACCAGAACCAACTAGGTTCTTCGAGATCTTCTAGCCATGGCGTGTAAAAGTCCAAGACTAGTCGGAGAAGCCATCAAAGCTTCATAAAGAGAATATATATATATATATATATATATATATATATATATATAT
Organism: Nicotiana sylvestris; assembly: GCF_000393655.2. Lineage (NCBI taxonomy): Eukaryota > Viridiplantae > Streptophyta > Magnoliopsida > Solanales > Solanaceae > Nicotiana > Nicotiana sylvestris. The sequence goes on from NC_091065.1 coordinate 99,548,745, forward strand.
ATATATATATATATATATATATATATATATATATATATATATATGTGTGTGTGTGTGTGTGTGTGTGTGTGTGTGTGTGTGTGTGTATGTTATGAATCGGGCTGCACGCCGCAGCGATATTATATATATGGATCGGGTTGCACGCCACAACGATATACAAATGGATCGAGCTACACGCCACCGCAGCGATATATATTGGATCGGGCTGCGCGCCGCAGCGATATGACGCTGACGCTTGGGCTGTAGGAGCCCCTTTAGAGTCTGCACACCCCTAGTGAGCGTAGTCGACTATAAACTATGGATTGGGTTGCACACCGCAGCGGTTACTACTATTATTATATGAGGTATCTATTGAGCCGGAGTGTTGAGTGTGAGTACTTATTGACTAGAGCTGAGTCACGAGTGACTGAGAGACTTGCTTGAGAGGTTATACTCATGAATGATACCTTACCCGAGGGGCCGTTTATGACATTTTGCTGTTTTCACTCTTCTTTTATACTGAGTCTCTGTTGAAAAATGTTGAATAAATGTTTTCAAAATATCTTAATTGAAACTAAAGTTTTACGAGATAAATGGCTATTGAAGCGTAGATTTGACTTGATATTTCTGCTGAGATTCCTTATATAATTTTAAATGCACGTCACTGCACTCAAACTTTATTTACTTTAGTTACTTACTGAGTTGGCGTACTCATGTTACTCCCTGCACCCTGTGTGCAGATCCAGGTGCCCGAGCATCAGAGTGAGAGCTTCCAACACTCTCAGAGTTTATCTGGAGATCACAAAGTAGTTGGACGGCGTTCGCAGCCCTGCCTTCCTCCTTCCTATCTTAGTATTTTGTTATTTCAGACCATTTTGCATTATTCCGACCGTGTTTTGGTTGTACTTAGAGGCTCATAACTAGTGACACCGGATTCGGGCTGTTTTAGTGTATTTCATACTGTTTTCCGCATATTTCTATTGATTTATATACTACTTATGAAAGCTTAGAGATTTAATCGGTTTTAGAAAATGATTTTTATAAAAGGAATTCGATGTGGCAAGTGTTGGATTGGCTTGCCTAGTACTGCGATAGGCGCCAACATAACTGGGGCATTTGGGGTCGTGACATACTCCCTAACCAAACCTTCAAAGTTCAAACAACGTAAATAAAGAATCAGGAGCTGCAAGATAAGTACAAAATAGAGTAACTTGTACTTCACCTTTTATCTCCATATTAAATACAGCCACAGAACCAAAAGAAAAAAATCCAACATTTCTAATCCACACAAAAATGAGAACATATCAATATCCTAATTACCAACACTCGAGAAAAAGCCATAAAAATCATTGAAAAAAAGCAACTAGAATAAATAAGGACCCAAAAGAAAGAGAAAAATAAAAGCCCTTAGCCATGGCAGCAACTTCAACACACATGGCTTCAACTCATTTCAGCATGTTAGGTTATTGGACAACAATGGGAAACAAGCAACTCCAAAAGGAGAAACATTTTCTCAATTTCAGCACAGCAAGCAGAAGTTGAAGAACTAAAAGTAGAAAAAAATGAAGAACAGAAAGAAGAAGAACAAGCAATGAAACAGCCAAGGCCAGTGGAACCACAGATAAATGTGAAGAGCAAGAATATGAGCAGAGAATATGGAGGACGGGACTAATAAATTAAATATAATGATATTTGTTTGACTCTCAAGTGGATGAAAAATACTCACCTTGAAGAACTGGAGGAAAACCTAAGGACTGGCCAAATTCCTATTCAAACATATGCTCCTCTATTGCAAGTTGAACATTTTCATAATTAACATCAAAAAATTGTTCAAATTCTTGTTATTGGAATAGTTCATTCTCGTATATTTCTCCTTCAACCACCTCTCCCATATCAAACAAATCTCTTGGCTTTAAATGTACCTAAGAACTGGTGCATTATACGACCGTAGAACAGGTATGCGAACCGCATTTCTGCCGCATACCCAGACAGTTTGTCCAGATTTTGGGACCATTTTTTTGCGGTCCACTTTGCGGGCCGCATGTCCATTATACGATCGCATATGAGATCGCAAATCGTGTCGGGGCTCCTATTTTCTAACTTTTATAACCCGACCCCATCCTATTAAAAACACCGCATTAGATCATTTTCCTGTTATTTCACGGCATATAGAGTGAGAGAGGAAGCTCTAAAGAGATATGGAGTGATCTTCATCAAGTCCCCACTCCATCCTTGCCCCAAATCCTTGAAGATTGTCAAGTGAAATTGCTAGGTCTTCACCCTAAGAGGTAAGAGCTTGTGCCCTCATCTATAATTTCGAAATTGCCATTAAAATAAGTGATTAGCAAGGGGGTTCATGGGTATAAGGGCTGACAATCTTGCATGCATAAAAGATAATGGGGTATGGGGTGGTTGTGAGCCAAAAGAGATAACAATTATGGTATATGATGATGAAAATCTCTCACAAAAGTGTCTTAAAATCGCTGTGCACACTTAGTGCTTGATAATTTACTTAAATGAGTTAGAATCTCATTCATGCCTCTAATTCATGGTTCAACTTGTAATTTTCATAAAATAGATCGAAATTGCTAGAAAATCCGGAATTTATTATAAGGATTTAAGGAAAGTTTTATTGAGGTATGTATGGCTAAAACCCCGTCTTTTAGAAATTGAGCTCCCTTGGTGTTTGTGTAAATGCGGTAAGATTAAAGTTGGATTGTTATATTGATTGTTGTTTCACATGAATTGGAGTTGCAACCTTATAGGCGTGAAAGATGTGTCTCAATGTGGTCGAAGTGCTATCCTTGATAACTTGAAGAGGGTGCAATGAATATGAATCATGTATTGAAATACCTAGACCTTAAACTAAGATTGAAGCTGCATATGTTGTGCCATTTATGTGAAGTCTCATCTATGTTTACAATTTTATTTGCTCTTGTGTGCACATATTATCCTAAATTACAAATCTAACATTGAAATTGGGAATGATGTGAGATGCGACCTAGTGCCAAATATATGACGTGATAGTTGTAGCCCCAAGTGCCTATGGAATGATATATGTGAAACAAAGATTGAAATGGGATGATTGATGGAAAAAGGAAAACGCCTTGGTAAGGCGGCCTAGCCGATCGGGCCGAGATCGGACGCCATGTCGCATACATAGTGGTATTGTATTTGTGATTGAAGTGTATGTCTCAACTGAGGCAACCTAGCCGATCAGGTCGAGATCGGACTCCGCTCAAGATAACGGTGGTATTGTGGACAATAATGAACAGTATGAAATGCCCCGAAACTAAAAGCTATGGGAAAATAATGTGAAAATTGTGTGATTCTTTTATTTGATAATGTTGTGATCATTTAAAGTGTTTGAGCTATACTTGTGATTTCCTTAATCTTGTATGAAAGTTCTTTCTAACTAGATGGTGTTTAGTTATACATACTAGTACTATTCCATGGTACTAACGTCCCTTTTGCCGGAGACGTTACATTTTTAATGAATGTAGGTGGCTTCATAGCGGATAGTGCCGATCGCGCGTAGCGGAGTATCCTCTTCTCAAAATCTTGGTGAGCCCATTTCTCCTTCAAGGGGTGATGCTGTACATCTTTTGTTATAAATATCCACTTTTGAGGTATAGCCGGGGCCTTGTCGCCAGCATTGTCATACTTGTCTTTTGTATCCTTAGAGGCTCCGTAGACGTTTGTGTGGGTTATGTACGGGTGTTGGGTGGTCTATGAATTATGTTGAAATTCTAACTCTTGTTTCTCTAAAGTGAAATGGTATGGAATCTTGGGAAGTTAACTACGGTTTAAGGTTGTGATGTAAAATGAACTAACAATGTTGAATGTGCAATCCTACTTATTGTTTAAATAAACGAAAGCATGGTTTCCTTAATCATATTGAGTTGGGTAGAAAGTGTTCGATAAGGCTTGCTCAGTTGGGTTCACTCGATTGAGCGCCGGTCGCGCCTCCCGAGGTTGGGGCGTGACAATCAGTTTCATCATTAACACAGTACACCATATTTGCTTGAGATACTTTAATATAAGGATCATGCTCCTCACGATCACCAGTGTGAATCAATCTAGAAAAATTAACACGATTAAAATTTCAAGCATCTCTTTTGAACCCTCTATCTCGATTAATGTCAGCCCACTGGCACTTGAAGAGCACAACCTTAAACTAACCATAATAATTAAGCTCAATAATATCTTCCAACTTCCCATAATATGGCAAGTCTGCTTGCCTCGCATTTCTGTCAGCGTTGGATGCAATACAAGAGGTGCCAGAGATAAGAAAAACTCCATTATTTTGAGTTTGTGATCCTTGTTCTCTAGAAAATGTCTGAAATTTGAATCCATTAATGTTATAAGCAGTGAACCTTCTCACATCTGGACATCGACCTTGTGCTAGAAACTCCAAATCAGTAAAGATTGTGTTTGTTATATTCGGATTCATAATCCAAATAGACAAAATTCTTTTTGTCAAATATTCAAAAATAAAACAAGAAAGTTAATTAATCATAGACAAGCATTTTCACTCACTCGCTTTGGAAACCAATCAGGAAACTCTTTATTAACTCTCCTTTCTACTTCGGTTGCTGAAGGTCTCCAGCCTCTTGAACTCCTTCTTATGCAATCCCTAAATTCACTACAAAGGAGTTAATTGTATCAATTTTATTCACTTCACTCAAAGTTTTTGTAAAAAATTAAATTAATTTATTTTTCTTACCTAATAAATGGCTTTATTGTTGCACAATTAAGTAACACATATCGATGAGCTTGAGTCTTCTCAAGTTGAGTCAAGGTGAATGCTTCAGAACCTTTGACGGGTTTACCTTGTGTAGGGAATGTAGATGACATTTCAGAAGCCTCGTTAAGATTTGGTCCATCATTTACACATTTAGGCCTATTTACCCTCGACTCAATATCCTCAAAATAACGAGAAAAAAGAGTTGGGGCTTCTTCAACAATGTAACCCTCAGCTATGGAACCTTCTGGTTGTGCTTCCCTATAAAGGACTTGAAATGACCTAGCAATCTATAACCAAAATAAAAAGGTATTAGAATAAGTATTTACTTTGAATTATTATTATAAAATCGATGGAAATTATGTTGAATAAGTAATGTTTTACCTTTCAACAAAATACACCCACCGATAATGTACCGTCCACCTTGTATTAATTCATCCACTAGATGGACAGTTAAATGAATCATTACAGTAAAAAAGGATGTAGGGAACAACATCTCTAAATGGCAAAGTGTGAGTACAATCGGGTCTTGTAGATTTTCTAGGTCCGAGAAGCTCAAGCTTTTCGAACAAAGTTGTCTAAAAAGGGATGAAAGCTCTACCAAGGCTGCAACAACATGATTTGGAAGCACATTTCGAATTGCTATGGGTAACAATTGTTCCATAATGATATAACAATCATGGCTTTTGAGTCCAAATATCCTCTTTTTATCTAGATCAACACAACGAGAGATATTACTTGAGTAACCATCCGGCACCGAGATATTTTTTAAAGTTTTGAGAAAGTCTGACTCTTTTATTTTTTGGAATTGCAAATAAATCAAACCGACAATTCTCATTCTCATCTGGCCAAAGATCACGCCTTATACCCATATCTTGTAGATCTTTTCGAGCCTTAACATGATCCTTTTGATTTGTCTTTATCATGTAGCAAAGTGCATATAATATTATCAAATACATTCTTCTCAATATGCATAACGTCTAAATTATGGCGCAACAAGTTGAATTCCCAATATGGAAGATAGAAGAATATGCTTTTTTTTCTCCATTGTTGAGTTGCACTTTCCTCAGTACCTTTTTGTCGATTTCTTTTCTTTCTTTCATTTAATTCTGCTAGTTTTCCAAATGTAACATCAAATTCCTCCACTGATTCAAAATATCTGACCCAGTTAACTTCCTTGGAGGTTTTCTCTCTTCCGTATTGCCAAACAAATGAAGCATCATCAATATAAATTTATGATTTCTTGCCAAAAACCGGCAATGACCAATAAAGCACTATTTTATACTATAACGAAGTCGGCAAGGTTCTGTGTTAAAATTACAAGATGGACAAGCAAAATCGCTATATGTGTTCCAACCGGATAAAATTTCAAGTCCAGGAAAGTCGCTAACTGTCTACATAAGAGCTACTCGCATTCTAAACATTTCATTCTTTGATGAATCAAAAGTTTCCACACCTTCACACCACAACTCATTCAACTCCTTAATAAGCGATTGTAGGGATATATCTATATTATTCCCCGCTATATGTGGACCTGGAATGATCATTGAGAGGATAAAATTTGGTTGCTTCATACACAACCAAGGTGGAAAGTTATATGGAACCAAAATCACTGGCCAAATGCTATAATTAGTACTCATCATCCCAAAAGGATTGAAACCATCACTAGCTAGGGCTAATCGAACATTTCTAGGATCAGAAGCAAATTCAGTAAAAGCAATCAAATCTCTTCCATGTCTCACCATCTCATCTCACCATCTCTGGGATGCCTCATGATTCCATCTTTGTTACTATCTTTCACATGTCATCTCATATGCTCTGCAATTTTAGAGCATATGAACAATCTCTACAACCTTGATTTTAGTGGAAAGTAACGCAAAAATTTTGCGGGCATCTTTTGCTTCTTTTTCTTCTTTCCCGTGGTAGACATGTGATTATTGTTGCTCTTCTTAGTTGGCTTCCATCTAGAAGTATGACAATGCTTGCATGTTTCCTCATTAGCATCATCTCCCCAGTACAACATGCAATCGTTTGGACAAGCATCTATCTTGATATAATCAAGATAAAGCCTTTTGATGGTATTCTTGACCTCATAAAAAGAATTAGGTATCCTTGCAAATCCAAGTGCATCCTTCAGTAAATCTAGCATCATAGCCATTCCCTTGTCATTTAGCCCAGACAAACACTTTATGTGATACAACTTTAACAAAAATTCTAGCTTCGAGTACTTGGACCCTTCGTATAATTCTTCACTTCCATCTCTAAGCAACTCGAAAAATTCTTTGTTATTTCAAGAATGCAGATTATTTAATATTTCTTCTTCTCCAACTACTTGTGATGGACCTGCATCAATGCCATCATGCCTTAAACCCAGGAATGCTTCATTTATCAACAATTCCGTAGGATTTTCAGGAGGCAGTGCATATGGGATAACTTATGTGCTTCTAGAATTCTCGAACACTTCTGTTTCCCATGAAGAATCCATGTGACATAATTTTGAGGGAATGGCTTGCTAATCAAATGATCTTACACTATCTCTCTAGTCTGCCACTTTCCAAAACCACATTTAGGACACGAACATTTTATTCTATCTCCTATAGAAGCATTATTAAATGCAAAATTTAAAAATTAATTCAAACCAAGTAAATACTTTATTGTATTTCTAGGCATTCCAATCCAAGATTTATCCATTGGAAGGTATTGATATAACCTTTCAGAAGTGATCAACCGATAAGGATTTCTCTGAGCAAGAGTGTTTACTATAACCTACAATATTTCGATGAGAAAGGATGATTTAGTAACCTATCAACGCAATAACATTATGAAATTTTGTAAGATAATAAAAAATGGCACAAGAAAATATTTGTTAAAGAATAAGAATCATAAAGTTACCGTGATATATATAACTTTGAAGTTCAGAATGTCTAAAGAAAGTATCTTTTTTTACACAAAGAGTATATCTTCTTTTGCAATAATACCTTTCATGCATGAAGGAGCACCGCTGTATGCAATATTACTAGGAGATCAATGTTACAACGGATTTATGGTATATACATGTGAATAAAAATTTACAACACCAATACCATTTGACTAAATATATCATGTTTCTTCTCTAATAATTAAGGTAACCACATATATGTCACTATCAGGCTTGAAATAAAGAGTTACTAGTATTTATTACTATTAAAATCCAATTTTATAATTAAGTCAATTTTGTGTAAAATAAAATACTGCGTATATACAATTAATGTTAGTGTACAAAACTCAAATGTAACTGAAGGATGCAGAATTGGTGTAGTTAATTATGAAGAGCATGTTTCTGGTGGATAAAGCAATAACTGAAACAAGTTTGAAGAACATGTAAATGCTTCATGAACCCCAAGATCTGACAAAACATCATGTTGTAACACATCCTGAGGTCAACATGTTGCTCCGCATAAAGTAATAGCTTGAGTTCAAAAATTATGGTGGATACTACATGCAGCAGCATACTAGCATTATACCTCAAGTGAGTTTGTACAAACTTAGAGACTATTTAGTAATATTCTACCTAATTGCCATGATTTGAGTATCAGTTAAAGGTCCATGGACTCATTGCAACCAATTGAAGTTCAAAAAGAAATTCATTTCAAAGAACATTTGATTGAGACAGTATTTTTCCAAGATTTAGTACCCTCCACTTTTCCATTAAGCTATCTTCCTACTAAATTACAAACTCATCCATAATTACAATAGCATTCGTTAGGTATATTGTTCTTCTATGTCCTCCTTCTATCTTTGCAAGCCAACACAGAGTTTTATTCTTATAGAACAAAACCAGCCAACTAATAAGCACATAACTGAAGATCATCAACTGCCAACAACAGCATATACACATTGCGAATTCAAAATATACAAGGGGGGTTACATGCTAGAAGTACCTTGCGAATTCAAAATATACACATTTCACAGAGAGATAAACTGGTTACTTGAAATTAACAAAGTGCCCGGCAACATATCACCAAAGTTATATTTGAGTAGAAACTTCATAGAGAGTGCAAAATTGACATATCCACGTGCACAAAATCTGACAGCCACAGTTAGCATCAGGCATGGACTGAGTCCATTCTTTAGCCCAACAAATAAATGAGCACAAGAAAACCAACAAGTATGGCAACAATGGGAATAATAACAACCTTTTAGAAACTTATTCTTAAATGAACAATAACATAGAAACATTTTTTCCTAGAAAATTAGCATTCTACAATAGGCAAACAAGAAACAGGGGAATGAATAGAGATAACAAACAGCTCATAATTCAATTACAAGTACCATAACAGAAACAGAGGTATCCAGAAAACAAATATATGATAATTACTTTCAAAATAACACATTTAAAACTCTTCGAATACCCTATTCAAGTTACAAATGATTACACCACTGTTTTCGTGCTTTTGTTTCTCATAATTTCTCAATGTAAATAGGATAATGCATTGGACAAACAAACAAACAATAGAATGACACAAAACCATCATCGTGGTGTGCAATTTCTAGCTGACCTGGCAACTCTAACTAAATAAACAGGGAAAAAAGACCTCTTTTTAGATCCATTAGCAACTGATTCAAAGCTCAACATATGAATGACTACATTATTCACAATCGACCCGCGAGTACTAATAAAATTAGACAAAATGGAGGCGGTAATATAGAAGTAGTACCTCTTGGAAAAAGCGGAGTTAGAAGTGTTTAAGCCAAAATGTTTTGGGGGTGATTACAATAAATCTTAGCGAATTACCTTGAGACTGATTCAAACATAACGCAGAGCAGAAAGAGGAAATGCGGCCACTGACAATTGTGTCTTCTCTAAAGGTCCCCAGGAGTTCTAAAAGAAAAGTGTGAATTACATTGGGTTTTACTAGAGAATTTATTTCGCAGAAAAAGACAAAGCGCCATAGATTAATATGAAATATTTCTCGGTTTTGCATGTCAGATATTGATGAATGTGCGGATTCAAATGCCAATTTGTGAGAACACAATTGCATAAACAAGCTGGGAGTTACAATTGTTCCTGTCATGACAAGCCTTGCCATTCATGAAGCCCAGGAATGTCTATCACCAATTTTGGAGAAACGAAGTAAACCAAAAAGATTGGGAGTTACAATTGTTCCTGTCATGAAGGATACACCGGAGATGGTAAAGAGAATGGTCATCGGCTCATGGTTGTATTGCACTAAACTCAAACTCTGAGTTCCCATGGATCAAGTTTTCTGTTGGTAAGATTCTCATAAATTGAACCTGTTTCCGTGTTACTAGTTAATGCTTATTGTAGAAATTTACTTACTAATTACTTTACAAGTAACCTAATTGTGTAAATATTGTTCTTTATACCATCAATACATAGAACTTAATCTTTTAAGCAAGTATTATACATGATGGCGTTAGAGATATCACTAATTTTTAAACACGCCAAACAAATCATTGTAAATAAAATGAAAGGAAAAAAGGGTAACGACAGAAATAGAGACATGCAAACTGATTTCACAGCTTAAATAAGAAAATGTTTACTCCTTTCTATAGTTTTTCGGTTTTCATCTAAACCCAGCTTGAATTTTCAGAACTAGACTAGTATTTCGTTTGTGAACTAGAACCAGCAAAAGGAAATATTTCAATTAAGACCCAAATCACATAAATTAACCTACAAAATACACACAAAAAACAAAATTAACCTAATGCAAAAGGAGAAAGAGGACTTACATCTCGATTTCAACAAATAGTGTTATATCCTTCATCAAATTACACCGATTCCACCAAATTTCTGCTACTTTCGGTTGAGAATCGAAAAACATCAAATGAAAGAAAGAGAAAAAAATCAGTAAAGGGAAAACACAAATTAACGGAGAAAATAAACTTAAAACCCACATGCATGAAGAAAGAGAGACAAAAAAGCAAAATCAAAGAATGGAGAAGAGCAAAATCAAATTAACGTACGTCCAATTGATAGATAGATCTGAAGTTATTACATGGATTTCGCTGAGAGATGCTGAAATGAAAGGGTTATTGTAGAGGACCGATTATTGTGAATGGCTAGATGGGAAAATGAAAGGGTTTCTGAGAACGGGGGAAAGAGGGGTAGCTGAAAATGAGAAGGGGGTTTGGGAAAAAGAAAAAAAAGGAATGGATTAAAAAACGAGGGAAACATTGGAGTTAGTAGGCCCTATTTTTTTAAGGGTTGTGGAGGTTAACGACCACTTTAAATTTAATATATTTACGGGGTAAATAAACCCCCGCAATTTGATATAGATTGCGGAGGTCATAGTAACCCCACAATAAAACTTTCGCAAATTTAGTATTTTTTTGTAGTGTTTATATTTCAGACTTATTTTGTATTAAGCAAATAGTGTTGAGTTGTACTTAGTGACTCATGACTAGTGACACCAGATTCGGGTTGTGTTGATGTATTTACGTACTTGTTTCCGCGTATTTCTTTTGATATCTTAAAATGAATGATTTGAGACTTAATCTGTTTAGAAAAAATGAATTTTTCAAAAGACCTTCATATTGTTTGTGTTGTTTTAGCTGGCCTAGTACTGTTATAGGCACCATCATGACCAGGATGTTTGGGGTCTTGACAGAGTGTTGCGTAAGAGGATGAGATTTGCCGAGTATCAGGAGCAATCTCAAGGTAGTTATAGACCCCGGTACTTCGGACGACTACATATGCCTCCAACGCCTCAGTCACAGGGTTACAGGTTCGACCGACATGCTCGGTCAGGACCAGGTGAGAGCTCACGTGCATCGGGTTTCCAATGATAGTGAGGTTCAGGGCAAACAGGTTCGTTTCCTCCATGGTGTGATATTTGTAGTAGAGGACACCTAGGCCATTGTCGCGACCCACCTTCCAAATGATGTGTTTCTCACATAGTTTCCTGCTATCCATTAGTCTTCTCCAAAAGTGTCATTGGGTGTAATTCTTCTTTTTGATAGCTGGATGTAATCTTTTACGATACTTTGCTTTCAAGAAGAGAGTTAGTAATGAAGGGCAAGTTCTAAAATTCCACCAAAAATTAGCAGGGAAAGAGATCCAAATGTCATGCAATGCTCTAAAGCCAACCTCTCCCTCATCTTTTGGAATACATAAATGTATACGGCCAAAATTGGGGAGTTTGATTCTGGGGCTACTATGCCGCCCCACACCTAACCTCGAAGAAGTCCGAAGCAGAGCGTGAGGTGCGACCCCGAGGTGTGTCCCTCGAGGGAGCATATCGAAGGCTCACTGCGGTCGGCCTCGGAGCAGTACAATCGATGATCATCATGGAGAAGCGGGAAAATTCCCAAATATACGTGGTTAGAGCTGACCAGGTTTGCAAAGAATAGTACTAATCCGTACTAAGTCATTATACAGTTGTACCAGTAGAATTTCCTCGTTACTATTAGACATGTACTATGTTGGGATTCTCCCTCATATATAAAGGGGACCTTGTCATCTTGTAGGAGGATTCGGATTATACACCACATATTAAATACAATACAACATTCTCTGCTCTTTGCCTAAATAATTGTTCTTCACACTTATTGTTTATTCTTTCATTGTTCATTCATTGTTCATTTATTGTTCTTTATTCATTACTCATTATTAACCGCAAAAGGCCATCTTTGAAGCCCTCATTATCATTAATTCTTCGTCAATTGCTCATTGCTATTAGCCCATCTAGACCTCGACGCCCTGCTCCAGCCAGCTCGAGGCCCAGTCTTGTGGCCCTATTGATTTGCATTTCTTATCTTCTCTACTTACACCTAGCATCTACTGCCTAACAACTATAGTATTAAAGTAAATAACATATTTTTAGAATCACAAAATCAAATAATAATTATAATTACCATTTTCAAAGTAAACAATAAATTCTGCTAAGAGGACCAATGGTAATTAACCAGATGTCCATTATTTTTTGTCACCACCGCATAGCCATCGGCAACAACTACTATTTCACAACTATCATTGCCAAATATCCTTCGTACAATCAACGACCAAGCATCACTTTACAACTATCATCGAACTACCATTAGTGTCGCATGTCACTGCCTCTAGCCTTTAGAGTGTGGTCCATCAAAGAAGCGATTTATACAATACCATGTAAATTAATATTTTTGTAATATATTGTGGATATAATATTGTTTATGTATTTGAATTCTATAATTAGTTTTACATAAGGTTATAAAAGATTATTCACACTCGAATGAGGAGAAAACAGACAATCTTAAATGTTCAGTGTTTAAATCCAAAGACAAAATCTTAATTATCAAATATATTTAGATTCAAGAAGTTTAATTTTAATAAAAACAAAGGAGGTATGAGCCAAAAAAATTTAAAAAGCAAAATTCTTTCTTTCTTCCCCACTTCTCCACCAATTAAACAGCCATGTAACTCTTTCCCTTATATTCGTTCTCTTTTTCTCCTTTCTTCCCTTTTTCTTTGCCTAGCCTCCAAACACAATATCCTGTGGCGCAAGCTGACAATGACTATAAATGTGATGGTAGTAACGAATTTAATAATTTTGGCACACAGTTACGGCTGCATACTCAGAGTCGCCCTAGAGCAATAATCACTGGTGAGCCGAATGCACTTGACACCAACCAATTTTGAATTTTTTAATAGGGATATTACATGATGTTGATAGTACCAGTACCAACTCATGGGCGTTGAATTTAATATTCAGTAGTGACAAAATTAGCTGGATTTCTACTTTTGGGATGCCCAGTTTGAAAATTGAAATTTCCCTCGAGTCAAGAGAGGAGAGTTTCATGCTTTGTATGGTAATTAATGGAGTCTATCTAACAGATGCATTCAGAACTGAAAGATCCTCGACAGAAAGTACAAGTAACACGACAAAATTCCAAAGTCAAAATTTGAAAACAATTTGAATCAAACTCTAGATTCGAAATAGATCAAAAAGAGTCAAGATTTACTTCTACATTGGTTCATTCTCATCTGCTGCTGCTCTTCATTAGGCATTACAACTCATGAAACTCAGAATCAGAAAACTAGACTTAAATGGGTCAATTAATTAGTAAGAATACAAGGGGTTTCCACTTGGTGCTACTGCTACTATTACTAGGACTTAGGATTAGAGTAGTAATTTTCTTAAGCATAAACAGATCCACAGGAAAGAGCCATCAATAGTATCGCCGCTTGTTCTTCCTCTCTTAATTTGCCTCCCAATGTCATCAATTTCATCTTCAATGACTGTCCAATTTTTTCTCTACTGTTTTTTTCTCCACTGATTTTCCTCTTCTTCTTGCCTTTATCACTTCTTCCTTTGTCCAGACCTAAAAGCTGCCTCCTCTTCTTGTTGTATTTGATCCCACATGCGTTACATAACGACTAAGATACAAGTACAATTAAAAAAGTTAGAACTTTGATAAGGTAAGCAAACACAAGAAAACAAATTGGGTCGATAAGATTTTGAACTAGGAATTTTTACCTTAGGACCTGCTGGACCACTTCTCCAAAGAGGCGTTCTTGTGGTATGACAATCACAGCAAGTTTTCATTTCCTCTACTTGTGATCCCTAAAAAATCAAAGAAAACATGAGATCAGCAATCAGAATCAGAAATGAAAAGCCAAAGGAGATTAATTGATATTCACTTGATTTACCTTTACTTCCGTCAGATCCATTCTCATGGGAAAAAATTTGTCCTAAATGGCTTAACAAATGCTACTGGAAATACCGATCAAGATCAAGTAAGTAAAAAGGGATCTGGAAGAGAAAGGAACAAGTTTAAAGGAGGCTACGTAAGATAAAAAAGATAGAGATTGAAAGGCGGGAGAAAGATTGGTACAAGAGTGAAAAATTTGTACCGTTAATGTGGAGTTTAGTGAGCTAAGAGAGAGACGATAGAAACTCTAGGTTGGAATGGCTAAAAATATAAGGGCAGGGGGGTTGTAAAGGACTAAAGGGGTAGGGAAGCTAAAACGGCGATATCTGGTGGACTGGAGACTAGTCAGCAGGACACGACATCATAGTTGACTCTAGATTCGAGTTTTGCAATTACACTATTACCTCTCTGGTTCCAATAGTTTCCTCTTCACAAATCTCAGCCGTAGAATTATTATTGATCCAACGTTCAGTCATTCGAACCTATGTTGTCTGCTAGTGCTAACGAGGGATGTGGTGGAAATACACACCAGTAGTGATGCCAACTTTCTTTTGTTATTCAAGAAGTGTGGGTAAGATGACAAAAGGCAAAACCATGGGCATGCCACAAGGTTGCTCTTAATTTGATAGTTTGGAGTAGTTCCTAAAATTTACGTTAAAGTGTATATCTCTTTTGTTCCTAAAGAATTATATCAACGGCCCACATGTAAAGCCAAAATATACCAGTAGCTACATCAAATGAAAGTGGATAGCCTGACCATCACTTCAATTATAAGATCAATAAATGGAGCTTCATTTGATAATTCTGGAAAAGGAGACATAGGAGGTGTTTTCCGAAACCATAAAAGTAACAGGATATTAGGATACAGCAAAGCATATTCGTTTCACGACTACTATATATGTTTGCAGAGTTAACACGGATTGCAGTTCATATCCCTTAGTCATTAAATTTGACTTAAAGGAGGTAATCAATATGCTACTCATGAATGGTAACGAATGCTATTCTCATCTAACTGATGGATGCAGGTCAATGATTATATAATTGCTTACCCGTAAAACGGAGTTGAATTTGAAACGGGGTTTATAAACAAGCGAATCGATTTGATCCTAAAATGACAAATAAATTAAATAAAATGCAAGACTTAGCTTTGAAATCGAGATAAGACAGCAAATAACTTGGTTCCGGGAGCAAAGCTTCCGAATGCAGTAATAAGAATATCAATAGATAAGAAATAAAGTGTTATTGAGCTTTTCAATAATATGTAGCATAAGTTTGTCACAAAATTCATCTCTTACCATGGATGTTGAAACCACTATTTATAGATGCACCTAGGGAACTAGGATCAAGCCCTTTTTAAATGACAATTATGGGGGCCATTGATGAATGTGTAACGGCAGGCTATGAATGCTGAAATTCTCTATAACGGATTGTGTATTTAATACTGAAGAATATCCTTCATTGAATGTCATCGGGTGGCAAAAATTCGTTTGTCTTTATTAGGAACATTCTCTTCAGGGTCTTCCCGGTGCCAACCAAAGTTCTTGTCCCCGGTCTTGATTTCTACCTGCCTCGCTTTCTATCTGTCTTCGATTCTATATGTTGCTATATTATTTGAATATTTAATGCGAACTAATTTTAACCTATACATATAGCCCCCTACTTTCCGGTGGCATATGTTTGTGTCATCGGGAAGTCGGTGAAGATACCTTTCTTAACGTAAAATTTTCTGATCCCTTCTGAAAAGTTTCTGACGCTTGATCAGACTTACGTCTCTCCGTAATTAATGCCCCGAACACGCATTACTCCGCGATTTAGCAATACTTTTGCCGGTTCTCGAGGTAATTATGGCCACGATTTTAGCCGCCTATTCCTTTACTTACACATCTCATATTCTTCTTTTACACTTTACAATTTTTTAAAGTCTCTCAACTCTCTACACTCAACCCTTTCTTGATTTCACTCTTCTTTTATCTTCTTTTCATACTTTGTACTTGTGCTGCTTGGCACGATTGTTATATAAAAGTTCTTTTCGTTCAAGCATTGCTCAAAGTTTACTTTTTTGCGTCGAATTATGCAAGGCTTCAAGTGCATTTTTTCCCGATAGCTTTTGGGTTCCGGGCATAAACTCTTCGGGAACCAACCCTTTACTGTGAGAGATTCATAAGAGAGGGCTCTTTTATGTTTACGGTGCTCTTGAAAAGGACGTCTCATGTTCATTCCGGCACTAGCATTTGAAGTATTTGATTAACTTTCAAATGACAAAATTAATTCATTGTTTGGACAAGAAACAAGATAAAAATAAAAGAACTTTATTTTATTCCTCCCATTTTCAAAATACATAAGCATTCATTGTGCTGAAAAGAAATTTTCATTACTTGTGGCTAATTTGTACAACTTATTTCTATGGAGCTGGCCGAGCAGTCCCCGGTCCGGATGATACATCTTTGTTCCTAGTTTTTGGTAGTCCCGATTTATGTGGCAGTAAGGTTGTCGTATTCTCATATCATCCCCCCTCCCCCCCCCCCCGTGTTCGAATGCGAAGAATGTGAATTGGAATATTGGAAGTCCTGTTCCTTTGATGATTCCACTAGTGAATGGTTGGATTATTTTTGGTCTAATAGCAAGCTTCATTTCTTGTTAGGAACTTTGCTACCGAGCCAAAGATTATCTAACCATATCCCTTAGTGGCTTGCATTGAAGGGGCACTCGTGAATGGTCGGATAGCTTTTGGTTATATAGCAAGCTTTGTTTCCTATTAGAAACTTTGCTATCGAGACAAAGACTATCTAATCATCCCGTAGTGGCTTGTTATTTAAAGGTCTTATTTTATGCTAATGTCGTTTCCTTCGTAGTATATTTTCTGTTGCTGTTTCGCTAAAAACCTTGCTAGAAAAATTCAATGTGACAACAACTGGATGAAGGAAAAAAGGGTGCAGCACATACTTTCAGTATAAGCGGTGCTCATAAGCAATAGTACCTTTTGAGATGTGTCATGTTCCATTTGCTCGGCAATTTTACTCCGTCTTGATTTTCCAATTCATAAGCTCATTTCCCGATGACAGTTGAAACCTAGTAGGGGCCTTCCAATGTCGGGCCCAACTTCCCTGCGTTGAGCTCTCCGGTGTTTTGAGTCACTTTCCTTAAAACTAAGTCCCCTACTTTGAAATAACTGAGATTAGCTCTTCGATTATAGTATTTTTCCATTCTTTGTTTCTGAGCCACCATCCTTATATGCACCAAGTCTCTGTATTCTTCCAGTAGCTCCCATCTAACCAGTAACACTTCATTATTTGCTTCTTCGTCCGCCTAAAAGTATCTCATGATAGGTTCTCCCACTTCTACCATGATCAGGGCTTCTGCTCCGTATACGAGAGAGAAAGATGTCTCTCTTGTGCTTGACTTGGCTGCCGTTTGGTATGCCCATAGAACTCCCGGTAACTCTCCGAAGCCATTTACCTTTGGTTGCTTCTTATCTCTTTTTGAGATTTTGAATAATCACCTAATTTGTCGATTCCGCTTGGCCGTTTGCGCTCGGGTGATATGGTGAAGATGTCATTCTTTTGATTTTCAAGTTTTTAAGGAACTTTGTAACTTTTGCGCCTATAAATTGCAGCCCGTTGTCGCAGGCCATTTCCTTTGGTATTCCGAACCTAAAAATTATGTTTTCTAACAGGAAATCGACCACTTCGCGCTTGCTAATTTTTTGGTAAGGACCTGCTTCAACCCACTTAGAGAAGTAATCAGTTAAAATCAAAAGAAATTTTACCTTACCGGGAGCCGACAGCAGCGGACCGACTATGTCCATTCCCCATTTCATGAATGACCAAGGCGACAATACTGAATGTAATAGTTCTGCCGGTTGATGCACAAACAGTGCGTGGCATTGACACTTGTTGCATTTTTTAACAAATGCCTTAGTGTCTTGTTCCATATAGGTCCAATAGTATCCTACCCTAGTTAACTTTAATACTAGCGAGTCTGCACCAAATTGATTTCCACAGATTCCTTTGTGAACTTCTTTCATGATGTAATTAGCCTCGGAGGCTCCTAAACATTGGGCCAACGGGCCTTGGAAAGACTTTCTATACAACTGGCCTCCTCTAAAGTTGTACCGAGCTGCTTTTAATATGGAGTGCCCAGGATGCCTTTGAATCTTCGGGTAGTTTGCCATGATCCAGATAGTCGATGATCTCATTTGTCCAGTCCCAGACCAAATTAGTTGCATTTACTTCATAATAGCCTTCCACATCCAATATTGAATGCATGAGCTGTACGACCTTACTGGAGTTAGATCCCTTTATTTCTGTGGTCGAGCCCACATTGGCTAGTGCGTCTCCTTATGCATTTTCTTCACTCGCGATGTGGGTGATTGACCATTCCCTAAACCATGTGAGTAGAGTGTTACAACCCATATTCACGTATGTTAGCTCATGCCATAAGGTAGTCAACGTAAATCCATGAAGAGATTATCTTTAAGATTATAAGAAGTTAATCCTATTGGTCTTAAATGATACAAAGGTGTATAAGGGTGGTTAACAAGTATTAAATATTAAACGAATCAAGGATATTATCAGCCGTATTTTTGGATAAACCTAGAGGTGCTTAATACACTCAAGAGGTAGTGTTTTAAGGTATTTGAATCATATAATATCCGTATTATAAGTTTTGAAGTCAAATGAGTTATGAGACAAAAGTCGACAAAAGTTGTCACAACTTAGGTTCATAATTTTACTTAAACATTAGATCAAATGTTACTATGCTTTTCTCCCAATTTACTTAGAATTATGGGGTAATATACCCACCAAATTGAAGATCTATGAGTCTAGTTTCCAACGCATTAAACCGTTCATCGATACGATATCGGAGCAGAGAGATATTTGCGTTTTCGTGAGACTGCGCCAAGCACCTCTCTATGGGGCCCACTTAGGCGGTTTAAGACATTTGGGTATATATATGATGCCTCCAACCCGTTTTAAGTCATGTTTTTCACGATATTCAGACTTTAGAATCCTAGGAACACCCTCTAAAGGTTCTCTCAAGATTCAAGACCCAAACAAAGGGCAAACAACACAAATCAAATGTCGGGAATCCCGTGGCACTAGTAAGTTTCTTTTTCTTCTTGTTGTTGCTCATTTTTGTGTTGTTCCAGCTCATGTGGGAGGTTGTTTTAAAAGGTTTATGTTCTATAAATACTTCCTCAAGTTCTTAATATCAACCCTAGGAAATTTCAAGCCTTCTAAAGTGGTTTTAGTGCCGAAAAACTCTAATTGACTGCTAGTTTCACTTTCTTGTTGTTGTGGCAGCATTGGAGGGATATTTCATGGAAAACTAAGGTCAAATTGGAGTTGTTCTTTCTGTATAAAGGTAAGGAACCTCTTACTCTATATGTATTTAAGATTATCCAAGTTGCAGCTAAGTCATTGAAGCTAGAACTTGTGAAATATATATCGAAAGGGTTGGTAGTAATGTTTTCGGTTGGTGTACTGCTTTGGGAGGTTCAATATGATTAACATTGATGTTGTTTGGGCTGTTTGGTGATTGTTTTCACTTGTGGAAGTCATATAAATAGGGGAGGTGTTGTCCTTTTCATCATAAAATAGGTTGTGGTCGGTACATAATAGTTACCACGCTTAAACGTTAACGATAGTGTCATTTCTCCTATTATAGACTAAGGAGTATTGACATTTGCATAGCTTGAGGTTGGGTAGTATATAAAAGGTATGTGAGGCTATCCCTTTCCTTCTTTTGCACGACTCCGATTATACATAATGTAATGAACGAGCTTCCAAAGATACTCTACTCTTAGAAGCTAGCAATACTTACATTGTTTCCCCTCTTATAGAACGATTAATGTTGATGTTGCTTCTCTTATTCTTATATTATCAAGGTTGTTGGTACTTCTTAATTCTTATAAGGCTCATAGTGAAGAGTTAGTCCTAATAACGTGTACAGAGGATACCGACCTTACGTCACTCCGAAAGGTTTAGAACATGATTCCATGAGTCGAGCATGCAGTATATATATATATATATATGTATCTATTTTACTCTACCTTACTCTATAGAGCCACGCTATAGTTAGTCAGGTACGATACCTATTGTGCAACCACTGATCAGTTGGATTTTACCGAGCTCCACATGGCTGGGTACGATTCTACCGAGCCTTATGATGGCCGGGTACGTTTTTACCGAGCCTATTACGGCCGGGTATGATATGATGATGCCCACAAAGGCGTATGTTTTAAAAGTTTATGCATATATACATATGTATCATGCATTGCATGTTAGTAGCCCTCAGAGGTACCCATACATTACAGGTTGTATATTCTCTATCCCTGTTTACATTACTGTTCGTACTTATGGTTCCCTGCCTTACATACTCAGTACTTTATTCGTACTGACGTCCTTTTATTTGTGGACGCTATATGTCGTGCTGCAGGTCCTGATAGACAGCCAGGCGCAGCTCCCCCACCACAGTAGGCGGTCCAATTCAGCGGTGATTGGCGAGATCCCTTCTTCCGACTTGCTGTGGTCTTGGTATGCATTTTTGTTATAGATATTATGGGTATGTCGAGGCCCTATTCCGGCAATGTTGCAACATTTATGTTCCTTTAGAGGTTCATAGACAAGTATCGATTCATGTATAGTTTGGTATGCTTTGTCAGTTGATTTTTGTTGTATAGTCTTTTATGGTAGCGTGGTAGCTCGTACCTTATATATAGTTTCTTGATTGTCTGGTTATCCCCTGGTGTGTATGTTCATATCATCATCTTTTGTTGTTAGTTGTCCATGATCCATGTCTACCAATTATATTGATCTCGTCGGCCCTAAAAGATAATAAAGAAGGTTAGATAAAATATACGTTGGTGCTCGGCAAGTATGGTCGGGTGCTAGTCATGGCCCTCCAGTTTGGGTCGTGACATAGAGTCTGGACTTTCACTACATATTGTTGATTGCGTTCCTTTTTGGTGTTGAAGATCATGTATACCTAATTTACTACCAGTTGGGAATCACATTTGATTTCAATGACCTCAGTGTCTAGTCCCCGGGCTAGTCCAAGTCTTGCAATCAAAGACTCATACTCGGCTTCATTGTTAGTCAAGGGAATAGTTCTTATGGCTTGCTACAGGGTTTCTCCCGTGGGCGTAATTAGTACTATCTCGAGCCCGGACCCTTTCACATTGGAAGATCCGTCGGTGAACAAGGTACTAACCCCTAATGTCATTTCCAACACCATCACCGCTTCTTTGGTGGCCAAAGGCAGCAGTCTGGAACTAAAATCGGCCATGAAATTAGCCAAAATTTGCGATTTGATTGCAGTCCTAGGTTTATACTCCATGTCGGATTCACTCATTTCGACTGCCCATCTGGCAAGTCGACCTGACAGTTCAGGTTTATGAAGGATATTCTGTAGGGGAAAGGTTGTCACTACGGCTATCGGGTGACACTGAAAATAAGGCCTAAGCTTTCAAGCGGCGACTACTATAGCTAAGGCCAATTTTTCGAGATGTGGGTAGCGAGTTTCTACTCCCGTTAAAGTTTTACTAACATAATAAATAGTAGATTGCATACCTTCGTCTTCGCGGACTAAAATGGCACTTACCGCTACCTTCGAGACCGCTAGGTAAATTAAAAATTATTTGCCTTCCTCCGGTTTCGATAGTAACGGAGGGCTCGATAAATACCTTTTCAAATCTTTCAAGTCCTGCTGGCATTCGGGAGTCTATTTGAGGTTGTTCTTTTTCAAAAGTGAGAAAAAGTGATGACATTTTTCTAAAGACTGGGAAATGAACCTGCTTAAGGCAGCTAATCTTCTAACAAATGTGGATTTTAACCACTTATTAGTACCTTCTTGCTTTAGTTTTAGTTCGAAAGTGTTGATTTTTATTCCCAAAACTAATAAAACTGTGCAAATTGTAGGAATGTTGGAGAATTGGACTTTAATAAAGAAAGCTAAATCCAAAAATGAGTGTTTTGGCTCATAAGGCAAGAAGGGCCGCAACAGGCCAAAAGTGTGGTCTGCATAAGTAATTCTGCGACTGCAGAAGAAAGCACGGACCGTAGCATTCTCTCTGCCATAGCCGATCTGGTGATTGATGCTCAGATGATGACTGAAGCAAAGTGCGGACCGCATACAAACTATGCGGCCGCAAAATATGGTCGCACTGACAAGAATTCAAATAGTTCAAAGAGTTTACAAAACGATCAAGTATGAAGCCTTGCCAAGAGTGCATCTGCAGAAGGAAAAGTGCGGCCACATACGCTGAAGTACAGCCACAAACCAAATTGTGTGGGCGCCGAAGTCTTCAACATGCAGATCTGAAGTGCGTACCGACCATGAAATTGTGCGGCTACTGAACCTCCCAAAGGGTATTTTTGTCAGGGAATTTTGGGCCACTATAAACAGACGGGAATCATTTTTTTAAGGTAAGTTTGGTAGTTTTTTGAGCTGTAGCCGTTGTAGTTTACCACTTTTGATAATTTTTGACTAATTTGGTTTAAAAACACATTAGTTTATCATTTTAATTTTGTATTATGGCTTTAATTAGTGTTTCTTTTTTATTCTTTTCCATTTCTATTATGAGTAGTTAGATATTTTCTAGGGTTGTGACCCAACCCTAGTGTATAAACCTTATGGGTAATTAATCTAATGCTTGCTTATGATTGAGTGTTTGTTATTTGGCCTTGTTTATGCTTTAATTCTAAACGTAATGGTTGCAAACATTCACTCATGCCTTTTTTGACTTGGTCTTTACTTGAGAAAGATGGACCTAGTCTTGAAAAACTTGGCTACGAAGAAATTGGGCTAGTTAAGGTTTTGACTAGCCTAATTAAAGGGTTTGAACTAGAGATAGGAAAACCCGACTTGAGCTTATACCAACTATTTGACTTAATACCCATTTGGGCTTGAGAAAGTTAAATTGGACAAAATCACTCTATGACCGAGAGGTATTGAGTGGGTAGCATAGAGTTGAGAGCTATAATACACCCCGATCACTAAAACAAGTGTTAATGTAATTAACCCATTAGGCTAACACCCAGGTGAAAGTTACATCCCTAGGCCTTTTACCCATTTGAAAAATAACAAAAATAATTAACCAATCTCTAGTTTTTCTTCTCTAGTTAATCACTGTTAGTATAGATTGCATAAGCAAATTACAACACCATCTTGTTTGGAAGAGTATTTGAGCTATTTCTTCTAGACTCATCAAGTGTACACTCTAACACCTACACTTAACTCCCTGAGGAAATCGACCCCTACTCATTATTATGTACTATTCTTCCAACAATCATTTCCACTCATTCTTGAGTGTGGATTGGGTGTGGATCGTCTTCCAATTAACCTCTGACCCTCTTTCACATTTGATAGCTAGTCAGGAATATCCTCGATGTCTTTAATTTTGTCGAGATTGACTTCGATCTCCCTTTGTGATACCAGGAAACCTAAGAACTTTCGAATGCACACTTTTCGGGGTTAAGCTTCATGTTGTGCTTTCTTAGGATATCAAAGGTTTCTTGGAGGAGATTAAGTTGATCACCTCTGGATTGAACCGATATCGAGCAATCGAGTTACTTCTTCTTTGACAAACATATTTCTGACCTCGGCAATAGGGCATTTTTCCTACCTTACCGGAGGGATGTTGGGGTCCATGCTTAATTTGTGCACAACCACTTCAAGCGGAATACCTATCATATCCTCATGCGACCACGCAAAACAATCAACATTAAATCTAAAAAATTCTATAAATCCTGACCTGATCTTGGGGTTTAGTCTTGTCCTCAAGTGGAACTTCCTCTCCAAGTACTTCTCAAACAATGAAACTTGTTCGAGTTCTTCCGCTGTGGATTTGGTTGCGTCCGTTTCTTCTGGTACCTAGAAATACCTTGGTACCTGATAGGATTCCGACGTCTCCTCCCCTTGTCGACTTCGTTTGGCTTGGGAGTAGGCTTCGGTTCCTATAATTGTTATGCTGCATGTTCCTTCTCTTTACTACTGGAAACCAAGATGGCGTTCATCTCCCTTACCGCCGGTTGATCTCCTTTTATTTGTTTAATTCCCTCTGGAGTTGGGAATTTCAGAAATTGATTGTATGTTGATGGCACAACCTTCATCTCGTGTAGCCATGGTCTTCCAAGAATAATGTTGTAGCCCATGTGTAAGGCCCCAGAAAAGTTTTTCTAGTAATTTAAGATTTTGCCGTGCCAAGGTAGGCTAATTATTTTATTTTGTGTGAAAATGAGGATTCATGATATAATGGATATCAATTGGATATGTTAATAAGCGTATAAGTCATATTAGAAGTGAATTGGTGTCTAAAGAGAGGCCTAAGTCTAAGCCAAGTTGGAAAATTTCATAATAAACGAAAGTTGTAAATGAGTGTGCACAAGACCTCACTTTGGACGATCATATATCATGTTATATAAGTAGTTGTGTGATGAACAACCTACCAAATTAAATCCCTTTGGGTCTAGTTTCCAACGCAATAAACTGTTCGTCATTTGGAGGTGTATACAAAAAGTTATAACCATTTTACCGGACATGCGTCACCAGCGCGCCCAGGAGCGCGGCCGCGGCGAACCGCAGCAAACCAAGATTTTTCTTCCTGTAAACCGTGGCAGAACGCAGTGGAACATGTAAAATGTCTAAAATACCCCTGGTCAGTGTAAAAACCGAAGGGGTATTACATTTCCTTCATTTTTTGATCATTCAAGCTCGAATTTTGGGGTTTTCTTCACCCTCTCAAGACCTCCAACCTCTCCCATCTTCAAGGTATGCAATCTTCATTAACTTGGTGTAAAATTCCATTATTCTTACACTAGTATTGATGAAGTCTACTCATAAAACACATAGATCTTCAAGAAATTCCTTTAAGAACTCAAAGGAGGGTTTTGCAAGATTTCTTCCAAAAGGTAATCCTACACCCTTAGACTTACATGTATGAATTTATTATAGGTATATGAGTGTGAATTAAGTATTGGGACTCTTGATGTGGTGATTAGAAGCCATAAGTTCCTAATATAAATACATAGTCATTATAGAGATTGGAAGGTGATTATTTGATGAAATTTTGTTGGTTGGGTGAAGATGGGTTGTCACACATATGTTATTGGAAGTTATAAATTAGTTAGGAATGATGGTGGAATGAATTGTTGGTTAATGGTGATAGTTGGGTGAACCAATACTATAGTTATGGGGTGTAAAGATCTATGCCTACAAGGTGTTTGATGATATGCCTAAATGACATAAGTTATGGAATTTATTACTAATATTGGCCCTATTGAATGTTGTATTGTAGATTGAGGTCGCTTAAGTGTATTGGATCATTGTAGTATCACTAAGGGAGAATTTGAGGCATGTATGGCTAACTTTAACTCTTGTAGAATCCCCTTGTTATGACGAGCATACGGTATGTGTACCTTGTATGAAAATATGTGTATTGATTGTCTCAGTTGATTTTCACGCCATCGTGTTATATGTGATTGTGAAAAGTGATTTGATGTGCCTACCTTATCATGTGCTAAGCTTGTAAATGTTTGAGGATGACGATATGAGAGTATGTGTTAACGAACGAAAGAACGTTAATGTATCCAAATGTGGGAATATGTATAATGGCTAAAACCCTGCATGGTAAGTAATTAAATAGGGTATTGTGAAATGACGTAAATGAGTTGAACGATTACGACAACACCTTGTACATGAATTACTGCTTGGTGACAATTATGGTGTCTTGGGCCCAAATGTATGAATTGTTGATATGAACTTGTGCTATTTTTGTGATTAATATGCCTTGAACGTTGTTGGTTAAGTCTCCCAATATAATGGTGTAAGTAAATGGCAACAAACCAAGTGTGTGTGTGTGTGTGAATGTGTTTATGTGGTAAGAGCTGTGTAACAAATGATGGAAAGAAATCGTAATTAATGCAATTGAAACAACTGTGGTAATATTATACGTGACTTGTCGCGGGCAATTATTGTTGTGACTTAAATTGTATAATGTCATGATTGGAAAAGAGTAATTCAAGAACAATTGGTGTGATTGCTTGCTTATGCCTTTGATGTGTGTTTTTATTGTGGTTTGGTGTATCCCCTCCTTTTTGGAAGAATCCGTTGTGTTTAAAGTTCCATTGTTAATAAACTTGAGGTGTATGATTTCTGATATTATATATGCACATGGTTCATGATTCCTCTCATGTGTACTTGACATCTTGAATTGAATGGCTTATTGTTGAAATTGATATTGATGTGAAATATGTGGAAATCATGTGAAATGTGGGAAAGAAAAGATTGAGTTATGAAATGTGGCCTAGTGCCAAGTATGATGTAATAATTGTGGCCCCAAGTGCCTATGAATTGATATATGTGAAATGAAGATTGGAATTGAGATGATTGATGGAAATGGTATTTATGTTTATGAAAATTCTTTGTGAATTGTTTTTGTTGTCATGTGAAATGTGATTATCCGGTGGGATCGGGTTGCGCGCCGCAACACGAAGTAATAAGGTGTGGGTTGTGGTGATAAGGGTGGCCGAGGTAATAAGGGTGGCCAAGTTAATAAGGATGGAAAAGTGATCGAAATCACTATTGAAATGAGAATATGTGAACGTTGTGGAATCATTAATGTGATGAAATATTGTTGAAAGGGAAAAAGGAGAGATTGTGGAACTTGTTTGGCTTTGGTTGTTCCTTTCATGTGCATTGGATTGTTGATTCTATTACTGTTTGTTATCTGTGTATTGATTGATTTTACTTGGGGTAAAGTTTGTTCATACATACCAGTACAATTCAAATGTACTGACGTCCCTTTTGCCGGGGCGCTACATTCGTGTTATGATTGTAGGTGTTTCTATAGCAGGCAATGATGGTCGCAACTAATGACGTATCTCCCTTTCAGCTGACTTGGTGAGCCCCACTCCATTTCGGGGTCCTGTACCATTGTTTATCATGTATGTTGTAATTTGAGGTATAGCCGAGCCTTGTCGCCGACATTTCCATATTAATCTTCAGTTTTACTTGGAGGCTCTGTAGATAGATTGTGGGTGGTGTTTGATGTTGGGGATTTAAGTAGAAATGTTGGTATTTGGAAGTCAAGTATTTTTTTAAGAAACTATAGATTTGTAATATTTTGGATATTATGGTTAAAACTGTAAATGGAACCAAAGTAAAAGTTGTTAATGAAATATTTTTCAGAGTTGTATAATGGAGTATATCTCCTCTTTGTTCAAGGGTGACTTTGGGTAGAATGAAATCTAGCAGGCTTGCTCAGTCGGGTTTACTCGGTTGAGCGCCGATCGCGCTCCTCGGTTTTGGGGCATGACAAACTTGGTATCAGAGCCTAAGGTTTTAAAGTGTCCTAGGATGTCTCGGAGCCGTGTCTAGTAGAGACCTTATTATCAGTGTGTTATCGACCACATCTATAATTTGGAGGCTACGTGGACATTTAGGAATGTTACCCTTTTTCAACACTCCAGATCGTGCGATAATGCTTGACTATAAGATTGTCTTCTAACTCGTGCGTTGAGATTCGAGATAAGTTTAAACGCTCTTTCGCCTATTTCAAGTAATGTTGTCATAGAGAATGACCAATGGGAAAGGCCTGAATATTAATGAGATGGCACGTGTATCATGTTGAACAAATTGTACGGATATATGAGATGCGTACATAGTACCAAAAGCATACTTTATATGAGAAAAATGTTTAAATTGATCACCCACCTCCAAAGAGACATTGACTTGATAAATGAGACGCGAGCTTATATGGCACATGTTGATAGCGTGGGAAGCATGTATATGATCCTAAGGTGTAAAAGAAAAATTTGTTATATAAGCATGTGATATATGTAAGGCATGACCAGGAGAGTAATGACAAACATGTAGGTCTCTCACGGGAGACAAGAAGTCATGAAATGAGAGTCAACTGAACCCATAATGAGAAGTTCCTTATGCTATGAATGTTATAAGAATCTCATAAGTGTATGAAGTTGTGTTACACTCCTAAAAGATATTGACATGAGGAATTGGAATCCCAAGTTCGTATGGCTGAATAAGAGTAGAGAACTTATGAGGTTAATACAATGTTGACTTCAATCTCCCTAATAGTCGAACATATATGTGAGGGATAGTGATATGAAACATATGTCCATGAAGTTGCTAAATTCAAGACTTGTGTCAAAATCTGGGGCATTCGCCCTAAGTGTGGGAGGAAGGGTCATAGTAAGGCCACTTAAATACAATGAAACAAGAGTAAGACCATGTATCTAGAAAGGTGATAATGCATAACGTGATTATCTGAAAGGATATGGTAATGATAGACCACTAGTACCTCCCCCCCAAAAAAATATGGAAGGTTAAGGAAGGTAAATTCTTCATACATGGCAATGTGAATGATAGGTCAACGATTCTAGAAATTAAGAGTATGTTTGTAAAGGAATTTTATACTTGTTAGAGGGTTAGGAACAATGGAACCTAAGACAAATGTGGAAGGTTGCGAGATTTTAGAATGGGAATGAATATTCCAGTTAGAAAGAAAAGATGGTACCAGCATATTGTTTGGGCCAGTGGCGCTTTCTGAATTGAATATGTATGAAGGGTGTTGATATGTGTTTTGAGAAGTGTTGAAAAGTAAAGAGAGATCATGAGAATGTTCACAAGGGAAAGTGGAGTGGTTTCTTAATCCTATAAGGCACACAAGGAGGAAAGAGGTTGACCAGGAAAGGTCTGATCACAATGTTACATTAGATTTGATGCAATGTCATGCATGTTGATGATATTAAGGTGTGTGCGCAGGCTAGAAGATGTTATTCCTTTGAAATAGAAGGTTCTATAAGAAAACTCATTCAGTAATATCTTTTGTTGAGAATTTGGAAGAGTTAGTTGCAAGTATTCACAAGAGATTGTAACCATATCAGGGAAATTATTGTAGAACTCGATTCGTGGGAGGTCTTATGTAAGAGAAATGTGATAAAGATGTTCCACTAATGATGCAACATGTTAAGGTGATAGTTTAGGCCTCTAGGCAACTCAAGAATTATGGAAAGAACTATACAGCACATGACTTAGAACTTACAGCGGTAGTTTTTGTATAAACATTTGGCGACATTATGTTTATGGGGTCCACATTGATGTATTTAGGGACCACAAAACCCTTCAATATATTTTCAAACAAAAAAAGGAGTTGAATCTGAGGTAGAGAAGATGGCTCGGGTTACTCAAGGACTATGATATTGAGATTCTCTATCACTCGGGAAAGGCCAATGTTGTGACGGATGCTCTTAGCCGGAAATCTATGGGTAGTTTAGCGCACTTGGAGATATGTCAAGGTAGTTGGCCATGGAGGTTCACCAGTGGCTAGTTTGAAAGTTTGTCTTGTAAAGTCCAGTAAAGGTAGGGAAATTGTGCAAAATAGGGCTGAATTGTCGCTTGTGGTGGAGCAGTATGCTCAACTGTATATCAAAGAAATAGATAGGTTGCATGGCACTCTAGCCTAAATCATTTCCGATCGAGGGGCTCAATTCACGGCAAACTTTTGGAAGAAATTTCAGCAAGGTTTGGGTAATCAAGTAAATCTTAGTACAGCCCTTCATCCACAAACTGATGGGCAGGTAGAGCAGACCATTCAGACACTTGAGGATATGTTGCATGCTTGTGTTTTTGATTTCAAAGGTAGCTGGGATGATCATTTACCCTTGTGAGCACGTGATTTTTGCCCTACAAGAACTACTCCCACAAAAATTTAAAATAAAATAGTTGTGTGTTGCTTGTGATTTATTTGTATTTGTCTGTGCATGTTTATTCTATTTTTACTACTGAAAAATACAAAAATATATGTGTTGCATTTGCATTTACAATTTAGGATTAATTAACTACTGATTTGTTTTACGAAAATGAAAATCATAAAAAATAATGTACTTTGCATTTTTTAGCATTTAATATTGAATTGTGTGATTTTATTGTTAATTGGCATTTAATTATATGTGATAAATGTTATTAGAAGATAATTAGTATTTTTAATAAGTTAACTTGGTTTATAATTTTAGAAAATAATTTAGAAAGCAAAATGAATGAAAAGAACAAAAACTAGGAAGGAAAATCGGATTGGGCTCAAATCACTGGCCCAATGGCATGTCCCAAACCCGGTCCAGGCAGCTCCTCTCACAGGATGGTGAAACGACATAGTATAGGTACCAAACTACGTCGTTTCAATGGAAAAAATCTCATCCATTCAACCAAGCCACATCCAACGGTCACAGATCAATACCCGTATCCAAGAACCGAACCTGACCCATTTATCCCGAACCAAACCCGCCTCAGTACTTAACCAAAACGACCCCGTTTGACCCCTAACCTAATCTGGACCGTCGATCTTCACTGATCCAACGGATCACATTAATCCCCTCAATCTAATATACCAAAATACCCCAGACCCATTACCCCCTCTCATTTCCAAACACCCCCCCTATTCAGTCGTCTCTTTCAGAGAGACCAAACGACCAAAAACCCTAATAGCCGCCACCATACTCCATCGCCTGAAACCCGGCGAACAGTGCTCTGTTCACCCCCAAATTCACACCCCAGCTTCCCCACGATCCCTTAAACCTAACCCCTCTAACCATTCCCCTCGAATCCTGATCAGGGCCTTCGAATCTTCAATCAAAGATCGACCAAAAAACCCTAACTAATCCAATCGATTCCAGGCTAACACCCAACGTCCACCTGACTTCCCTCGTCCCTAAACCACCCCTAGTTCCCCTCGAATCAAACCGTAGTTTGTCGAATCTCAATTCGAATGAACGAACGTTGAGTTCTCAGATCAAGAGCATGTATTGAAGATTCGAGGCCGAAATAGGTTTTATTCGTGTGTTCTCGTTTGAGAACTCGTGATTAAGACCTATTCCGATCAAAATCAAAAGATGCCGGATTTGGTTCAAGCCGAGCTGGTCGTTCATCTTAGGTATTTTCCATTTCCATTTGGAGTTTGTTATTTAGCTTTCATTTTCCTCATTTTTGGTCTTCTCTGTTCTTTGTTTCATCTCTTTTTTTTATGTGTCTTTTCGGATTAATATCCTGTCACGTCAATTTTCTTTGGTTTGGTAATTGGTGTTGACTCGTTAATTTTAGTCAATTATTGAAGCTAGACAGTTTGTCGATTTGTTAGAACATTTCCGATTTTGCAATCGATAAATTAAGTTTGCCCGTTTGCTAAAATTAAGGATTAGTTCATCACAATGTTTGAATCGTTTAGTCAGTCGTCACATTGTTTTGAATTGCTTGGTCAGTTGAAATGCTTTGAAAATATATGAACTTTGTTTTGGTTGTCACCTGAACCTACTGTGTCATTCCCTGTAAAGGTGTTCTGAATCATTAAAATCCTGGGCCTTTATTTTGTTGCTATTTGATTCAACCTGGTTCAAGCTTAAGCTGTTGTTGAGTTTGATGAATTGAATCCTACTGTTTAGGGTCTGAAATGAATCTGACATTGGTTTGAATTCAGTGTTGGTATGATAATGTTAATTAGATAGTAGTGAGTTATAAGGTTGCATTCAGAACTTAGGAGAATTGGTTATAGCTGCAGTCACAGGGTCTTCAGGGGTATTTTGGGGGTTTAAAAGTTTGGCAAATGGTCTTGCTAAGTGGGCTATCAGTAAAGCACTTAATTAACATTAAACTAATGCATTTGTTTAGTGCTAATGGGGAACAAAATATAATTGTGTGGGGAGGCTTAAAAAGACTTGATTAAAATATAGCATTGCCCATACACCTTTAAAACTAAACGATGAAATTAGACACTTAGTAGTGGCTGTCAGGGAATATGATGGGAGACACACATTTCTTAATTCTGCCTAGTGTGAAAACAGGCTGGAAAAGGGATCTATCTTAGGGTATAAAAGAGGGCAGACCTGAGATAACAAGGGGGATTTTTTTGGAAAAGAATCTGAAAATAGAGAGTTCCTTTGAAAGGCAGTCTGGTTTAGTGTTCTCAAAGTTTTAGAAAGTTTTTCTGGTTTAGTTTCGAGCATAGTGTGCTACAGTCAGGTCTGTTTGGGTATCTACTGTTGTTGTTGTTCTACAATTCATTCCGGATTTAAATTTGAGTGTGCTGAGTTCATTTCTGGGTTGAGACTGGTTTGTTGTTGCTATTTGAGTTCTGGCTGCTGATACCCATTGAAAATTATTGCTGATTTCTGTTGCTACTGCTGTGAAATTACTGACCTCTTTCTTCTCCTTTGTTTCACTGCAAGCCCAGGTACACTTTCGCGTTCAGCATAATGTACATTGAAAGTTGAGAAGTGGAACGAAAATGAAGCATGTTTGATTACAGAATTGACTACTTTTGATTTTTTTTTCTGTATGATTCGTTGTAATGAAGTAAGACTGGACTGTTTGGACTATTAATTTGTATTGGAATGTTAATATTCAGTAGCTTACCATGATTGCATGGGATGATTAGTTTAACTGTCGACATTAGCAACAACATAAATATAAAAGTTGACTTTAGATCTTAACTTGTAGTTAGCAATTCAATATTCAAACAGCTGTGAGCAGCTAAGAAATGCCAGCATTAGTGTGAATCAATTCAGATTTGTTAGTGTCATAGTAGGATTGAATTTAACTTGGACTGCTGGGTTCGTACGACCGTATATGTGCACTATTGATGACATAGATTTGATCTCTTAGGACCTTAACGATCAGAACACGTTTTTGGGTTAGTGATGTTCGTTTAGTCTTACTAGGGGTATTAAAACACATTGCTCTACTTTGAACTCACAAGTAATAGACAGTCTTTGCCTGCTGAAAAACTGTCTCACTTCCAACCGCGGTTAAACTTGTTTGAGGAGTTTTAGGTGGAATTAACTAGTCATTAAGGTTACTTAAGCAACTATCCATGTAAAAACATTTTAAATGAATTGAATGGTCTGACTGATCTATTGGCTGAGAATCATTGCTCGATTTGAATTAAGGAGATGTCTGGGTCTAAGGCATTGGCAGGCCTCGAAATTAAAACCAGCGTCGTATTTTTGGGCTCGTCATAAGCCCAAACTATCCAGCCCTTTATAAATGAAATATGGGCTGTTATGTACAATTTGCTGAAAATGTTCTGCCTTTACTTACTAAGTTATTGGGCTTAATTGGTTTGAAACAGATTCATAAGGATCTTGGGCCTTTCATATATGCTAGTTAATTAGTTAGGATTCAGAGACAAATTCAAAAGAAAATAATAGCTTGCTTTAGGATGTCCTTAAAATAAACGAGGCGTGCCACGCCAAATAAAATCACAAATTGCGTGGCCCTCTTTAACTACTTCTTTAAAAATGTTAGACCTCGGGACGCGCCCTTTAGCGAATTTCGTGGCTTCCCTCAAAGTTAATAAAACGCTAGATTGTTTTAGACGCGCTTTTAATAATTTACTTTCTTAAACTCGGGTGCACATTTATGTGAACCAAATCCAAATCTCAACGGAGTCGAAATGTATCGATAACCATGGGTGCATTGATGTGACGTGGTTCGAGATGTATTTTCACGATGTTGCAATTCTCGTTAAAAATAATAATAATAATAAAAGCGGTAAAAAGTTAAAATTTGCACATAGGTTCAACATGTATATAAAAAACAAATCAGATAAATAAGCCGAATATGACAGTTGAGCGACCGTGCTAGAACCACGGAACTCGAGAATGCCTAACACCTTCTCCCGGGTTAACATAATTCCTTATCCAGATTTCTAGTTCGCGGACTGCAATACAGAGTCAATCTTTTCCTCGATTCGGGATTCAACGAGTGACTTGGGACACCATAAATCTCCCAAGTGGCGACTCTAAATTAAATAATAAATCCCGTTTCGATTGTCCTTTAAATGGAAAAACTCCCTCTGCGCCCTTGCGGGCGCCAGTGAAAGAGGAGGTGTGACAACCCTGGCGACCTGCTGGGGATACGAACCCAGAATCTCTGGTTCAGGGTTCAAGAATTCGAGCTTAGATAAATTGTTATATTTGGTTTTATGTGATTTTTTTACATGTTTGGGCCTAATGTGCTAAATTATGCTTTTACCGCTTTGATATTATATGAAATGTATATAAACTGTGCCGAAACCCTTCTCTTCTTACCTCTGGGGATGTGCTTACTAGTTGAGACCCTTTATTCTGTTAGTGTCATACCCTGAAATAAGAAAGAGGCCGGACAAGTTACAAAGCTGGACGATCTCACGGGTCCCCGGTACGTTGCCCCCTCCTCGACTCGAGTTGTCCGCTCAGGTACATAGTCTATAACAAATACCTAGGCTTTGAACCTAGAATAACGTGACTTCATGCCAGATCCCTAGTAGGAATGATTATTTGCATCATGTTGCATTTGACTTAAGGGACTCAACACAGAGGTTGGGTCCGTCTAGGACTAGCAACCTGAAATGAAAAAGACCATCCTGATGCATCTTATTTGTTTTCCGCGCATTTATTTGCTTCGGACTTGCATGTTGACCGACTTTTGAATGTTTTGCGGAAAGAGAAATAGCAGGATGAGGGTTAAAGAGAGTTAATCGCCTGTTTTGAAAAAACCAATGTCCAAATAGTGTTGAAACTCTACCGAATTTTTGAGAAAAAAAAAAAGAAAAAAGGGGGTTTTGTTTATGAAAAATAGTTTTATTTGTCAATGAAAAGAGTCTTGTTTTCAAAAGAAGTTTGTTTTATCGTCCCGAACTAAGCCGGTTTGATTCTCACAGGGTGCGGGATACGTAGACAACCCTCATCGGGTCCAACCTCCCTTTTATAAAAATTTCAAAATTTTTGTCATAAATAAGTCGGGTGACGCCATTCTTGCTTAAAATAAGCTGAATGTTCCCAAAAGGGCACCAGAAGGCTATTTTCGCCAGAACAGCCACCCTGAGTCATTTTTAAAATGGTTTGCGGGCACAACCTTAAAATTTTCCTCCCGGAAGCGCTGCAAGGCCGTGTTTTCAACCGGGTCTTTTATTTCAATTTGGAAAAAAAAAGAAAAGAGTCAATAATAAATCGAGTAATGCCATTTTTGGCAAAAATAGCCGAATATTCCCGAAAGGGACGCCGGAAGGCTGACTTTGCATAAACAACCACTTTTAGGAATTTTTGGATTTTTGATCGGTTGACTCACCCAGCTTTAAAATCTTCGTTCCCGAAGTGCTGAAAAGCCGTGTTCGGAACCGGATCTTCCTTTTAATCTGTGGAAAATTAAGAAATAGTCAATTTGTTGAGTCAAATAAATTTTATTTCTTAATCACCTTAATAAATGTGCAGGATGAGCACGATGCAGAATGAATCTTTTTCAATAATGACTAAAATCCCTTTCGAGTTGCGGCTATGGTGGGATGATTTAGGTGGTAAGGGGCAAGATGAGGTCAAGAAATATCTAAAAGGTCTTACGGGTTTATTGGAAATCCAGCCTCGGGGGGATATCATAAGAGCTTTGGTCACCTGCTGGGACCCGACACACAATGTCTTCCACTTCCCCGATTTTGAACTCACCCCAACTTTGGAGGAAATAGCCGGGTACATCGGAAATGCTGAAGTTCCGATAAGGCAAAAATACCTGGTTGCTCCAAGAGCTGTCACCGCGCATCGGTTCTTAGATTCATTAAATATACCCAGGACGGTCCATAACCCAGATTTGGCCGCGGGTTTTTGTAATCCACGCTTCATATACGATAGATACGGTCATGTTGGAGGATTCAACAATCCGGGTAACAAGTTATACAGAAAAAGTAACCGTCAGAAATGGGATGAGCATAGACGAGTGGCTTTTATGATAACCTTTTTGGGCCTTTTGGTGTTTCCAAGGAAAGACGGAAACATTGATTTGAAAATAGCCGGGATCGTCAGTACCTTGCTCACTCAAGATGAAAGCACTCTTGCACCTATGATTAGTATCTGATATCTTCCGAGCTCTCACAGCCTGCAAAGCCAGAGGGAACTTTTTCGAGGGGTGTAACTTGTTGCTACAAATATGGATGACTGAGCATCTCTGCCACCGTTCCCAGCTCTTGAGTTATGGTGCCTCAAAGAAAACTTGCATAGAAGAATTCCACACAAGAATCAAGGGGGTCAGTCTACCCGAGGGAGTTACGACGTGGACATCATTCTTTCGGACCCTCACCGCCAGCCAAATACAGTGGATGCTAGGATGGTTGCCCGTTGATGAGGTCATATATATGCCAGCAGCTAGGACCCACTTTCTATTGATGGAGCTCAAGAGCATTCAGCCCTACGCGCCATATCGGGTTTTGAGACAACTCGGGAGATGCCAAACAGTGCCACAGGAGGAAGATCTTAGTGCTCAAGTAATTGAGATTATCCTTGACGGACAGTTTCCTGAAGCAAGAGTCCGTCAGATCTGGAGTGAATGCCAATATTTAAATGCAGATACTTGCGTGCAGGATCGGGCCAAAGGCGAAGTGGCGCCATGATACCTTGCTTGGTACAGGAGATAACTTGAGCACGAAAGGCCGGCTAAAAGACCCCATCTCCAGGAGTTCATCAAGGCATCGCAAGAACAATGGGATTGGTTGGCTAAAGAACACGAGTACAGGGTGACAATAGGCAAGTTGAAGAAGCAAGTTATGGATTTGAAATTTGAGAAAGATTTGCATATCGCTGCAGATGAGGGAGAAAGGAGAAAACTAGCTCAGGAAAACGAGGTCCTCAAAACTCAAATCCAGGAAATGAAAATAGCTGCCATAAGCCAGGAGAGAAGCCAGGCTGATAAAAGGCTCATAAACGGTCTAAAGAAGAAAGTCCTCGAGTATCAAAAAGACCTGGAAAAATCTAAAGCTGGTCTAGAGAGAATCCAGGTGAAATAGATAAAGAAGACAGAAGAGCAAGTACGGTTCATGCAACAAATGAAGAGGGACTACGAAGAGCGGATCTTCAGGCAAGCCCGAGATGCCAAAACAGATAGGAAGCGCTACTATGATCTGATGGCCCGAATGAAGAAACAGATAAATGAGTTTCAGGATCAACTCTTTTACAACTCTCAAGTGCTGGGGACGCGGAATCAACAAATAGAGCGATTGCTTATGGAAAGGGACAAAATCAAGGGAAGAATCAACGATATCGGGCACTACATCACCATAACGTGCTTAGCTTGTGAGGATATGTCCCATACCACCTTCTTTGCTTCAATAATGATTTATGTCCACCAGATCATGGAAGAATTGAAAGATCTGCAAAGGGGCCTTGCGCCAAAGCCCGCGGCGAGGCCGAACGAAGCCCCGCGGGCGCCAAAATTCAAAACTTTGAGACATTCATCGTTTGAGTCTGTATTTTCCTTGTCTTCAGAGTCTATTGTCCGTTGGAGTTTGTATTTTCCTTTTTGCATAAAGTCTGTAGTCTGTATCAAACCTGTCAGTTTCCTTTCAAAAATGTTTTGCCTTGTAATAAAACGTTTTGCTAATGAAGATTGAAAAATCCAAAAATGGTGTCTTTATTTTCCGCACTCGGGCAGAACTATGCACGGTCTGATTCATGCAGGGACATGATACGTAGGTAATCTCTATAGGATTCGACCACCACTAAAAAAGAAAAGGAAAAAATGAAAAATAAATAAAGAAGGATAGAATAAAGGAAGCTTAAAAAAAGGGGCACAATTATGAGAGGCCGGAATGACGCACGCAACCGAAGCAAATGCATGATAGAAAATGGTTAAATTGCCTAGGTGCATTGCATCCCAACGTGTAATTGCATATGTGTTAAACTCTAAAAACTAACAAGTTTGTTGATTTCCAGAGAATTCAAGCAGTTAGTTTATTTAGAGGATACTGGCACATTATCATTACCAAACCAGATCAAAGGGACCAATACCAGAAATCATGTCTATCCCAGATGTCGACACTAGTGTTGAGGTAGAGGAGTTGGACGTCTATAAAATGAAAAAGGAGATGCTCAAGCTTAAGCAACAGATGGCCGAAATGTACCAGGCTTGGTCCAAAGGGCAATCACCGCCAGCTTACCCAGCCAACCCGGCTTTTACCCCACCATTAACTCAGTCTCAGGATCATCCCGCCACCGATCCAGGTTTTCCCATTTATCAACACTACCATGGCACTACTTCTCATACGCCACAAGCTCCACCACCAAAATCAATTCCATACCCTCCTCCGCCAATCACCCCTGTCTTTGTGTCATCCCCACCAACTGCACTCCATAAATCCCTGAGTGAACCTGTGTTCCAAGCTCAAGACAACCAGTATTATCCCCCGGAGCCTACCTTCAAAGTGCCTGGAGCCTATCCACATGATCCACATTCTGACCTACCGGAGAAAGCAGAAAAACCGGCCAGAAATCTTGAACAGGAAGAGATGTTCAGAAAAATGAAAAGCATAGAGCAATCCTTCAGGGATATGAGAGGGCTAGGAGGTCAGGTAAGCGTGGCTTACAAAGATCTATGTTTATTCCCGAATGTACAACTACCGGCAGGGTTCAAAATGCCCAAGTTCGACTTGTACAACGGACACGGTGATCCGGTGGCTCATCTGAGAGGTTTTTGTAGCAAGATGAGGGGAGCGGCCGGAAGAGATGAATTACTGATGGCATATTTCAGCCAAAGTTTGAGTGGATCGGCGCTAGAATGGTACACCAGGCAAGATCATAATAGGTGGTACACATGGGACGATTTGGCCCAAGCATTCGCTTATCACTTTCAATATAATCTTGAGATCATTCCGGAACGACTGTCCCTGACCAAACTGGAAAAGAAGCATAGTGAAAGCTTTAGAGAGTATGGTTTCCGGTGGAGAGAGCAAGCAGCAAGGGTAGATCCCCCAATGAAAGAGAGCGAGATGGTTGATTACTTTTTGCAGGCTCTGGAGCCAACTTACTTTGGTCATTTGGTGTCCGCAATTGGCAAGTCTTTTAACGAGGTTGTAAAAATGGGAGGCATGGTCGAGGAGGGGCTTAAGTCCAACAAAATCATGAGCTATTTAGCGATCAAGGCAACCACTCAGGCCATCCAAAGCGACACTGGGGGTGTACTTGGGAAGAAGAAGAAAGAAGATGTCACGACTGTTGAGTCCGGAGCCTGGTTCGGATCTAGAGGCCCATCACCCTACTATAGCCAACCACGACCCTACCACCAAATTACCCCCATATTCCTCCACAACATTACTATCCACCGCCATATCCCTATTTTTCCGTCCATCATGCACAAACCTATACCCAAACTCCGGCACACGCTCCATGGCGTACGCCGGCTCCACAAAATCTATACCCAGCTCCACAAAACACATATCCACCCCCAAGAGCCTACACAAACCCCCCCGGGATAGGTTTCTGACCAAACCCAGCCCTCAAGAATGAGAGGTCACAGAAGCAAAAGACTTTCACTCCACTGGGGGAATCATATACCAGTCTTTTCCACAGATTGAGGCAGTTGGGCATGTTGAATCCAATTGAGCCTAAAATGCCAAATCCTCCCCCTAGAAATCTTGACCACTCGGTGAGTTGTGAGTACTGTTCAGGGGCCCCAGGGCACGATACAGAGAAATGTTGGAAGCTGAAAATAGTTGTGCAAGAGCTTATCGATACTCATTGGATCGAGGTTCAAGCACTAGAAGCACCAAATATTAATCAGAATCCACTGCCAGCTCACCATGAGACACACATGATTGAGTTGATACACAAAGAGGGGGAGCCCAGGAAGCCCTTACAGACGGTAATGATGATCCGTTCCAGTGAAACCAGCTCAAAGGAAAAAGTAACCAGTGGGAAATCAGTGGTCCAATTGAGAGGGGTAGATGATAAGCCAGCCGTGGTAGCCGAGAGAGGGTCATCGAGCCTTGTTGCAGTGGAACCCGAGCAAGCTAAAGTGGTAGTGCCAGGGGTTGCAAGTAAACCTATTGTGGTTGTGAAGGGTGCTCGCACAGAGCCTGTTATTATAAGACCGGTAACTCAGCTTCCAGTGATCAACAACAAGGCTGTTCCTTGGAATTATGAATGGGTGACGGTGGTTTACAAAGGGAAAGAAGTCAAAGGAGAAGTGTGTGAAGCCCAAGGTCTAACTCGTTCGGGGAGGTGTTTTGCTCCCGCAGAGTTAAGAAGGGCCAATCCAGTAGCGACAAAGAATCCAGTCACCGAGGAAGAGGCAGAAGAATTTTTAAAGAAAATGAAGGCGCAAGATTACTCCATTATGGAGCAGTTGAGGAAGACCCCGGCACAGATCTCATTGTTATCCTTGTTGATCCATTCAGATGAGCACCGCCGGGTATTGATGAAAATTCTGAACGAAGCCCATGTTCCGGATAAGATCTCTGTGAACCATCTGGAGAAAATAGCAAACAAGATTTTCGAGGTCAACAGGGTCACTTTTTCAGACGATGAGTTGCCCGTGGAGGGTACAGAACATAATAGAGCCCTCTATTTGACTGTGAAATGTGAAGACTCGGTAGTCACTCGAGTACTGATTGATAATGGGTCCAGTGCCAATATCTGTCCTTTGACCACGTTGAACAAACTGAAGGTCGATGGAGACAGAATTCACAAGAACAACATCTATGTTCGAGGGTTTGATGGAGGTGGTACAGACACAGTGGGTGACATCGTACTTGAATTAACAATTGGTCCGGTCGAGTTCACCATGGAGTTTCAAGTGTTGGACGTGGCAGTGTCATATAATCTTCTGTTGGGGTGACCCTGGATCCATGCCGCCAAAGCAGTGCCTTCTACATTACATCAGATGGTCAAATTCGAGTGGGATAGGCAAGAGATCGTAGTACATGGGGAAGACAATGCAAGTGATGCCATCGTACCCTTCATAGAGGCTGACGATGACAAGGGGCCCTGGGTTTACCACGTCTTCGATACAGTTTCAGTGGACAAAGTTCCCGAGGGTGAAAGCATCCCACTTCCCAAAATAGTAGCTGCAACTGTCATGGTAGCCTCGGAGATGTTGAAAAACTGGTTTGTGCCAGGCAAAGGTTTAGGGGCTGATCTTCAGGGTATTGTTCAACCGGTTTCTTTGTCCAAAAATCTGGATACCTTTGGGCTGGGGTTCAAGCCTACAGTGGCGGATGTGAGACGGGCCCGCAAGTTGAAGAAAAGAATCTGGGTCCTTCCCAAGCCAATCCCGCGCCTGTCCAGATCTTTTGTCAGGCCGAGCATCAAAAAGCAATTGCTGTCCAAGGTTACTTTGAAAGATTATTCACCGAAATCAACATGGTAGGAGTCGGGGAGGGGTCCAACAAGGCGGATGTGCAGTTTGTGGGGCCAAAGGAAAAAATCAACAATCGGATGACTACTCCTTTTCCCATTCGGAGGGAGTCTTGGTAGTTGGCTCTGATTTTCCTTCCTGTTTTCTGGATTATTCCAGGGTTATAATGCGGATTTCTTTTATTTTTGTTGTGTTCATCAAGTGTGAAACCTTGTTATCCCGTAATTCAATAAAATAAAGAAGTTTCTTCTTCATTCCTTATTTTATTTTAATTTTTTTTCTGTACAGTTCTCTTTATACTGGTCTTAATGACATGGCGTGCATAAGGAATCCTCAGCCTTGTCTTAAAACTCAATCTGATTCCGAAATGATAGTTCAAGAAGTAGATTGTGGTTACGAATCAGAATATGATGATGAGGATGAAGCCTTCGAAGAAATTAGTAAGGAGTTAATTCACTTCGAAGAAAAACCCAAACCCAATTTGAATGACACAGAAGCCGTCAATTTAGGAGACACAGACAATGTCCGAGAGACTAAGATAAGTGTCCACCTTGAGCCAGAAATCTGGGAGGAGTTAATCAAAGCACTCATTGAGTACAAAGATATTTTTGCATGGTCATATGACGACATGCCAGATTTAAGCACTGATTTAGTGGTCTACAAATTGCCCACTGATCCAGCATTCCCACCCGTCAAGCAAAAGTTGAGGAAATTCAAAACTGATATGAGTGTGAAGATTAAAGAAGAAGTTACCAAACAGTTGGATGCAAAGGTTATTCGGGTCACTCGATATCCTGTCTGGTTGGCTAATGCCGTGCTTGTACCGAAGAAGGATGGCAAGATCAGAGTATGCGTCGATTACCGCAATCTCAACAAAGCAAGTCCGAAGGATAACTTCCCACTACCCAATATCCACATTTTGATCGATAATTATGCCAAGCATGAGATCAGATCTTTTGTGGATTGCTATGCCGGGTATCATCAGATTCTAATGGATAAAGAAGATGCAGAAAAGACGGCCTTCATCACGTCGTGGGTAACTTATTGCTACCGGGTAATGCCATTTGGTTTGAAGAATGCTGGGGAAACTTATATGAGGGCAATGACTACTGTGTTTCATGATATGATACACAAGGAGATTGAGGTATACGTAGATGATGTGATCATAAAATCAAAGCATCAGGCCGACCATGTTGAAGATCTGAAGAAATTCTTCCAGAGGCTTCACAGGTATAACCTCAAGCTTAACCCCGCCAAGTGTGAATTTGGCGTTCCATCCGGAAAACTGTTGGGATTCATAGTCAGCCGGCGAGGCATCGAGTTGGACCCATCAAAGATCAAAGCCATACAAGAATTGCCCCATCCGAGGAATAAGACTGAAGTGATGAGTCTGTTAGGAAGGCTGAACTACATCAGCAGGTTTATTGCTCAGCTCACGACAACTTGTGAGCCTATTTTCAAGTTGTTGAGGAAGGACGCTACGGTCAAGTGGACTGATGAGTGTCAAGAAGCGTTTGACAAGATAAAAGGTTACTTGACAAACCCACCTGTGCTGGTTCCGCCAGAACCAGGGAGACCCTTGATTCTTTACTTGACAGTCTTGGAAAATTCATTTGGTTGTGTACTGGGGTAGCATGACGTCACCGGCAGGAAGGAACAAGCCATCTATTATCTTAGCAAGAAGTTCACGGCTTATAAGGTTAAGTACACTCACCTGGAAAGGACATGTTGTGCCCTAACTTGGGTGGCACAAAAGTTGAAACATTATTTGTCATCCTATACTACTTACCTCATTTCACGCTTGGATCCATTAAAGTATATCTTTCAAAAGCCTATGCCGACAGGAAGACTTGCAAAATGGCAGATTTTGCTCGCAGAGTTTGACATAATCTATGTGACTCGGACTGCGATGAAAGCCCAAGCATTGGCCGATCATTTGGCCGAGAACCCGGTCGATGAAGAGTATGAGCCACTGAGGACTTATTTTCCTGATGAAGAGGTGATGCATATTAATGAACTAGAACAGGCCGAAAAAACAAGCTGGAAACTTTTCTTTGATGGGGCTGCTAACATGAAAGGAGTCGGAATAGGAGCCGTGCTTATTTCTGAAACAGGGCATCACTATCCTGTTATGGCTCGGCTTTGTTTTTATTGTACCAACAATATGGCTGAGTACGAAGCATGCATTTTGGGTTTAAGGTTAGCTGCAGACATGGATGTCCAGGAAGTCTTGATCTTGGGAGACTCGGACTTTCTGGTACATCAAATTCAAGGAGAATGGGAAACGCGAGATCTGAAGCTCATACCATACCGACAATGCTTGCACGATCTTTGTCAACGGTTTAGATCAGTGGAGTTTAGGCATATTCTAAGGGTCCATAATGAGGTCGTCGATGCTTTGGCTACCCTAGCATCAATGCTGCACCATCCGGACAAAGCTTATGTCGATCCTTTGCATATTCAAGTCCGAGATCAGCATGCTTATTGTAACATGATTGAAGAAGAACTGGATGGCGAACCATGGTTCCACGATATCAAGGAATACATCAGAATGAGGATATACCCAGTGCAAGCCACGGGGGATCAAAAGAGAACAATTTGACGGTTGGCAAGTGGATTTTTCTTGAGTGAAGGAGTTCTGTATAAAAGAACACCAAACCTGGGATTGTTAAGATGCATAGATGCTAGACATGCTATGACTGTCATGTCCGAAGTACATTCAGGAGTCTGCGGACCACATATGAGTGGATATGTGCTGGCGAAGAAAATTCTCCGAGCAGGTTATTATTGGCTCACCATGGAGCGAGATTGTATTAGTTTTGTGCGCAAATGTCATCAGTGCCAGATACACGGAGATTTGATTCATTCTCCGCCATCGGAATTACACACAATGTCAGCGCCATGGCCCTTCGTCGCCTGGGGCATGGATATCATTGGACCAATTGAGCCAGCAGCATCCAACGGGCATAGGTTCATTCTGGTAGCCATTGATTATTTCACCAAATGGGCTGAGGCCAAAACTTTCAAATCTGTGACCAAGTAGTGGTCGATTTTTGTTCACTCAAATATCATCTGTCGATTTGGAATCCCGAAGGTGATCATTGCTAATCTTAACAGTAAATTGATGGAAGAGGTATGCCAACAGTTTAAGATTACACACCGCAATTCTACCCCATATCATCCAAAGGCGAATGGAGCAGTTGAGGCAGCCAACAAAAACATAAAGAAGATACTTCGGAAAATGGTAGAAGGTTCGAGGCAATGGCATGAAAAATTACCATTTGCATTGTTGGGTTATCGCACCACTGTCCGTACTTCCGTAGGTGCAACTCCTTATTTGTTGGTATATGGAACTGAAGCCGTAATACCTGCGGAAGTTGAAATCTCGTCCCTTCGGATTGTCGCTGAA
Organism: Nicotiana sylvestris; assembly: GCF_000393655.2. Classification (NCBI taxonomy): domain Eukaryota; kingdom Viridiplantae; phylum Streptophyta; class Magnoliopsida; order Solanales; family Solanaceae; genus Nicotiana; species Nicotiana sylvestris. Next base: position 99,593,672 of record NC_091065.1, read on the forward strand.
GTTGAGATTGATGATGATGAGTGGATCAAAACTCATCTGGAGTAGTTGAACTTGATTGATGAAAAAAGATTGGCAGTTGTGTGTCATGGCCAGTTCTATCAAAAAAGAATGGCAAGAGCATACAACAAAAGGTGTGTCCCTGGAGGTTTGAAGTGGGCCAGCAAGTGCTGAAACGCATCCTTCCACATCAGGCTGAGGCAAAAGGCAAGTTCGCCCCGAATTGGCAAGGGCCATTCATTGTGACCAGAGTGTTGTCCAATGGTGCTTTATGTTTAACAGATATCGAAGGAAAATGCATCGACATGACTATCAATTCTGATGCAGTTAAGAGATATTATGTATGATTTCTTTTAATTGTAATTGTTGTTTGTTTGCATTTGGCATGATATCGGAGAATGAAATGACGGAGACAATTTGTTCTTCCATCCAAATACTTCAACCTTTGCTTCCCCTTTTGAGCCTTATTTATTCTTTTATACCCCTCTTTTGGAATCAGTAATGAAAATGAACAAAGGGAGAAAAGAAAAATAATGATAATAAAGACAAAAGAAAAGTCACAAGAAAAACAAAGGAATTGGGAACTACGTTTGACCTAATTCCTCAAAAAGGATATGTAGGCGCCTCACGGCTCGGTCATAGTGTAATAAGAATCCCCAAGCAAGAAAAACTGGGGCAGAAGTGGTGTTTATAATTTTGGGGAAAGAAAGTTGATTCCAAGAGTTGTAATGTTTTACCCATCAAAATTATTTTAAATTTTTCTTTAGCCATACACCAGAAACCCATATTGATGTCCAAAAGACCTCCCGATCAGTATCCGAGAAGTGCCAAGTCGGGCAAATGGAAGTCTGGAGTAACACTCTGGTCCCCTGCAGAAAAGAAATGAAATGAGAGAATCCCCAGCATAAAGGAAATGAAATGAGAGAATCTTATCAGTAACACCCCAATCCTCAGCTGAAAAGAAATAAAATGAGAGAGTCTTATCGAAGAAAACCTTCACAGGCACCATAAGGCGACGGAAGTTGAGAGAAATAAAATGAGAGAGTCTTATTGGTGAAAACCTTCACAGGCACCATCGGGCGACAGGAGTTGAGAGAAACGAGAGAGTCTTATTAGTGAAAACCCCTCGAAGGGCACTATAAGGCGACAAGGAATTGAAAGTGGGCAAATGAGGTAAGGTTGACAGAAATGATCCGTCGAGGCATCAAGCAGAACAAAGATGTTGATTCGGCAAAAGAGTTGGGTGGCGGGACCTTTTGAAATGCAAAGTAAGGTCATCAGAAAGATTGAGTGATATAATAGACTGGGTTGATTAAACTGAAATGCACGACATGATCATTGAGATCGGTTATACCATTCAAATAAGTCCTTTTCCTTTTTCTCTTCAAACAATTCTTTAGGAAGATTTTTCTTTTTATCTTTTGAAGTCATCATCTTTCATTTCTTTTGGTTAAAGATTTTTATAGTAGTTTGTTTTTAAGAAGGATTTTCAAGGCCAACTACCAGTCGCCAACATGGGACAAGGTAAATGGGGATAAGACAGGCCGAAGATAATGTGACGGGACAAGAAAGACGTCATTATAAGACCAAATGATGGATTGCTCTAAGATGTCGTGGAAAGTATGGAGTAAAAGTGGAAAACAACGGTTGAGAAGTTGGCAACTAACAGAAGCATCAAGAAGGTTGAAAGTTATCGGCCAAGTTTCAAGATGGTCGAACAATGCAGAGCATGGGAAAAAGAAAAGGGGAAAACCATCCCCAGCAGGAACGTCCCCCACATTTTAAATTAACAAATTTTCTTTGATTTGAAGCAGGGACAAGAAATGTTATTGATGACGGGAAGACATGCCACAAGAAAGATTGTCAAACTGGGGCAGAAATTTTTTTCTCATTTCGAAAATTTTCTGGAAGTCTAAACACAAGTTTTGAGGGAAGCGGTATCCCCAGCAGTTTTCGGAAGAAGGCAAAACAAGTTTAAAGAAAGCAATTTCAGGAGGAAGATAACACAAGTCGTAAGGGAAGTAGTTTCAGAGGAAGGAAAACACCAGCTTTAAGGGAAGTAATCTTTGAAGGAGGAGAATAACATATTCTTGAAACACCGGTGTTATCCCCAACAGTTTTCAGAGGAATGAAACACCAGTTTTGAGGGAAGCAGTTCTGAAAGAAGATGATTCAAGTTAGAAGGAAAATGGTTCAAGAGGCAGGAAGGAACCACGACGATAGAATGCATTTTAAGAAGTTGTTGAAATCAGGAGCCCGCTTGGAGAATGGAGGTTGTAGTTGAAGTCAGGAGCCCACCTGGAGAATGGAGGCGTTATATCTTTAAGTTGTAGTTGATGTCAGGAGCCCGCCTGAAGAATGGAGGCGTTATATCTTTAAGTTGTAGTTGGAGTCAGGAGCCCGCCTGAAGAATGGAGGTGTTATATCTTTAAGTTGTAGTTGGAGTCAGGAGCCCGCCTGGAGAATGGAGGTATTATATCTTTAAGTCGTAGTTGAAGTCAGGAGTCCGCCTGAAGAATGGAGGTGTTATATTTTATTGAAGTTAGGAGCCCGCCTGGAGAATGGAGGTATTATATCTTTAAATGATAGTTGAAGTCAGGAGCCCGCCTGGAGAATGGAGGTATTTCTTAAGCTCCTGACCTGGAGAATGGAGGTGTTATATTTTTAAGAAATTGTTGAAGTCAGGAGCCCGCCTGGAGAATGGAGGTGTTATATTTTCAAGTTGTAGTTGAAGTCAGGAGCCCGCCTGGAGAATTGAGGTGTTATAATTTTAAGAAGTTGTTGAAGTCAGGAGCCCGCCTGGAGAATGGAGGTGTTATATTTTAAGGTTTATTGAAGTCAGGAGTCCGCCTGGAGAATGGAGGTATTATCTTGTTAAGTCATAGCAGAAGTCAGGAGCCCGCCCGGAGAGCGGAAGGTTGCAACAAAGATCCCCAGCATAAATTAAAGTTCAGAAGTCGGAAGGAAGGCAACACTAGTCAGAAGAAGGCAGTTCAAGCTTCGAAGGAAAAATAATTTGAAGCTCACAAGAAGGAAATAAGCAGTTCAAATTCGGCAATCAAGAGAGAATACGAGTCAAGTCAGAAGCAAAGAAACATCATAGGAAACACAAGACAGCAAGGCAACAAGGCAACAACAGTCACATGACCAAGTTTGAGAATAAATCTTTGTAATTCATAGACCATAGCTTAGTATAACTTCTTTATTTTTATCAAGGTGTAACAAGGAGGTCAGTAAGTAGCGGCAGCAGCAGCAACAGCAGTAACAGTAAATCCACAGCTCCAGGGTAGTCCCAGCTACCAAAACTTCCCAAACTACATTGACTTGATTCCCTTTTAGCCAGGGATATGTAGGAAACCTTCGAAGCAGAGGTTTGGTCAAATCTTTAAAAAAATGCTTCACACGGAGTAGCCGAATGGGCAAAAATCGCTCATATCCACTCACTTTATCTTTGCACGAAAACTCTTCGTGTTTCCGGACAAAGAGGGGCAGCTGTGAGCACGTGATTTTTGCCCTACAAGAACTACTCCCACAAAAATTCAAAATAAAGTAGTTGTGTATTGCTTGTGATTTATTTGTATTTGTCTGTGCATGTTTATTCTATTTTTACTACTGAAAAATACAAAAATATATGTGTTGCATTTGCATTTACAATTTAGGATTAATTAACTACTGATTTGTTTTACGAAAATGAAAATCATAAAAAATAATGTACTTTGCATTTATTAGCATTTAATGTTGAATTGTGTGATTTTATTGTTAATTGGCATTTAATTATATGTGATAAATGTTATTAGAAGATAATTAGTATTTTTAATAAGTTAACTTGGTTTATAATTTTAGAAAATAATTTAGAAAGCAAAATGAATGAAAAGAACAAAAACTAGGAAGGAAAATCGGAATGGGCTCAAATCCCTGGCCCAATGGCATGTCCCAAACCCGGTCCAGGCAGCTCCTCTCACAGGATGGTGAAACGACGTAGTATATGGACCAAACTACGTCGTTTCAATGGCAAAAATCTCAGCCATTCAACCAAGCCACATCCAACGGTCATAGATCAATACCTGTATCCAAGAACCGAACCCGACCCGTTTATCCCGAACCAAACCCGCCTCAGTACTTAACCAAAACGACCCCGTTTGACCCCTAACCTAATCTGGACCGTCGATCTTCACTTATCCAACGGATCACATTAATCCCCTCAATCTAATATACCAAAATACCCCAGACCCATTACCCCCTCTCATTTCCAAACACCCCCTGTTCAATCGTCTCTTTCAGAGAGACCAAACGACCAAAAACCCTAATAGCCGCCACCATACTCCATCGCCTGAAACCCGACGGACAGTGCTTCGTTCACCCCCAAATTCACACCCCAGCTTCCCCACGACCCCCTAAACCTAACTCCTCTAACCATTCCCCTCGAATCCTGATCAGGGCCTTCGAATCTTCAATCAAAAATCAACCAAAAAACCCTAACTAATCCAATTGATTCCAGGCTAACACCCAACGTCCACCTGACTTCCCTCGTCCCTAAACCACCCCTATTTCCCCTCGAATCAAACCGTAGTTTGTCGAATCTCAATTCGAATGAACGAACATTGAGTTCTCAGATCAAGAGCCTGTATTGAAGATTCGAGGTCGAAATAGGTTTTATTCGTGTGTTCTCATTTGAGAACTCGTGATTAAGACCTATTCCGAACAAAATCAAAAGATGCCGGATTTGGTTCAAGCCGAGCTGGTCGTTCATCTTAGGTATTTCCCATTTCCATTTGGAGTTTCTTATTTAGCTTTCATTTTCCTCATTTTTGGTCTTCTCTGTTCTCTGTTTCATCTCTTTTTTTATGTGTCTTTTCGGATTAATTTCCTGTCACGTCAATTTGCTGTGGTTTGGTAATTGGTGTTGACTTGTTAATTTTAGTCAATTATTGAAGCTAGGCAGTTTGTCAATTTGTTAGAACATTTCCGATTTTGCAATCAATAAATTAAGTTTGCCCGTTTGCTAAAATTAAGGATTAGTTCATCACAATGTTTGAATCGCTTAGTCGGTCATCACATTGTTTTGAATTGCTTGGTCAGTTGAAATGCTTTGAAAATATATGAACTTTGTTTTGGTTGTCACCTGAACCACCTGTGTCATTCCCTGTAAGGGTGTTCTGAATCATTAAAATCCTAGGCCTTTATTTTGTTGCTATTTGATTCAACCTGGTTCAAGCTTAAGCTGTTGTTGAGTTTGATTAATTGAATCCTACTGTTTAGGGTCTGAAATGAATCTAACATTGGTTTGAATTCAGTGTTGGTATGATAATGTTAATTAAATAGTAGTGAGTTATAAGGTTGCATTCAGAACTTAGGAGAATTGGTTATAGCTGCAGTCACAGGGTCTTCAGGGGTATTTTGGGGGTTTAAAAGTTTGGCAAATGGTCTTGCTAATGGGCTGTCAGTAAAACACTTAATTAACACTAAACTAATGCATTTGTTTAGTGCTAACGGGGAACAAAACATAATGGTGTGGGGAGGCTTAAAAGACTTGATTAAAATATAGCATTGCCCATACACCTTTAAAACTAAACGATGAAATTAGACACTTAGTAGTGGCTGTCAGGGAATATGATGGGAGACACACATTTCTTAATTCTGCCTAGCGTGAAAACAGGCTGGAAAAAGGGTCTATCTTAGGGTATAAAAGAGGGCAGACCTGAGATAACAAGGGGGATTTTTTTTGGAAAAGAATCTGAAAATAGAGAGTTCCTTTAAAAGGCAGTCTGGTTTAGTGTTGTCAAAGTTTTAGAAAGTTTTTCTAGTTTAGTTTCGAGCGTAGTGCGGTACAGTCAGGTCTGTTTGGGTATCTACTGTTGTTGTTGTACTACAATTCATTTCGGGTTTAAATTTGAGTGTGCTGAGTTCATTTCTGGGTTGAGACTGGTTTATTGTTGCTATTTGAGTTCTGGCTGCTGATACCCGTTGAAAATTATTGCTGATTCTTGTTGCTACTGCTGTGAAATTACTGACCTCTTTCTTCTCCTTTGTTTCACTGCAAGCCCAGGTACACTTTCGCGTTCATCATAATGTACATTGAAAGTTGAGAAGTGGAACAAAAATAAAGCATGTTTGATTACAGAATTGACTACTTTTGATTTTTATTTCTGTATGATTCATTGTAATGAAGTAAGATTGGACTGTTTGGACTATTAATTTGTATTGGAACGTTAATATTCAGTAGCTTAGCATGATTGCATGGGATGATTAGTTTAACTGTCGATATTAGCAAAAACATAAATATAAAAGTTGACTTTAGATCTTAACTTGTAGTTAGCAATTCAATATTCAAATAGCTGTGAGCAGCTAAGAAATGCCAGCATTATTGTGAATCAATTCAGATTTGTTAGTTTCATAGTAGGATTGAATTTAACTTGGACTGCTGGGTTCGTACGACCGTATATGTGCACTATTGATGACATAGATTTGATCTCTTAGGACCTTAAAGATCAGAACACGTTTTTGGGTTAGTGATGTTCGTTTAGTCTTACTAGGGGTATTAAAACACATTGCTCTACTTTGAACTCACAAGTAATAGACAGTCTTTACCTGCTGAAAAACTGTCTCACTTCCAGTCGCGGTTAAACTTGTTTGAGGAGTTTTAGGTGGAATTAACTAGTCATTAAGGTTACATAAGCAGCTATCCATGTAAAAACATTTTAAATGAATTGAATGGTCTGACTGATCTATTGGCTGAGAATCATTGCTCGATTTGAATTAAGGAGATGTCTGGGTCTAAGGCATTGACAGGCCTCGAAATTAAAACCAGCATCGTATTTTTGGGCTCATCATAAGCCCAAACTGTCCAGCCCTTTATAAATGAAATCTGGGCTGTTATGAACAATTTGCTGAAAATGTTCTGCCTTCACTTACTAAGTTATTGGGCTTAATTGGGTTGAAACTGATTCATAAGGATCTTGGGCCTTGCATATATGCTAGTTAATTAGTTAGGCTTCAGAGACAAATTCAAAAGAAAATAATAGCTTGCTTTAGGATGTCCTTAAAATAAACGAGGCGTGCCGCGCCAAATAAAATCACAAATTGCGTGGCCCTCTTTAACTACTTCTTTAAAAATGTTAGACCTCAGGACGCGCCCTTTAGCGAATTTCGTGGCTTCCCTCAAAGTTAATAAAATGCTAGATTGTTTTAGACGCGCTTTTAATAATTTACTTTCTTAAACTCGGGTGCACATTTATATGACCCAAATCCAAATCTCAACGGAGTCGAAATGTATCGATAACCACGGGTGCATTGATGTGACGTGGTTCGAGATGTATTTTCACGACATTGCAATTCTCGTTAAAAATAATAATAATAAAAGCGGTAAAAAGTTAAAATTTGCACATAGGTTCAACATGTAGATAAAAAACAAATCAGATAAATAAGCCGAATATGACAGTTGAGCGACCGTGCTAGAACCACGGAACTCGGGAATGCCTAACACCTTCTCCCGGGTTAACATAATTCCTTATCCGGATTTCTGGTTCGCGGACTGCAATACAGAGTCAATCTTTTCCTCGATTCGGGATTCAACCGGTGACTTGGGACACCATAAATCTCCCAAGTGGCGACTTTTAATTAAATAATAAATCCCGTTTCGATTGTCTTTTAATTGGAAAAACTCCCTCTGCGCCCCTGCGGGCGCAGGTGAAAAAGGAGGTGTGACAACCCTCATAGCGGCTGCTTATAACAACAACTTTCATGCTAGTATTCAGATGGCACTATTTTGAGCATTATATGGTAGGAGATGTAGATCTCCCATTGGGTGGTTTGAGGTTGGAGAAGCTGAATTGATAGGGCCAGACCTTGTGCATCAGGCTATGGAGAAGGTTAAGGTCATTAAGGAGCGGTTGAAAACTGCTCAGAGTCGTCAAAAGTCTTATTCAGATATTTGTCATGGAGATTAAGAGTTCAAAGAAGATAATTGGGTATTCCTAAATGTTTCCCCCATAAAAGGGGTTATGCAGTTTGGAAAGAAAAGGAAATTGAGTCCGAGGTATGCAGGGCCATATAGAATCATTCAGGGGATCGGTCAGGTGGTATACAAGCTCGAGTTACCATCCGAGATGTCATTAGTACACCCGGTATTACATGTGTCTATGTTAAATAAAGTAGTGGGAAATCCATCCGCTATTGTGCCGGTTGAAACTATCGAGGTTAGTGAAGAGATGTTATATGAGGAAATCCCATTTTCCATTCTTGATAGGCAAGCCCGAAAAAAATTGAGGAACAAGGAAATTGCTTCAGTTAAAGTATTATGGCGAAATCAACAAGTCGAGGAAGCCACATGGGAAGCGGGAAAAGAAATGAAAGAGAAATATTCCCATCTGTTCGAACAAATCTAGTAGTGATCGTGCGAACGATTGTATTTAAGCAATTTGAGGTAGTGTTCAGATTTGTGCAAGGCATCCCATTTTCCCCAAATTGCCTTATTGTTGTAACTTCCCAATGTGGGACAAATTGCAAATGTTGTTGCTATTTGGGTAATGTGCAACCCTTTGTGGTAAATGAAAATTTTGTGAAACTTATGTGGTAGGTAAATGATTAATTGAAGCATTTCTGGCATGTTAAAGTGATTAAATTGTATGGGGCTCATTGAAGTGACCCAGTTGTGTGCAAGTAAATGACACTGGTTGAACCATGTGCAATTTGCGGTGTAAAGAGAATGAGCTACGTGTAAGTTGTTTAAAGTGTATAAATATGTACAGGTTGTTGAGGTAATTAATTGTACACCAGTTGTAGGGATAGCAGAAACTGTGTAATGGTACTTGGAAATATGTTTCGGGGGCTCTCTGACAGGTAGATAGGCCTAATTACAATGGGAACTCTGGCGAATTTTTCGGAAATTTATGGAGTTAGCCAAATTCGGGCCTGTTGATATATTTCATGATGTGAACAAGCTAAATTTACATAAGGATTGGCTAATGAATGAACCTCGATCCTCATTCGAGGACGAATGATCCTAAGGGGGGGGGGAGAATGTAAGGCCCGGTAAAAAAATTTCTAGTAATTTAAGATTTCGTCGTGCCAAAGTAGGCTAATTATTTCATTTTGTGTGAAAATGAGGATTCATGATGTAATGGATATCAATTGGATATGTTAATAAGCGTATAAGTCATATTAGAAGTGAATTGGGGTCTAAGGAGAGGCCTAAGTCTAAGCCAAGTTGGAAAATTTCATAATAAACGAAAGTTGTAAATGAGTGCGCACAAGACCTCACTTTGGACGATCATATATCCAGTTATATAAGTAGTTGTGTGATCCACAACCTATCAAATTAAAGCCCTTTGAGTCTAATTTCCACCGCAACAAACCGTTTGTCATTTGGACGTGTATACAGAAAGTAATGACCATTTTACCGGACATGCGTAACAGCGCGCCCAGGAGCGCGGCCGCGGCGAACCGCGGCAAACCAAGGTTTTTATGCCTGTAAACCGTGGCGGAACGCAGAGGAACGCGGTGGAACATGTAAAATGTCTAAAATATCCCTGGTCAGTGTAAAAATCGAAGGGGTATTATAGTTCCTTCATTTTTTGATCATTCAAGCTCGAATTTTGGGAATTTCTTCACCCTCTCAAAACCTCCAACCCCTCCCATCTTCAAGGTATGCAATCTTCATTAACTTGGTGTAAAATTCCATTATTCTTACACTAGTATTGATGAAGTCTACTCATAAAACACATAGATCTTCAAGAAATTCCTTTAAGAACTCAAAGGAGGGTTTTGCAAGATTTCTTCCAAAAGGTAATCCTACAACCTTAGACGTACATGTATGAACTTATTATGGGTATATGAGTGTGAATTAAGTATTGGGACTCTTGGTGTGGTGATTAGAAGCCATAAGTTCCTAATATAAATACATAGTCATTGTAGAGATTGGAAGGTGATTATTTGATGGAATTTTGTTGGTTGGGTGAAGATGGGTTGTCACACATATGTTGTTGGAACTTATAAATTGGTTAGGAATGATGGTGGAATGAATTATTGGTTAATGGTGATAGTTGGGTGAACCAATACTATAGTTATGGTGTGTAAAGATCTATACCTACAAGGTATTTGATGATGTGCCTAAATGGCATAAGTTACGGAATTTATTACTAATATTGGCCCTATTGAATGTTGTATTGTAGATTGAGGTTGCTTAAGTGTATTTGATCATTGTAGTATCACTAAGGGCGAATTTGAGGCATATATGGCTAACTTTAACTCTTGTAGAATCCCCTTGTTGTGACGAGCATACAGTATGTGTACCTTGTATGAAAATATGTGTATTGATTGTCTCAGTTGATTTCCACACCATCGTGTTATATGTGATTATGAAAAGTGATTTGATGTGCCTACCTTATCATGTGCTAAGATTATTAATGTTTGAGGATGACGATATGGGAGTATGTGTTAACGAACGAAAGAACGTTAATGTGTCCAAATGTGGGAATGTGTATAATGGCTAAAACCCTACGTGGTAAGTAATGAAAGAGGGTATTGTGAAATGACGTAAATGATTTGAACGGTTACGACAACACCTTGTACATGAATTACTGCTTGGTGACAGTTATGGTGTCTTGGGCCCAAATGTATGAATTGTTGATATGAACTTGTGCTATTCTTGTGATTGATATACCTTGAACGTTGTTGGTTAAGTCTCCTAATATAATGGTGTAAGTAAATGGCAACAAACCAAGTGTGTGTGTGTGAATGTGTTTATGTGGTAAGAGCTGTGTAACAATTGATGGAAAGAAATCGTAATTAATGCAATTGAAACAACTGTGGTAATATTATACGTGACTTGTCGTGGGCAATTATCGTTGTGACTTAAATTGTATATTGTCATGATTTGAAAAGAGTAATTCAAGAACAATTGGTGTAATTGCTTGCTTATGCCTTTGATGTGTGTTTTTATTGTGGTTTGGTGTATCCCCTCCTTTTTGGAAGAATCCGTTGTGTTTAAAGTTCCATTGTTAATAAACTTGAGGTGTATGATTTCTGAAATATTGTATATGCACATGGTTCATAATTCCTCTCATGTGTACTTGACATCTTGAATTGAATGGCTTGTTGTTGAAATTGATATTGATGTGAAATATGTGGAAATGATGTGAAATGTGGGAAAGAAGAGATTGAGTTATGAAATGTGGCCTTGTGCCAAGTATGATGTGATAATTGTGGACCCAAGTGCCTATGAATTGATATATGTGAAATGAATATTGGAATTGAGATGATTGATGGAAATGGTATTGATGTTTATGAAAATTCTTTGTGAATTGTTGTTGTTGTCATATGAAATGTGATTATCCGGTGGGATCGGGTTGCGCGCTGCAACACGAAGTAATAAGGTGTGGGTTGTGGTGATAAGGGTGGCTGAGGTAATAAGGGTGGCCAAGGTAATAAGGATGGAAAAGTGATCGAAATCACTATTGAAATGAGAATATGTGAAAGTTGTGAAATCATTGATGTGATGAAATTTTGTTGAAAGGGAAAAAGGAGAGATTGTGGAACTTGTTTGGCTTTGGTTGTTCCTTTCATGTGCGTTGGATTGTTGATTCTTACTGTTTGTTATCTATGTATTGATTGATTTTACTTGGGGTAAAGTTTGTTCATACATACCAGCACAATTCAAATGTACTGACGTCCCTTTTGTCGGGGGCGCTACATTCGTGTTATGATTGTAGGTGTTTCTATAGCAGACAGTGTTGGTCACAGCTAGTGCGTATCTCCCTTTCAACTGACTTGATGAGCCCCACTCCATTTCGGGGTCTTGTACCGTTGTTTATCATGTATGTTCTATTTTGAGGTATAGCCGGAGCCTTGTCGCCGGTATTTCCATATTAATCTTTAGTTTTACTTAGAGGCTCCGTAGACAGATTGTGGGTGGTGTTTGATGTTGGGGATTTAAGTAGAAATGTTGGTATTTGTAAATCAAGTATTTTTTTAAGAAACTATAGATTTGTAATATTTTGGATATTTTGGTTGAAACTGCTAATGGAACCAAAGCAAAAGTTATTAATGAAATATTTTTCAAAATTTGTATAATGGAGTATATCTCCTCTTTGTTCAAGGGTGACTTTGGGTAGAATGAAATCTAGCAGGCTTGCTCAGTCGGGTTTACTCGGTTGAGTGCCGGTCGCGCTCCTCGATTTTGGGGCGTGACACCATGTCGCCATCTACTACTTCAAACAGGGTTGTCTTCATGATTCCTCCGATGTTTGTAAGCAGCAGGATCTCCCGTCGGGTTGTCACACTTGCTGAGTTGAACCCCGCGAGGAGCTTTGTGGCCGGAATGATGCTTCCGGTTAGCTTGGCTTGTTCCAGCACTCTCCATTGGATAATATTGGTTGAACTTCCTGGGTCAACCAAAATATGTTTAATTTTAAAATCTAAAATATTAAGAGAAATTAGAAGGGCATCGTTGTGCGGTAGTAGGAGTCTATAGGCGTCCTCCTCCGTGAAGGTGATATCGTCCTCGATGACTTCCTAGAGTCTTTTGCTATGAGTCACTGCTATTTTTGTCTTCTTTGCTGCTGAAAAGGTTACACCATTAATCTTATTCCCACCGAAAATCATGTTGATCGTTAGGTGAGGAAGATCTTCTCCTGTCTTCGAGGGTTTCGTGTTATCCCGGCTGCGGCCATAGTTATTTTTAGCCCAGTCGCTTAAGAACTCTCTAAGATGGTCATTTTTAGCAGTGTCGCCACCTCCTCGCGCAAATATCAGCAGTCCCCATTCTGATGGCCGTTATACCCATGATACTCACACCATAGATTAGGATCCCTCTGACTGGGATCGGATCTCATCGGCATTGGGAGTCATGCTTCCTTAATGTTCATCATTGTCTATACCAGTTCCACTACGCTAACATTGATGTTATACTTGGACAATATGAGGTAGGTGGAATCCCGGGCGCCTGATGTCTCTTTGTCCTGCAACGATCTGTTATTCCTTCCACGCTTAACTTTCCTATCGGTAGTGAACCTGTCCGCCGACCGAAAACCTCTGCTGCATCCTTCGGCCCTTTCGTAGGGCTAAAAACAAGCCTTTAGAAGACTATCGATCTGCCTCAAATCATCAAAAACTTTTCCTTATTCTTCTATCGATCCCGACCCTTGGTTGATGCCGGAAAACCTAGTTAGTCATCCTCTATTCTTATCTTTGATTCGTAGCGATTGTGGACATCTGCCCATGTTGTCGCCTGGAACTCGAGCAGACTTTTTTTAGCTTCTGGGAAGTGTTAGAGCTCCTCGGGTTTAGCCCCTTAGTAAATGCCTCAGCTACCCATTCATCTGGCACGGTCGATAATAGTATCTTTTCCTTCTGAAATCTGGTCATGAACTATCGCAGCAATTCAGACTCTCCTTGCGCAATTCTGAATATATCGGCCTTTCGGACCTGCACCTTCCTGGCCCCAGCATGGGCCTTGATAAAAGAATACGCGAGCATCTCGAAGGAATCTATTGAGTGGTCGGGTAGAAGCGAATACCATGCCAAGGACCCTTCGTGAGGGTCTCCCCAAACTTCTTCAGCAAGACTGACTCAATCCCGTGCGGAGCTAAGTCATTTCCTTTCACCGCCATTATCAAGGTGGTGATATGCTCCTGAGGATCTGAAGTCCCATTATGTTTTGTCAGTCCGGCATTTTTGAACCGCTTCGAAATTAACTCCGGTGCCGCGCTCGATTTGAACGGCAACTAGGTGTATTTCTTTGATTTTGGTCCTTTCAACACTGGCGGCGTGCCCTGGATTTAGTCTATTCGAGTGTTTATTTCCCTCATAAATCGCATGAATTCATTTTTAAAGGGAACATTCCCATCAACCAGATATGCTGTCGTTCCCGTCCGCTCTGTCGAAGATGACTTCACCTCTCAAGGTGTTCTTATCAACACTTTGTGTTGTTTGGTTTGCGGGAGCACTAGGAGGAACTGGGCCTCTTCCATTCGCGTTGTTGGAAGCACCTGATAACGCTTGCCTCAACTCCGTCATGACCTGATATTGTCGCGAGAGATGGCCCATAATAGCCTTTTGTTGTTCCCTCAGGATTCTTATCATTTCCGCAACGTGATTGTCTTCAGCATCATCAGGAGTTGCCTCCTGAACGTGTCCTGGATATTGCCTACCATGTACCGGTGTGGCTACATCCTCCTTGTTGCGGGTATCACTGATCGAATCTTCGTGTTGAGGCTGATTTCCTTGGGCCTCAACATTATGTGCAATGTTGACATCATTATTTGCCATTTTTAATGATTTTTTGTTAAGAAACAAAAAATTAAACAGATTAGTAATACATTCAATGATCAACTCGATTACGCAACTGCCTAAACCCCACGGTGGACACTAAATAGTTTACCTATAAAACGGTTCAGTTGAACTTGTAGTATGGTTTATAGACAAACGAATAGATTTGATCCCAAAATGATAAACAATTAAATAGAATGCAAGACTTAGCGTTGAAATCGAGACAAGACAACAGATAACTTGATTCCGGTAGCAGAGCTTCTGAAGACAGTAATAAGAATATCAATAGCCAAGAACTGAGCTTTTGAATATGTAGCATAAGTTTGTCAGAAAATTTATCCCTTACAACGGTTGTTGAAGTCACAATTTATAGCTGCACCTGGGGAACAGGGTCCTAGGATCAAGCCCCTCTTAAATCAAAATTATGGGGGTCATTGATAATGTATAACGGCAGGCTATGAATGCCGAAATTCTCTATAACGAATTGTATATTTAATACTAAAAAATATCCTTCATTGAATGTCATCGGGTGGTAAACATTCGTTTGTCTTTCTTCGCAATATTCCCTTCGGGGTCTTCCCGATGCCAACCGAAGCTGCTGTCTCCTGTCTTAGTTTCTACTTGTCTCGCTTTCCATCTGCCTCCGCTTCCACGTATCGCTCTATCATTCGAATATTTAATGCGAACCGATTTTACCCTGTACAATAATTCAGAACAATGAATTTATGTAATAGCTAGCATATTTTTAATATTATTATCTTTTTTACAACAGCAAAAAAATGAATTATATTGAATTGTATAGTTAAATTCACTAAGCTGTCGGTTTTGACAAGTCTTTTTCATTTTTTTGGGGGGAGTATGGGCAAGTCTTTTGGTCTGTATTTCGGTAATATCTTATCAAATTTATATATTTAAAATATCAAATTTTATACAATTTTAATTCATCAAACCAAATGAGTCCTACTAATCTAGACGTCTAATTCATGAGGCACAAGAAAAGCTCGTTTTCATTGTCTTTCAACGAGCCAATGGTACAAGAGAACAAAATGATAGTTGAATGTAATCCAGAGACAATATTCCTTTGTTATAACTTATAAATTGAGACCAAAAAAAAAGGAACCAGAGAAAAAAAATGAGACGTGTTAGCTGAATGTGTTACATTTCAAAGTCTTGCAAATAACTATTTCTACATAATATGTGCTCCATATATTAAAAATTGAATAACTTATTTCACATTGCCAAAATATTGCTTAGCTTCAACGAGAGTTTTATTTCCTTAAATTTTTGTAATTAAAAATATACAATACTTGTGACCAGGGGCGGATTTATGTTAAGCGAAGCGGTGTTACTCGACACCGCTTCGTCGGAAATATTTACTAATTATACGTACTATTTCCATATAGAATATACAAATATATGTAAAGTAAGTGACATTGCAAGACAACAAGTGCCGTATGGTTTGCTGGTCGAGCGGTCAAATTTGCAGCATACCAAGGTCCGAGGGTTCGAAACTTGATTGCACGCGTGTTGTTTTGGAGGTCTTAAGCCACTTTTGTTAAAAAGTAAAGCCTCATTTGTATTAAAAAGTGAAAGCTGTAAAGGTTCAAAAGATTTTTTTGGTCACAGAAGTGGTAAGTAATTTTTATTGTCCAAAAATAAAAATTCACAATAACTCAGAGTTGATTTAGAACCTTAATAATGTTATTATAGTGGCTCGTTCATTTGGGCACTTATGAAAAATCCTGCTTACGCCCCTGCTTCTGACATAGGTCTGAGCATCTAAATTTTATGTTCAAACTTAAATAAATGTTTGCACCACTCTCCAAGCTGTACCGATTATATGTGAAAGTTGCAATTTTAACTAGCTAATTTTTTTTATTCTTTTCTTCAAATTACAATGCGATATCGCAGTTTTACAAGTTTATTGTAAACTTCTAACATTTCTTAACTCAAATTTATTGTCAAAGAAGTACTCTTACTCATAAACAGATAGTACAATTATTAACCTATTTTAGTTATGAGGATCAAATGGAGCTAGCCAATACATTATGGACATAGCTGTCAACCTATTTTAGTTATGAAGGTCAAATAGAGTTAGCTCATTATGTCTAAACCTCCAAGGTGACCAACCCAATAGCAAGGACTTCAGTTGGGGTGGGAGGGTACATATACTAATACAATTATTTGCCTAGATTTTCTTCACCATTTTAGCTTGCCTTTATGTTTCTGGGCCAGAACATTGAAAACATGGGCCAGGAAGGCAAATATGCCGGCTAAGAAGCACATAAGCCATGACAATGCAAATAATGCCCAGTCTAGGAATGTTTGTTTGACAAGTTGAGCCCTGTCTGAGATTAGAAGTGCTCTGTAAACTGCTTCAGTTACAGCATATGCTGTGATTGGATCATATTCATCAGCCAATAATCCATATTCTGTCACACAAACTATATCATACGTTCCAGTAGTCTCTGAGGCACCAAGATGTTTGCATATCTTCAGTCGGCAGTCTATTCGATCCTCGGTTGATAGCTTGTCTCCATGAGTTAAGATCAATATGGGGTTACCATCTGCATCGAGAATTGAACACTTGTTATGCTTAACTTCGAAATATTGATTGTGTAAAAAGTTCACACTATAAGGCCACTTGAAAGGTAATTGCAGGAAATTAGTCACAAATGAAACTTGTAACCTGAAAAATAAGGTAAGTAACCTTCTGCAATAAGTAAAATCCCATGACAGCATAAAATTTCATTACATTTTCACTGAATATAAATTAAGTTCATCTAAAAATATCCAGTTTCAGCTAGAATTTCTAGCAGCATGGAGAGAGAACATTAAGTGCAGAGTCATGGATGCCTGATCAGAACTCATACCGATTTTCCTCGTTTTTTTTTTGGTCAACCACAAAGGAGGAGGAAATGTCCAAGTGGTAGCATCAAACTTGTGGCACTACAATTCGAATTGTCACCTCTTGGCAACTAGGTTATCTCATTAGGAGCAAGCTTGTAATCGCTCCTTTCATTTTTATTTGTCGATTAAGGTGAAACTATTTGATCGCATTAATCATAAGGGGTATTCGACTAAATTACTCTTTATCTCTTCCTTAAATGAGTAATTAATGTCTTATGGAATTGAAAAAATGAAAGTAAGTATTGGAGGGATAGTGATTAAAGGGAAAGGAATAATTAAACTCACTGGATTTCTTGAGTGCTGGTGAGCAGAAGAGTTGTTTCAATGCATCCAATGGCTTCAAGTCACCAACTCTGAGAGACTTGTATATTTCTGAAGCATTAGCCACCAACATAACACAATTGACTTTTCTTTTGACAAACATTGAAGAAGCATCCTCCAATTTACTATCTAACTTTGGCAAAATATCTCCTGGTCTGGAGCAGAGCTTCTTATTGTGAACTCCATCAGCCATCCATTCTTTCAACTCTTGAAGACCTTCATCTACCTTATCATAATCGAAACCCCTTGTATCGTAAATGCAGAATCCGTTTCGTGTTGATCTTAGCACATTGTGCTCCTCCATGATCAAAGTTGTGTAAGCAGAAGCATTTCCTTTGATTTAAAACCCAATTCCACAAGAAACATGAGAAAAAATCCCAAGAGTTAAATGTTTTGTTAAGCTCTATTACAATCTAAGTCTGCACAAAGAATGAGAGTTACACTAGAATGATAACAACAACAATAACAAACCCAGTGAAATCCAACAAGTGAGGCATGGGAAGGGTAAAGTGTACGCAGACCTTAACCCTACCTTACACTGTAAATGGTGACAGTCAAATAAAAATACTCAAATTATGATGAAATCTCGCCATAATGAATACGCTGAGACATGCTTTCATTCAATAGAGAAAATATTTAAGTAAATAAGAAACTTGAAATGAGAGTCTCTTTTCAATAGGTAGGTGCTACATAGTTGCGGAACTAGAATTCTAATAGGGGATACAGAAAAATGCAAGAATGCTATAGTTGGTATTCAAACCTGCAATTGAAAGCAATTCTTGAGCCACCTTTGCTATTACACTAAAAGTTTCTATTATGTCAACTGGATTTAAAAATTTATACATAAAAAAAAAATATTTTTTAATCCTGGGAGATTTAATTAAACCCCTTGTTACAGATAACTCCGCTACTGTGCTACATTGTGACATGGTTGTATGGTACATTTATATGTTTATGAAATCAAATAATGAAGCTAAATAAAACAAAACGAAAGCTAGTTTGGGACTGAAACATAGTAGTTCTGAACTTCTGATAGTTTGCTGTCTCAAATGCTTTTTATTAGAATTAGAAAAAAGTTACTGAATTAACCAATTAGTACCTGAAGAAGTTTGAGCAAAAGGGATGAGACCAGAGCGACCAAGAACACTATACATAAGGTTAACAAGTGAACTTTTGCCAGCATTATGAAAACCAACCAACACTATAGTGTTCATAGGTGGAATATCAATATCTTCTTTGTTAATTCCACCAATTGGCACCCAAAAATCCCCTGCTCTGTACGACATTAGCTTTTGGCGTAGCTCATCAAGACTCTCTGAGGACATTAAAGCTAGCCTCTCCATTTCCCTTAGGACTTTTAGGGTTGGCGTCATTTTTGACAAATTAGGCATCTCAAACTTGAATTTTACACACTCGTTGAATTTTGCTGCTGATTTCCACCAGTAGTAAATAGCTCTATTTTCTTCTTCATCATGTTGATTAACAAAAAATTCGTCCCTCATTTTTGTGTGAGGCTACAGGAGCTCAGCTGCATTGCTATTTAAAGTAGTTCTTCACTACTTGCTGCCGTACAAATAATTACACAAGTCACAAGGGAGATGGGGACAAGAAATTGTACAACCAATGACGTAATGTTTCTTTACTAGGTTTGTTTTGCCCCACAACGATTACTCATTTGGCCGTTTCATTTCGCTCTACAGGAAATTTCTAAGCAACTGTACACGTGAAGAAGTTGCAATGAAGAGTGACCAAGTATCCGAAACAAAGTGAAATAAGTAGCTGCAATTGATACTGGATTAAAGTTAATAGGTAGCAAAAACCTATATTTAGAGATACAGTAGGGGCGGATCCACCCCTTTAAGAAGGGGTGGCATAAATTAGGTTACTTATCTTATTCTGCCACCCGCAACCGTAAACTAGACAAAGGTGCCATGACTGATAGACCTTTTTGAAAGTTTTTCTCGTGTAAAATTCAAGAATTTGTCTTGAACCTTGTCTGATTTTCTCTTTTCTTTGTGCTTTTATTTCCTTTTGTCCCGGTCATTTTCCCTTTTCGGCTACCACCGAATTTTCTATTTGTCGTTTTATTATTACTTTTTTTTATATTTTTCTTTTCTCTATTCTATTTTTTTGTATGTGATCTCTAGCTAGAACACTCAAAAAAGACTCCTAAACTTTAAAAATATATAAAATAAGCGACCCTCTTAATTAAATTTATGAGTTTTCTTTTTCCAAATCCGAAAAACTTGAGTCTTAATGAGAATTTTGGATTGAGATCAAATTTTTTTCATCTATTTTATTATATCATAAAAAATTGTGCTATGCGATTGGTTGTTAGATATAATTTAATTCACTTTATTATAATTTCGTAAGCATTGCTTAAAATATATGTGATTTGTGATAAATTGTAGCTTATCTAATTTATGCTTATGAGGTATAATTTATCTATGGAAAATATTTTTTAAAATTTTCTTATTTTGGTTGATGTAATTCTCTTTTTGAAGATGTTCTTACTTGTGTAAATTAATTTTTAATATACAGAAAAGATGTAATTTTCCAACGAAAATATTGATTTTACTTATGTTGTTATAATAAAGATGTGATCCTATTTTAAAATTCTAATCACGTTTGTTTTTTCATATCTGAGATGTAATATTTAAATTTTAAAATTAAAAATACCTATTAGGTTGACCCAAATTAACTCAAAAAAATTTGATTAAACGTTCTTAACAAATTTCGTATTAATCATTATAAAGTATACATTAAAAAAAATTATGACACCCGTCAATTTCAAATCCTAGATCCGTCTCTGAGATTAATGGACTTAAGAAGCAACCAGAAGATAGGACGAAACCCCATAGAAACGTGGGAATGGCGGCGATGGAGTCAATTAGATGGCCCAAAGGATGGAAGAGTAAATCTGATCCATGTGCAAGTTGTAAAACTGGCTGCTTAATCGGGGTAATTATTCTCTGTTGACTGTACATTTAAAGGTAAATAAACTACTCCCTCTAATTCAATTTATGTGAACCTATTTGACTTAGCACAAAGTTTGGAAAAGAGTGAAGACTTTTAAACTTGTGGTGTAAAATGAATCACATATATTTTGTGTGGCTATAAATCATTGCATAAAGATAGATTGTTTCCAAATAGGGAAATGAGTTATTCTTTTTGGTACGGACTAAAAAGGAAATAGGTTCACATAAATTGAAACGGAACAAGTAGATAATTACAATGTACAACTCAAGAAACAAATAGTACAACAACTCTACATCACTATTCTAATAGTAACAGCACATAGCAGAGTTTTTAGACATTTATATGGTACGAGGTACAAAAGATGACGTGGTGTTAACGTGACTCGGTGTGAAATTTAAGGCAATTTTTTTTTTTAATAGAAATATGTGGTTTTATATAGGCCATGATATATTTTTGACTATAAAAGCACGTATATCATTAAGGGAAAAGTTAATGTTAAATTGTCCTGAAATATAAAAATGTGTCTGTATACGAGTGAAATCGGGGATAACACACACACTGGTCTCCCGATGAATCAAACGAAGTAAGAGCCTAAATATATGAGATCAAAATCGAAGCCGGGAACTCTTTGTATCGAGGCCCATGAAAAGTGAACGGAGTGCTCACCATCGGACCTGATAAAACAACGCATCCTGGACTCGGGACAAGTTCCGAGACTTCGGAAAACACAATGTATGGTTATAAGCGACGGATAGAGGGTCGTGATATCCGCAACCGACTGGATATCACGGCACGGATCTCGCTCGATGACGGTTACAGATCAGTAATTAACGAGAAAGGAAGATTTTAATCTTTTTAAGACTTCTACTAGGTATGAAACTCTCCTACTATATAAAGGGGAAGATTTTTCTTTGATAACACACATTGTAACAAGCAAACCAAGGCAATACAAATTCATTTTTCTGCTTCCAAGCTATTAAAAAGTTCTTGCTTTATTGTTGTTCTTCATTCACAATTGGTTTTGAACCAAGGGTCCAATCGAGGGCAAAACCACTGTTTAACCTAAGTTCGAGCCATGCCATAACACTACAATTGGTTTGATTGTTCATTTTGTCTTTGACTCGTTTATCTAACGTTCTTGATTATTTGTGTTGAATCAATCCACATATCCTTAAAATCACTTACAAATTTAATTGTTATTCGTTTTAAGGGTAAATAGTTTGGCGTCCACTGTAGGGATAAGGATAATATTGGTGATTTGATACAAATCTCCATAACACACTCTAGTTTACGCTTGTTCTTTAAATTCTTAATTTCAGCTCAGTTTAAAAAATATCAAATTATCAGTCTACCCACTTGGATGTTGATGCTGAGTCTGGCCATCAGGCGAAAACAACAATCTAATAGCTAGCAATGAGGTACCTCCTGCTGATCCCAACAGAGTTCCAATTGCTGATTCAGTCGATGCTAACTCACACGTGGCCATCGATGTCAACCTACCAGCTGATCCCAAAAATAGCATTTGCAGGGACCCCGACTAGTGGCTCAAGAAGCTCCCAAAAGCGAAGGCGATGGGGTTAGCCTACGGTTAATTTTCGAAATGTTGCAGGTTCAACATGCGGTGATGGCGCAACTGCAGAATCAAAGCCACGCCCCAACAGAATTGAGCCCAAACCATCCCGGGAGAACATCCGAAGGCATGATCAAATCACCAAGAGACTGGGTGAAGCTAAGTCCAGGGTTAGTCCCGAAGTAATGCAAATGCTTGAAACATTAACGAGCAGATGGAATTAGGTGAAAAGAAAATTGAGGCTAATGGCAAGAAGGTAGAAACATACAATTCCAGGGTCAATTAAATCCCGGGAGCACCCCCGATATTAAAGGGGTCGGATTCCAAGAAGTTGATCCAGAAGCCTTTTCCTTCGAGCGTGGCACCGAAGTCGATCCATAAGAGGTTTCATATGCCCGACATCCCAAAATATAACAGAATCACGGATCCGAATGAGCATGTGACATTCTTGATTGCGCATTCTTGCAGATGTTTTCGTGACTATTCCAGCCTGTCGAACATCAAGATTGTCAGAATACAACTTCAACGATGATGCAGCCACCATCGTATCGGCCATCGGGTGCATCAAGGAAACCAAGTGGCCCCGACCATTGTAGTCATACCCTACCCTAGGAGATCCTAACTTGATGTGTATGTATCATGGCATTCATGGCCACAGGACCGAGGATTGCTGACAATTGAGAGAAAAAGTTGCTCGGTTGCTCAATAACAGGCACCTCAGAGAATTTCTGAGCGATCGAGCCAAAAACCACTTCAGGAACAAGGACACCAACAAACAGGCAGAACAAGAGGAGCTTTGACACATCATCAACGTGATCATTGGAGGGGTCGATATCCCCCAAGGGCCAATGATAAAACGCACTAAAAATCTATAATAAGGAAAAAATGCACCCGAGATTATGTTCCGGAGGGAACCATTTCGCTCAGTGACAACTACATATTGAGGTGCTGGTAATATCCGTACTTATCAATAAATCTCGAGTTAAATGTGTGTTGATTGATCCAAGTAGCTCGGCCAACATCATCAGATCGAGGGTCGTAGAGCAGTTAGGGTTACATGACCAAATAATGTCGGCGGTCCGGGTGTTAAACGGGTTTAACATGGCATGCGAAACCACTAAAGGGGAGATAACCTTGCCAGTGAACACTGCTGGGACAATCCAAGAGACAAAGTTCTACGTGATCGAAGGAGACATGGGATACAACACCCTATTCAGAAGGATGTGCGTTCACAACATAAGGGCAGTACCCTCAACCTTACACCAGGCGCTGAAGTTCCCTACGCCAGGAGGAGTCAAAACGGTCTACAGAGAGCAGTCAAATGTAAAGAAAATATTTGCAGTCGACGAATCCTGGTGCCTGCAATTTCGACATCAAGGAACACAGAGCCGAACAGAAAGAAACAAATAAATAGTAATCACCGATGCAAGTCTCGACCGAATTGGAGGAACGAGGAGTAGACGAGGAGGATAATTACGGAGCCTCGAGATCGTTCATAGCTCCCGATGACACCGACGCCACCAAATCAATGATCGAAGAGTTGGAGCAAGTTATATTAATCGAACACCTACCAGATCGAAAGGTAACCCCCGAGCTCCGGAAAAAACTCATTGATTTTCTTAAAACTAACATAGATTGTTTTGTCCCATCTTGACATGACAGGGATCCCGCCAGAGGTAACCACTCATAAGATGAGTTTTGACCCAAAGTTCCATCTAGTTAAGCAGAAAAGGAGACCGCAGTCCGAGGTCAAGCATGCATTCATCAAGGATGAGGTATCTAAACTCCTTAAAATAGGATCCATTCGGGAGGTTAAGTACCTAGACTGGTTAGCTAACGTAGTAGTAGTTCCTAAAAAGGGAATAAGCTAAGAACGTGTGTAGATTACAAAGATCTAAACAAGGCATGCCTCCAAGGATTCTTTCCCTTTGCCTAACATCGGTCGGATGATCGACGCAACAATCCGACATGAGATACTGAGTTTTCTTGATGCCTATTCCGGGTACAACCAAATTCAGATGGACCTGGGTGATCAAGAAAAAACTTCTTTTATCACTAAGTTTGGCACCTATTGCTATAATGTAATGTCGTTCGGATTAAAGAACGTTGGTGCCACCTATCAATGCCTAGTAAACCGAGTGTTCGAAGAACAGATAGGGAAATTCATAGAGTTTATAATGACGACATGTTAGTCAAGTCCTTGCGAGCAGAGGACCATTTGAAACATTTGCAGGAGATCTTCAATATATTGAAGAAATACAATATGAAGCTAAACCCGGAGAAGTGCACATTCGGGGTCAGATCGGGAAAGTTCCTCAGGTTTATGGTGTCCAATTGAGGGATCGGGATCAATCCTGACAAAATCAAAGCCATAGAGGACATCATTGTGGTGGATAAGGTCAAGTCCATTCAAAGTCTAACCGGGCGTATAGCCGCCCTAGGTCGATTCATATCGAGGACCTCGGACAAAAGCCATCTGTTCTTATTACTGTTAAAGAAGAAGAATAACTTTTCCTGGACCCTAGAATGCCAACAAGCTTTGGAAGAACTCAAAAGGTACCTATCGAGTCCGCCCCTGCTCCACACTCTGAAGGGGGACGAACAATTGTACCTTTACCTGGCGGTTTTCGAGGTGGCAGTAAGTGGAGTCTTAGTCCGGGAGCAAGGTATGCAATTTTCTATTTACTATGTTAGTAGAACTCTATGCGAGGCCGAAACAAGGTATCCTTACATGGAAAAATTGGCGCTCGCTTTGCTAAGCGCCTCTAGAAAGCTAAATCCATACTTCCAATACCACCCCATATGTGTCGTAGCTTCGTACCTACTCAGGAACATCATGCACAAACCCGAGCTCTTAGGCCGGTTGGCAAAATGGGTCGTTGAAATTAGCGGGTACGATATCAAGTATCGATCCCGAACTGCCATAAAATCTCAGATTTTGGTAGACTTCGTGGCTAACTTTACGTCGGCCTTAATACCCGAAGTCGAGAGGGAATTGCTGTTATCTTCGGGATCACACTGGGAATTTAGACCCTTTCTACGGACGAGGCCTCGAACGCGAAGGGGTCCGGGCTCGGCATAGTATTAAAACCGCCCACGGAAAATGTAATTAGGCAGTCTATTAGAACTGTGAAATTGACTAACAATAAGGCTGAGTATGAGGACATGATTGCAGGTCTAGAATTGGCTAAAAGCCTTGGGGCCGAGGTGATCGAAGCCAAATGCGACTCCCTCCTCGTGGTAAACTAAGTTAACGAAACGTTCGAAGTAAAAGAAGAACGGATGCAAAGGTACTTGGACAAATTACAGGTAATGCTGCATTAATTCAGGGAATGAACTTTACAGCACGTACCCCGAGATCAGAACAACGAGGTCGATGCTCTGGCTAAATTGGGATCGTCGGTCGATGACGACGAATCAAACAAAGTAAGAGCCTGAATATATGAGATCAAAATCGAAGCTGGGAACTCTTTGTATCGAGGCCCGTAAAAAGTGAACGAAGTGCTCACTATCGGACCTGATAAAACGACGCACCCCGGACCTAGGACGAGTTCCGAGACTTCAGAAAACACAATATATGGTTATAAGCGAGAGATAGAGGGCCGTGATATCCGCAATCGATCGAATATCACGGTGCAGATCTCGCTCGATGACGGTTACAGATCAGTAATTAATGAGAGAGGAAGATTTTTACCTTTTTTAGACTTGTACTAGGTATGAAACTCTCCTACTATATAAAGGGAAAGTATTTTCTTTGATAATACACATTGTAACATGCAAACCAAGGCAATACAAATTTATTTTTCTGCTTCCTAGCTATTAAAAAATTCTTGCTTTATTGTTGTTCTTCATTCACCATTGGCTTCGAACCAAGGGTCCGATCGAGGGCGAAACCACTGTTTAACCTAAGTTCGAGCCAGGCCGTAACACTACAATTGGTTTGGTTATTCATTTTGTCTTTAACTCGTTTATCAAACATTCTTGATTATTTGTGTTGAATCAATCCACATATCTTTAAAACCGCGTACAAATTTAATTATTATCTGTTTTAAGGGTAAACAATGTCATTTTTTTCCTAAATAGATTAGCAAGAAAATAGTGTCACGTAAAATAGAATAGAGGGAAAAAATAAATTTTTTTATATAAATATAAAAATCACATTTTTTAAATTAATTGTATTTAAAGAATATTTGAAAAATCGATGTTCACAGAAAAATTGTTTTCAGACTTCATTTTCGGTTTTGCGTAGAATCAGAAACTGCTGACGACTATGATCTCGTCCTCACTTGGTGGCTTTTCTTCATGCTACAATGCACGATAGTTAATTGCTGATTATATGGCACCATTTATTTGATATAATTCTCCAAATTCCTTCCCACATTCGTATCCTTTGTGTATGCAATGTGCAGTTTTTTCTTGTTTACAATATCCTCAACTATTTAATTTGTTCATTATGCTCATATATTAACAATTTCACTCTTTCATTCAGGTTGCACATATGTTTTTAAAATGCCTATACAACATCTACTAAAGCACTGACATCCAAAAGCCGCCTCAAACTGCAAAACAATTGAATGTAGGTTGACATATCTGACAGCTTCATAAGACAACATTGTGCAACAATTGAGTTGAGTGCTCCTGTTATATAGGTAAAATCGGTTCGTATTAAATACTCGAATAATAGAGTGACACGTGAAATCGGAGACAGATAGAAAAGCGAGGCAAGTGGAAACCAAGATTGGGAGCAGCAACTTCGGTTGGTACTGGGAAGACCCCGAAGGGAATATTGCTAATGAATGCAAACGAATGTCTTCCATCAGATAACATTCAATGAAGAATATTCTGCAGTATTAAATACTCAATCCGTTATAGAGAATTTTGGCATTAATAGCCTGCTGTACACATTCATCAATGGACCTTGATATTAGGCTATACAGACAATATTTACATCCTAAATGTACCATGCTTTATTGTTGTTTTGAATGCTAAATGATAATAAAATGCTCTAATTGGTGTTCTTTTGCTTCACAGGGTCTAATCCAAATTAGGAAGAACTATGGAGTGTTTTGGAGTCAATAATGTGAAAACAAACGTCCAATCAAGAAGCACCCGAGCGGAACAAAGCAAAAAGTGAACTGGGTTGGAATCCACCGCGAACACGGTGGATCGCGGCAGGCCAAAGACGCGAGGCAGAATGTTTGTCTCTCACCACGGTCGTGCCGCGTTCTGCCGCGGTGAACTGTGCAGTTGCCCAGAACTTTTGGGACCAAAGTATAACTCGGGGAAAACTTATTCCAAGCCCTTATAAACTCAAGAAGCTCGCCCAAGAAAGTATCAAGATTGTTTTTAGACTACTTTGGAGGCAAGAACAAGTGTGAGAAGAACAATCAAACATTAGAGTTTTTCTATCTTCTCTTTATTATTGCAATTACACATTATGAACAATTTAGTAGTTTTATCTTGTTTTGTTATGAGTAGTTAATTCCTTTGTCTAGGGCTTTGATGGAACCTATTGAAGGATGAACTTCTTGTTATGTTAATATAGTTTGCCCAGTTTAATCTCTATTTGTTCAACTATGTTCTTATTGTAGTTAATTGATAGGATCATCTGTACCTATTTAGTGTGCATAACTCGGGAGATAGTGCATATTTAGGTAATTGTTGAATAATACCACTTCTAAAGTATATGAGGGATCAATAACCGAGGGTTTAAAGGCGGGATTAGGGATAACGAAGTCTTGGGTGCAATCTAAAGTGAGCTGTAATAAACAATGCTAGCTAGCATCACTCGGGAGAGGGCGTCTAGTAAATTATCGTGATTACTCGGGAGAGATTTATGGTAATAAGAGTGCTCATGATTGGTAGAGACGAATAGGAGAATTTGTGTGAAACATAACCGGAAGAGATTCCATCAATAGGGGAAATCATAACCTTAGATCTTTCTCTTAATTGTTTACAACTTAATCATAGTTAGTCTTTATTTTCTTATTTACAGTCAGTCTTAGTTAGTAGAAACATCCTCAATTGTTATTCAAAACATTTGGGGAAGTTGATTACGTAGAATTTCGTAAGTCTAACGAGAGTAATTGATAGGTTAATTCCTTGTGGGTTCGACTCTAGGCTAAATACTCAGATTATATTTGCAACGTCTGTAGACACCGGATTTTTGACCCTCCCCGAGAATTTTCACATTTTTAGCGTGAATATGTGAAATTGGGTCTAGTATAGCTATTTTAACTATTTTTACTTTATTTTGTTGCAAAAAGAAAATTACAAAAAATATATATATAAATTTTAGTTTATGTATCTCTCATAAACTTGAAAAATACAAAAATTGCACTTTATTTTGGTACTTTATATAATTTCGAAAATAACCAAAAATATAGTTCTATTAATGTTTTGTAGTCATTTTAATTTTTGAAAATACAAAAAATTTTACTTTGTATTTTATCCTTACATAAAAACGAAAATTACAAAAAATAGTTTTATTAATATTTTGTAGCTATTTTAAATCTTGAAAAATATATTAAAAAAGATATAGTTTTGTTTAAATATTAGTTTTATTTTTGGTAGTTATTTTGCTTGCATAGGACTAGTTAAGCAACGTCGTGTCCTTAATCGGGTCCGAGAAAAAGAATAAATATTCGGGTTCAAACTTACCCGCTTTTAGGCCTAATTTTCGGACCTAGCCCATAATAATCCGAGTCCGCCACACGTGGGGAACACGGACGGAATCCCATACACGGGGAACCCCACCACGCGTGGGGAACACAATCCTCGAACCCCACCACGCGTGGGGCTCATTTTTCTGGGCAAATGGGCACAAATACACGGACTGAAAAGTTTTGAAAGGAAAAACTTCTGAAAAATTTTTGGGGGGAACTACTGTACATCATCTTCTTCCTAAAGAGGAAGAAGGAAAAACCCTAGAACCCTACAACCCAAGCCCGTCGACCACTGCCCCAAACACCACCCAAACACCACCACCAAACAGGCCCGTCGACCCTACCGTCGACCACCTGCCCCGACGCCATAACCACCCACCTTCGACGAAAACCCACCAGCTCCTCCCGTCGTCAACCCGGCACTGCCATCGTCGTCACTACCCAGCGACCAAACCCTACTCCAAAACCCTCACGTAAAACCACCCGCAAAACCTAGAAGACTACCGTCCGAACACCACCCCGTCTCCCTCCACCTCCGTCAACTGCTCAAACGACCATAACCATCGCCGAAACCACCATTTCCGATTTCTTCAAGTCAAACGACCCCCACGTCCGCTGCTATCACGCAACAGCTGCTGTTGCTTCCTCGTTGGAACAGCTGCAGCATCAACGACCCACCACCACTGATCCATCTTTTCTGTCCAAGCAGCCCGCCACTAGCAACCTCCATTACCGCCATTGTCGCCGCTACCAGCTCCCTCCACCTCGTCCAGCTCCGCCAGTCCGTCACCCATAACCATCATCATTCCTCCTCCTCCTAGCTCCCCCATCGTGTTCCCCACCTCCAAACACACTTGATACAACCTCAAACCACCAGCAAAAACAGTTCCGAAACCAGCTGAAACGTCAACCAAAAACCAGCCGAAACGCAACACCAAACCACCCCAAAAATAGTAGTCGTCGCACCATGTTTGCCGATGAACAGAGGTTCATTTTAACTGTGTAAGAACACCCAAGTTCAGTCGATTTTTTTTGAGTTGGGTTCAAGGTTTCCGGTGCCGACGCGGGTCTCGATCGGATCGTTGTTCGTTTGTTGCTATTTCGCTTCATTCGTAACCGAATTTGCGGCTGTTCTTAACTTTTATTTGGACTTGCTGAGTTTGATTCTTGCTGTTGAGGTATGTAGTTCAGTTTAGACAACGTAATTGTTACAAATGATTAATTGAATATCATGATATTATTTAAGTTGTTCACTTTGTGTCTGTATGTGTGAGTTTAGTTTACTTGTGTACTTGATGACTTTAAATTACTGCAACTTTGGTTTGGGAAATGTTAGCCTGTTAAGTTTTAAATGGATGATGAAAAATAGATTAATGACATAGCAAGTTGAGTTTAGCTATGGTAATATAAGGCTGATGTTATGCTATTGATGAGCCGTTCTAGTATGCTCTCTTTGCGAGCTTCATCGAACTGCATTTTTGTATTTGGTTTGCACTTCCTTGCTGTTCCTAATTTCTACAAACACTACTTAATGTTGAATTTTAAAGAAGCAACTTCTGCCAGTCATTAAGTCTTTTTCTTATTTTTTTTTGTAAGGTCAATGATGGCATGAATTAGCCCTTTAATTCTGGATACTCAGACTTCGATTTTGAGGCTATTACATAGTTATTTGCTTAATTGTTCATGGTCATGCAAATCTCAAATTTTAGGATAACAGAATCATGACATTGTAGTTTGCTTTAGGAACAATTAATAAATAGTACATTATCGTGATTATGGGTATGGTTACCGTGGCATAGTCATGATATCTAACTCCCAAATTCGGGTGTGCATTTCATGTAGCGTGGCTTGCGTTATACTTTAATAACCTTGAATTAACTCTTTAAATAAATAAAGTAAAATGTAGTTACTTTAAGCTTACCCTTTTAAAATAAAAATGAGACGAGCCTCGCCAAATAAAAATGCAAATCGCGGGGCCCTCAATAATTAGTCATAATAAATACTTAGAATTTGGGATGGACCGTTTAATGAATTTCACTGCCTCCCCCAAAGATAATAACGCGTTAGCCTCTTCAGACGCGATTTAATTAAATTACTTTCTTAAACTCGGGTGCACATTTATGTGACCCAAATCCAAATCTCAACGGAGTCGAAATGTGTCTCTAATCGCGGGTACATTGATTGTGACGTGGTTTGAGATGCATTTCCATGACATTGCAAATTCCTTTTTTTAAAAAAAATAATAAAAATAAAATAATGAATGAGACGAGCCTCGACAAACAAAAATGCACAAGCTACGGGGCCCACTAATGTATATATATTAAAATACTTAGAATTCGGGACAGACCGTTTAGCGAATTTCACGGCCTTTTCCCAACATAACAATACGCTAGTTGCTTTAGGCGCGTATTTAATAACGTTATCTTCCCAAACTCGGGTGCACATTTATGTGACCCAAATCCCAATCTCAACAGAGTCGAAACCCAGCTCTAACCACGAGTACATTGATTGTAACGCGGTTCGAGGTGTGTTTCCACGATGTTGCAATTCTTGATAAAAATAACGATAAATGATAAAAGCGGTTAAAAGATAAAATTGGCATATAAGTTCACATTTGTATAAAATCAGATAATCAAGCCAAATATAACAGTTGAGCGACCGTGCTAGAACCACAGAACTCGGGAATGCCTAACACCTTCTCCCGGGTTAACAGAACTCCTTATCCGGATTTCTGGTACGCAGATTGTAATATGGAGTCATTCTTTTCCTCGATTCGGGATTAAAATTGGTGACTTGGGACACCCTAAATCTCCCAAGTGGCGACTCTGAAATTAATAAATAAATCCCCTTTCGATTGTCCTTTAATTGGAAAAAACTCCCCATGCGCCCTCGCGAGTGCGGAAAAAGGAGGTGTGACAGCTCTGGCGACTCTGCTGGGGAATAAAACCCAGAACCACTGGTTCAGGGTTAAGAATTCGAGCTTAGAATAATTGTTATTATTTGGCTTTATTTATTATCTGATTATTACATGTTTTGAGCCTAATGTGCTAAATGCTGCTTTTACCGCTTTGATATTATTTGAACTGTATATAAACTGTGCCGAAACCTTTCTCTTCTTACCTCCGGGGATGTGCTTACTGGTTGAGACTCCCTATTCTGTTAGTGTCATACCCTGAATAAAAGAGGCTCGGAAAGTTTCTAAGCCGGCTGGCCTTTTGGTTCCCGGAAAGGAGCTCCTTCCTCAGCTCGAGTTGTCCGCTCGGGTACACTGTCTAGAACACCGACCCAGGTTTTGAACATAGAATAACGTGACTTCATGCCGGATCCCTAGTAGGAACGCTTATTTGCATCATGTTGCATATGACTTAGGGGACTCAACACAGGGGTTGGGTCCGTCTAGGACTAGCAACCTGAAAATAATAGACCATCTTTTGGCATCCTAAGTGCTACATGTTGTATTTATTCAAGGGTGAATAGGTCATTTGGCGGACCAATGATATTTGCGGACAAATGACACTCCTTATCATGCTGATCACGTTAAATAAGAAAGTTGCACGATTTTTTTTATTAAGCATGCTATTAATTAATTAAGCACATGGGGAACATTGTGGAATTCAAGAAGCCTTGGTATTCCACATGTCCCCCACGCTTCATTTTTGGAAAAAGCGCATGGGGAACATTTGCGAAATCCAAGATGTCTTGGAAATCCTTATGTTTCCCATGCCACATTTTGAAAATAACAATAAACATAAAAAATAAAAATACATATAAAAATAAGGCATGAAAATTCAAAAGATTTTGTATGTTGTCATCATTTTCCACATATAAGAAAATCGTGAAAAAGGAGAAAATAACAGCATAGAAGTCCGAGTAGAGTCGAAACTCTGCCGAAATTTTTGAAAATGAAAAATGTCTTGTTGGTTTGTTATATTAAAAGCAAAAAAAAAATCATCATTGTTCTGTCTGGTTTTTTTTAAAATATTAAAGAAAATAGTTTGTTTTGCCATTAAATGAAAATGAAAAAAGAGTCTGGTTTTTACAATGTTTTATTTTATTTTGTTTGTCTATGAAAATGCCAGAAATAAAAATAAAAAGAGTCCGGCGTTGAATGTGATTTTATTATTTGTTCCAAAATAAGTATATATATAATCCAAAAAAAAAAAAATTCAAAAGAAAGTTCAGAATTCAAAAGATAAAATAGAAAAATAAATCCGAAAATATTTTGATTCCTCTTTCAAAAATTGAAAAGAAATTCAAAATTTTAAAAAAAAAATTTTTAGAAGCATTTCTTTTATTAAAGGTAAAGTTTCAAAAAATATTTTCTTTTTCTTCTTTAGAATAAAAAAAAAAAGCAAATGAAAATTCAAAAAATATATCTTAGAAGTGTTTCTTTTAAAAAAGGGAAAATCAAAAAATGCTTCCTTTCTTCTTTTAAAATAGCTTATTTAACCGAACTACGCGGGTTTGATTCTCACCGGATGTGAGATACGTAGGCAACCCTCATCGGGTCCAACCCCACCTTCTCAAAAAAGAAGGAATGTTTTATGTTTTTCGTTAATTCGTTTGTTTGTTATAAATGAAAATAATAGAATAATAGTCTATTTGATTGTTGTGAAAATAATAATAAAATATAAAAAAAATATAGAAAATGGAAAAGGGTCTTCTCAATAATAGTTTATTTGCCCGAACTACGCGGGTTTGATTCTCACCGGATGTGAGATACGTAGGCAACCCTCATCGGGTCCAACCCCACCTTTTGCTGAAATAGCCAAAAATCAAAAATTTTAATCTTGTCATAAGTAAGTCGGGTGATGTCCAACCCACCTTTTGCTAAAATAGCCAAAAAACAAATAAATAAAAAATATATGTCAAATTTTAATTTTGTCATAAAGAAGTCAGGTGACGCTGTTTTATCAAGACATAGCCGAATGTTCCCGAAAGGGACGCCGGAAGGCTGACTTTGCATAAACAGCCACCTTTGGGTCATTTTTTAAGACTTGGTCCAGTTGACCCCCACAGCCTAAAAATCTTCGTCCCCGAGACATTGAAAGGCCGTGTTTGTAATATTGAGTTTTCTAATTTGAAAAACGATGAAAAAAAAGTTATAAATAAGTCAGGTGATGCTGTTTTGTCATAAATAGCCGAATGTTCCTGAAAGGGACGCCGGAAGGCTGTCTTGGCATAAACAGCCATCTTTGGGTCATTTTGAGATATGGACCCACACAGCCTTAAAAAAACTTCGTCCCCGAGACGCTGAAGGGCCGTGTTTGCAACACCAAGTTTTTTATCATAATTTGAAAAAAAAACAAAGAGTCAACGGTCGGGTGAATGCCGTTTGGATGTTTAGTCAAAAAAAAATGAAAAAATAAAATAAGCCGATCCAGTTTCGGCCGCGTCTTAAACCGTTCTTGCCGAAATAGCCTTAGAGTATCTTTCAGTTGTCGAAAGGTTATTTTCGTAAAAGAACGGACAAGTTTGTAAAAGTGTCATAAAATAATCCTCCCCGGCCTCAAAATTCATGTGAAATTTGGAAGGGGCCACATTTGCAAAAATAACCATCTGGTTGCATTTGTCGAACAGAGAAAGGGAGCTAGAATTTTGTTTTTGAGTCTACCAATCTTTTGATTAGAACATGCGGTTTGTTTGATTTTCAAGTTTGCGGGTCATCTTTAAATCCTTGAAACCTAGTTTGTTCTAATATGAATAGTGAAAAGAAAAAATGTTCATTATTGTTTATCTTATATTGGCACGAACTACGCAAGGTCTGATTCATGCGGGGTCATGATACGTAGGCAATCTCCATAAGATTCGACCACAACAAGAAATGAAAAAGAGAATGAAAAAGAAGGAAAAAGCGAAAGAAAAATTTTTTTTGAAAAAAAAAAGAAAGAAAAACATCGAAAAAAGGAAAAGAAAAACAAAGGTAAATAAATAAATAAATATATATATAGGTATATTGATAATAATAAGGACCGACTGAGTCCATTCTAACATATTTGATTTTGAATTGTGAAGAAAATTGAGGTGGTTGGTTTGTGCCTCAAAGAAAAATGACAACTAACGTCGAAGCTGTTACAAGTGCTCCAGAGACTCAGAGTGGGAAGGTTCCTCGTCATGAGTCACAATTTGCGACACAACAAGAGCAGTACCACTCTCCTGAGTACCACTCGTACTCGTTTGATCTTGCTGCAAAAACTGAGAAGCCTGCCCGAAAGATGGTACAGGAAGAAATGACCCGAAGAGTGAAAAGCTTAGAACAATGGTTGGAAAACATGCAAGGGTTGGCAGGCCAAAAGAGTGTTGCCTTCAAAGATCTATGTATGTTCCCCGATGTCCACTTGCCGCCTGGTTTCAAGACTCCAAAATTTGAAAAGTACGATGGACATGGAGATCCCATAGCCCACCTGAAAAGGTATTGCAATCAACTGAGAGGGGCAGGAAGAAATGAAAAATTATTGATGGCTTATTTTGTGGAAAGCCTTACGGGAGTAGCCTCCGAATGGTTTATGGATCAAGACACGTCTCGCTGGTATGTCTGGGATGACATGGCACAGGCCTTTGTCAGACAGTTCCAATACAACATCGACATTCCCCCAGACCGCATGTCCCTTTCAAACCTGCAGAAGAAACCAAGTGAAAGTTTCAGGGAATATGCCATAAAATGGAGAGAGCAAGCAGCTCGAGTTAAGCCACCCATGGATGACCACGAGCTAATTACTGTCTTCCTTCAAGCGCAAGAGCCAGATTACTTTCAAAACATGGTGTCCGCAGTTGGCAAAACCTTCTCGGAAGCAATCAAGATTGGAGAAATGGTAGAGAATGGTCTTGAGACAGGCAAAATTATAAGTCAAGCTGTTCTTAAGGCCGCAACTCAGGCTGTCCGGGTTGAGTCAGATAATCTTAGCGGCACAAATGAGGAGATTGAAGAAATCATGATGACATCAGGGCCTAGAAGAGGTCCCAGGAGTACATCTCGAAGGTATGAGCAGCCTCCTCAGATTTTCTATGGCTCCCCTGAGCAGTATTATCCACCTCAGGACGCTCAATACTCTGTCGCTCCACCTCAATATGTTGTCCAGCCACCAAAGCACCCCAGGAGGCAAGCACGAGCATCACAAAATCTCCAGAAGTCTCCACAAAATTTTCAGGTGCCCTATAACCCACAGCCAAGCCAGTGGTATAAAGGTGAACAAAGGCTGAAAGATAATTTTACACCAATAGGAGAGTCCTATGAAAGCTTATTTGAGAAATTAAAGAATCATGACATGATTGCACCTATTCCTCCAAATCGTGTGGACCCACGTGCAAGAAGCTTTGACCCTTCTAAAAGGTGTGAATACCATTCCAATGTCCAGGGGCACAATGTTGAAAGCTGTCGGGATTTGAAAAGAGAAATAGAAAGAATGATCCAAGAAGGGCGGATTGTGATTAATAACAGTGACATGGAGCACTCGAACCTCCTCGAGAACTTGCCTGCGGAGGTTGATGAGGTTGAAGCTGGTAATATTGATGCAAAGCTCAGTGGCTAAAATGCCAATTTTGATAAAGTGGGAGGACGTTTTGTTCCTTGGTCAGCAAGAGAGAAGCTTGTGGTGGCTTATTTTGTTGTCATTTCTGTTGTCCGGATTATTAAGGTTGTAATTTGGATTTTGTCCTGTGTCAAACCTTCTTATCTTTCCATTTTGTCATAGCAATTTGTTTAAATTTTGTCCAGTTTGTGTTAGGATTTTATTCTGGTTGTTTTGTTTGTTTTTTTATTCAAACCATTTCGCCGGTAGTCTAATGCAAAATCCGGTCTTTGATTATTCCCAGTCATCTTTTGTTTAGTCGTGTTATCATTTCGTTCAATGCCGATTCTAGGGACATGACATGCGCACACACTTTGGGCCTAGTCTTTAAAGTTAATCATAAAACCCTGGAAAGGCGACCAGACCATTTAAAGAAAATAAGGACGGTTTGAGATTATTCAGAGCTCGAGTCATGTGGAACTGGGCAAGTAAAATATGAAGAAAAACCGTTAAAACCAAGATTCGCCAAATTGGCATGAAGGGTGTTCATGATAATGAGAGTATCGCCCAACGGTGTTTAGAAGTGACAAATGAACAAACAGATGTTGAATATAATTGTCAAGTATAGCACCATCGGAAAAGACTATAAATCTATTGTTTAATTGTGTTGTTTGCACTTGGCATGTCTTGAAGACTGGAATGACGAAGGCATTTTGTTCTGCTACCTAAACATTTTATCCTTCGTTACCCCTTTTGAGCCTTACTTGTTTTTCTTTCATACTCCTCGTTCGGAATCAGTAAAAACGACTAGAAAATGCAAGCATGGCATGAAAAAAAAAAGGAAAAAAAAAGAAGAAAAGAAAACAACAAAACGAAAAAGAGGGAAAAATGAAAGAAGGAAAAGAAAGAAAGAAAAATGATAAAAAAACAAACAAAAGAAAGTCAAATGAAAAAGAGGAATTGGGAACTACGTTTGACCTGATTCCTCAAAGAGGATACGTAGGCGCTTCACGGCTCGGTCATAGTTTTGAAAAATGAAAAAAAAACAATCAAAATATCCCCAAGCAAGAAACTGGGGCAAAAGTTGCGTTTGTTGTAAATAAATCTAATTCCGAAGGTTGTAATTAATAACCCGAAATCGATTCATTTTTGAGCCTTTAATACCCTTTCTTTCTAGCCCTATCCAAAACCCACATTACGGTCCAAAGAAAGACCTTCTGACCAGTCTTCAAAAGATGCCAAGTCAGACAAATAAGATTCTTACCGGCGAACATAACATTCTGTTTCCACAACAGAAAGGACTCTAATCTCCAACAAAAAGAGTCATGCCGGCAACACTCCAAATTCCCAGCTGGAAAGTGATACAAATGAGAGAGTCTTATTGGTGAAAACCTTCACAGACACCATAAGGCGATAAAAGCTGAGAGAAAACCAAAATGAGAGAGGCTTGATAGTGAAAACCCTTCGGGCACTACAAGTCGAATAAGAGTGAGAATCAGATGGGGAATCGCCAATTGAAGATCTTGAAAGAGGATTGACGGTAAAGGATAGGCCCCATATGCATGTCATGGCCATTAGAGTCGGCATCTGCATTTGATAGGGTTTTTATTTATAGTTTCTTTTGTTAAAAGAGTCATGTTTTTTCCTTTGTCTTTTTATTCTGTTCCCTTTTATCTTTTTCCTTTCATAGAAAAATCTCCAATAGAGTCTGTCTGGTCAGAACAAGTATGAAGTGACTTCGAATAGGCCATCAGCTTTCCAAAAATGAGATCTGACTAGTACATCCAAGGGGTATAGTCAGCAGGGAACAAACGCGAGGCCAGTGTCAATACAGATATCCCCAGCAAAAGGGAATTGACAGAAGGATTGACAAGCGTTATAAACCTCAAGGCCAAGGCCCATGGACAAAGCAAGGAAAGCAGTGAGCATGATTTGGCGAAATCCGTACTAGACTAAAAGGTCGGGGAAATGCCAGTTTCCGAGCTATGCCACAAAAGAAGAGGGATATCCCCATCAGAAAGGGATTGTACCCAGCAAATAAAATCGTCCCCAACAAGTTGTGCAACGCAAAGCAAGGAAGGAAAAGAGGAAAAGCCATCCCGTTGGGAGTATCACAACCAACCACCATGTTTTAAACTAACAATTTTGTTTGATTTGAAACAGGTAAGGGAAATGACATTGAGGCAGAAACGCATGCCACAAGGGATATTATCAAACTGGGGCAGAAAATTTTCCTTCCATTTAGAAAATTTTCTGGAAGTTAGGTACCCCCAGCTGATAACATTTTACCCCCCAACAGGTAAGTAAATCAAGGGAGGTAGTCTTTGAAGGAAGAAGCTATGCAAAAACAAAACAAAAAAGGAAAAAAAAGAATAATAATAAAAATGGGGAAGGTAGAAAAGGAAAATTCATCCCAACCCCCAGCAAGTATTCGAGGTAAGACATTTTCAAGTCTTAAAAATATTTTGGGTTAATCCGCCCTCAAATAGGATCTGTCGAGTTCATCCGCCCTCAAATAGGATATGTTGGGTTCATCCGCCCTCAAATAGGATCTGCTGGGTTAATCCGCCCTCAAATAGGATCTGTCGGGTTCATCCGCCCTCAAATAGGATATGTCGGGTTCATCCGCCCTCAAATAGGATATGTTGGGTTCATCCGCCCTCAAATAGGATCTGTCGGGTTCATCCGCCCTCAAATAGGATCTGTCGGGTTCATCCGCCCTCAAATAGGATCTGTTGGGTTAATCCGCCCTCAAATAGGATCTGTCGGGTTCATCCGCCCTCAAATAGGATATGTCGGGTTCATCCGCCCTCAAATAGGATCTGTTGGGTCCATCCGCCCTCAAATAGGATCTGTCGGGTTCATCCGCCCTCAAATAGGATATGTCGGGTTCATCCGCCCTCAAATAGGATCTGTTGGGTTCATCCGCCCTCAAATAGGATATGTTGGTTTCAGTCTTTTTATTTCAAGTTTTAAAACCAGGCGCCCACCTGTATAACGAGAGGAATACTTTTATGTCTTAGTTTAAACAGGCGCCCACCTGAATAACGGGAGGAATACTTTTGTCTGTGCATTTCATATTCTAGGCACCCACCTGTATAACAAGGGAATACATTTTGTGTCTTTACCATTAGGCGCCCACCTGTATAATAAGGGAATACATTCCACGTCTTTACCCATAGGAGATGCATTTCCTCCTAGGTTTGTTTAGTTTTACCCATAGGAGATGCATTTCCTCCTAGGTTTGTTTCAGTTTCACCCATAGGAGATGCATTTCCTCCTAAGTTCAGTTCTACCAATAGGAGACGCACTTCCTAAGTTTATTGTACCCACAGGAGACGCACTTCCTCAAAGTTAAGTTTTACCCATAGGAGATGCATTTCCTCCTAAGTTGTTTTAAAAAAAATGACCTAGTCTGATGAACCTTCTCCTAGGATCAAAATCTTAGTCTGACGAATTTTTCTCCTAAGATACCAAAAACAAAAATGACCTAGTCTGATGAACCTTCTCCTAGGATCAAAATCTTAGTCTGATGAATCTTTCTCCTAAGATAACCAAAAAACAAAAAATGACCTAGTCTGATGAACCTTCTCCTAGGATCAAAATCTTAGTCTGATGAATCTTTCTCCTAAGATAACCAAAAAACAAAAAATGACCTAGTCTGATGAACCTTCTCCTAGGATCAAAATCTTAGTCCGATGAATTTTTCTCCTAAGATAGAGACCTAGTCTGACGAACCTTCTCCTAGGATCAAAATCTTAGTCTGATGAATCTTTCTCCTAAGATACCAAAAACAAAAATGACCTAGTCTGATGAACCTTCTCCTAGGATCAAAATCTTAGTCTGATGAATCTTTCTCCTAAGATAACAAAAAAAAAATGACCTAGTCTGATGAACCTTCTCCTAGGATCAAAATCTTAGTCCGATGAATCTTTCTCCTAAGATAACCAAAAAACAAAAAATAACCTAGTCTGATGAACTTTCTCCTAGGATCAAAATCTTAGTCTGATGAATCTTTCTCCTAAGATAACCAAAAAAACAAAAAATGACCTAGTCTGATGAACCTTCTCCTAGGATCAAAATCTTAGTCCGATGAATTTTTCTCCTAAGATAGAGACCTAGTCTGACGAACCTTCTCCTAGGATCAAAATCTTAGTCTGATGAATCTTTCTCCTAAGATACCAAAAACAAAAATGACCTAGTCTGATGAACCTTCTCCTAGGATCAAAATCTTAGTCTGATGAATCTTTCTCCTAAGATAACCAAAAAACAAAAAATGACCTAGTCTGATGAACCTTCTCCTAGGATCAAAATCTTAGTCCGATGAATGTTTCTCCTAAGATAGAGACCTAGTCTGACGAACCTTCTCCTAGGATCAAAATCTTAGTCTGATGAATCTTTCTCCTAAGATACCAAAAACAAAAATGACCTAGTCTGATGAACCTTCTCCTAGGATCAAAATCTTAGTCTGATGAATCTTTCTCCTAAGATAACCAAAAAACAAAAAATGACCTAGTCTGATGAACCTTCTCCTAGGATCAAAATCTTAGTCCGATGAATCTTTCTCCTAAGATGCTAAAAAAAACATTTTGAAAAAAAGAGTCATTTTCCTAAATCCAGGCACCCACCTGTATAACGAGAGGAATACATTTCAGTCTTTTTCATTACAAGTGTTGAAGTTGGGAGCCCGCCCATAGAACAGAGGAATACATTTCAGTCCTTACATTTCAAGCATTGAAGTTAGGCGCCCACCTGT
Source organism: Nicotiana sylvestris (assembly GCF_000393655.2). Taxonomy (NCBI): domain Eukaryota; kingdom Viridiplantae; phylum Streptophyta; class Magnoliopsida; order Solanales; family Solanaceae; genus Nicotiana; species Nicotiana sylvestris. The sequence continues at coordinate 99,634,643 of NC_091065.1, forward strand.
ATAACAAGGGAATACATCCTAATCTAGTGTTTAGTTCACTCTCAGCACTGCATCAGTAGTATCAGTGGGCTACGATTTTGCTAACGACTCACAAACCTTCCCAGTGAAAACTGGGTTAGGAAATTTTGTTTGTTTTGTTTGTTTTGATTGTCAGGGGCCTGCCTGTAGAGCAAAAGATTGTTATATGTCAAAGATTGAAGAAGTTAGGGGTCCGCCTGCAGAACAGCGGGATCGTTCAAAGTCAAGGCCGTAACCCATTGGAAGGCAGAAAGCCACAACAAAAATCCCCAGCACTCAATCCAAGATAGAAGCAACAAGAATCTCGCCCCAAGAATGCGAGTCAACAGTCTGAGAGGGTCAACAAAAGCTAGTCACAAAAACAAAAAAAACAAAAAAAAAAAAAAAAAAATGAATGAATCCGAAGCACGGATGTGGAGAACAGATGTGATCTGCTCAAGAACTAGCGCCTACAACTAGCAAGTATCAAGGTTCAAATCCAAAGTCTGTATGAAGCACCATTCAAGACTCAAGATCAAGTTTCAGAAGACTTAGAGATAGGAATCTTTGTAACTAGTAGCTTATAGGTTTAGTTAGTCTTATTCAGTTAATTATTTTTGATGTAATGACAGGACCACGGACCGGAACCTCAACGGAAAGGAACCTCGATCGGCTCTTCACCTCGGTACACTCTACCATATCTCCCATTTCCGAACTACACGTGGCCTGATTCCTGTATAACCAAGGATATGTAGGCAGCTCGAATACCAGGGCTCGGTCACATTCCCTCCCTTTTCTTAGTGTAGTCCGTCCAAGTAATGGTCGGGTCAAAAACATGTCTAGTCGTTCTTTGTCGGAAAACTCTTCGTGTTTCCAGTCAAAGAGGGCAGCTGTAGACACCAGATTTTTGACCCTCCCCGAGAATTTTCACATTTTTAGCGTGAATATGTGAAATTGAGTCTAGTATAGCTATTTTAACTATTTTTACTTTATTTTGTTGCAAAAAGAAAATTACAAAAAAATATATATATAAATTTTAGTTTATGTATCTCTCATAAACTTGAAAAATACAAAAATTGCACTTTATTTTGGTACTTTATATAATTTCGAAAATAACCAAAAATATAGTTCTATTAATGTTTTGTAGTCATTTTAATTTTTGAAAATACAAAAAATTTTACTTTGTATTTTATCCTTACATAAAAACGAAAATTACAAAAAATAGTTTTATTAATATTTTGTAGCTATTTTAAATCTTAAAAAATATATTAAAAAAGATATAGTTTTGTTTAAATATTAGTTTTATTTTTGGTAGTTATTTTGCTTGCATAGGACTAGTTAAGCAACGTCGTGTCCTTAATCGGGTCCGAGAAAAAGAATAAATATTCGGGTTCAAACTTACCCGCTTTTAGGCCTAATTTTCGGACCTAGTCCATAATAATCCGAGTCCGCCACACGTGGGGAACACGGACGGAATCCCATACACGGGGAACCCCACCACGCGTGGGGAACACAATCCTCGAACCCCACCACGCGTGGGGCTCATTTTTCTGGGCAAATGGGCACAAATACACGGACTGAAAAGTTTTGAAAGGAAAAACTTCTGAAATTTTTTTGGGGGGAACTACTGTACATCATCTTCTTCCTAAAGAGGAAGAAGGAAAAACCCTAGAACCCTACAACCCAAGCCCGTCGACCACTGCCCCAAACACCACCCAAACACCACCACCAAACAGGCCCGTCGACCCTACCGTCGACCACCTGCCCCGACGCCATAACCACCCACCTTCGACGAAAACCCACCAGCTCCTCCCGTCGTCAACCCGGCACTGCCATCGTCGTCACTACCCAGCGACCAAACCCTACTCCAAAACCCTCACGTAAAACCACCCGCAAAACCTAGAAGACTACCGTCCGAACACCACCCCGTCTCCCTCCACCTCCGTCAACTGCTCAAACGACCATAACCATCGTCGAAACCACCATTTCCGATTTCTTCAAGTCAAACGACCCCCACGTCCGCTGCTATCACGCAACAGCTACTGTTGCTTCCTCGTTGGAACAGCTGCAGCATCAACGACCCACCACCACTGATCCATCTTTTCTGTCCAAGCAGCCCGCCACTAGCAACCTCCATTACCGCCATTGTCGCCGCTACCAGCTCCCTCCACCTCGTCCAGCTCCGCCAGTCCGTCACCCATAACCATCATCATTCCTCCTCCTCCTAGCTCCCCCATCGTGTTCCCCACCTCCAAACACACTTGATACAACCTCAAACCACCAGCAAAAACAGTTCCGAAACCAGCTGAAACGTCAACCAAAAACCAGCCGAAACGCAACACCAAACCACCCCAAAAATAGTAGTCGTCGCACCATGTTTGCCGATGAACAGAGGTTCATTTTAACTGTGTAAGAACACCCAAGTTCAGTCGATTTTTTTTGAGTTGGGTTCAAGGTTTCCGGTGCCGACGCGGGTCTCGATCGGATCGTTGTTCGTTTGTTGCTATTTCGCTTCATTCGTAACCGAATTTGCGGCTGTTCTTAACTTTTATTTGGACTTGCTGAGTTTGATTCTTGCTGTTGAGGTATGTAGTTCAGTTTAGACAACGTAATTGTTACAAATGATTAATTGAATATCATGATATTATTTAAGTTGTTCACTTTGTGTCTGTATGTGTGAGTTTAGTTTACTTGTGTACTTGATGACTTTAAATTACTGCAACTTTGGTTTGGGAAATGTTAGCCTGTTAAGTTTTAAATGGATGATGAAAAATAGATTAATGACATAGCAAGTTGAGTTTAGCTATGGTAATATAAGGCTGATGTTATGCTATTGATGAGCCGTTCTAGTATGCTCTCTTTGCGAGCTTCATCGAACTGCATTTTTGTATTTGGTTTGCACTTCCTTGCTGTTCCTAATTTCTACAAACACTACTTAATGTTGAATTTTAAAGAAGCAACTTCTGCCAGTCATTAAGTCTTTTTCTTATTTTTTTTTGTAAGGTCAATGATGGCATGAATTAGCCCTTTAATTCTGGATACTCAGACTTCGATTTTGAGGCTATTACATAGTTATTTGCTTAATTGTTCATGGTCATGCAAATCTCAAATTTTAGGATAACAGAATCATGACATTGTAGTTTGCTTTAGGAACAATTAATAAATAGTACATTATCGTGATTATGGGTATGGTTACCGTGGCATAGTCATGATATCTAACTCCCAAATTCGGGTGTGCATTTCATGTAGCGTGGCTTGCGTTATACTTTAATAACCTTGAATTAACTCTTTAAATAAATAAAGTAAAATGTAGTTACTTTAAGCTTACCCTTTTAAAATAAAAATGAGACGAGCCTCGCCAAATAAAAATGCAAATCGCGGGGCCCTCAATAATTAGTCATAATAAATACTTAGAATTTGGGATGGACCGTTTAATGAATTTCACTGCCTCCCCCAAAGATAATAACGCGTTAGCCTCTTCAGACGCGATTTAATTAAATTACTTTCTTAAACTCGGGTGCACATTTATGTGACCCAAATCCAAATCTCAACGGAGTCGAAATGTGTCTCTAATCGCGGGTACATTGATTGTGACGTGGTTTGAGATGCATTTCCATGACATTGCAAATTCCTTTTTTAAAAAAAATAATAAAAATAAAATAATGAATGAGACGAGCCTCGACAAACAAAAATGCACAAGCTACGGGGCCCACTAATGTATATATATTAAAATACTTAGAATTCGGGACAGACCGTTTAGCGAATTTCACGGCCTTTTCCCAACATAACAATACGCTAGTTGCTTTAGGCGCGTATTTAATAACGTTATCTTCCCAAACTCGGGTGCACATTTATGTGACCCAAATCCCAATCTCAACAGAGTCGAAACCCAGCTCTAACCACGAGTACATTGATTGTAACGCGGTTCGAGGTGTGTTTCCACGATGTTGCAATTCTTGATAAAAATAACGATAAATGATAAAAGCGGTTAAAAGATAAAATTGGCATATAAGTTCACATTTGTATAAAATCAGATAATCAAGCCAAATATAACAGTTGAGCGACCGTGCTAGAACCACGGAACTCGGGAATGCCTAACACCTTCTCCCGGGTTAACAGAACTCCTTATCCGGATTTCTGGTACGCAGATTGTAATATGGAGTCATTCTTTTCCTCGATTCGGGATTAAAATTGGTGACTTGGGACACCCTAAATCTCCCAAGTGGCGACTCTGAAATTAATAAATAAATCCCCTTTCGATTGTCCTTTAATTGGAAAAAACTCCCCATGCGCCCTCGCGAGTGCGGAAAAAGGAGGTGTGACAACGTCCGCGTGTCCTTTTTATAAGGCATAGTTGGGCGTGATCAAATTTTGGCACCGTTGCCGGGGGAATTAACGGTGTTTTCAATTATAATTGAAAAAAATACAAAAATTCTTAGTGTAGTCAGTTTTCTCTATACCCAATCTATACATTGAAATTTTAACGTTTGTTGACTTGGTTGTACAGGTGCATGCCTAGAAACTCATCGAGAACTGGTGAAGTATTTGAAGCATTATCAGATCCCGAGAAAGTTTTCAAGGTCTTGAATCGGGCCAACCGGAAACACAAACAACAATAAACAACTAAACAATTCGAACCAGACATGGGGGCAACGTAGTAGACCCAACTGCACCATTAGCGCCAGTGGCACCTCTTGTGCCAAAAGCTGTGCTATATGACTGGGCACAACCCACAACAGAGAACTTGGCCACAACGATTTTAGTCCCGCGGATACCTGCTGAATCGTTTCAAATCACGAACAACATGTTGCACTTGTTGCAAAACAAAGGACTATTTTCGGGGTCACAAATCGAAGATCCTCAACAGCACTTGAAGAATTTCCTGTCAATCTACAAGACTCAAAGGCAGCCCAACGTAACTCAGGAAGCAATAAAGCTGTTGTTATTTCCATTCTTAGTGACAGGAGCTGCCCAAACTTGGCTAAACTCGCTCCTCATTAATTCCATAATGACTTGGGAGGAGTTAGTCAAGCAATTTGTGAACAAGTTTCATCCACCCAACAAAACTGATCAACAAATTGATGAAATCTTGAGTTTCAAACATAGACCAATGGAGACACTGCAAGAAACATGGGAACGATTCAAAGGGATGTTGGTTATATGTCCGCACTACGGTATTCCAGATCAGATGTTGGGGCAGCGGTTTTACTAGCAGATGGCGTGAAGGGTAATGTTGATGCTTCAGCTGGTGGAGCATTTTTGAGCAAAACATGGAGAGAAAGCCAGAGTCTACTTGACAAGATGGCACAAAATTCGGGGTGGACAACCAGGAATGCACCTATCACTCTAGTAGTTCACTCAGTGCCCTTAGATCCATCTAGCATTCTTGCTGAAAACATGGCCACATTAATAACACAGATGAGTATACTCACCAAAGAGGTGGAAGAGTCAGGGCAGGAGCAACAGGTACACATTGTAGATACTACCAATTGGGGCTTATGCCATCTTGCATTAGTCAACCAATTGGTAACCAGTGGAGTGCAGAAAGTGATCATCATCACTACCCTGAGGACATGAGTTATGTGTCTAATTATGGAGGCCAGAGACAGGGTGGTCAAAGCTGGGGCCAACAAAATCAGTCGTACAGGCCAGTCTAGCCACAGCTCAACAATGGAAACATGGGAGGTATGAGACCTCACAACAATATGGTGCCTTATCTAAGGCCACAGGGATAAAATAATCAAAATCAGCATCATGGGTATCATCCTCCTCAGCAGCAGCATGGTGGACGGCAGAAAGATGGGTTTCTAGACTCAAGGCAATGATGCAGTAGGTTATTGGGTCAAATGCAAAAATCAGTGAAAGAGTAGATGCACATGATTCAGCTATTAAGAATATTGAAGTGCAGATGGGCCAGATTTTAATGTCTTTAAATAATCGTCCTCATGGGACATTACTTGCAGACACTCAAATAAATCCAAAAGATCAAGGCCCGAAGCAGCTGCTGGCAGTAAGTCTACGTAATGGCAGAGACTTAGACTTTGAGCAAGAGAGGGCTCGAGAAATTAGACAGGCTGAGACACTTGTACTAGTGCCCATTGAACTAGATGAGTCAACGAAATTGACCGAGGTGACAGTACAACCTGCCCAGGAAGAACATAACACATAGATTGAGGCTGAGAGAGAAGTTGGGACAGCCCAGGAACCGGTAGTTGAGGTGGTAGTTGACAAAGAAAATACCCAAATCATTGGGAAGAAGAGGCCCCCGCACCATGCTCACAGAGGCTAGCCAAGTACCAAAAAGAGAAACAATACAAGAAATTCTTAGAGATGCTGAAACAAATCCAGGTAAATATTCTATTGATTAATGCAAAAATGATGAAGGACTTGATGTCCCGAAAGTTTGATTTCCAAGACTTGGCCACGGTGACTCTTACTCAAACTTGTAGTGCGGTCGTAACTAGACCAATTGCGGAGAAACTATCTGAGCTAGGGAGTTTCACAATTCCCTACACTATTGGTAACTTTGCTTTCGCCAAAGCACTTTGTGATTTAGGGGCTAGCATAAATCTTATGCCTTGGCGATCTACAAGAGGTTGGAGATTGGAAAAGCTAGACCCACTTCGATGTTGTTGTAGCTGGCTGACAGGACTGTGAAAAGACCCTCTGGTATCTTGGATGATGTGTTAATTCAGGTAGGGAAATTTGTGTTCCCTGCAAATTTTGTGATTCTAGACTGCAAAGTGGATGGAGAGATTCCCATAATTTTGGGAAGGCCGTTCTTGGCCACAGGGAGAGCTCTCATTGATTATGAGACTGGGGAGCTCAAGATGAGATTGAACGATGAAGAGATAACATTCAATGTGCAGAAATCTATGAGGCGACCAAGTGAATTCGCCAATTGTTCTCTTATTGATGTCGTGGATGTAATCGTAGAAGCTGATGGGGAAGAACTGGCAGAATGGGTGTTGGCTTTAGAGGGCAGAGGGTTCTGGGATAGAACTCTTGAATTTGAGCCCCTGCACTTAGAGAACAGAGAAACTCCTCCAGCCAAGCCTTCCATAGAAGAACCACCAAAGCTGGAATTAAAGCCACTGCCCGCCCATCTCAAGTATGAGTTCCTCGAACCTAACGCCACATTACCTGTTATTATCTTATCTAGTTTGTTAGATGTGCAGGCACAACAACTTTTGCAGGTACTCAAAGAGTGTAAGACTGCCATTGGGTGGACCATGGCAGATATTAAGGGGATCAGCCCAGCCTATTGTATGCATAAAATTCTGCTGGAAGAGGGACACAAACCTTCCAGGAAACTCCAAAGAAGACTGAACCCCAACATGAAGGAAGTGGTGAAGAAAGAAGTGATAAAGTGGTTGGATACGGGAATTATTTTCCCAATCTCTGATAGCAGCTGGGTTAGCCCGGTGTAATGTGTGCCTAAGAAGGCTGGCATGACGGTGGTCAAAAATGATAACAATGAGTTGATCTCTACAAGAACCGTCATGGGCTGGAGAATTTACATGGACTACAGGAAGTTAAATCTGGCCACCCGGAAAGACCACTTCCCACTTCCCTTCATTGATCAGATACTAGAGAGACTGGCAGAGAGGTCTCACTTCTGTTTCCTGGATGGGTACTCAGGGTACAATCAAATCTCCATTGCACCAGAGGACAGAGAGAAGACCTCTTTCACCTGCCCATATGGCATTTATGCTTTTCGGAGGATGCCCTTTGGGGCAATGCACCCGCCATATTCCAAAGGTGCATGATGGCCATATTCACTGACATGGTAGAAGACATAATGGAGGTATTCATGGATGATTTCTCAGTGGTGAGAAACTCATTCAATGAGTGCCTTATAAACCTGACTCGTATGTTGAAATTGTGTATTGAGACTAACCTGGTTATTAATTGGGAGAAGTGTTATTTCATGGTACAAGAGGGCATAGTCTTGGGACACTGGGTGTCAAGTAAAGGAATCAAGGTGGATCGCGCTAAAGTGGATGTGATAGCAAAGCTGCCACCTCCAACTTCGGTCAAGGTAATCAGGAGCTTCCTCGGGCATGCCGGTTTCTACCGGAGATTCATAAGAGACTTCTCAAAAATTGCCAACCCTCTCTGTAAGTTGTTAGAAAAAGATCACCCTTTCTTGTTTTCTAATAATTGCAGGGTAGCATTCGAGGAGTTGAAAAAGAGGCTAGTCACAACACCCATCATTGTTGCCCCCGACTGGGAGCAGCCATTCGAACTCATGTTTGACGCTAGTGACTATGCAATAGGGCAGTGCTGGGATGAAGGAAAGACAAGCTATGCATCCAATCTACTATGCCAGTAGAACGCTGAGTGGAGCCCAGCTGAACTACACTGTGACTGAGAAGGAAATGTTGGTTGTGGTGTTTGCATTCGACAAGTTCAGATCATACCTGATTGGCTCCAAGGTAATTATATATACTAATCATGCAGCTCTCAGGTACTTGATTGAGAAGAAGGAGTCTAAACCGCGCCTGATTCGTTGGGTGCTATTACTGCAAGAGTTCGACCTTGAAATTCATGACCGTAAGGGCATAGAAAGCCAAGTTGCTGACCATCTATTGCGACTTGAGGGAGCTGAAAACTCAGTTGAGGTTGAGGATATTCTGGAAACCTTTCCAGACAAGCAACTGCTCACTACAAGTCTTGAGGAAGTGCCATGGTATGCAAACTTTGAAAACTACCTAGCAAGCGGTATAGTTCCCTATGACCTTTCATCTATACAAAAGAAAAAGTTTTATCGTGACTGCCGCATGTATTATTGGGATGAACCTTATCTATTTCGAATATATGTTGACAATATGATCCGGAGGTGTGTCCCCGAGATAGAACAATCTTCGGTTTTGCAGGCCTATCATGCATCGGCGTATAGAGGGCATTTTGGAGGAGTCAGGACATCGGTGAAAGTGCTAGAGGTTGGTTTCTTTTGGCCAACAGTGTTTAAGGATGCACATCAATGGGTGAAGGGCTGTAATGAATGTCAGCGAACCGGGAACATTTCCCGTCGCCATAAGATGCCCATAAAACCAATTCAAGAGGTTGAAGTGTTTGATGTCTGGGGGAGCGACTTCATGAGACCCTTCGTTAGCTCCTTTGGCAATAAGTACATATTTGTTGATGTTGACTACGTGTCCAAATAGGTAGAAGCTGCAGCTTTTCCCATGAATGATGCAAGAGTGGTGGTGGGGTTTTTGAAGAAGAACATATTCACCCGTTTTGGGACCCCTAGAGCTATTATCAGTAACGGAGGCACCCACTTCTGTAATCAAGCCTTCGAGAAGTTGCTAGCGAAGTATTATGTGCGCCACAAGGTGGAAACACCTTATCACCCTCAGACTAGTAGACAGGTGGAAGTGTCTAATAGAGAGATAAAGAGTGTACTGACCAAGACTGTAAATGCCACAAGAACTGATTGGGCGAAAAAGCTAGATGATGCACTATGGGCTTATAGAACTGCGTTTAAAACACCAATTGGTATATCACCATACAAGTTGGTGTTCGGGAAGGCCTGCCACTTACTAGTGGAACTTGAACATAAAGCTTGGTGGGCACTAAAACAGCTGAACCTGGACATTGAGGCTGCGGGCACAATGAGAATCACTAAATTGCATGAGCTTGACGAGTTCTGATATCTGGCTTTTGAGAGTACAAGGTTGTACAAGGAAAGAATGAAGAGGTTGCATGACCAGAACATTGTTGAGCGACATTTGAACCCCGGGGACAAGGTATTGCTCTATAAATCTAGATTAAGGCTATTCCCGGGTAAGCTCAAGTCATGATGGTCTGATCCATTTTGAGTGGTCGAAGTATTCCCTTCAGGAGCTGTAGAGATTGCCTCAGAGAAAGACTCTCACACGTTTAAAGTTAATGGATAGATATTGAAACTATATGTAGGCATGAATGAACCACAAGAAGTGACAGAAATCCATCTGACGAAACCTCAGAGGTCAAGCGAACCGTAAATGCACTTATCTGCGTTGTGCCGCGATGTTAAATTAGGCGCTGCGTGGGAGGCAACCCACGAATGTTGTTGTTTTTGTTTTCTTATGTAATCTCTAAAAAAAATCCTCGCACCGCGACCGCGGCGCTACCATGGCTCGACAGCGGTAATGGATGAGTATTCTGCCTCGAATTTGCTCAACCTACCGCGACCGCAGTGTGACCGTGGTAGGACCGCGGTGAGACGAGAACATTCTGCCTCGAATTGATGAACTCACCGTGGCCGTGGTCGACCGGGACAGTTCACTGTTCGTCGCCCAAGTAAGTAATTTCATTTGTTTTCTTTTTCTTTTATTTTCTAATTTTTTAAAACCCTCTCCCCCTGATAATATCATTAAACCCCCTCACCCTCACTTTCTCCATATCCTCTCTCTCTATCTAAACCCTAATCTCTCATCTCCCTCATCTCTTCTTCTTCTTCTTCTTCATCTTATTCTTCTTCACTTCTCTCATCTCCCCCATCTCCATTCCTCTCACTCTCTCTTCCATCAAGGTATGTCACTCCCCCGACCTCTTTTTTTGTATTTTTGTTTAGTTTTTATGTTAGTTCCATGTTTTAATTGTGTAGTATTTCTAGTAGATTTTTGTTCTTTTTTTTTATTTTTCTGTTGATTTTTGTTTTTGTTGTTGCTTGTGCACAATGTTGTGGAGTGGTGTGTGCACAATGTTGTAGAGAAGTGTATGCTTGTAGGGTGTTGTACTAATTATTGTGGGGTGAAATGGTAAAGTACAAATTGTTGATTTGAGGGATGAATGGACGTATCCATGAGGGCTAATGTGTTAGGATAGTGCCTTGCTCACAAGGTGTTTGTGGAATTACCCCAATGGAGTTCTAAGGGCTAATGTGACCATGGTAGTGGTGAAGTCTGAGTAATCACCCACGGTTCACACAACTCACACCCTCACTGATAGGAGATTCTTTGTTTGATAGGTACAATGCATTTATTTAGGAAGAGACGCAATATAGGGTCCTCTGCTAGTGGACCGGGTAGTTCTTCGAGAGCTCGGGGTCAAGCTAGTGCGGAGCAGTTTGACCGCACTAGGTTTGTCTCCAAACCGGCTGAGGAAAGGTATAATGCCAAGGCGTCAAAGAAATTGTTACCAGAGGTACATATTGACCGGGCAACTTTGAAAGTGGAATGCCCGAATATCTTTGTTGAGTTGAGGAGGTGTCTGCTGGACATCTTCTTTGAGGAACCGGATGAGGCAAATATACAGATGGTGAGGGAATTTTATGCCAACTGCCCGGAACATGAGAATGGGGTTGTCACAGTATGTAGTACCCGGGTAAATGCGTCCCTCGAGGCCATCCGCCGGGTGTACCGGCTACCAGTATTCACGGGGGAGATGGATGCTTATATTGCTTATCATCACCCGAGGGTCAATTAGGCACCAATTCTTGATGTCATATGTGTGCCTGACAGGGAGTTTATATGGATAAAGCTTCTGATAACATTGAACTCACAATCTCTTAATTGGGAGGCAAAGTGTTGGCTCACAATTATCAATAGCTGCTTGCTACCCTCCAGCAACACGACTGATGTCAATGGGCCACGGGCAGCGGCTATCTACAGTCTTATGACCCACCAGGATTTTGATGTCGCCCGGCTCTTCCATGATAAGAAGTTCATTCGCTCACCTGAGATACTCAAAGGTTTTTACTTCCCTTCGCTGGCCACCAAGCTATGCCGAGTTGCTAGAGTCCCTGAAAACCTTAGAGTTGATGGGAAATTACCATTGAAAGCCCCGTTCCGGGCGAGCAAGATCGAAATTGGGAGAGAGTCGGTGGTAATGGTTAAGGATGACGATGAAGCTGACGAGGAGGTTGAGGTTGCTGCGGTCCCACCACCTCCGAGAATTGATGAGGTGGGCCCATCACAGCCCCGCCGAAGTACCCGCATGACAGCTCTGGAACAAGACATGGCTAGTCTCTGCACTTCTATCGATGACCTGGGCACCAGAGTTGACACACTGACCACTCAACAGGCCGAGTCGGAGAAGAAGATTATGGGATGGCTTCGAGCTCTAGGACGAACATGTCACCTCGATCCTGGCACCGTCTTTGATCAGGATTGATCTTCAGGGAAGTCCCCTTACCTTACTATGCTTTATATTTGTTGACATGGGGACATGCCAAACTTTTAAGTGTGGGGTGGGGGATGACTGTTGTTGTAAAAATATTGTATAACTTTGTAGTGTTGCTTTCTTTTTGATTGTTTGGTATTGTAGGGTCAGATTAGTTAACTTCGACTTGGTCGAAGACGGACACCTTTCGATAGGTCTCTTGAGGGACATTAGTCGAACAAAAAAAAGGACTCTTCCTGATGACGGCGCCATTAGACAATTTCTTGAGGGAAGTAAGTCTAGAGAAAAGACCAAAAAGATTTATTTTTATTTTTATTATAGGTAGTGTAGTAACTACCCCTTGGTTTTTCTTTGGGCCATGGTTCTTTTCCAAGGGTTTAGCTTGAATCGGGTGTAAGTAATTTTTTGTTTATTTTGTTTTTAGTTTTTAGTTAGTATTGATGGGCTACGAGCTGAAATAGAAGGAGAAACCCTTGGCGTTAATACACCTGAATACAATTGACACTAGAGTGTAATGCATAGTCTCAGTGGTTGATTCTTGCTAAAGTGCCTTAAGTTGTATGTTTGTAACTGACTTGAACACTCAAACAAGAGTGTTTTGATAAGCCAATCCGGAGTGAGTCATGTGCCATGTGTGTGTGAGCTGTACTGTATTCTATGCTTTACATTTGATGCCTAGAACTTGCCCTGTGTGTTTGCAAAGCAAAATAGTAGCTTCATTCAGTCTTAGAAGTGATATAGACATTTCTTTGTTAAGCCAGATATATAAAGTAGACCCACCTAATTGTAATACATCGTATTCAACTCCGTTGAGCCTATAAGCTTGTTTCTTTAGCAACCACATTGCGAACCTTACCCAATTATTTGAATGGCCTATCTGTTTGAACCTCTGTACCTCTCATGAGCACTTGAATGGTATTGAATTATGCAAAAATTAAAGTGTGGGGTGGTGGTTTGGTTTTTGAGTGGAACCAATGAAATAGAAGAAAGGTGTAGTTTTTTCTGGAAAAGTAAAAGAAAAGCACCACTTAAAAGAAAAAAAAAAAGAGAATGAATAAATGTAGTAGTTGATAAAGTGATGGCTTGCTGCAAATGCACCTAAAGGAATGAAATGTTATAAATAAAAATGGGGTGGAACATCTGGTTGACATAAGTGTGATCTTGAAAGTTAATGAGATTGTATTAAAAGTGCTTAGGGAGGTTAGTCACTATATCCAAATATATCCTACCCATCCCTTAGCCTATGTTACAACCAAGTGAAGTCCTAATTGATCTTAGACTGAATAGGCTCGATTAGTAGAGTAGTACACTACGGGCAAGCCTATGGTGCATCTCTGTGGCATGTGAATGTTCTTTTCGAGAGTGAGTGAATTATGTCTACCTAAGTTCCTAATTTTTCTTAATATTACTAATTGTGGAACTACTCTCTTGTGTGATGTGAGGGCAAGTGATTCACGAAGGAAAGGTAAGTCTTGTCCTCTGTATAGAGTAGTTTGAGTAAGTACGAATATTGCATGGCATGTGAGATTCGACCTTTGAGGCAAAGGTTGTTCATTACTAAGTGCAACTTTGGTGAATTGTTCTTGGTGTGATTCATTAAGGGAAAAACTTAGGGAAGGAACTTTGATAGAGTGTGGTGGATTGCTCGAGGACTAACAATGATTTAAGTGCAGAGTATTGATATTAGGCTATATAGACGATATTTACATCCTAAATGTACCATATTTTATTGTTGTTTTGAATGCTAAATGATAACAAAATGCTCTAATTGGTGTTCTTTTGCTTCGCAGGGACTAATCCAAGTTAGCAAGAACTATGGAGTGTTTTGGAGTCAATAATGTGAAAAAAACACCCAATCAAGAAGCACCCGAGCGGAAAAAAGCAAAAAGTGAACTGGGTTGGAATCCACCACGAACGCGGTGGACCGCGGCAGGCCAAAGACGCGAGGCAGAATGTTTGTCTCTCACCACGGTCGTGCCGCGTTCTGCCTCGGTGAACTGTGCAGTTGCCCAGAACTTTTGGGACCAAAGTGTAACTCGGGGAAAACTTATTCCAAACCCTTATAAACTCAAGAAGCTTTGCCAAGAAAGCATCAAGCTTGTTTTTAGACTACTTTGGAGGCAAGAACAAGTGTGAGAAGAGCAACCAAACATTTAAGTTTTTCTATCTTCTCTTTATTATTGCAATTACACATTATGAACAATTTAGTAGTTTTATCTAGTTTTGTTATGAATAGCTAATTCCTTAGTCTAGGGTTTTGATGGAACCTATTGAAGGATGAACTTCTTGTTATGTTAATATAGTTTGCCCAATTTAATCTCTATTTGTTCAACTATGCTCTTGTTGTAGTTAATTGATAGGATCCTCAATTAGCTGTACCTATTTAGTGTGCATAACTCGTGAAAGAGTGCATATTTAGGTAATTGTTGAATAACACCACTCCTAAAGTATATGAGGGATCAATAACCGAGGGTTTAAAGGCGAGATTAGGAATAATGAAGCCTTGGGTGCAATCTAAAGTGAGCTGTAATAAACAAAGCCAACTAGCATCACTCGGGAGAGAGCGTCTAGTAAATTATCGTGATTACTCGGGAGAGATTTACGGTAATAAGAGTGCTCATGATTGATCGAGATGAATAGGCGAATTTGTGTGAAACATAACCGGAAGGGATTCCATCAATAGGGAAAATCATAACCTTAGATCTTTCTCTTAATTGTTTACAACTTAATCATAGTTAGTCTTTATTTGCTTATTTACAGTCAGTCTTAGTTAGTAGAAACATCCTCAATTGTTATTCAAAACGTTTGGGGAAGTTGATTACGTAGAATTTCGTAAGTCTAACGAGAGTAATTGATAGGTTAATTCCTTGTGGGTTCGACTCTGGGCGAAATACTCAGATTATATTTGCAACGTCCGCGTGTCCTTTTTATAAGGTATAGTTGGGCGTGATCATCCCTCATAATAGTCATTTAAGAGGGGTTTGATCTTAAGACCTTGTTCCCTAGGTGCAACTATAAATAGTGAGTTCAATAGGCATTGTAGAGGACACAAATTTTTTGACAAACTTATGCTACATACTAGGGGTGTACATGGACCGGGTTGGTTCGGTTTTTATCAAAACCAAACCAAACCAACTATATCGGTTTGGATTGGTTAGGTTTTGTCGGGTTTTTCGGGTTTTAGGGTTTTTTTGTTACATGAATATTATTTCAATCTTACTTTGTTAAATTTATAGATAAAGCTTTGATAAGTGAATATATATTTTAGTAAATATGGAAAAAATTGACAAACATATGATCTATTAAAATATTCTAATGGGAGAATTTTTTTAGTAAAACATGATAGTTATTTTCTTAGTCGTCTAACAATAATTTTTCGTTAATTTACGCTTTCAAGCTTAATACATGAGAGGATCCCAAATATTTCTACATTTTCTAAAGAAAAATCACTATAAAGTCTTAAAAATATAAATAAAATTTATATATTTATATGTCGGTTTGGTTCGGATTATTTTACTCAATACCAAACCAAGTCAAACCAAACCTAGTCGGATTTTTTAATCGGTTTGGTTTGGTTTTTCGGTTTGGTGCGGTTTTCCGGTTCGCTTTGAATACCCCTACTACATACTATTCAAAAACACAATAATACTTTATTTCATGTCTATTGATATTCTTATTACTTCCTTTGGAAGCTCTGCTCCCCGAATCAAGCTATTTGCTGTCTTATCTCGATTTCAACGCTACGTCTTACATTTTATTTAATTTATTTATCATTTTGGGATCACATCGATTCGCTTATTTATAAACTATGTTACAAATTCAACTGTATCATTTTGCGGGTAAAGACCTGTACTCGTTACTTTTCGCTCGAACTATATAGATGGGTAATCTTTTTAAAATTATATATATTTATACTATATCTAAAACTATTGCCATAAATGAATAACGGGTATATTGATATACTAAAACTATGGTAAAAACTTATGTGAATTGAGTGTTTACACTAGTTCAATAAATATTTGACATGTGCTTTACACGTTCACTAAACCATGGTTAATTATTGCATATTCTTACCTCGTGAAATTATTTAACTATGATATGATTTGGTATAAACACTCGACAAAAATATGTTATTACCCCGAACTTACTTGACTTAAAATCTCAGATCCAATTTTGTCTGCTTAGCCCAAATCCAGTTTGGGTTACTGGTAATGGAGTCCCATGTAGGAAAATGGTGGTGTTGAAATCAGGGGCGCACCCACGTAAGGTCAAAAGGATTCAAACGAATTCGCTTGGTTGAAATTTTTGATATTTTATATAGGTTAAATTATGTAAAAGATGTATAGCTATTCGTTGAACCTGCGTGACACAAGGTGATCTTGTTGAGAGATGGTCTGGTGGATTCAAAATTAAATGAAGGGTCAAGAGTTCAAACCTGTAGTAGGCAGCTTTTGAGTAGTTTTGTTCTTCATCACATGTGCATGCTAAAGGGCAATGTAGTTGATTCTCTTTTTAAATGAAGAGCTAGCTAGTTTATTCCATTAGTGGCTCTATTTTTTTTTACGGAGTAGAGTCAAAAAGATCTAAAGATATCCTTCATTCATTGGGCTAAAAATACTCATTCTTCTACTTTTTTGCTTCGCTTATTCCTTTTGACCATTAGGTCAATGCTAAATTTAAAAATAATTATTTAAATTTTATGTGACAACTTCTTATTGGTCGAAATCAAAATATCTAACCTATTAGAAAGACCCACCCATATCTACCTTTTTTTGGACTAACCCGCCCCAAACATGACCCGAATAAAAAGTTCAAATAAAAAAAGACGCCCCACTTCCATCTAACCCATGGATTTACATGTGTTCATTTTCTTGATTAATATCATATATAACATTATCATCGAATAAAGGTTCATGAACAAATTAAACAAACAAGAAAAGCATAGCATGAATGAGCCACTAATTTTTTTGACAATAATGTGGGGCGGAAAACTAGGGGTAGTCAAACGGTTTATGATATCTTCCAAACAATCACTTTGAGATCTTTCCGTTATGTGAAAATGATTAAATTAAACTCATCTCGAATATAATGCAATTTGTGTCTATCATATATGTTGAACAGGATGCCATAACAAGAAAAAGAAAACCACGTAGTAAATCTGCGTTTATATGTTCGCTGCAACTTCTATGGAGCTTTTGTCCTATCCATCCACCTTTTTGCTTCACTTATTCCTTTTGACCATTAGGTCAATGCTAAATTTAAAAATAATTATTTAAATTTCATGTGACAACTTCTTATTGGTCGAAATTAAAATATCTAACCTATTAGAAAGACCCACCCATATCTACCCATTTTTCGGACTAACCCCCCTCCCCCAAACATGACCCGAATAAAAAGTTTAAATAAAAAAAAATGCTCCACTTTCATCTAACCCATGGATTTATATGTGTTCATTTTCGTGATTAATATCATATATAACATTATCATCGAATAAAGGTTCATGAACAAATTAAACAAACAAGAAAAGCATAGCATGAATGAGCCAATAATTTTTTTGACAATAATGTACGGCGAAAAACTAGGAGTAGTCCAGCGGTTTATGATATCTTCCAAGCAATCACTTTGAGATCTTTCCGTTATGTGAAAATGATTAAATTAAACTCATCTAGAATATAATGCAATTTGTGTCTATCATATAAATTGAACAGGATGCCATAACAAGAAAAAGAAAATCACATAGTAAATTTGCATCTATATGTTCACTGCAACTTCTATGGAGCTTTTGTCCCATGGAGTTTGATAGAAGTGGAGCCTCTTTTTTTTAGTTGAACTTTTTGTTCGAGTCGGGTTATTGTTTGAAGCGGGTTAGTACGAAAAATTAGTAGATATGAGTGAGTCTTTCTAATGGGTTAGACGTGTTAATTTTGGCCAATAAGAAATTGCTATGTGAAATTTAAATAATTATTATTTTTAGTTCAGCATTGACCTAACTGTCAAAGGACATAAGTGAACCAAAAAGGTGGATGAAAGGGTATTTTTAGCCCAATAGATGGATGAAGTGTATTTTTAAACCTTTTCCTATAGTTTAAAGATATTTTTAACCCTTTTCCGTCTTTTTTATCTCTATTTTCTAATTTATTTCTATTTTATCCTACTCGAATTCAATAAGAATTAATCTACATTCTATTTAACTTCAGAAGATCAAAAACCTTATAAAGTAAAATCAAGTACATTATTTTTAATAAAATATACACGTGCAAATTTTAAAATTATTTCTAATTTGTTAGTTCATATTAAGCTAGTTTATCCTAAATTATTTTTTTATGTTACATAAATTTGTTAGTTCACTTTAAAGTTATCTTCTCTTATAGTTTGTACCAGATTATTTTAAGATATAACTTTTTACTTTTTTTTGTCCTATTATTTTTGTAAATTAACAACTTTATTATTTGTTAAATTTATTAGAGTCTAATAAAAGTGTAAATTGTTTAAATAGAATATTCTTAAAGTTTAAATAAAAATGTAAAATTTGATATATAAATTGTTAATATTTTTAGTTAAATCAATTATTTTTTGGTTAAAAGTTTTAAGTTTCGTGCCCTATTTTTCTGAAGGAAAAAAAAAAGGAGAGGTTGGACATCACATTTTTAAAATTATTCATTTTAAGGCAGCATTATGAACCCGAAGAAGAAGCGCCGAACAAATCTCGCTCGTTGGTACAACCCTTATCGTCGATTAACTTTGTTTTTAGTTGAACCTGCTTGTATAAAATTCTGGGTCCGTCACTAATTAAAATTTAGGGAAACTTACGCAAATATTTCAAATAAGTCTCAACTTATCAACCTCTAGCCATTAGTCATACACTTACTAAAACTAGCCAAGTACATATAAAAATTGAAAAAATAAATAAATAAGGCTCTTTCTCTCAAAGAATCACATGCAAAAATCACCTTTTATATTTCTAAATGTGATTAGCAACATTATATGCAAGACGAAAAGGAAATTTCATGGATGAGGTAGCAAATACGATGATGAAATACAAAAAAAATATTGTAAAAATCTAAGCAAAAAAGGAACTTTTTCAATGGGTATAGTTGAGATTCATTGAAAACATATAGATAAGTCAATATACAAAATTTGAGGAAGATTGGAGGTGATTTGGACTGGTTTTGTATCAAATTCGTAATTAAATTGAGTTCAAAAAAATCTTCTGCGACACATGTATCAAACATATATCACGCATGTAACTCACTCACATGTATACATAGATACATGTGATATAAAATTAATACAAATATGATACACAAATCATACACAGTATGATATACATATCATTTTTTTCATGTTCAGTTTTTACTTCGAATTTTCAATTCAAACCACCTCAAAACTTCGCAAAATCATCCTAAAACTGAGATTCAAGCCCCTTAAAATGTACCCAATTTATTATAATAACACCCACTCAAAAGAAAACAAAAATTTAACTTTTTTTGCTACAAATAGCTAATTGGCTAATATTAGTAATATTTATCTAATATTAGTAATATTTTATGAATTGATTATTTTTTGTAATGAGCTACTTATAAATGGACATAGTTGATAATTTCACTAAAATAGAAAGCACCGGAATTCCGAGGTGGCAAGATGGGTAACGTAATTAAAGAACAAAACCCCTATATCCATTAAGATCGCGTAAACAAATGTTTAGGATGGTAGACAAGGAATTGTTTTACGTCTCCATCAAGAAAATTGAGATTCTTGTAGCCGAAAAGGACTCTTGTGGCTCTCCCACTAAAGCTTTTTGGGTCTCACAACTCATGAAATGAAAAGATCTAAAGTCGTTGCTGTCGTTGTTTGGAAGATAATTTAATCCAAAATCAATCAGTATGGTTCAGAGCTCAAGATACGACTGTAAAAATTATTTCTGACGTGAAAGTCTAACAAATAGGAGCCGCTTTTATTAATCAGCGTTGTCTTATCTTTGGGCCTTGCCGCCTATGGGCTGTGATAGGGGATACGCAGTAAACCGACAAATTACATCAAATCGATAATTCGAGTCAAATCGAGAAAAAAAAATCCGACTATAACTTGGTTTGATGTTAGAAAAAAAAATCCGATCATAATTGGTTTGGTTTGGTTTGGTTTTAACTAAAAAAAGTCAAACCGAAACCAACCCAACCCGACATTACATGTACAAGTTTTAAAAATATTTTATACATAAAAATATTTATTGTAATGTAATTTATAAATATGACTTAAACTCTTTAATAGTTCTCTATTTTAATGTATTATTTCATTCTTGGACTTAGAACTTTTGAATGGTCAAATATATTTTGTAGCCCTTAAAAGTTAGGGCATTTGCATCTATACCCGCTTTTTGTGTCACGTTTTAACTTGTGCCCACTTTGCAAAAACAATTGCAAGCATACCCGCCTTTTCACATAACTTCAGCATACGAGGCTGAAGTAGCAAAGACAATCACGCAAAACTTCAGCATTCTAGTAGCCGGGCCTGAAGTTCAGTTCTAGAGCTGAATTTTTGTTTTGTAACTGTCGAACTTCAGCTCTAGAGCTGAAGTTTTTATTTGTAACTGGCAAACTTCAGCTCTAGAGCTGAAGTTTTTGTTTTGTAACTGTCGAAGAGCTGAAGTTTTTGTTTGTAACTGTCGAACTTCAGCTCTAGAGCTGAAGTTTTTGTTTTTGTAACTGGCGAACTTCAGCTCTAGAGCTGAAGTTTTTGTTTTTGTAACTGGCGAACTTCAGCTCTAGAGCTGAAGTTTTTGTTTTGTAACTGACGAACTTTAGCTCTAGAGCTGAAGTCTGAGGGAATCACTATTGTTTTGGTGTTTTGCGGTTGATCAACTTTGATGTTGCAAGTACATTCACCTGAAATACAGATGATCTCGGATTCCAGAAATATCCAGCAAACTTGAAAAGGTTGAAAGAAGTAAACAAGTAGGGTTCTTCATGTGATTTGTCTTGTAAAAGACATATGAGTAACTAATTTTGAGATTTTTTTTGCACACACAAATTATTATAGTATCTTTGAATACAATGACAGGAGATCGAGCCACTCTATTTTCTTTAGGACTACAATGACAAGGCATGTTAATACTACAACTTTATAGCAGTAAGAACAAACTTGGACATTGTGGTTATTCATGGTCAGATGAAGCTAAATAGAGGAGAAAAAAGAGGTTAAAAAATTTAAAGTGCCAGATTCTATGTTCTAAAGTATTCAGGAGATTGTGCAGATCCTTGTTGTTTTCTGTGGGTGTTAGAGTCCAGTTAAACAAAAAAAAACTAGTAAAAGGAGATTGGTATTGAAAGACCAGGAAGAAAGTGTTCATTTATATAGTATCACTGCATGGGAAGAACGTCCTAAGGTTCTTAGCTGAGATTCTCCTGTATATGATTCGAGAGAGTTGCAAAGCAAGTAGGAGGAGAAAAGGGGCTGAAGTTATTTAAAAAGTGGGTACAAGTTAAAAGTTTAAAAAAAATGGGTATAAGTTAAATAGGGGCGACTAAATAGTGGCCCCCGTACAATTTTTACTTAAAAGTTAGTAACTCAATAAAGCCCAAAGTAAAGTCAAATCAATACTAGTGCTAACAAAAAAAATTAAATTCAATACTAGAAATGACAATAGTATTGGATATTTACTTTTTTAGTTTTGCATTGATTTAGATAGTGAAAACGTATAACTCACTTTTAATATTATTTAGTCATATAATTAATATTTAGTACTTATTAGTCGTACTTAATTTAACATGACTTAGTACTTTTAGATTATGTTTATTTTTATTATAGTTTTTTAATTAGCAATATTTATCTTATGCGATTTGTTGAGTATTTTAGTATAATCATGGCTCATCTCACATTATTTTGTATTATTTTATTGGGTAACATTTTATATAGTTTTATCTTACTAGGACCTAAGAAATATTAGCGCACAACTTATAAATTTTATGCTATGAAGATTTTGTCTGAAAAAGACCCGAAAAACCCAAGAAAACCGAAATCCGAGAAAAATCGTGATTGAAGAACTCGACTTTTATTGGTTTAGTTTGGTTTATAAATTTAAAAATCCGAGACAATTGGTTTGGTTTGGTAATTGAAAAATTCCGAACCAACCCGGCCTATGTATACCCCTAGGCTGTGATATAATTCTCATCCAGCAACAACAATTACGCCTCAATCAGGGACATATAGAGAGTTATATATATAAATTCATCTGAATCCAATATCTTTGAATTATATGTACATGAATTCATCTGGATCCAATAGCCAATAGGTTTGGCTCGGATATGGTGTGTTAAAAATTTCACAAAATAAGTACGAATAGTTGATTTTGAACCTGGTAAATGAAATGAGTTGTAGATGAATCACGAATTTGAACCATAAAGTTTCAAATTAGACGACATAATTCTCATAGACCGTCCAAATTTTTTTATTAGAGGAAACAAAAGTAAAACAAGGAGCGCCTCTCTCACTTGGTTTTTTATAACAAGTCGGTGAAAGCACTGCGGACCAATAATTATATCAGAAGAAGCAATTATAAGTATAACACGAGTTTTATCTTGCTTCATATAGCTTTTTGGTCACTCGCAAAAACCTCTAGAAGCACGCCATTCGTTGGTATAAGTTTTCTTTCAACTACTAGAAATGCCAATGCATTTCTTTAGGTGCCGGTCTATATGATATACAAGTAGTAGCTCGCTTGATAGAATTACAGCCACTCATTAATGAAGATACAGTAAAACTAATGAAGACTGCCAGAATTAAAGGATTACCAAGTGTCATGTATTATTCCTTCTTAAGCAAGAGACATTGATGAATGCATGGATAGGTGAAAAAGGATTTGCGTAAGGAGTAACCTTTCGGCTATATGAAACTTTGCTTCAAAACTCCTCCAACTTTACCTTTTCATGCCACCACCAACGACCCAACTTAACCATCCCCATTCATGTCTTTTGTCCCCAAGTCTTCTACTAAAATTTATTCCCACTAAGCCAGAAGGGTCACATATAAAAGTTCACCCACTTCTTGATTTCCTTCACACCACCACCCTAGTCCTCCTTTTGTGTTGTAATATAATGGCCACTGACAAAGCAATCTGTGAAGTTTCTGAAACCTACAACAGCAGCAGCTGCCAAGAGCAGTGTGATGATGGCGAGACAAGGCAGCAGGATCACAGCGAGGTTGCCAGGGCCGAGTACAGGCTGTTGGGCAAAGCATTGGCACATAGAGCAATATTTGGTTCAAGCAGTCGCCGAGGAAGAGCCAGAAAGGTTAGGAACATGAACGATCTTAAGACATTGCCCAGCAGACTAAGCAAAGTTTCCTTGGCTGATGAAGGTCAAAATGACTAGAATGTTTCCTTATCAGATTAATGGAATCTCAAATACCAGTCTAACCATTTTGTATCACATCCTATAGGTAGTCTTGTAACTGCTGTTTGAAACAAATACAAGTATTTAATCAAAACCTACACTTGATATGCTTAGAATAGAACTCAAACCAGTGGAATGTAGACCTATGTTTAACATTAGTCAACTTGTACCATAGAACACTTCTAGAAACAGACGCAGAATGTCATGGTCAGAGTACGAAGGGGAAAAAACCAAAAGAGAGGAAAGAGTCGTGTATCATGCAGCAGTCGCATTTCAAATAAAACCCAATATTATATCATCTAACCTCGTTTCTCTGTTTTCCCCATTGAGGCGTGATGCGTGAGAATCATAGCGGTACATCTTAAATGCTCCTTTTTTCTTCCTTCTTTTAGGAGTTGGGGTTGGTAGGACAGAAATAAGAACGCGTCCTTCATTGGTCACTGAAAGAAGGTCCTCCATTTGTTACAGAGAAGACTGTTGGTTAGAAAGTGTATTCCAACCATGTTAGAGTCGATTTCCTGGATAACAAAAGTTTAAGGGTGTAAAAGATTTGCATTGACAGGGGGGAATTGTCAGCTTATGAACAGAGAGGTTGGTTCACATTTCCTATTTCCTCAAAGTGCTAGCCCATTTCGCAACCTTTACTATAAAAAGCGAAGTCTATCTGCATTCAAATCTTCACCTTCCATCATTGGACAATCACTTGCATCATGGCCATACTGCCCACAACATAAGACGGAAAGATGCCTCCTCTTCCTGTAAAGATCCAGTCCATCTCTTGATCCTCTCTCTTTCAACTTTTCCAAATTTATATACTCGTGAGGATTACAAGCGAAGCTTTGACCAATACCGTCAGAATCTTCAACCTCTGCGAGAATCAGTGAGTCTGATGGGCTCTCATACGCTATAGTATTACCCCCATTGGATGTTGTCGGGAACCCCTTAATGCGAGATAAAACCGTAGAAACTTCTTCACAAACAACATTGAGGCGTTCTTCGGTTTCAACTGATTCGGTAATCAGTGTAGAAATCATAGAATGCAATAACTGAATTTTTCCTGTATTATCACTTGGTAAACTAAAGATGGCGGGCTTAGCCAAAGAGGAGGAACATTCACGCCAGCGCATGGGCAGATATTGGTCCGGAATGTGAAAACAGTTGTTTGTTGAGAGCACACGTAGCACATGCCTACAGAGAATACCAGTAAACTCAAAATTATGGCAGCTACAGCTAATGAACTCTTCATGCGGAACCCAGAGTACTTTATAACCACCATCCATTTCTGTATGGTGTCTCACGATGAAGTAACTATCATCTACCATCAGCGACGCATATTGTGGTGCCAGAACAAGCTCCTCTTGTAGTTTTGAGAAGGCATACGGTGTAAGAACAGTTGCAGCATGCGACTCTATCGGTGAACCTGTTTTCAGGGGAATCTTTTGAACGTTTCTCTGTACCTTATGTGTTCCTCCTGCTTGATCTTTAGCACCTACAACCCGAGCAATCTGCATATGTGCAGTTGTCAGTAAAAAAATTGGAGAAGAATCAAATTAGCAAATAATTAAACTGTCTAAGAAACAATAGGTAAGTGAGAATCTCACACCTGCTCCACAAAATTATCAAGTACAGATTGCACGCTCAAAATCCTCTGGATATAAGTATTTATTGTTTCTGACTGAAATGTACTTGTCATTCCAGCAAAGAAGTAAGATCTCAAAAAAGGCAGCGCCCAGTATGAACGTAAAGCATATAGACTGACAATGTGTTTATTTTCATCCAGCTTGTAGGTTTCGACCATCTCATTCCATCCCACTTCATATTCCTCTATAGAATGTAACTTGTAGAGGCGATGGAACTCAACCTTCCAATTATCATATTGGGATCCGAGAAATGTCGAAAACCAATCTGAAAACCTCGAAATTATATGCCAAATGCAAAATGCATGTTTTGCCCTTGGTATTTCAGTAGCAATTGCTTCTTTGAGCCACAAATTCTGATCAGTCAAAATGGTTCCTGAAGCCTTGCCATTCATGAAGCCCAAGAATGTCTATCACCAATTTTGGAGAAACGAAGTAAAACAAAAAAGATTTCATATTAGCATATGGAACCAAGGGAGTTGCAAGCTATGGATTGAAAGATGCATTTAAGATATCTGCAGTTGTTGCTAAGCTAGTTGCTTATGATACCAGAATGGACCTGAGATGGTTTGACCTGATGCCCGTAACAAATATATATACAGGTAAAGATAAGAAGGGGGAAGATTGGTAAAAAGATATAAAGAAATGAGTTATCAAGCATTAAACAGAAAAGAGGAAATCCAAAGAAAGATCACAAAACGAAGGTGAAGAATCATCACTACGATAAGGCAAAGCCACACAAATATTAAAGTGCAAGCTGACAAATAGTCATTAATGTTGTTAAGCAAGAGATCTTCCAACTAGCTTGCAACATACTCTCTTGTCTTTTTATGATTTTTAGTTTTTGGCTACAGTCGAAACCACTCTCTTAATATAACTCAAGTTTAGACTCTAATCTGATGAACTTCTTAGATAATATGCTTTCACACTAATTGCAACAATTAGTTTAATCATTTCCTTTGCCACTAGTTTGCCCAGTTATGTGAAGTAGCTCCTTAACATCTGAACTGAAGGATAATTCATTTTTCCTTTTTTAACATATGAAGTAGTAAATAACAGCAAGGAGTGAACTCCACTTTTTTGCACTAGTTTCATCAGTATTTTCTGGTCACTCCGCAGACTCCTGTTGTTAGGCACATGAATATGCATTTCAAACACTTGAAGCTTTTTGGGTACTGGCAAATTAAGTGGGTTTAACAAAAATTTAATACTTTATAGATGGGATTGGTATAATGGTATAGTGACATGATTGCATGGCTTCGTACCTTCAATGCCCAGGAGAAAGACTGCAAATTTTCATCCCGAAGGAGTACACAGCCAAAGAAACAATGCGTTCCATGGTTATCCACTCCGATCCATATACCAAGAAGCATATCATAGGCATCCAAGCGGTGAGTAGTGTCAAATACTATGGAATCACCAAAAGCCTCATACAACCTCATTGATGAAGCATAAGACCAGGCAATATGCTCCAACCTGTTATTACAATCTATTTTATAGTCGTATTTGAAGTTAGGGTCTTTGTCTTTCATCTCCTTGCACATTTTGAGGAGGTCAATAGGGTCATTGTCTTGCTCCACATTTCTAAAAGATAGCAGCAAGTTTCTGACATCAACCTCTGTGAAGGGTAAGCAACCCAACTTAACTCCCTTCTCTAGCTCCGTCAACCTTAGCATTTGCCGAACTGACATCCCAGCTTTCGCAAACATGCAAATGCGACTCTTGTCATCAGGAGACATGGTGCAGTAGGCAGGAAGAAGCTGCACCTCAGTTGACTTTAAGAGTTCATGGTTATGAACATTGCTGAAACCTGTGATCCGCCATTCAGGGACATTAAAATCTGCTCTTTTAACAATTCTCATGAACGCCTGACATCCACAACGTGATGATTTTCGATTCCTTTGCAGCTTGCCATCTTCTGAAGGCTTTAGTTGTGGATAGCCACCGCGATGGCACGTAAAATCTCTTCTTGTAATCCCCCTACCAATGCCATCCTTCCCCCGAGTACGATGACGTCTGATTGAGAAGCCACTTTGCTTTGCAAAGCTACAGTAAAATTCATATGCAGCATCCTGTGATACAAATATCTGGCCAATGAAAGGGACGAGGTTCACCGATGTTTGTCGTGATAAGATTGCGTCCTCAGGCATTTCCTCAACAGTGCCAATATCATCCTGAGATGAATCTGTCCTATTTTCAGATATTTCTTTCGCTATGCTTGTTATCTCAGGCATTTTCCAATTCTAGAAATGTCGGATTACGGATGATAACACCATCTTCACATGCTATATGCAGCCAATAATGCACAATCACTGCAAGCTGTATAAAACATCCAATGTTGCAGAGAAAAAAGGAAAGCATAAGGATACGAAGGCAAAAACACAAAACTAAAAACAAAATTAAAAGAATCTAAAAGTGTCATGAAGGTTCTGAACCACTTAGATTTTCATTAAAGTGGTAAAATAACGGATGATACTCGAACACATAGTGCAGTCGGTAAGAGAATTTCTATTAGCACTTCTCACCAATAAAAACAATATTACAAGCTGACAGCAGAATTCAATTCAGCAAATACTCTGTGAATAGCAATTATACCCTATGTTACAAGGATCCTTCTTTTGCCTAGATATATCCATATCGAACAAGTACCTCGTGAAGATTTTTCAAAATAATTAAAAATAGTGTGGGAAAAAAAAAACTAATGTACCCATATACAATAACAACTAAGCCTCAATCCCAAACAAGTTGGGATCAGGTGATCAGCTGTATGATTCTCACTGACCATGTGTGAGCTTGCTATTGCATGTCCCAAACCCGAAAAAACTAGGAGTGCTGCGGGAAACTGGCATCCAGCATAAAACTAGCCTATTTCATGATTAAATTCCCGTAAAATGTACCCATAATCGAGTCCATGTTAGATAGCTTATAACATGTGGGACTTGTTATTGAGACAAAAGTGTAGCTTATTTTGAGAAAGAACTACCAAAATTAATGTTAAATTATTATTATTATTATTATTATTACTACTATTTAGTTCCTAAAGTAAATAACACATTAATGCCATGAATTTACTCACTGGCTCAGTACACGATTTCAGGCGTCTCAAGTAATACACCAATCTTTGAAGTTCCGCAAACCACAGTAAAATAAATCAGATATCAGAATAGAAAAATTATCCCATATAATCAGCACAGCACAGCACATGAAATGGGCCCGATAGAGCGGAATAGATATACAGAAAATATATAGCTAAACGAACTAGTTTGGGATTGAGGCATAGCTGAATAAATATAGAGAAATTACACAGCTAAACGAACTACTTCGGGATTGAGGCATACAGCAATAGCGAGCAGAGCCCACTGGACACTTAAACCAGCGAAATTAACAAATTAAGCTTCAAATATCTACACAGCCTAGGATAAAAAGAAGACCTTGGCTCGAAGAAGTGGCCGGAGAAAACGAACACGGACGCCGGTGGGAACCACGTCGGAAGCGGCACGGAACTGGAAGAAATGGAGTAACTGGAATCGACTGACGAACTGTAAGATTTGGGTAAAAGCCAGGTTTACCCCCAGTCCAATTTTATATTCTAGGGCAAAAACGTAAACTTTGTAGCCTTATCTCCTTACCTGATCTGCTCCGCGAGCTAAATCGGGCAATAACAACGACAATAATAAAACAAGCTGCTTAAAAGAAGAAACATAACATCTTTTTAAGTGCAACCAGAAAATGATTAAATTCTTTTCTTTTTTCTTGGATTTTTTTTCAAATTTACCCGTTTATTATATATTACAACAATTTAATTTACCTTCCAATATATTTTCATTATTTTTTTCTTGTAGTTAACAAATTGTTACCTACTTGTCCTTGACTTAACGAAGTTTCAGCATAAGAGTTGGTGGATTTCCTATGCCAAAATAATTTTAAACAATTCTACATTTATTCTTTCGACTATGATTCAAAATTACGCGTCATAATACTTCTCTTTAGAGTCCAAATAGGAGCCCGTTTGAATTGGCTTAAAAAAAATGGCTTTTAAGTATATGTGCTTAAAAGCACTTTTAAGTGCTGGAGCTTATTTTATAAATAAGCAGTTATGTGTTTGGATAAAAGTGCTGAAACTTAAAACAAGTTGTGAAAGTGTTTGGTAAACAAGTGCTGTTAAGCATATTTTCTTTAAAATAACTAAAATGTCCTTAAAGTTGATAACACTAAAAATAAGCTTATTATTACAAGTTTTTAATGCTAAATTGATTCCTATACAAATTAATTCATGTCTAGTTCTTGTTAAGTTCTCAAAGATTTGATAAAATTATTTTTAATATATATAAATTATTTATTTAAATAACATATAATCATAATTTGACTAAAATAACCACTTGGTCAATGGCATATCATAATAATTTAACTAGTTTACCACTATGGCCAATGAACATATAAATGAAATATATTTAGATGTTTCTAACTTTCAAATCTTTTTCTTGAGTCAATTGCCTCTGAAATTTGACTCGTGATGTTTTATTAAAAAGATTGTGATGGGGAGGGAGCACCACTGGAAAAGAAAGAAAGGCAAAAAAAAAAAAAAGAGGGGAAAATAATAATGAAACGGTAAAGAAAGGAATAAAAGGAAAAGAGAGGAAAGTTACGAAGAAAGGAACAAGAAAGCAAGGCTACTGCAACAGAACGGAGAAAAGAAAAAAATAGCATATTTTAGGTTTTCTATTGAGGGGTAATTTCAGAATTAAGAAAAATTATAAGGGATAAGAATATAATATACTTGGTCAAAGCAATATAGCTTTTAAGCCAATTTAGAAAAAGTTGGGTTTACCCAACTTATTAGTTATAGCTTTTCTTAAGCCGATTTAAACTTTTTTTAAGCTCTTTTTTTGGTTGCCAAACACCTCCACAAGTTAAAAATAGCTTAAAAGTTGGTTTGACCAGCTTTTAAGCCCATCCAAACAGGCTCTAGGAGTTTTGCTAGTATTAAGGATAAATATGAAACAAAAGTATGAATTTACGCGAAAGATAAAATTAAAATATATTGTACATCAAGTTTTAGCTTTATTTCTCGATAAAAAAAATGCGATATATACGTATTTAATGTAATTCAAATTGAGATTACTTTAACACTATATTTCTCCCTGTTGAAATTTTGAGTTTATCTCAACTTCATTACATAAGATGTACGGGTAATTTTATGGTGTGTCTCATACAGCTGACATTAGTTGTGTGAGACCTCTTTTTATCTCACACATTTGTGGACCCTTATCTTATATACTTGGGTCCACAAAAATCTGGGACTACAAAATTGTGAGACAAAAAAGAGGCATCACACAACTAGTGTCACTTGTGTAAGGCACAAAACGATTTTTTTTAAGATGTACCATGAGAAATCAAGAAACTACTAAGTTTGAGAAATCTTTTGATTAGTCTACTAAGTTTAAGAGTTGGTGAATATCTCATTTTATCACACCTTATCCCATTAAACTTGGTATTATTTTATCCCACCTCCTAAGTGGGACAAATTAGTCTATGAATTATAATCTCAGAACTATAATCCCGAGATGATTTAGTCGGCATACCAAACTACCTATTAGATTACAAAAAGCCTACACTCTATAATAACATAACTTTTTGAGGTAATGACAAAATTCGAAATGATAAGATTCGAAATGATTGAGGGTAAATGAACCACATCCATCCAACCATACACATTGTTTTTTAGTAACACTGTGAATTACCATTGGTAACAAACAATAAGAGTACACCTAGTAAGCACCTAGACCCCAAAACTCCTTATCTGGGGAGCTTCAGATCAGGCCTTAGAAAATCACTAGTTACACATCAACCTTTATATCAGTACACTATATCTCTGACTTTTCTTAGTTTGTCTAAACAAGCCAATCCTATCTACTAGCTCTTTCTTAATATGTATTATTATACTCTCAATATTTACAATTGTAATCCTAAAAGTTTTCCAGTTCCTAGCCTTCCAAATATGATATATTATTGCTGCCCATAATGCAACAATAACTTCCTTATTTACCAGCTGCCAATTCTTTCTTTTGATTATGTACAGAACCTTTTGTGCATCTCACGGTTGCATTTGAATTCCTGCCTAGTGCATTAGTTCCTCTTGAACAGCTTTGGACCAAGGACACTCTTCAAACACGTGTTGATTAGTTTCCACTACCTGATCATTACATAACACACATTTATCTTCATCCACCTGAATGTGAAGAGAACTCAGTCTAGCCTTAGCGAGTATTCTTCCTTAAGTAGCTAACCACATGATGATCTTATGCTTTGGGATATTGCATTCCAGTGAAGATCAGTTGTTGGACATCTCCTCTGATGACCTTTAATAGCTAAATAACTCCATGTGATTGAGTAATTCCCATGACACTCAGCTTGTAAGTGTCACCCTAGTTCCCGATTCCTCATCTCTTCCATAAGAGAACTTAGTTTTCTCTAATACCAACTACACTCATGTTAAACCTTATGAGTCCAAATATTAATATTAGACTTCATATAGATCTCATGGATCCATTTGACCTATAAGGAATCCTTTTTCATAATAAGCTGCCACAGTAACTTCCCAATAGAAGCTTTATTCCATTCCCTACAACTATTAATGTTGAGACTACCAAACTTCTTAGGCAGACACACTTTCTCCTACGCAATAAGGTAAAACTTCTTCTTCTCATCTGAGCCACCCCACATGCACTCTCTGCACTTCTTGTAAAACAAAGACTCTGAGGTAAAACAAAGACTGCTCCCCAGAAGCTATGAATTGAGAATAGCTCTGCATTAACCACCTGAAGCCTCCCTGCATAAGACAAACTGCTTAGCATAGCTGAATTTGATTTTATTTGTTATCTTCTCAACAAGTTGATAACAGTCTAACTTATTCCAATTCATAGGCAATAGTGGTAAACCTAGATACCTTATAGGAAAAGTACCTAGGGAGAAACCAATGTTGCTTAAAAGACTTTCCTTCATATGATCATCAATGTCTGCCATAAACATGCTAGATTTGTCCATATTAGCCACCAGTCCTGATACACTACTGAAATGTGCTAAAGCCTCTAGGACTCTATTTACTGAGCATGTTTCTCCCTTGCAGAACACCATGAGATCATCAACAAATACTAGATGTGTCAACTTCAATTGCTTGTACATAGGATGAAATTTAAAATCTGGTAGGGAACTCATACTGCCCAATGTTTTGGACAAATATTCCATTACAAGAACAAATAGTAAGGGTAAGATGGGATCACCTTGTCTGAGACCCCTTTTACCCTCAAAGAAACTACGACTTTTCACCATTTATATTAATTGAGAACTTGGTAGAAATTACATATGTCATAACCAATTTTGTGAACTTGGTTGGAAAGCCATAATGAATCAGAACATTCTATAAGAATTCCCAATTTACCATTTCATAACCTTTCCTCAGGTCTATCTTCATAAGACACCTATGAGTAGTCTTTCTGTTATAGTGCCTTAGTATATCATGGCATATAAGTATATTGTGGAGCATAGATCTACCAGGTATAAAAGCAGATTGATTATCTGTTACCAGAAGTTGAACACCCATTTTTAGTCTGCTACAACAATTTTGAAATGCACTTGTACAATACATTGCAACAGGATATAGGCCTAAATTGGATAGCATACTTTGGATTGCTTAGTTTAGGAATCAAAGCAATACTAGTTGCATTTAATTGTTTCAACAACTTTCCATTATTGAACAACTCCAGAACTGCATCTGTAATCTCTTCCCCTATAATAGGCCAAGCCGACTTAAAGAAGCCATTGCCATAATCATCAGGGCTTGGGTTCTTATTACTGTCAATTTGAAACATAGTAGCTTTCACCCCCTTCCTTTCAAAAAGTTTCATTACATCTACCTTTTGTTCAGTTGTTAAAACATGACCATTCTTTATGAATGCTTCAGCTGCTTTGGATCTACTGCTTGCTTTGTTTCCCAGCATGTCTTCATAATATGTGACACATATTTAAGCTATATTGTCTAGATCTGTCTTTTAGGTATCCTGTTCATCCTTCAATTTAGTAATTGCTTGTTGGAGCCTTTTGTGTTTGATTACTGAATAAAAGTATCTTGTGTTGTCATCCCCCAACTTTATCCATGTAGCTTTACTTTTTTGTTGCAAGTAGACCTCGGCTATGTAAGATGAATGCCTGAACTTTTGATACTTCTAATTTTCTTCTTGTTGTAAGTTTGGATCTGTTGGTCTAAGTTGTATCTGCTTCTGAACTTGCAATAAAGCTTTCCTATCCTCCTTGGCTTCATCCTCAATATTCTTGAAGAAGTTCTTATTAAAGCCTCTCAGAATCTTCTTTAATAATTTCAATTTTCTAACCACTCTTAGCATTTTTCAGCTATCAATCTCTATATTCCAACCCCTCCCAACCTGCTCCAAGAATTGTGGATGTTGAGTCCATACATAGCAAAACTTAAAAGATTTCCTACCTTTATGTCTCTCATTGTTCAACACTACCTTCACTGGACAATGGTCACTTGTGCCTTAGGAAGAAACATAGCTTTACAATCAGGCATTGAATCAAGCCATTCATTGTTAATGAGTGCCTAATCTATCTTAGAGTAAATTCTTTGATCACTATGTCTGTCATTCCATAAATATCTGCACCCTTGATTAGGAAGAACAATCAATCTACATGCTTCTGTACAATTATTAAACTCCACTATTTCATCCCATGAAACAGGATTTCCTCATATTCTATCCTATATTTAACACAGGGTTGAAATCACCAATAACCTACCATGGCCTTATGCAACTTGCTACTTGTTCTTCTGGATACTCCCACAGACCTCTCATTTCCTACTTAGTGTTAAAAGCATATTGTCACGCCCCAAATCTTGGGAGGCGTGACTGGCACTCGAAGCCACACTGGTCCAAGCGAACCACTCTGCAACTCTTTTATTTTCTTTGTAACTATCATGGGCCAACATGGCCACAACTCATAATATACAACTGTAAGTGGGAAAATACTGTATCCCTGAATTATTTTTCTTAAAACACGAATACATAGGGGCCTTCAAGTCTCTGACGTACTGTACAAAATGAACCTCTGTCTGTAAAGCCTCTAAGATTAACTAATATCAAATGGGACAGGGTACCGGCCTACCCGTAAATCTGTTGAAAAACTCTGACACGATGACTTATAGACTCGACTGCACTCCGAATGAGGTGGAGTCTTTCCGATCCTTTGCTGAATACCAATATCGTCTATTATGAGGGCTCATCAACTGATTATCTATACCTGTAGGCATGAATGCAACATCCCCAACAAAAGGACGTCAGTACGAATAATGTACTGAGTATGTAAGGCATGTAAATAAGTACATAAAGTACATGGAAGAAACGTAAAGAAAGGGACTCAACCTCTAAATCTGAATTGCTCCGTAAATCATGAAATATTTATAAGCTCATGCATATACGTATAAATGTAATGTAATGCATAGGTCTATACGTATATAATATCATCAAGCCTCTGATGGCATCCCATCATATTATCTCAGCCACTGTGGGCAAAATCATCAACGTATACCAGTTGATCAGGTGGTGGTGCGTATATAATGCCGTAATCTTTTTCCCATATACCATGTACATATATTTACATATATACGCGTATATAACACCATATGGTGCCACTGTGGGCAAAATCATCAACGTATACCAGCTGATCAGGTGGCGGTGCATATATAACGCCGTAACCTTTTCCCATATCCCATATACATACATATATATACATATATACGGGTATATAACGCCATCTGGTCATGGGTCAATATACATGAATGCAATGCATGAGAAGTACGTCAATAAATCTCTTGGAATGTCATAATAGCATTATGCCTTCGAGTAATATCATGAAGTAAACTTTATCAACTTGTGTATTTTCTGAGACCCAAGAACAGACGATAGAATAATAAGACTTATGGGAAATCAAGAATTAAGCATCTCTAGCATTTCTACGAATAGAGTGATTCATGGAAGTTATGTATTTACTCGTTTCAAAAACAAATAATCTTTCTTTTTATTTCTAATTTGCTTCATTTTCTTATTCAAATCTATTTATTTAATTGCTAAATTTTGAGCTTTAAAACTGGAAATATCAAAAACCCTCAATACACTTCAACTGGGCACGATAAAATTAAATATTGAGCTTAAAGATATGTCATTCTCATTCTTTCTAGCAACTATTGCTAATAACAAAGCAGTATAGCTGAAAATTCTAGCACGCAAATGACCTTCAAACTTATAGCAGAGATAAAACCTTCAATTCAAAAGATAATCATATTAGTTTCATTCTTCATTGTACTTATTTCTAAATTTTTCAGTCATAAAGCTAAAAAAACTATAAAAACCCCCCAGAAAACGCTTCAACTGGGTAAAACAAAAAGTATATTTTTCGCTCAAAACCCCATTTTTAGCATATTTATTTCTTGTATATGTTGCTAACTTTGCCATTTATTTCTAATTTTTCAGCCATACAACTAAAAACTGGAAAAAATTCAACTTCGGTTTAACCAAAAAAAAATAATCTTTTTTCCACTCAAAAATCAATTTTTTTGCAGGGAAAAACTTACAGGCATCGATAGCATCATTCATCATATCATCATATCATCATCTTCATTTTAAAAATCACGTTTTGCTTTTTTTTTTGGAGCGTTGTTGTTTTCCTTCTTCTTGAACTTTCCTGCTTTCTTTCCCATTATGTATAATACTGTAGAAATGAGGCAAAGGGTTTAAGAAACCAAAGAGTTTAAAACCCTTTTCAAGAGGTTTATTGTATAAACAAAAAATAATAATAAGAGAACGGCTGCCAAGGGTGGGGGACTGGAGTTTCCATTTTGGATCGTTTTTAGTCAATGACATAAAATGTCAGGTTCCAATTTGAGAAGTCTTCTACAGTCACCAGAAATTCCATTTTTACCATGCCACATATGTTAATGAGTGCATGAGTCACAATTTCATAGGGTGGCCTACTGCCACGTAGTGTCTGAAAAATTGCCAAAATCCGAGCTCTCTAGGTCAAAATATGAAATAAAACCCTAAACCTCGTATTTATAGTGCATCTCCCGGATTTCCACCACTGCTGACTGCACAAAAACCACCGCTGACCGCGGTGGATCACCGTTGACCGCACAAAAACCAGTGCTGTCCGCGGTGGATTTGACTGTAATGACAGGCTTTAGTATTTTGGCCATAACTTTCTCTACTGATGTCCAAATTGTGATTTCTTTACCTTTCTGGAGACTAGATACGAAGAGCTACAACTTTCGTTTTTGAATCATCTCAAATTCCTTGTAGATCAAAAGATATAAGCTTCCGAAACCAGACCAGTGAAACTTTTCTCACTGCGGACCGCACTGGATTTTGTGCGGCCGCAAAGCCCCCACCGGGGACGGCACAAACTCCTGTGCGGACCGCACTGGTGGGTTCAGAGGTCTACAACTCCCCTGGACCTGCAACAGTTATGATTTTAGGCCTAAAACATTCCGGAACCTACTCGGAACTCACCCGAGCCCCCGGGACCTCAAACCAAATGTACCAACACATCCCATGACATAATTCAAACTTGTTCAAAACTTCGGAACGCTCACAACAACATAAAATCACCAATTTAACATAGGATTCAAGCCTAAGAACTCCAAGAACTCTTAAATTATGCCTTCAATCAAAAAGTCTATCAAACCTCGTCCGAATGACCTGAAATTTTGCAAGAACGTCACATTCAACACTACGGAGCTACTCCAACTTTCAAAATTCCATTCCGACCCTTAGATCAAAATCTCACTATCGGATCGGAAACTTCAAAAATTCGACTTTCGGCATTTCAAGCCTAAATTAGCTACGGACCTCCAAAACACAATCTGATCACGCCCCTCGAAATTACCCAATGGAGTTAACGGAACCATTGGATTTCCATTCCGAGGCCGTCTTCACACTGTTCCGACTACGGTCAACTTTCTAACACTTAAGCTCTCATTTAGGGACTAAGTGTTTCAAAACTCTCCGAAACTCAAAAGCGAATATCCCGGCAAATTAAAATAGCAGAAACAAACTCAGGAAAAGTAGTTAATAGGGGATCAGAGCGTTAATTCTTAAGATGATCGGCCGGGTAGTCACAGATAGGATTCCCTCGGAGGCTTGGTGATATTATGTACGTACAGACCTATGCATTATATGACATTTATACGCATATGCATGAGCTTATAAATATTTCATGATTTACGGAGTGATCCAGATTTACAGGTTGAGTCCCTTTGTTTACATTTCTTCCATATACTTTATGTACGTATTTACATGCCTTACATACTCAGTACATTATTCGTACTGACGTCCTTTTGTTGGGGACGCTGCATTCATGCCTACAGGTATAGATAATCAGTTGATGAGACCTTATAGTAGACGAGATTGGTATTCAGTAAAGGATCGGAAAGACTCCACCTCATTCGGAGTGCAGTCGAGTGTATGAGTCATCATGTCAGAGTTTTGCAACAGATTTACGGGTAGGCCGGTACCCTATCCCATTTGATGTCAGTTAATCTTAGAGACTTTGTAGACAGAGGTTCATTTTGTACGGTACGTCAGAGGTCTTGATGGCCCATATGTATTCGTGTTTTAAGAAAAATGATTCAGGGATACAGTGTTTTCCCACTTACAGTTGTACATTATGAGTTGTGGCCATGTTGGCCCATGATAGTTACAAAGAAAATAAAAGAGTTACAGAGTGGTTCGCTTGGGCCAGTGCAGCTTCGAGTGCCAGCCACGCCTCCCAAGATTTGGGGCATGACAAAGTGGTATCAGAGCGGGTCGTGTCCTAGGGAAGTTTACAAAGTCGTGCCTAGTAGAGTCTCACTTATGAGTGTGTTGCGCACCACATTTATAATTGAGAGGCTATACGACATTTAGGAAATGTTACCCTTCTTTTGTTTCCAGATCGTGCCATAGAGCTGAGTCGTAAGAAGTCAATATGAAGTTTTCGCCAGATTTTGTATACACCAGAGGTGCAGGTATTACAGTAGAGTTTTAGGGCATAATTTTCATCTATGTTGAAGGGAGGTTATGAAAGAAACAGAAGATACAATGTGAGATTGAAAGGTAAGTAAGGTAAAGGTGAGGAAGATATAAGATACTCCAGTACAAAAGGTTGTTAATAGTCGTGACTTCGGATATAGTTTTTATTTTAGTTTAGTTACAGAGGAGACCCTAGTGAAAATTTTGAAAATCTCTAAGAGTTAACATTCGAGAACGAATGTTTTAAAGGGGGGAAGGATGTTACACCTCGTGAGTTTAACATCATTGACACCGTTATATACGTTTGATGTGGTATTTTGAGGGAAACATTTTTTGTAAAAAAAAAAAGTTTGAAAAAATATGATTTTATATAATTGTTAATATTACCACTTTCGAATATGCTTTAAATTATACACATATATAATATGAGAAAGGTTAATGAGATTTTCTTTATTGTAAAAATAGAAGTTATTTTCTCACAAAAGAAGTTTTTTTTTTACCATTTTAATAATTAAGCATACGAAAATTTGTATTCTTTATATGAGATTAGGAAAATTAGAAGTTGAGAAATGATTTGGGATGGAATTTGGGAAGAAAATTGTGAAATCTTTCAAAAATGTAAAATGATGATTTGAAGGACCAAATGACATCGGAATTGGATAATTTTGGTATGGTTAGACTCATGAGAGTATGAGGATTCTGAAAATATAAATTTTACCTGATTCTGAGACGTGGGCTCGAGGGGCATTTTGGTCATTTTACCTAATTTTGCATATTAGCTTAGAATTTCTTTGTAGAATCAATTACTTGAAGTGTTATTTACATTATGCAATTAAATTAAATAGATTCTGGCCATTTGGAGTTGAGTACTCGTGGCAAAGACGTAGTCTCGGGTTGATTTTAAGCTGGTTCGAGGTAAGTAGCCTGTCTAACCTTGTGTGGGGGACTTTCCCCTTAGGATTGGTATTGTGATAATTGAAATGCCTTGTACGTGAGGTGACGAGTGCGTACTTGTGCTAATTGTTGAAAATCCGATTTTCATTAAGTAACTTTAATTGTGTTTTCCCTTTCTATTTATTCTACTTGCACTTTTAAACCTGCTATTAGTTAGAGAAGCATGTCTAATTGACTTAACTGCTTTATTTGCTTTAACTGCCTTATTTGTATTACGTGAAGCATGCTATGTTAGAATTGTCTGTGTTACCTTGTTATGAAATTGAGTTTATTTGAGTATTCCTTGTGCCATTGTTGTGTGTTTTACTTTGGGACTACGGGACGACATCCTGGGAGATTCCCTATACGCATTTACGATTTGAGCTGAAGTGCAGGATACCGAGAGATCCCCAGCACGTACATTAAGGATACCAAGATATCCTCGGGATACTAAGAGATCCCTATCATACATTGAGGATACCAAGAGATCCTCGGGATACTAAGAGATCCCTATCATACATTGAGGATACTAAGAGATCCTCGGGATACCAAGAGATCCCTGCCATACATTGAGGATACCAAGAGATCCCTAGCATATATTGAGGATACCGAGACATCCTCGGGATACCAAGAGATCCCTGGCATATATTGAGGGTACTAAGAGATTCTCAGGATACTAAGAGATCCCCGGTTATTTCCTTGTGATTATTTTGCCTCTGTTTCAGTTATTGAATTCCTTGTTTTTCTGTATTAAGTTCTTATCGTTAGTTTTCAACTGTACTGCTTATCTTCTACTATCATGTCTTATATTCTTTATTTTATCTCAGTAGGGCCCTGACCATCCTCATCACTACCCGATCGAGGTTAGGCTTGGCACTTACTGAGTACCGCTGTGGTGTACTCATGCCCCTTCTGTGCATGTTTTTCATGTGCAGATCCAGGTACTTTCACTCTGTCTTATCATCCTTGAGGCGAGGCACTTCTATAGAGACTTCGAGGTATATCTGCCGCATCTGCAGACCGAGGAGTCCCTTTCTATCTTTCTGTAATAGTATATAGCCTTTTAGTATTCCCCTTTTTGGTTAGACATTTCTGGAGTTAGAGCTTCTTATGTATCTCTTAGATTGTGATTCATCGGTTTCCAGGTCTTGGAGATATGTATTGGTTTCTGAGAGTTAAATATTGTGTATGCCGAGCGGCACTTTTAAACACTGTTTTATCCCTCTTCATTCTGTTTTAAATTTGTTTTTATTCCGCACTTTGGTTATCTTCCACAATTTTTACCTAGTCGTAGAGGACTAGGTGCCGTCACGATGGTTCACAGAGGGAGAACCGGGGTCGTGACAAGTTGGTATCAGAGCTCTAGGTTCATATGAGTCATGAATCACAAGCCAGTTTATTAGAGTCTCGTTGATCGAGATGGAGACGTCTGTACTTATCTACGAGAGACTATGTAACCGTTAGGAAAATTCTGCTTCATTTGATTTCCCTGTCGTGCGAGATTTTTGACATCATGAATCATAAACCTATGTCTTCCATTTTCTCACAGATGGTAAGGACACGTGCTACCAGAGATGATCAGACACCCACGCCCCTTGCTAGAGCCATCAGAGGTCGGGGCCGAGATAGAGGCTGAGGACGCACATGCGGTGCAGCTAGAGCACCCACGCGAATTGCCACCGAGGAGCCACCAACAGTTCCAGCCAGAGCCCAGGCACCGGATACGCCTACTGCTACTACTACTCCAGCACTTCAGGAGACATTACCATAGTTCCTGAGCATGTTTAGTACATTAGTTCAGGCGGGGTTGATTTAGCTTGTACCAACTACTTCACATATTGGGGAAGGGACCTAGACTTCCACCACCCCCACTCCAGAGCAGCGAGTTCTCATTGTACAGGTTCCAAGTGTCATGGCGACACAGCCTGTGGTCCTAGTTCAGCGGGTGGTGAGGACCTCTCGCCGAGTAGAGGACAGGTGGGTCCAGGAGAGAGAGGACAGACAAGGTCAGGAGAGAGCATAGACTAGAGAGACCCACTAGTCCTTATTTTGGAGAAAGAGTACGACATGGTAGAGGTTTTGTGGGTCAGCCAGCTCAGTTTGCGTCTCAGATTTCACACAGTGTTTCAGGTGTTCAGGGGTCTTGGAGTACCCATACCGCACAATTCCCACTGCCACGTCCTCCTTGAGCTTGTTTTGAGTGTGGTGACACACTCCATGTGGTGAGGGATTGCCCTATACTTGGGAGGAGTGCACCTCCACAGGCTTCTCAGCCATAACGCGCTCTACAGAGTTCTCAGGCTATGATCACAGCACCAGTTGCTACCCCACCTGCTCAGCCAGCTAGAGGGGAAGGCAGCCAGGTCAGATATTATGCCCTTCCTGCCCATACCGAGGTTGTTGCCTCCGATTCTATCAT
Organism: Nicotiana sylvestris; assembly: GCF_000393655.2. NCBI lineage: Eukaryota > Viridiplantae > Streptophyta > Magnoliopsida > Solanales > Solanaceae > Nicotiana > Nicotiana sylvestris. The sequence goes on from NC_091065.1 coordinate 99,676,203, forward strand.
CATAGGTATTGTCATGGTTTATCATAGAGATGCATCGGTTCTATTCGATCCAGGCTCCACTTACTCTTATGTGTCTTCTTATTTTGCTTCACATTTGGGTGTACCTCGGGATTCCTTGAGTTCCCTTGTTTATTTTCCTACTCTTGTGGGTGATTCTCTTGTTGTGGACCACGTTTATCGGTCGTGTTTGGTTTCTCTTAGTGGTTTTGAGGCCAGAGCTGATTTATTGTTACTCAGCATGGTTGATTTTGATATTATCTTGGGCATGGACTGGTTGTCGCCCCATTATGCTATTCTTGATTGCCACGGCAAAATCGTGACACTTGCTATGCCAGGTATTCTGCGTGTTGAGTGGAGGGGTACTTTAGATCACACTCCTAGTAGAGTCATTTCTTTTCTTAAAGCTCAGCATATGGTTGACAAGGGGTGTGACGTGTATTTAGTTTATGTAAGAGACGTCAGTATTGATACCCCTTATGTTGATTCAGTCCCTGTAGTACGGGATTTTCCCGATGTGTTTCCAACTGACCTTCCGGGCATGCCACCTGATAGAGATATTGATTTTGACATTGATCTATTGCCGGGCACTCAGCCCATTTCTATTCCTCCATATCGTATGGCTCCTTCTGAGTTGAAGGATCAGTTACAAGAATTGCTTGATAAGGGTTTTATTCATCCCGGTGTATCACCTTGGGGTGCTCCTGTCTTGTTTGTGAAGGAAAAGGATGGTTCTTTGTGCATGTGTATTGATTATCATCAGTTGAACAAAGTTAAAGTGAAAAACCATTATCCTTTGCCTCGTATTGATGATTTGTTCGACCAACTTAAGGGTGCACGAGTGTTTTCTAAGATCGACTTGCGTTCAGGGTACCATCAGTTGAAGATTCGGGAGCCAGATATCCCGAAGACTGCTTTCAGGACTCGGTATGGTCATTATGAGTTCCTTGTTATGTCATTTGGGCTGACCAATACCCCAACAACCTTTATGCATTTGATGCACAGTGTGTTTTGGCCATATCTTGACTCATTCGTCATTGTCTTTATTGATGATATTCTGGTGTATTCCCGGAGTCGGGAAGATCATGAGCAACACCTGAGGGCTGTGTTTCAGACTCTAAGAGAAAAGAAGATATATGCAAAGTTCTTGAAATATGAGTTTTGGTTGGATTCCGTGGCTTTGTTGGGTCACGTGGTATCGAGTGATGGTATACGGGTGGATCCGAAGAAAGTAGAGGCAGTGCAGAGTTGGCCCAAACCATCCTCAGCTACAGAGATCCGCAATTTTCTTGGCTTGGCGGGTTATTACCGTCGATTTGTTGAGGGGTTTTCATCTATTGCAGCACCTATGACCAGGTTGACCCAAAAGGGTGCTCCGTTCCAGTGGACAGAAGAGTGTGAGGTGAGCTTTCAGAAGCTCAAGACAGCTTTGACTACAACCCCAGTTTTGATATTGCCTATAGGTTCGGGTTCTTATACTGTCTATCATGATGCCTCGAGGATTGGCCTTGGGGTGGGTTTGATGTAGGACGGTAGGGTAATTGCCTATGCTCCAGACAGTTGAAGGTTCACGAGAAGAGTTATCCGGTCCACGACCTTGAGTTAGCTGCCATTGTTCACGCCCTAAAGATCTGGTGCCATTATTTGTACGGTGTGCCTTGTGAGATTTATACTGATCATCGGAGCTTTCAGCACCTGTTTAAGCAAAATGATCTTAATCTGCACCAGAGGAGGTGGTTAGAGTTGCTGAAGGACTATGATATCACTAATTTGTATCACCAGGGCAAGGCCAATGTGGTGGCCGATGCCTTGAGTCGCCGGGCAGAGAGTTTGGGGAGTTTGACTTATTTACCAACATCGGAGAGTCCTATGGCGATGGATGTTCAGGCCTTAGCCAACTAGTTTGTGAGATTGGATATTTTGGAGCCCAGTCGGGTTCTAGCTTGCGTGGTTTCTCGGTCTTCCTTATTTGATCGTATCAGGGAGCGTCAGTATGATGACCCTCATTTACTTGTCCTTAAGGACAAGGTTTAGCATGGTGATGCCAGAGATGTGACTATGGGTGATGATGGGGTATTGAGGATGTAGGGTCGGATTTGTGTACCCAATGTTGATGGGCTTCGGTAGTTGATTCTGGAGGAGGCCTATAGTTCGCAGTATTCCATTCATCCGGGTGCCGCGAAGATGTATCAGGATTTGAGGCAGCACTATTGGTGGAGGCGGATGAAGAAAGATATAGTTGGATTTGTAGCTCGGTGCCTCAACTGTCAGCAGGTGAAGTATGAGCACTAGAGACCGGGTAGGTTGTTTCAGCAGATAGAGATTCTGGAGTGGAAGTGGGAGCGGATCACCATGGACTTTGTAGTTGGGCTCCCACGGACTTTGAGAAAGTTCGCTGCTATTTGGGTGATTGTGGATCGACTGACCAAGTCCACTCATTTCATTCCTGTGTGTACTACTTATCCTTTGGAGCGGTTGGCGGAGATTTATATCTAAGAGATTGTTCGTCTGTATGGTATTCCAGTTTCCATCATTTCAGATAGAGGTATATAGATCACATCACGGTTCTGGAGGGCCGTTCAGCATGAGCTGGGTACTCGGGTAGAGTTGAGTACATCATTTCACCCTTAGATAGACGGACAGTCCGAGTGCACTATTCAGATTCTTGAGGATATGCTCTGCACGTGTGTGATTCAGTTTGGAGGGTCTTGGGATCAATTCTTGCCATTGGTGGAGTTTGCTTACAACAACAATTATCAGTCCACCATTCAGATGGCACCATATGAGGCTTTATATGGTAGGTGGTGTAGATCCCTGGTGGGTTGGTTTGAGCCGGGTGAGGCTAGACTATTGGGCACAGACTTTGTTCAGGATGCTTTGGAGAAGGTTAAGGTGATTCAGGATAGGCTCCGTACAGCCCAGTCCAGACAGAAGAGTTATATGGATCGGAAGGTTCGTGATGTTTCCTATATGGTTGGAGAGCGGGTTCTACTTTGGGTTTCACCTATGAAAGGCGTTATGAGATTTTGGAAGAAAGGGAAGTTGAGTCCGAGGTTTATTGGCCCTTTGGAGATATTGATGCGTGTTGGGGAGGTTACTTATGAGCTTGCCTTACCTCCCAACTTGGCAGGAGTTCATCCGGTATTTCATGTTTCGATGCTCCGGAGGTATCACGGTGATCCGCCGCACATGTTGGATTTTAATTCAGTCCAGTTGGACAAGGATCTATCCTATGTTGAGGAGCCAATGGCAATATTGGACTGGCAGGTTAGAAAGCTGAGGTCAAAAAATATTGCATCAGTGAAGGTTCAGTGGCAGGGTCAGTCAGTCGAGGAGGCGACCTGGGAGACCGAGCAGGATATGCGTCGCAGTTACCCTCATCTTTTCACTACTTCAGGTATGTCTCTATGCTCGTTCGAGGAAGAACGAATGTTTAAGTGTAGGTGGATGTGATGACCTAGCCAGTCGTCTTAAGAATTAATGCTCCGATCCCGTATTAACTGCTTTCCCCGAGTTTATTTCTGCTATTTTAATTTGCCGGGATGTTCGGTTTTGAGTTTCGGAGAGTTTTGGAACACTTAGTCCCTAAATTAGAGCTTAAGTGTTGGAAAGTTGACCGTAGTCAGAACAATGTAAAGACGGTCTCGGAATGGAAATCCGTTGGTTCCTTTAGCTCCATTGGGTGATTTCGAGGGGCGTGATCGGATTGTGTTTTGGAGGTCCGTAGCTAATTTAGACTTGAAATGCCAAAAGTCGAATTTTTGAAGTTTCCGGTCCGATAGTGAGATTTTGATCTAAGGGTCAGAATGGAATTCTGAAAGTTGGAGTAGCTTAGTGTTGAATGTGACGTGCTTGCAAAATTTCAGGTCATTCGAACGAGGTTTGATAGACTTTTTGATTGAAGGCATAATTTAAGAGTTCTTGGAGTTCTTAGGCTTGAATCCTATGTTAAATTGGTGATTTGATGTTGTTGTGAGCGTTCCGAAGTTTTGAACAAGTTTGAATGATGTCATGGGATGTGTTGGTATATTTGGTTTGAAGTCCCGGGGGCTCGGGTGAGTTCCGGGTAAGTTTCGGGATGTTTTTGGCCTAAAATCATAACTGTTGCAGGTCTAGAGGAGTTGCAAACCTCTGAACCCACCAGTGCAGTCCGCACAGGATTTTGTGCTGCCGCGGTGTCCGTGGTGAGGAAAAATTCACTGGTCTGGCTTCGGAAGCTTATATCTTTTGATCTACAAGGAATTTTGAGATGATTGTTTTGCCTCTGTTTCAGTTATTGAATTCCTTGTTTTCCTGTATTAAATTCTTATCGTTAGTTTTCAACTATACTGCTTATCTTCTACTGTCATGTCTTATATTCTTTATTTTATCTCAGTAGGGCCCTGACCTTCCTTGTCACTACCCGACCGAGGTGAGGCTTGACACTTACTGAGTACCACTGTGGTGTACTCATGCCCCTTCTACGCATGTTTTTCATGTGCAGATCCAGGTACTTTCACTCTGTCTTATCATCCATGAGGCGAGGCGCTTCTGTAGAGACTTCGAGGTATATCTGCCGAGTCCGCAGACCGAGGAGTCCCTTTCTATCTTTCTGTAATGGTATAGCCCTTCAGTATTCCCCTTTTTGGTTAGACATTTCTGGAGTTAGAGCCTTGTATCTCTTAGCTTGTGATTCATGGGTTTTCGGGTCTTGGAGATATGTATTGGTTTCTGAAATATTGTGTATGTCGAGCGGCACTTTTAAACACTGTTTTATCACTCTTCATTCTGTTTTAAATTTGTTTTTATTCCGCACTTTGGTTATCTTCCGCAATTTAGGCTTACCTAGTCGTAGAGGACTAGGTGCCGTCACGATGGTTCATGGAAGGCGAACCGGGGTCGTGACACCATCATATTATCTCAGCCACTGTGGGCAAAATCATCAACGTATACCAGCTGATCAGGTGGTGGTGCGTATATAACGCCGTAACCTTTTCCCCATATCCTATATACATATATTCACATATATACGCGTATATAACGCCATCTGGTGCCACTGTGGGCAAAATTATCAACGTATACCAGCTGATCAGATGGTGGTGTGTATATAATGCCGTAACCTTTTTCCATATCCCATACACACACACACATATATATATATATATATATATATATATATATATATATATATATATATATATATATATATATATATATACGCGTATATAACACCATCTGGTCATGGGTCAATATACATGAATGCAGTGCATGAGAAGTACGTCAATAAATCTCTTGGAATGTCATAAGAGCACTATGCCTTCGAGTAATATCATGAAGTAAACTTTATCAACTTGCGTATTTTCTGAGATCCATGAACAAACGATAGAATAATAAGACTTATGGGAAATCAAGAATTAAGCATCTCTAGCATTTCTACAAATAGAGTCATTCATGGAAGTTATGTATTTATTCGTTTCAAAAACAAATAATCTTTCTTTTTATTTCTAATTTGCTTCCTTTTCTTATTCAAATCTATTTATTTTATTGCTAAATTTTGAGCTTTAAAACTGGAAATATCAGAAACCCTCAATACACTTCAACTGGGCACGATAAAATTAAATATTGAGCTCAAAGCTATGTCATTCTCATTCTTTCTAGCAACTATTGCTAATAACAAAGCAGTAAAGCTGAAAATTCTAGCACACAAATGACCTTCAAACTTATAGCAGAGATAAAACCTTCAATTCAAAAGATAATCATATTAGTTTCATTCTTCATTCTACTTATTTCTAAATTTTTCAGACATAAAACTAAAAACTATAAAAAAACCCAGAAAACGCTTCAACTGAGTAAAATAAAAAGTATATTTTTCGCTCAAAACCCCATTTTTAGCATATTTATTTCTTGTATATGTTGCTAACTTTGCCATTTATTTCTAATTTTTCATCCATACAGCTAAAAACTGGAAAAAATTCAACTTCGGTTTAACCCAAAAAAAAAAAATCTTTTTTCCACTCAAAAATTGATTTTTTTTGCAGGGAAAAATTTACAGGCATCGATAACATCATTCATCATATCATCATCTTCATTTTAAAAATCACGTTTTGCTTTTTTTTTTGGAGCGTTGTTGTTTTCCTTCTTCTTGAACTTTCCTGCTTTCTTTCTCATTATGTATAATACTGTAGAAATGAGGCAAAGGGTTTAAGAAACCAAAGAGTTTAAAACCCTTTTCAAGAGATTTATTGTATACACAAAAAAAAATAATAAGAGAACAGTTGCTAAGGGTGGGGGACTGGAGTTTCCATTTTGGATAGTTTTTAGTCAATGACATAAAATGTCGGGTTCCAATTTGAGAAGTCTTCTACAGTCACCAGAAATTCCATTTTTACCATGCCACATATGTTAATGAGTGCATGAGTCACAATTTCATGGGGTGGCCTACTGCCACGTAGTGTCTTATCCCAACCATTTTAGATAATTATCGATTCACCCCGCATAATTAAGAATTATCTCAAATTACTTAAAATACTAATCACTTTTAACACACTTTATATATTTTACTATAAGATACTTTACTATCATGATCATGCGGTACCATATAAAATTAATACATACACTTATTATTTTATTGAAACATCCATGTAAAATTACTTATATTTTCTCAACTTCTAATTTTCCTAATCTCATATAAAGAATACAAATTTTCGTACGCTTAATTATTAAAATGGTAAAAAAAAAAACTTCTTTTGTGAGAAAATAACTTCTATTTTTACAATAAAGAAAATCTCATTAACCTTTCTCCTATTATATATGTGTATAATTTAAAGCATATTCGAAAGTGGTAATATTAACAATTATATAAAATCATATTTTTCAGACTTTTTTTTTTACAAAAAATGTTCCACTCAAAATACCACATCAGATGTATATAACGGTGTCAAGATTGTTAAACTGACGAGGCGTAACACATACACAAAGGATACTCCAAATATAACCTGGAGGGGGATATAATACACCTCACTAGACAGAACCTGTGCACTTATATTTAAAGGTATTCTCTATAGTAGTCAAGTCCTCAGACCACTACAATACTACCATTATAATGAGAGTTCATATTAGTGGTATAACTCCAGCCACTTGTGTTATCCGATCAGTCGTTTTGAGCATTTGCACTTCGCTCGGTAATTTAAGGGCATGCGTAGCTCTGTATGATGTATTATGACTTGTGTGAATCATCAGTTTTGGTTTTCAGGTTATTGGAAATTGATTTGGAAGAATGATTCTCAACTAGGAAGCTTTCAATTGGAAGAGTTGACCAAGTTTGACTTTTATGAATTTGACCTCGGAAAGAACTTTTGATGGTTCCGTTAGGTCCAGATGGGGATTGACTGGGGTGTGTGCTCGGATTTGCATTTGAATTTTTCTAGAAGGTTTCGACACAAATTGGCGAAAGTTGGAAATCTGGAGGTTTGGAAAGTTCATACGTTTGACTGAGAGTTGACTTTGAGGATATTGGATTCGGATTGTGGTTCCGGAAATTAGAATAGCTTCGTTATGTCATTTAGGACTTGTGTGCAAAATTTTGGTTGATTTGGTATTTTTTTAATAGCAAATATACCACTAGTCAGGCTTTCTAGTGGCTAATATATAAATAAAATCCCAAAATAGGGTCCAAAGCTACAAAATATCCAAAACTAATTAAAAGTTGCACAAAACCACTAGCAACTAGAAAGATGAAATAACTACAATCTAAGGAACTAGCTATTACAAAATGATATGCTGAATGTTTCATTCTCCAGTCAGTGTATGTGAATCCAATAGCCATGAGCAAATACCAAGTAGCACCTATCAAGCTCTCACCAAGCCCCAGGGTATTCATTCCTTGGGGAATGGACAAGGCAGCATGAATTCAAAAACAACTACACCACTAAGTTGAAGCATGCAAAGTCTTCCAGCCATCAATGTTACTCCAGAAGGAAAAACTGCATAAAGTCTTTAAGTTCAAGTCAAGATAGAATTCTGAATTTGCCCAAGTTTGTTGATAATTCATCTGCTCACCAAGCAAACATAACATGTATACTGCATTATCATCTCCAGAATGAGTGTGTGACCATACTAATACCATTGAAAAATGACAACACAATACACAAAATAACAGAAAGAGCAGCAGATGACATAATGAGTTGTGAGACAACATTGCATTATGTAGTGACCAAGGTGTAGTAGCAGCTTCATGTATAAGTCTGAACCAAGCAATTATACTTGTAATGTAATACCTTTTGATACCATTAAATCCCAGCTTTAATCCTTTAGAGTATCCTGCAAAATTGGAGTGCACAGTGCACCCAACAGTATGATCGTGTATTTGGTTGTGCACAGCACAAACCTGCTATTCATCAGAGTATTGCCATGTGATTTTTTGTAATACAACACCACCTGCCTTGCAATTAACTAGTTGATATAATATTAGAATGTCCCCAGAATGAGCATGACAACATGCTAATACCACTGAGAAACACCCTAACATTATACAATATGCAGTAACATCAAACAACACAAGGCCACACAATTTCAGTTGAGGGTTTGTTATCAATCTGGTTCTTTTCTTTTGGAAACCCTAACTCTAAAGTTAGGTATTTGAGCTTTGTCCATATTGATCAAGGTTTTTCCTTCAACTAGCAGTTCATGAAATGAATAAAATGTGAGTATACCTGCAAAAGAGAAAATCATGTTAGCTAAAAATCAGCAACTAAGTTGCCCTCTCTGAATATATGTTGAAAGATCACATTAAAGTGATCCTTCATCTGCTTGATCTTCTGTACTTCTGGAGATATAACCCAAGGTGACTCCCATTCCCCTTCAATAACCTTCTTCAACACCAATGAATCGGTCTCTAATATGAGAGGATGTAGCTCATTCTCCATACAATACTCCAGACCTTACAGGATAGCTTTTGCCTCAGCTACTACATTAGTTGTCTCCCCTAAATCAACTGCCCGTGTATACACTAGATCCACACAAAACCTAGAGAACTAGGCCCATGGTTTCCTTTAGAAGCTAAGTTAAAAGTTCATTGATTTTTGATTTGAGGTGCGATTCGTCATTTTAATGTCGTTTGATGTGGTTTAAAGCTTCTAATAAGTTCGTATCATGTTTTAAGCCTTGTTGGTATGATTGAATGGGGTCCTGAGGGGCTTGGGTGTGTTTTGGATCATTGGTTGAGAAACTAGTTAAGTTAAGGATTTGGAGTTTGACGATGGTCAATATCAGGTCAATATGACCTCTTTTTGGTGTTTTTAGTGCGCGAGCAGGTTTGTAGCATATTTTATGATTGAAACGCATATATGGTTTGTGTCCGGGAGGTTCCGAATGAGTTTTGGGTGCTAAAACAAAAATTCTTTCGTTGCTGATTTTCTGGTGTAAAATAATTACGAAAATGTCATTTTTTATCCCTTAGATTTCCAGACTACATTTAAAAGTTCAAAATATCATATCTTCCTCATTTTAAGGCCAAATTGGGGTGATTCAAAAGCCTATTTTGAGTAATATTTCACAAGGAATTCATTGGAGGTATCAAAAGTGAGTTTAGAGATTATTTGGCATACAAAACAAAGCAGAATAACTGGGCAAAAAAAATATTATATATCAAGGGTTTATTCATTTGGAAATATTTTGAGTTGGGGAGCTCGGATTTGGGCAATTTTTAAGTTGATTTTCACCATATAAATTGAGGTAAGTGTTCACTACTTGATTTTAATTATATTCCATGAATCTATCTTCGTTTTTGGTAATTGGTTTGTGAATTTAAAGAAAAAATTGGGGGCTTTTGCCTAAAGTTTTATAATGTGAAATTTTGAGTTTTGAACATCGATTTGGAGTCGGATTTGAGTAAAACTAGTATGGTTGGACTCAAAATCGAATGGGTTTTTGGATTTTATAAGTTTTGTCGGGTTCCGAGGTGCGGGCCCGAGTCTTGACTTTTTGGCCTATTTTGGGCCTTTGTTAAGGATTCGGCCTTTATCATTTGAAATTGTTTCTTTGGACTTTATGTGACGACCCCGCCAGTCGTCTCATGAGTTACCGCTCTATTTTCTCCATTTTCGCTTCTTTATGCTTTGTTTATCCATTTTATATGGTATCAGATTGGTCGGATCGAATTCGAAATGATTTTTGTAAGGTTTGAGACACTTAGTCTTTTTTGAGAAAGCTTAAGTTGGAAAAGTCAACCGGATGTTGACTTATGTGTTAGAGGTCTTGGATGTGAGTTCCGATGGTTCGGTTGGTTTCGGGAGGTGATTTGGGACTTAGGAGCGTGATCGGAATCAGTTTTTGAGGTTTGGAGTAGATTTAGGCTTGAATTGGCTAAGTTGATATTTTGGCGATTTCCGGTTGGTAGGCAAGATTTTGATATAGGGGTCGGAATGAAATTCCAAGAGTTGCAGTAGTTCCGTTGTATCATTTGGGATGTGTGTGCAAAATCTCAGGTCATTCGGACGTGGTTTGGTTGGGTTTTTTATCAAAAGCGGAATTCGAAAGATTTTAGAAAGTTTGGCTTGAATCCGATGTGTTTTGGGTGATTTGATGTTGTTTGAGGTGTTTTGATGATTGGAACAAGTCTGAATAAGGTATTAGGATATGTTTGTGCCTTTGGTTGAGGTCCCGGGGGCCTCGGGTGAGTTTTGGGTGGTCAATCGGACCATTTCGTGAAGTTTGGAATTGCAGAAATCTGCTGTTCAGTGTTGCAGACAATAGACCTTCGCGTTCGCGAGAGGGGAGCCGCAATCACGAAGGATTAGCTGGTCAAGGCTGGATTTTGGCCTTTGCGTTCGCGAGAAAGGCTTCGCATTCGCGAAGGGCTAGGAAGTGATGCATCACGTTCGCGAGAAGGATAGCGCGTTCGCGTACAGGAATTGGGTCAGCTGGGTTAGTGGTTGAGTTGTTCATCGCGTTCGTGAGAGAGGGAGTGCGTTCGTGAAGAATAAGTCTGAGGAATCATCGCGTTCGCAATGGCCTTGTCCCGTTTGCGTAAGAGGATTTTGGTCAAAGTCATTTTTGTGCTTTGCGAATGTGAGGCGTTGACCGCGTTCGCGGAGAAGGAATTAATGCCTGGGCAGAAAGTTTATAAGGTCGTCTTGTCCGCGAATGTGGGGTTTATTTCCTCCATAGTTGGTCATATTTTGAGCTTTTTGAAGGAGATTGAATAGGGGTTCAAGGGGAAACATTTGGAGGTAAGAATTTTGGACTTAAAACTCGATTCTATTATGAAATCTACCTAATAAATCATGGAATCTAAGCCTAAAAATTGAGAAATTAGGGTTTGAGATTAAGAGACTTTAAATAAGCATTTGAGGGGTCATTTGGATTCCAATTTCAGTGTTTTTGATATGTATAGACTCGTGGGAGGATAAGGATTCCGATAATGTGATTTTTATTGAGTTTCAAGACGTGGGCCCGGGGGTCGGGTTTGACCAATTTCGAGATTTTTGGTATTATTTGATTGTTTTTGTTTGGGCTTCACTCCCTTAGCATATTTTGATGTCCTCGTTCTGATTTTAGATAGATTCGATGCGGGTGGAGGTCGATTCGAATGGCAAAGGCGTCGCGAGCTAGAGATTTGACTGGTTCGAGGTGAGTAATGATTGTAAATGATGTTATGAGGGTTTGAAACCCCGGATTTGCACATCGTAGTGCTATATTGAGGTGAGGCACATGCTTGATGAGGAGCGTAGGATCATGCACTATTGGGGATTGTGACTTAGTCCATCCCAGATGACTATTTTGCCGCGTATTTGACTGAAACCTATTTGCTATCATCATGATTTGGGTTGAATGCCATATTTGGGCCTTGTGCCAACTATTTGAACCCTTCGAGGATTTTTATTGGTATTTCCTCACTGTTTTGACTTTATACTTGAACTCAGTCATGTTATTTTCCATTGTTTTTCAGACTCAGCCATGTTTACTCAGTTTTAATACTTTAATGATATTTTAAATAATGTTTGGGCTGAGAAACACATGTTTTACTATTGCCCAAGTGGATTGCGAGGATTTTGACTGAGTAAGGCCGAGGGCCTATGTTGTGAGGAAATATTTGATACCGATTATGAGGCCGAAGGCCTGAGATATGTACGCCATGAAGTGGCTTGATTGATATGAGGCCGAGGGCCTAGTGATGATGCCACGAGGTGACTTGATATTGCGCTTGAGCCGTAAGGGGTCTCTCTAGGAGTCTGTACACCCCCAATGAGCGCGAGTACCCATTGTGATGTGAGATTCATCCCGAGGGGATGGTATTGTTCTATGTGATTGCCCGAGGGGCTGGTACTGTTCTGAGATGTTGCTCGAGGGGCGGATTTGTTGATACTGTGCCCGAGGGGTGAGCCTTTATGTGTTAACTTTTCATAATTGACTGTCAATTACCTGCTTAATCATTGAAAAAGGCTTTTCATGAAACTACATTTGAGTTAAAGAATTTTACCTATCTTTCACTGATTTGCTGTTTTAAGTGGTTTTACTGCTTCATTATAGATTGCTTTGTGCCTTACGTGATTTCTTGCTTTCAGTATTTATTTACATTTGTTACTCACTGAGTTGGAGTACTCACTTTACTCCCTGCACCCCTGTGTACAGATTCAGCGTTGCTGATCCTACCAGTGCGAGTTGAGAGCTCCCGGCGGACATTCGGAGTTCACAAGGTAGCTGCTTGACGTCCGTAGACCCGTGTTTCTCCCTCTTTATCATTTCTATCTCTATATATTAGACAATTTTTAATAGTTTATAGACTTCTCAGACTTGTATTAGAACTTGTAGATGCTCATGACTAGTGACACCCCGGTATCAGGCTATGTTGGGTTGTTCTTCCGCGTATTTATGACATTATCTGCTACTTTGGATTATAGTATCATGTTTCGACTGTTTCTTAATGCTTAACTATTAATAATTAGAAAAAGGGGAAGTGTCGGCTGTCTTTGTCTTCACGAGAGGCGCCATCACGACCGTGTTCGGGTTTAGGTTGTGACACTTTATTTGATGTATTTGAGTTGCTTCAGGCTATTTCGAGCCGTTCAAAGGTCGGTACACGTGGGATGACACTCTTGGAGCATCGTTCGACTTACTCGGTATTGGAATGCTCTTGTTTGAGGTAAGTAACACTTCTAAACTTGGTGCTGAGGGTATGAAACCCCGAATCACGTATTATGTGATTGGTGTTGAGGTGACACGCATACTAGGTGATGGGCGTGTGGGAGGACACTATGTAGATTGTAATTTAGTTGATTTCATGGAACTATGCAACTATCTTATCTGGACATTTGTATTGTACTCTATGTGTTAGAGCACCTGAGCTGTAATTGATGCTAGAAATCATGTTTAGGCTATATGCCCGTACTAGTGGGACCCATAGTGGTTGTTCTTTGCTGTTGAGGATTACATATCATATGTTTAGGACCCATTACATATCATTGTGAGGATATTGACACTATGGCACGTGAGATATCCGTGCAGCACGTGAGTTTTTCGTGCGGATTATAACGTTTGGGCTAAAGGAGCCCCTTCAGAGTCTGTACACTCCCCCAATAAGCACAGTTGATTTTTATATATATATCGGGTTGTACTCCGCACAAGCCTTATGGCTATATATATATGTGGATCGGGTTGAATGCCGCATCGAGACTTATGGCTATATATATGTGGATCGGGTTGCATGCTGCAACGGGCCTTATGGCTATATGTGGATCGGGCTGCACGCCACATCAGGTATTGTACAATGCTGAGCTGATTGAGTGTGCTGAGTATTGAGCATGGTGAGAGAAAATACGAGATAGTGAGATTGAGTACTCTGAGAATGTGCGTACATGAGTTCATCATTAAGATGCATTACATTTGACATGCGTACTTGAGAAACATGCATAAAGATGCATTTCCTTCTACTACCTGATTTTGGTGACATTTATGATTTTACCTGTATCTTGACATGTAGGCATAGAGATGCATTTTCCTCATGCTATCTGAAAATGAAACATCTTATATATTATTGAAAGGTTTTTGGGACAAGTCACAGTTTTCAAACTTACTCATATGCTTTGGATTTTCGGCGAAAGATCTGGGATTTACTGTTATACTTGAAAAGCATGTCTATTTTTCTGTAGTTGTGAACGAGTTGAGCATCCTACCTCTGAGTTATTTTTATGTACCCTTTTATTTTATTATTATGGACTGTTGCTAGTTATTGGAGTTGGACTTTGAACCTTGTCCCAGCTCATCACTACTTTCAACTTAAGGTTAGATTTGTTACTTATTGAGTACATGGGGTCGGTTGTACTCATACTACACTTCTGCACCTTGTGTACAGATGTTGGCTGCTGATGATGCTGTGATCAAGGAGATCTAGATTTGAAGATGTACCTGCATTCCAGTTGTAGTTGCCTCTTGTTCATGGTAGCCCTAGAATTATAGAAATCTGTTTATGTACATTTCGAACAGGTGATGCAATTATTTCGTACTAGCTTTGTAAATTATAATCTTAAAAGCTCATAATTTGTTCTACCAGTCCTTAGGAAGTGTATGAGATTCAGATATTTGCTTTTACTTATTTGTCTTATTAAACTTCATTAGAATTTGATAATTATTAATTGGCTTACCTAGAGGGTTGGGTTAGATGCCATTACGACTAGTTGAATTTTGGGTTGTGACAAGTTGGTATCAGAGCTCTAGGTTCATAGGTTCTACAAGTAATGAGCAAGTGTCTAGATGAGTCTTGCGAATCGGTATGATGATGTTTCGAGAGGCTATGTGACATTTAGGATATACTTCCCATCTTTCTTTCCTTATAATGCGGCATTGATTCAGCTTGAAGCGTAACTCTTTGAATTCCTTCCACGCATTCGTATGCGCATGTGAGCGCTCGGTATCAGCTGTGCATCGCCGGCTTGTGATTGCATGGATGAGGTGCGAGATATGATTTCGGTGTGTTGATGGCGGGCCAGTCTAAAGGACTGGAGGTCGGGTTTTGACTGTAGCTTGACCACGGAAATTTCAGTTGTATGAGCACATGCTTTTGGACTTATAAGCCTGGTAGTGTCCCTATTAGTGGAATTTGTGGCTTAGTGAGTGGTTGGATGTCTATATAACGAGTATGATGTGACTGCAATAAGTGTTCAGATTGTTCGAATATCACGAGAAGAGTTTGCTTGAGATGTAAAAAGGACTATTGGGTGCTTGATTTCTGTCTTGACTTAACGTATAGTCTCGAGTTATGGGTGTGTTGAAGGATCTTTCATGTTATTTAATTATGGAGTGAAATAGATTTTCATGTCGTGTTATGAGTTCAGACTTAGGAAGATTAAGTGATAGCGTAGTAGTTGTGGCTGTGGAAGGGTATAGAGAGATGTTAGTTTGAGGCAAAACAGGTGGGTTATCTCCTGCATTGTGAGGTTGCGTGATCCCTATGTTGTTTTTCGTAGAGATTTCTCATTTACTAGTGAATTATATGTGTTACACTTTGAGTTTGGACCGCTTGTGGAAGTTAGTTTGACTGTTACAAGGGTGAATGCGAGATTTGTAGATAATTTGAAGTATTAGAGTGACGATCCGGCCAATCGTCTCATGAGTTACCGCTCCATTTCCCCCATTTCTACTTCTTATTGCTTTGTGTATTGGTTCTATGAGTGATCGGATCGGTTGGCTCAGGTTCAGAAAGGATTTGGTAAGATTTGAGACACTTAGTCTCTTTTGAGGAAGCTTAAGTTAAAAAAGTAATCCGGATGTTGACTTATGAGTTAGAGGGCTCGGATGTGCGTTTTGATGGTTTGGATAGCTTCGGGAGGTGATTTGATACTAAGGAGCGTGATCGGAATGTGTTTTGGAAGTTCGGAGTAGATTTAGGCTTGAATTGGCAAAATTGGATTTTTGGCGTTTTCCGGTTGGTAGGTGAGATTTTGATATAAGAGTCGGAATGGAATTTAGGGAGTTGTAATAGTTCCGTTGGGTCATTTGGGATGTGTGTGCAAAATTTTAGGTCATTCGAACGAGGTTTGACATACTTTTTGATCAAAAGCGTAATTCGGAAGATTTTCAAAACTTAGGCTTGAATCCGATGTGTTTTGGTCGATTCGATGTTGTTTGAGGTGTTTTGAAGATTGGTACAAGTTTGACTAGTGGTATATGATATGTTTGTGCTTTTAGATAAGGTCCCGGGGGCCTCGGGGTGATTTCGGATGGTTGACGGAAAGAATGGAAGTTTGGAATGGCAGCTGAAGTTGGAACCTACTGTCATAACTGCATCTACGGTTGGGAGGCCGCAGGTGCGACCCCCGTAGATGCAGAAAAGAGTCACAGAAGTGGAAGATGGTAAAGTTGGCAGGAACAGCAGAAGCAGTAAAAGAACCGCACCTGCGATGGCGTAGGTGCGGGTTAGGAATCGCAGATGCAGAGTCTGAGTAGGTTAAGTGAAAACCGCAGAAGCGGTTCAAGGACCGCAAAAGCGGTACCGCAGAAGCGGGATTTTGGCCGCAGATGCGAAATCCCTGGCCAGAAGGTATAAGTTATTTTCTTTGTGATTTTTGAGCTATTCCACCATTTCTAAGTCGGTTTTGGAGCTTTTTGGGCGTTTTTAAGAAGGATTTCAAGGGGGTTTCATTGACGTAAGGATTTTGGACCTAAAACTCATTTCTATGGTATTATTTCATGGATTAAAGCTGTAATTAATGGAAATTAAGGGTTAAAATTGGGGAAACTAGGGCTTGGTATTGGAGACCTAGACTTGAGGATTTGAGGGACCATTTGTCGTCGGATTTGGTACTATTGATATGTATAAACTCGTGGGAAGATAAAGAATCTATTGATATGAATTTTATCGAATTCCGAGACGTGGGCCCGGGGGTCGGGTTTTGGTAATTTTGGGATTTGTGTTATAAATTGATTATTTTCGCATGAGCCTCATTCCCTTAGCGTATTTTGACGTCGTGATTCTGATTTTGGATAGATTCGATGCGAGTGGAGGCCGATTCGAGAGGCAAAGGCATCGCAGGCTAGAGTTTGTATCGGATTGAGGTGAGTAATGACTATAAATGTTGTCCTGAGGGTATGAAACCCCAGATTGCACATCGTTGTACTATATTGAGGTGACGCTCACACTAGATGACGAACATGGGGTCGTGCACTATTGGGGATTGTGACTTAGTCCATCCCGAATGATTGTTCTATCGCATATTTGACTGAAAACTGTTTGTTATCATCATATTTTGGGTTGAATGCCATATTTGGGCCTCGTGCCGACTATTTGAACCCTTAGGGGATTTTTACTGATATTTTCTCACTGTTTTGACTTTATACTTGAACTCAGTCATGCTATATTCTACTGTTTTCATAACTCAACCATGTTTACGCCACTGTAACACTTAAATGATATTTTAAATAATATTTTGGGCTGAGCACCATGTTTTACTGTTGCTCGAGTAGCTTGTGAGATTCTAACTGAGTAAGGCCGAGGGCCTATGTTGTGAGGAAACACTGATTATAATTATGAGGCCGAGGGCCTGAGATTTGTACGCTACGAGGTGGCTTGTTGATATGAGGCCGAGAGCCCTGTTTGATTATGCCACGAGATGACTTGATATTGTGCTTGGGCCGTAAGGGGCCCCTCTAGGAGTCCGCACACCCCTAGTGAGTGTGGGTACCCATTGTGATATGAGATGGAGCCCGAGGGGCTGGTACTGTTCCATATATTGCCCGAGGGGTTGATTCTGTTGGTATTGTGCCCGGGGCGGTTCTTTATGTGTTTACCTTTTTTTTGTTGCGTGCCTTTTACTTGCTTAACTGTTTAAAAAGGCATTTTAAGAAGCTTAAACTGAACTAAAGTGACTTTGCATATTTTCAATGTTTCGTTACCTTTACTGGCTTTTACTGCTTCCTTATAGCCTGTGATGTGCCTTACGTGATTTTTTATTACTCACTCTGCATTTATTATTATTACTCACTGAGTTGGAGTACTCACTTTACTCCCTGCACCCCGTGTGCATATTCAGGTGCTTCAGGTCCTGCTGGCGAGGGTTGAGAGCTTCCAACAGATTTCTGAGTTCACGAGGTAGCTGCTTGGCATTCGCAGCCCCGTGCTTCTCCCCCTATCTCATTTCTTTTCTCTTGTTAGTGATTCTGTAATAGCTGTATAGACTCTTCAGACTTGTAGTATATTGATAGATACTCATGACTGGTGACACCCCGATGTCGGGCTGTGTTGGTTTTAGTTCCGCAAATTGTACTGTTCACTGCTTATTATGGGATTTTATCATGTTAAGGACTTAATAATTATTATTTTAATTGCTTAAAATTGAAGTGGGAATGTGTTGGTTGGCCTTGTCTTCACGAGAGGCGCCATCACGACCGAGTTCGGGTTTAGGGTCGTGACAAGTTGGTAGTAGAGCCTAGGTTACATAGGTCTCACGAGTCATGAGCAGGTTTAGTAGAGTCTCGTGGATCGGTACAAAGATGTCTGTATTTATCCTCGAGAGGCTATAGAATCTTTAGGAAAACTTCATATTCTTAAAATTCTTGTCGTGTGAATCTGTTAATCTAAGTACTAAACTTCTGTTGTTCTATTCTCTCACAGATGGTGAGGACATGCGCTACCGGTCAGGATAGACAACCACCAGTACCACCAGCTGTGGCCACTAGAGGCTGAGGACGCGGTCATAGTCGCGGTAGAGGCAGGGGTATGGCCCGCACAACAGCTAGGGCAGCACCTACAGAAACACCAGTCGCCTCAGTTCAGGATCGAGTCCCAGTTGTGGACGCTCTAGCAGTACCAGCTCATGCACCAGATGTGCCCATTATGATTCCGGGTCTTCAGAAGGCATTGGCTTAGATTCTATCAGTTTGCACTGGCCTAGCTTAGGCGGTCTCAGTTACTACAGCCGCAACTACTTCTCAGGCCGGGGGAGGCACTCAAACTCCCGCCGCTCGCACACCTGAGTAGGTCGTGCAGGGACTTCAGACGCCGAGGGTGCATCCAGCCCAGCCGGTTGCAGCTGCTCAAGACTATGTAGTTCCTGCCATGCCAGAGGACGAGCAGCGCAGGTTGGAGAGGTTTGGTAGACTTCAGCCTCCAATGTTCAGTAGTGTAGAGGGCGAGGATGCCCAGGGTTTCTTGGATAAGTGCCAGAGGATGCTTCGTACAACGGGTATTCTAGAGACCAGCGAGGTGACTTTCACTACGTATCAGTTTTCTGGAGCTGTCTTCACTTGGTGGGAGGATTTTGAGAGGCGTAGGCCTGTTTGTGCAATACTCCTTACCTGACAACAGTTCTCCATTCTCTTTCTGGAGAAGTTGTGCTGCAGTCTTGCAGAGAGGAGCTGCGCAGGCAGTTTGAGTGATTGCATCAGGGAGAGATGACTGTGACGCAGTATGAGATAAGGTTCTATGAGTTAGCTCGCCATGCGATTTGGTTGGTTCCGACAGATAGAGAGAAGATTAGGAGGTTTGTTGATGGACTCACTTATCAGCTTCGTATTCTCATGACCAGGGAGAGGGTGATTGGTACTACTTTTGAGGAGGTTGTGGACATTGCTCACGAGATTGAGTCAGTTCGTCACCAAGAGTGAGAGGAGAGTGAGGCCAAGATGCCTCAAGGATCTGGTAGTTATGACGGTGCTCCTTCGAGAGGTTAGTTTCAGCACGATAGAGGCCGTCCATTCAGGCATGCTCAGCCAGCTCGCCCAGGTTATCGTGGGGCATCATCGGGTCATGGTTCTCACAATTCTCATCAGGGCCAGTTGATCGAGGACAACCTTGCACTACTACAAAGTAGCGAGAGTGGTCGAAGCAACTTTTACTTGAGAAGTTCGGGATCGATTTCCACAGGGAGCTAGAAATGGGAATTGAGTTTCTATCTAAATTGGAGATGCGTAATTGCTCTTAATTGCACTTTTAATCATAGTTGGTTTTTATATTACTTCTAAATTTATACTAATAAGATGCTAAATTAAGCTAAGTTAAGATAAGAGTAAGATACTTGAAGGGTTGTCTAAATAGTTAAAAGGCACTAGGGAAGTGACTTTCTCCTAGGTGGACACTTGACGGGTTCTCGAGTCTAAGGCTAGGTTGTCATATTGGGGATTACGATATAACCATTGCACGATACTACTCACTCTATACCTCTCGGTAGTTTGAGTGATTTTGCCCTAATTGACTTCCTCAAGACCAATTGGGTATGATAATTTGTGCAAGCAATTGAGGTTCAAATCGGGTATTACTATTTCTAGGTTTAACCCTTTAATTGGGGTTATCAATCTCTTGAGTACGCCCCAATTCCTTATTGGACTAATTTTCCTAGACTTAGGCTTTCTTTCTCAAGAAGAGCCTAAGTCAAATAGGCACAAATTAGTGTTTGCAACCACTAATTCAACATTAAAACCATAAATTAGTCCAAATATCAAACACCCATAGACATTCAAGCCTTAAAATACAAGACCCATCAAATACCCACACTAGGGTTGAGGCACAACCCTAGCTAATGGGTCTAGCTACTCATGATAATAGAAGAAAACAAAGAAATAGATGAAACAAAACCCATAATAATTAATTACAAGCTAAAACTTGAAGAATCAATGGTAAAACTATTGTAAAATTACTCAAAATGGTAAAGGAACACTGTTCACGAGCGCAACAGCTAAGTAAACTACAACTGATGACCTAAAAATGGGAAAAGAAACTATTTATACTAGGACGAATTTTCTAGTCAAAAATACCACTGCGGGGGTAGTGCGGACCGCACAAAATCGAGTGCGGCCGCACTGAGGCACTAGGCTTTAAACTTTTGCTCTCTGAACTTGGCCACTACGGGCCATACAAAATGCACCGTGACTGCAGTGGCTTCTATTGCGGTCCACACAAAAAGGACCGCAAACCGCATTGGCAGTGATTCCCTAAATTGGCAACTTTCTGAACTCTGTCTTTGCGGATCGCACAATATCGAGTGCGGCCGCATTGAGTTCATTACGGTCCACACAAATTGCTTTGAAGACGCAATGCTTGAGTCTCCGAAATAGCACCTCTTTGAACTTCCTCTTTGCGGACCGCACAGAATGGAGTGCGGCCGCATTGGTCCTGTTACACTGTGCTTGGACTTGTGCATGTTTCACTCCTTTTTGAGCTGGTTTTGACGAATTGTCACCTTGTTAACCAAACCCTACAATCAAGAACAACATGTAAGTCTTTGGGACTATTTTGTACACATTTCTAATCAAAACTCAAGTAAGAAGGAGTGTAAAATGCATCATAATCCCTAGTTATCAACTCCCCCAAACTTAAGCTTTTGCTTGTCTTCAAGCAAACAAAATAAGACTTACCCCTTTAGAGTAAATCCAAAAAAATTCAGCTGACCTAAAGTGACCTCATCTAGCATCAATTGGGACTAACAATTGCCCTCAATTCAAATGAATCATTAACAACATTCGACCTTTTAAGCACAATGGATTTAGTGCGACACACGAGTATCAAGATTTGACTCAACACATCAAAGAAATTCTTTCTACTACCTTGGTCATTGTGGAACCCAAACTCATACATCCTCAACTCTCCCTAAGCAAACCTCACCTTTAAGATTGTAGCACTCAGAATGAGGATAGTGGAAACACGCTCATCTCTCTCAAAGAAAGGTCACAAGTCCGGTTCTAAGTACCATAAGCTTGACCCTTATGTTAGTTACCACTAATGTAAGCTTTATTCAACTCAAGATCATATAAGGCTTTTGTGGAGAAATAGTGAAGGCTTTTGGTTAGGGTTGGAAATGTTTGGTCTAAGTAGGTTCCATCTTCCCTTTAGCACTTTTTTTGCTTCATTTTGGCACATATTCTCTTGACTTTTTAAGTCCTTTAACTTCTTTCTAAGAGGTTAGAGAGACACAGTGCCACTCTTTCTTTTACATTTCAAATATTTTTCTCCTTTCTCAACTTTCCACACCTTTCATATCTTTACTTTTATTGAATCCCTTCGTTCTTTTCTGCATTGCTCATTCCTTTTCTCTTTGTGATTTTTCTTTCTTTTTCATTGACTTTCCTTTTCTTTATTTTGTACCTTTTACCACTTAGTTTCATTCCTCGTATCTCCCCTCAAACTTATGCTTTTGCCTTGTGCTAAGGAAAGATCAGGTGCCAGGAGAGGGTATTGTTTAGAATGGGTAAAGGCTTGTATCGTGGTTCTTGAAAGAAAAAGGTTTATGGCTCAAAAAGGTTGACTAGGGATATTATCTTTGGTAGGCTATGGAATTGTTCAAGATAACATTCGGATCAAGGAGAGCCTATAATCACATCTCAAGTCAAATTACACTTATGATTTGCCTAGACAAACATTCAGGGCAAGTTCTAGACTAATGGCTCAGGACTTGGACTTGTAATTCAAATTCTCACCACACAAGCTTTGGGATTGCTAAAGAAATAGAGTCGGGGGCCCACAACAACCTTAGTTGATATTTGAGCAACACAATGGTCCCGAAAAACCACTTGATGATTGCCGGTCAACACAAGAGTCTCAAGGTCACCACTCTCACCATCCTAAACACAACAATTTTTTTTTGACCATAGGATCAAAGGCAAATGTGTTAGGCCCAAGTGAAGCTTTGCTTGAGGCACCCTTACCAACTAACTACTAAAAGCAAAAAGAAGACAGACTCAAACCCTTAAGAGGGTTTTCATGCCATCCATCATCGGGAAGAGCCACCCGGTTCACATAAAACTTCACATTTGGAAAGAACCGTGGCATTAAGAAAACCAAAGGCTTATTGCAAAAACTCAAAACAAGAAGCTACGAACATAAAATAAGAAGCTAAGAATGGAAAAATACGGAAAGTAAAATGAATATGTACAAGAGGGGATTTAGTCGAATATACAATAGGGGGAATGAATATATACATAAGAACGTAACTTTATATACAGACCCAAAAGTAAAAAGTACGAAAAGTGCAATAAAATGATAAAGTTATATATATATCAAAGGTAAAAAGAAAGCATAAAGAAAAAAAATACTGTCATATATACAGTCATCCACAAATAGGGCTACCCCTCAAATGAAAGCTGGCATTGTCCTCAATGCCAACTAACCAAAATAAGCACAAAATAAGGAAGAGGGGAAAAAGAAACTCCCTATGGGCCCTCCGTCTGCATAGGATCCTAAATTTGGGTCCCTGGGTCCTCTGTCTGCTCGAGACTCTGTGACTAGCTCCCTGTGATCTGTGTCTCCACTGGGACCAGGGCCTGGACCTGGACTGAGTCTTGGGCCTATACTGGAATCTGGGGATGGCTAGAGGAACCGCCCTGCGGGTCCTCCAACTCTATAATTGCATCATCAGTACGGGGAATCACCCTCTTCCTCTTGGGTGGCCTCTCTAACTCCTGCTCTGGCTGGGGCTGGGCTGTTGGCGCAGGGTCATGCAATAGCAGATCTAGAGGCAGGTGATCCGCCTTCAACCTCTCTACCTCTACCCTCAACTCCTTTACCGACTCTTTGAAGCCTGAGTCTTTCTCATTTTCTTTGCCTCCCTAGCAAGCTCCTTCAATGCCTTTCCATGAGAATCAACTACATCTATGAGCTTCTTATGGTTATCTAGAATCTCTTTCAGAGTGTCCTCCACTGATTGTGGTACCTATGGTGGAGGAGGTGCTGATTGGGCTGCTACTGTAGTAGATAGTACAAACAGTTTAAAATTAGCCGTCTGCATCCAATTGTTGATGCTGGCGAGGGTCTGGCTCAGGCAGTGGGTAGTCAAGGGGTATGCAGTGGATGATGGAATCTTTAAAGCTGAAGAAGAAGAGGGTCCTAGGGCCATGTTTGGAGTGGCAGGGTAGGCTGAGTAGGAGCCACTACTACTACTGGCTCTTCAGACTGGCCAGTAGAAGCAGTGGATTTGCCCTTGTAGTTCTTGCTTTAGGGTTGTCATCACCCTATAGGCTGTACTAGGAGAACGGTGCCTTCGCTTTCACTTTGACATAGAGTCTCTGCTTCTCCATATCTAAGTCCTCCAAGTACATAGTCAGGAAGTTGGGGAAGGGATAGGATCTGTCACCTTCGTTCACCACCCGGGTAATTACCCGGGACATCACATTCCCGATGTTAATCGGGTACCCCGCCGTGATCGATGCCACCAATATAGCTTGGTGGATGGGAAGTGAGTTGTCGTGGGTGGTGGGGTCTAGTCTGCTACACACAAATGTTTTCCACCCTTTAGCTTTAAAGTTTAATGTTCTCGTCAGAATCTTCACTCCCATAGTCAACCAATCTGGGTTGGTACCTGGGATTGCCAAGTACTCTACCAACCAAGGACGAGCAGCCTCACTCAATGCCACCTTCTCCAAATACAATGACTCATCCACCTCCGGGAAGCCCAAATAATCATTGATTGTTTTGCCATCAAATTTCACTTTTAAGTTCCGCACCTTAGTCACCATAGTGCTATTTTTGATGTGGGCAACATTGGTGTAGAACTCCTTGACTAGGTGCTCATTGGTATCCTCCACATGGCCTATGAAATAATCCCATCCAACTCTCTCTTTGAACTGCCTCAACACATTGGGGTTGTGAGGCAAAAGGTCCCGAGTGATGAATTTACGCTCAAGTATTAGCTTCCTCTCGGGTCACCACTCTCTGAACTTGTGATAGCCAACCTCACTCACAAATCTATTCTGCCATGCCTCTAGATTTCTGGTTCTCTCTACCCCTCCTACTTGGGGCTCACCCCCTTCTACTTCTTCCCCTTCTTCTTCTACGGGCCCCTCCCCGGTTAGTGAAGCTGTAAGAGAGGTGGAATATTCATTTCCACTGCCTGCAGCTAAGCCCTCAGATGACTCAGAAGATATGCCCACTGACTCTTGGGCAGTGGGAGAGACTGGTGGTGTATCCCTCAACCTGTTCCTCTCCGGCTAGTCAGGAACATACTCTGGCACGGAGCTTGACGATGCCTCCCGGGAAGGCTCATACTCACTCCCCGATAGGTCAATGGCTTTGTCAGCAGTCTTTATGAGCCTCCGGGTGATTTTGATATTTTGCGGGCTTGCGGGGTCAGTTTGATTATACCCTTTCCTCTACCCCGGGAGGACTTTCCTCTTCTTGATTATTTATCACCTTTGCCTTGTGATTTCACCATTGTTTGCAATGAACATTTAATTGAGCCTTGTTAGTATCAGCATAATCAGTGAAATGCAGAATTGCAGGAAAATTATTGTAGACAGTCAAAAATTGCAGAATGCAAACCGCACAAAATGAAGTGCGGCTGCAGAGAGGCTACTGTGAACCGCACAAAATGCACTGCGGTCCGCATTGAGGTGGGATTCAGACTACCCACTCTCTGAATCTATGCACCGCGGACCAAACAAAATGCATTGCGGTCCACATTGAGGCACCGCAGACCGTACAAAATCCATTGCGGTTGCGGTCCTCACTTGTCAGCTTTCAGAACATTTACCTCCGTGGTCCGCACAAAATAGCACTGTGGACCGCACAGAAGCACCGCGGACCATACAAAATGCATTGTGGTCCGCATTGAGTGCCTAGCAGCAACACCAACTTAGGGTTCAAGTTTTTCACATTTTTAGTCCAAATTTTCACCTATTAATGATTCCATAGGCGTTGCATCAGTATTTTAACTACTTAGTCCTAATTAAAATAGGATTAACTAACCTCTGCTACAGAATTAAAAGAAAAACGGGAAGAGAAGGGAGAAAAACTATGAAAAATAAAATTTCAAGGAAAATAACAAAATTAAACAACTAAGAAAGAATTAAAGTTACCAGAAGTGAGATTCAATCTTGGTTAACAAGCCTTAGCAGTTAAATTCATGCAATTTAGAGGGATGAACAGTAATTTTGAAGCTCTGAGAGTAAAAAGATCGAAAAGTTTGAAATGAGGGCCTCAGGTCCCATTTATAGAAAAAGGTCATGGGACCCATCTCACCTACCCACCGCAGACCGCAAAGCACTAGGAGGTTGGCTACTGCGGACCGCAAGAAATCTAGTGCGACCGCAGTGGTCCACCATAGACTGCACAAAATGCAATGCGGCAACGGTGAAAAACTTCAGAGACTTCTCACTTTTGACAAATCACTCTGCGGTCCGCATTGATTTCTCGCCCCGCACAAAGGCCTTTGCAGCCGCACAAAATGAAGTGCGGTCTGCATTGCAAACTTCAGAGAGTGATAATTTTCCCAAACTTGGTCCTGCACTGCATCAACACAATCCAATAACATCTCACAACCAGTCAGCCCAAAAATAAATCCTACACTATGAAGAAAATCACAGAAGAACAAAAAGAAAGACACATGAGTTGCCTTCCAAGAAGCGCCTGATTTAACGTCGCGACACGACGCAGGTTACCATCAAATCTCTTTAGATGAAGAATTGTCACCACGTGGCTGTCATCAATCTTGCCCAGGTAGTGCTTGACCTTGTGCCCATTAACTCTGAAAACCTCTCCATTTTTGTTCTTCAAGTCAAGCGCACCAAATGGAGTCACAAACACCACTTCAAAAGGTCCGCTCCATTTCAACTTAAGCTTTTCTGGAAACAGACGTAACTGAGAATTGAATAAGAGAACCAAATCACCCACTTTGAACTCCTTGCCACGAGCATATTTATTATGAAGGTACTTTATCTTGTCCTTGTACAAGGAAGAACTGGAGTAGGCATGGAATCGGAATTCATCAAGTTCATTAAGATGCTCCACACGAAGATTTGTTACCACATCCCATTCAAGATTCAGCTTCCTCAAAGCCCACATGGCCTTGTTCTCTAACTCAACCAGTAGATGGCAAGCTTTCCCAAACACCAAATGGTATGGAGACATACCAATCAGAGTCTTGTAAGCAGTTGTGTAAGCCCAAAGAGCATCATCCAACTTCTTTGACCAATCAGTCCTATTTGCATTGACCGTCTTTGACAATATACTCTTGATTTCCCTGTTTGAGACTTCAACTTGGCCACTAGCTTAAGGATGATAAGGAGTAGAAACTTTGTGATTGACACCATACTTTGCAAGCAAAGTGTCAAAAGCTCTATTACAAAAATGAGACCCCCATCACTTATAATCACACGAGGAGTGCCAAACCTAGTAAAAATGCTCTTCTTGAGAAACACAACAACACTCCGGGCCTCATTATTGGGTAAAGCCACGACTTCAAACCACTTTGAAACATAGTCAACCGCCACAAGAATGTATGTGTTCCCACACGAGCTAACAAACGGGCCCATAAAATCAATGCCCCATACATCAAAAATATCAACTTCAAGGATGGTATTGAGAGGCATCTCATCTTTCTTCGAAATTCCACCCGCTCTTTGACATTCGTCACAACTCTTCACAAGTTCACTTGCATTTTTTTACAAAGTTGGCCGATAAAACCCACAACTAAGAACTTTGGAAGCAGTCCTCACCCTCCCATGATGGCCACCATAGGGAGAGGAATGACAAGCCTCTAAGATACTCAATTGCTCTTCCTTCGAGACACACCGTCGGATCACACCATCCGTGGAAATCTTGAACAAGTACGACTCATCCCAATAGAAATCCAAACTATCCCGTTTGAGCTTATTCCTTTGGTGAGAAGAGAGCTCACACTGGATTATACCAGTCACAAGGAAATTAGCAACGTCGGCATACCATGGCATACCATTCACCGACACCAAAAGGAGTTATTCGTCGGGATATGAATCATTGATCTCTAGGCCATCACGAGGCCTCCCCTCCTCCTCCAAGCGGGACAAGTGGTCTGCCACTTGGTTTTCACTACCCCTCCGGTCCACAATCTCCAAATCAAACTCTTGAAGTAATATGACCTATCACATCAGTCTAGCTTTGGAATCCTTCTTCGTCATCAAGTACCGGAGTTCGACATGATCGGTATGGAATATGACCTTGGCACCCATAAGATATGGCCGAAATTTCTCCATCGCGAACACAATAGCCAAAAGTTCTTTCTCACCGTGTAGTTCACTTGAGAATCATTCATTGTCTTGCTCGCATAGTACACCGGATGAAACATTTTGTTCACTCTTTGACCCGAAACCACCCCAACCGCAACATCGCTCGCATCACACATGAGCTCAAAAGGCAAGCTCCAATTAGGTGCGGTAATAATAGGAGTGGTGGTCAACTTGTGCTTGAGAAGTCCAAAAGCTTACATACATCTCTCATCGAACACGAACTTGGCATCTTTTTCCAATAACTTGCATAAGGGATTCACTACCTTCGAAAAGTCTTTGATAAATCTCCTGTAGAACCCCGCATGCCCAAGAAAACTTAGACCTCCCTTGACAGAGGTAGGGGGAGGGAGCCTTGAAATCACAACAATTTTTGCTTTGTCCACCTCTATACCATGCTTTGAAATTTTATGCCCAAGAACTATGTCCTCTTCCACCATAAAGTGCCATTTCTCCAAATTAATAACAAGATTGGTTTCTTCACAATGGGCCAACACTCTATCAAGATTTTCAAACATTCCTTAAATGAATCACCCACAACACTAAAGTCGTCCATGAACACCTCCAAAATATCTTCCACCATATCAGTGAAAATGGCCATCATACACTGTTGATACCCGATTTTTTCCTATATATTTTTAATATGCAAAATAACTTCAAAATAACATATATATGCATATGTAAGCATATCCAAGTATTTTATTATTTTTCCATAATTTTTAAAGGTTTTAAAATTAATTTATTCCCCTCTTTTATTCACAAAAAAACCAATAATTATTTCCAAAGTTATTATTTTGGTAATTAATTTATTGGACTTTCATATTTATGCTAAAATATAGCTAAGGTAATTTTTTTTGCATATTTTTACAAATTTATTTAGTATTTTTAAGCTAAATTGCATATAATTGTAATATTAGCCCTTTTAAGAGTCAATTGTGTTTTATATTCATAAAATTAATTCCTGAATTTTTAAATTATTAATTATATGTTATAACTTATTTTAGTGCTTTCAACTTATTTCCAAAAATTAATTTACTATTTTTATAATTTTAAAAGGGGAAAATTGGCTATTTAAATAATAGCCCAATTACATTTCAATTGTAGCATAAATTTGATCCCAAATTAAATCCAATTTCCCGGACCAATTCCCATTCAAACCCTACCCTTAACCCAATCTAAACGACCCAACCCGGATTCCCCACTGAATCATTTTAATCTTGGCCGTTGATCATTTAGATCAGCGGCCACCGTCCTCCCTTTCCATTTTCAACCTTAAACGACCCCTTACCCTACCTCATTCTTCACCAAACGCCGCCCTTGAATCCCTCTTCTCTCTCAACTCTCTCTGAAACATCTCATGAACCCTAGCTGCCGCCATCTAATCCCACCCTAATCCACCTCAACCCCTGCCTAATCCATGGCCTCTCATGGTCATTTGAGATATATATCAACCTCCTATGGCTCCTGGGTGTTTGTTTCTATGGTTTCATGGCCAGACCTCGAGGGAATCTAGTTCAGTCCTTGCTCGACTTCTGTTCATGGCCTTTCTCCGGCCATCCATGACCTTTCTCCGACCATTCATGGCCTTTCAGGGCAGATCCTTGACTTTCCTGGTTAGATCGCAAACTTTCAAGGTCTTTCTCACCTTTTTTGGGTTTTCCGAAACCCTAATCTTTAAGATCTTTCAATTTTCTTTTGGATCTACCTTAGATCTGTACTTACTATGAATTTCTTAGGTGTTTTCTCGAAGGTTCTTCAACTTTTCTTTAAAAATGTCTCTTCATTTTTTCGATTAGGGTTTCTCTTAACCTCTCTTTTAAAGTTCTCTTCTCTGATTTTGGTGTTGTTTCATGATTTTGCTATGTTACTTGTTTATGCTTTCCTTCTACTTGAGCCTTTTTGTCTTATCCGAGTTCTGAAATTGTTTGCCTAAATGTGTGCTTATTTTCTTTCTAAGTTCTTTGTTTCTGACTCTTTTCTCCTTGTTTGGCTTATTTGAATTTGAGTTCTTATCATCTCTAAAACTCGACTACTGTCGAAGACCTAACTTCTTAGAAGGGGTTTTTCTCACTTATTACTACTGTGAGACCTTTACTTGTTTCTGATTTATCATACTGATACTATGTTCTTCTCCACTGTTGATTCTATGTAACTACTTGACCTACTTGACTACTAAGCTTCGAATATTTTTACTTACTACTGAATCCTAGCTTATTTCTGCCAATACTATATGTTTGTGCTATCTCTTTTGCCAATATGTTTGGCCTCACATGTCTGATGTTTCTGTTCACTCTATTTATATGCTGAAGTTTCTTCCTTGATTGATCTTGATCTTGTGACTGATTACAGAAGCTTTTCTTTTATGAACCCTAATTTTACTCGCTTGTTTAAATTAATTGATTCCTTTCCTTTACTCTGATATTTTGCCTTGCTTAACCCTTTCCCAAAATAAGCCTATTTTGTACTTAGACTTGATTGTTTACTTCATACTTTTACTGCCCCTTAAATGGAAATAATCAATCTGTCCCCAAACTGATTTTCTTTCCTAAATTAAACCTGTTACTACCCGTTAAACAGTGATTCCTTAATTAAAGGGGATCACTTATGTTAATTGATTCTGATTGTGATTATTTCCATGTTTGTGTTTACTTATTACCTTTCCTCTTCACTCATTTTCAAAACTATAAATACCCACCCCCTTTTCTTTCAAGGAGATGAACAATCTGAGTTAAGAACACACACTTGCACTCAAAACTTTCTTTCTTTTCTCTACTACTACTTGTGCCATTGCTCTGTCTAGCCGGCTGAAAGCCAAGGCTAGACTGTGGAATTTTGCTTATTTCTTTCTTTCTGCACTTTGCTTCTCTACTGGTATGTCCTAGTTAATTTTCAAGCATCAACAACAACATGTTTCTTTAGTTGTTTCAGTTTCTTTCATTCTTGTCCACTTCTGCTTATGTTTATGCAATCAAGTTACATTACTAGCATGTGAAATATGTTCCCTTCCCTTTTTAAATTAATGCTCTCCTATGTGTATGAATCCCAAACCCCACATCCTCTCTATGTGTTTGTGTCCTATGGCTGGTTTGTAGGCATGCCAACATCATCTATTGCTGGGCATGACCAAACCTGACCCCTTCTAGGGTCATATGCTTCATACAATGTATTCCCAAAAGCCCTTGACCCCTTTGTGTAACTACTGATTCTGTGTAGTTTGAGTTTTACTACTACTATTTTCAAATCACCCTTTACCACTTACTATTTCCCAGTCCAGTTTTAAACAAACTCTTTTTTACTATGTTCTGCACTGCCACTATAATCTTAGAACCTAGGTTCTGCCCCTCTTGTGTGAGCCTTGCCTTGGGATCCTTGAGCTCCCTCTGAACTTGGACACATAAGGAATGTCCCTTCCACACTGCACTTATCTCTGTCTGGTTATGCAACTTGGGTGTAAGCACTGCCCGGGGTCCCTTGAGACCCTTAGGGAACTTTGACACACCAAGATCTGAGAAAGACTGTGAGAACATTGGCATTTGAAGTGGTTTATTCCATAACTCAGAGAGGAAGTCAGAATTAGGTTTCCTATGGTTGTAACTTCTTATTTTGCTTTTCTGGTGTAATTCATTCATTTTTGGTCTGTAATAATTTGTAACAAGTATTGGGGGCTGGCTAGTGAAAAAGGATGGGTGATTATGCATGCTTTAGCTATTAGAAGGGTAGATAACATGCCCATAAGATCTGTTTAATAAATTCTGCATGTTTTAGTTCTGCACTTAGAGAACATGCCTATAAGATTTGTTCTGTTTTAATTCAAGTTCTACATGCTTTACTTTCACGCAGATAGAGATCATGCCTATAAGAGTAAAAAAATCAATTTTAATAGATATCATGCCGATAGGAATTTCGCTTTAATCAAATAAATCCTGCCTGCTTCATTTCACATTCCACTAGATACCATGCCTATACGACCCAAATCAGCCTTCAATATTTAGATACCATGCTTGTAGGAATTAAAATCAGCTATAATAGAAATCACGTCTATAGGTTCTGAAATCAGTTTAGTTAAAAATCAGTTTGACTTGTACTGTTCTGAATCAGTTTAAGCAACGTGCTCCTTTTATTAATATGGTTTAGAAAGCATGCCTATAGGATTCAAATCACCTATTTAAATTAACCAATGCTCTGCTGCCCTCCTAATCGTAATAGACATCATGCTTATAGGACATCACCAATACACACTTAGGCAAGTCTTAGGTAATTACTTAATAAAACTGGATTCGCCTTTGTTTAATTAGCAACTGATACAACCAGCAGGCAGTCCTGATTCGGACTTCTTATCTGAGTTATGTAATAAATATGGTCTACTTCAACAATTAAAACATCCTGCCTTAGTACTTTAAATTCTGACCCTAATTGTGTTTAAGTCATGCCATTTATGTGCATTGTCTGCGGAGGTATATATGGGCCTCTTATTTATTTATATGTTTCCCCTAATATGTAGTCCTGCGTGTTTTGTATGTCGCATTAGCCTTTTTACCTTTAAAACACAAGAGTCAGCCTAAAACCCTCCCTTTTATAGGAATAGTAGTCCTAAATTCCTCCGGGACTGATAGGAATGGGACGGGTAATAGCATGCAATAGAGGTCGAGACCAATCCATGCTTTAATACCTTAACGGGGTGGGAAGGGCAGATATGGATATGATGACCGATGCGCTAATACCACATTTATCCCCTCTTCTGAGAAGTGTCATACCGTGTATCGCATTGATGTGATCCATATTATAAATAAACCTAGGACACCCCTCCTCCTTTTTATGTTCTCAAGTACTTGCAAAACTGTAACTCTTTTTTTTCAAAATTCGCCTTTTTGTCCTTAAACTCTTGTGCATTTAAATCCCCTATTACTTGAGCCCTACTTGTTTATTGGCTGATTGCACAAATTCACAAAAACTGTCCGGCCGAGAACCACACTAGTGGATCCTGAGGGGTGCCTAACACCTTCCCCTTAGGAGAATTTCAAGCCCTTACCCTGTCTGTGGTTATCAAACAAACTTAGAAATGAACCTTATAGGTGTCCTAATGCACCTTAAATTATTAGGTGACGACTCTTCAAATGCAAACACAGTTCCCAAAAGGAATGAGTTGTCCCATACCCAAAATGTCATAAACCCAATTTTCCGATGCGAAGAGGGAAAAAGGGGGCGCGACATACACTGCTGAAATGTAGCCGGTGCATTACACAACCCAAAAGGCATCCAAGAAAAGGCAAAGGTTCCATATGGACAAGTGAATATGGTCTTCTCCTGATCTTCCGGAGCAATCAAGACTTTGTTATACCCAGAATACCCATCCAAGAAATAGTAGAAGGCACGCCCAGCAAGTCGATCAAACATCTGATCAAGAAAAGGCAATGGAAAGTGATCCTTGCGGGTCACTTTATTCAACTTGTGGTAGTCCATGCATACCCTCCAATCGGTAACGGTTTTGGTAGGAATCAACTCATTTTGTGAATTTGCAACCACGGTCATGCCACCCTTCTTCAGTACATATTGCACCGGCGAAGTCCAAGAGCTATCAGAGTGGGGTGCACAACCCCGACATCTAACCACTTGATCATGTCTTTTTTCACAAATTCTTGCATTGCCTCGTTCAACCTCCTTTGATGTTCCAAGGAGGATTTTGCATCATCTTCTAGAATAATCTTGTGCCAGAATGCGGGGCTTATCCCCCAAATATCAGCTAAAGTCCATCCAATTGCCTTTTTCCTCTTTTGAAGCACCGCCAATGTGGCATCAACCTGCATGTTAGTAAGACAAGGAAAGAATAACTGGCAAAGTAGAACTAGGGCCTAAGAACTCATACATGAGGTATGGAGGCAATGACTTCAACTCCAACACCGGAGGTTCCTCAATTGAAGGTTTTGTTGGTGGAGTCTTCCTATTCTCAAAGTCCAAAGATAGTTTCCTAGGCTCATAAGAGTAAGAGCCCATTCCATGTAAAACATTCATACACTCCACTCGACCTTCATTATCATTTACATAAAGATTCAACAATACAGCCTCTAGAGGGTCCTCCACATTGATCATTGCACTTGTATCATCAACTATCACTGCCGTGACAAGGTCCACAAAAGAGCACACCTCAGAACTGTTGTGCTGCTTCAATGACTTGCACACATGAAAGACCACTTTCTCATCACCCACTCGGAAGGTGAGTTCCCCTGCTTCCACATCAACTAAGGCTTTCCCAGTAGCAAGGAAAGGTCTTCCCAATATGATTGGAACTTTATAATCTACCTCACAGTCCAAGATCACAAAATCAGCTGGCAAAATAAATTTGTCTACCTGGACAAGTACATCATCAATAATACCCAATGGTCTTTTCATAGTTCTATCCGCCATTTACAATTTCATGGAAGTCGGCCTTGGTTGCCCAATACCCAAAGTCTTGAAAACTGAGCATGGCATCAAGTTGATACTTGCCCCCAAATCACATAGAGCCTTAGCAAAGTCTGCACTCCCAATGGTGCAAGGAATGGTGAAAGCACCGGGATATTTAAGCTTTGGGGCCATTGAATGCACTATTGCACTAACTTGGTGGGTCATCTTGATAGTTTCAAAATCCATGGATCATTTCTTTGTCACCAAGTCCTTCATGAATTTAGCATAGCACGACATTTGTTCAAGAGCCTCCACCAAAGGCACATTAATGGATAAGCTCTTTATTATGTCAATGAACTTTTTAAACTGATTCTCATTTTTCTTCTTCGCGAGCCTTTGAGGATAAGGTGGAGGTGGCCTTGGCAAAGGAGCCTTGCCTTTAGGCACAACCCTCTCCGGCATGTCTATTACGTGTCCCCTAGACGGGTTCATGCCATTCTGAGTCTCCACCTCGACATCTTGAATATCAATCCTCACTTCTTCATTCACATTCTCATCAATCACATTTTCAACCACCAAAGGAATCTCATCTTCTTTCAACTCAACTTCTTCACTCAAAACTGCTTTTTGCTTGGAGGCATTCACATCACCGCCTCTTCCATTTCTTGTAGTTACCGCCATAACATGATTATTCCCAATCTTCGGGTTAACTACCGTATCACTTGGTAAACCCCCTTAGGGTGAGGATTCAAGGATTGTGAGATTTGGCCTAATTGAACCTTCAAGTTTCTGATTGAAGTATTGTGGGAAGACAACTGAGCATCAGAGTCCGTATTCTTTTTGATCATCTGTTCAAACATCATTTCAATTCTCCCTATTTCGTTGTTGGACGAACTAGGACCTTGGGATAGAAATGGGGGTGGATTGTTTGGTTGTTGGTACATTGGGGGCCTTTGAAAGCCTTGCCCCCGATTTCCTTGATTGCCATTGTTCCAACCTCCCTGATTGTTGTTACCACCCCAGTTGTTGTTGTTTCCATTCCAATTACCCTGATTGTTCTGATTGCCCCAATTGGAATTTTGGTTGTTGTCCCCCAAATTACCATTGCCTTGTTGTTGTTGATTTCCCCAATTGCCTTGGGGTCTCCATTGTTGTTGGTTGGAAGAACTGCCCCTTTGGCCTTGATAGTTGTTCACATATTGCACCTCCTCATTCTACCCATCATAAACATCATCTTAGAATCCACCACAATCATTGTCAAATTGATCCGAACTCCCTTGGTTTTGTTGACCTCTTTGTCTTTTTTTGTTCACTAGCGTGTTGACACCCTCCATAGCATTTACTTGGTGCGGATTTTGAACTTGTTGCAACTGTGCCTTTGCTAACTAGTTCATTGTAGTTGTCAGCTCTGCTATAGCCTGCCCATGGTCATGTAACTCTTTGTGTAAGTGAGTGATCGTGGGGTCACCCTGGGGCACATTGGCTCTACTTTGCCAAGTGGAGGACGTGTCAGCCATCTTATCAAGAATGTCACAAGCCTCATCATAAGATTGCTTCATGAAGTTGCCCCTAGCAAGTTGGTTCACAATGCACTGGTTTGTTGTGTTAATGCCCCGGTAGAAAGTCTGTTGGATCATCGCCTCAGTCATATCATTGTTGGGGCATTCCTTTACCATTGTTCTATAGCGCTCCCAAATCTCATGTAATGGTTCGGTGGGCTCCTGCTTGAAGGCTAAGATCTCATCTCTCAATGCTGCCATGTGCCCCGGTGAGAAAAACTTTGCAATGAACTTATCCACCAACTCATTCCAAGTAGTGATTGAATGGTTGGGAAGTCGCTCAAGCCAATCCAATGCCTTTCCTCTAAGTGAGAAAAGGAAGAGTCTCAACCGAAGTGCATCCTCGTACACATTAGTTTGCTTGTTCCCCCAACAGGTATCCACAAAACCCTTGAGATGTTTGTAAGCAATCTGATTGGCAGCGCCCATGAAATACCTACGCTGCTCCAGCAATGTTAGCATCACATTGGTAATTTGAAAATTGCTGCCCGAATTCTGGGTGGGACAATTGAACTTGCATAGCCTTGGTTGGGAAGCACTCGAGGAGCCACTCTTGAAGGTGGCGGGGGAGGGTCTGGAATATTATCATTGGCCTGGCGGCCTCTCCATTGTCCTTGAGGCACAATAGGGACCTCATCATCAACATTGTCATCTACTTCCTCCCCCGGTGAAAGATCTCCAAGAGGTGCGTTGTTTAAGTTTGCTGCCATTTTGTACCTGAAGTTGTGACACACACAAATTAGTAACACAGATAGAAAGAAGAACAACACACAAAACTATTTAGATAGATAGCCAAAAACCGTTAGCTCCCCGGCAGCGGCGCCAAAAAGTGATCAAGTCCAACCCTGCACTACTATAAAGTAGCGAGAGTGGTCGAAGCATCTTTTACCCAAGAAGGTTGGGATCGATTTTCACATGGAGCTAGAAATGGGAATTGAGTTTCTATCTAAATTGGAGATGCATAATTGCTCTTAGTTGCACTTCTAATCATAGATGGTTTTGATATTACTTCTAAATGTATACTAATAAGATGCTAAATTAAGCTAAGAGTAAGATACTTGAAGGGTTGTCTAAATAGTTAAAAGGCACTAAGGAAGTGACTTTCTCCTAGGTGGACACTTGACGGGTTCTCGAGTCTAAGGCTAGGTTGTCATGTTGGGGATTACGATATAACCATTGCACGATACTACTCATTCTATACCTCTCGGTAGTTTGAGTAATTTTTTCCTAATTGACTTCCTCAAGACCAATTGGGTATGATAATTTGTGAAAGCAATTGAGGTTCAAGTCGGGTATTACTATCTCTAGGTTTAACCCTTTAATTGGGGCTATCAATCTCTTGAATACGCCCCAATTCCTTGTTGGACTAATTTTCCTAGACTTAGGCTCTCTTTCTCAAGAAGAGCCTAAGTCAAATATGTTACACCCCGCAATATTACGTCAATGTTACGCCCCGCAATATTGCATCAATATTACGTCCCGTAGTATTATATTACGATGATGTTATGCTCTGCAGTAATATATTACGTTGGTGTTACATCTTATAGTAAAATATTAAGGTGATGTCATACTTTGTAGTATTAAGTTACGACAGTATTGCACCTAGTAGTATTACATTACGGTGATGTTACACTTCGCAGTAATAAGTTACAACAATGTTGCACCATGCAGTATTTTACGTTAAATTTGTCGTAAGGTAATTGAAATCAGTCCAAGGAAAAGATTATTTGGGGATTATAAGGATTATGCTATTTCACAAGTGATTAGTAAATTCATGAAGGTGAAGGGAGAGCAAGTCAAAAAAAATCAATTTTGTCCAAGTTTGGCATTTTGGGATAAAATACGGCCCGAGCTAAAATACCTGGTATTTATGGACTAGTGCCATACAAGGTACTACATGGCCATGATAGTAAGATGTACAAAGTATGTTAGAAGAGGGTAGTATTTAATTAAATTAAGACAATTTTTAAATTATACGAGTAATTGATTAATTATCGGGTAACAAGACATTACCCGATTAATTAATAAGTGGATAAAAACTTAATAATTAATATCCCACCCCACCCCACGTGGCAAGAAGCCACAAGAATTGAAGTGACCAAGTAGTCAATTATGCTGCCACCTAGACAAGAATGAGTATGAAATGGACAACTATCTAAGTTGTCTAATTATTACAAAGTCCAACATGATTCAAAAAGGAATCAAAATGTATCCTTCCAAAATCAAAATGTCGATCAGCATTTCAACTTCAAGATTTTCCATCTCTCTTGGGTTGAAATAAAGAGTCAGAAGCTTCAAAAAAATGGTTGGAACAAGTTTTGTACTATTTGGTTCAATGTTCACAAAAACTTTAGAAGCAAATTATATTTTTCACCATTTCAAGAATATTATTCCATCAGATTTTTGTTGGAATAGGATTAAGCCATGATGGATAAGTTAGAGTGCACATTAATTCTGCCAGAACATGCATAACGTTGGAAAATATTGGAATGACGAGATCAAGAAAATTCTCTTTTAGCGTGAGGCATATATCATGGATGAAATTGTCGTTAAGGATATCTCATCCAATGTAGGTGTAATCTCCAGGTATGTTAAGGCCCTCCCTTCTTTCTTTTGGCATGATCCAGATTATACTGAAGAAACAAGCAAATATACAGTTTCTATAAATTACTTTATTCATAGAAATAGTAGGGGTGTTTATATTTTTGATTCCCCATGAGA
The DNA here is from genome assembly GCF_000393655.2 of Nicotiana sylvestris. Taxonomy (NCBI): domain Eukaryota; kingdom Viridiplantae; phylum Streptophyta; class Magnoliopsida; order Solanales; family Solanaceae; genus Nicotiana; species Nicotiana sylvestris. Next base: position 99,714,797 of record NC_091065.1, read on the forward strand.
ATTACTATTATTTTCTGTTCATGAGTCTCAGAATAATACACAGTTGAAAAAGTTTATCCGGAAGGAATATCGAGATTATTATGCATTTTTCATGCATTTCACTCATTTATACATGTGCATTGACCCATAACCATATGGCGTTATATACGTGTATATATGTAAATATATGTATATGGGAAAAGGTTACGGCGTTATATACGCGCCACCACCTGATCAGCTGGTATATGATGATGATGTTGCCCACAGTAGATGAAATATGATTCAAACGGCGTTATATACACATATATATGTAAAAATGATTCAAATGGCATTATATACGCGTATATATGTATGTATATATGTATATGGGATATGGGAAAGGTTATGACGTTAGATACGCACCACCACCTGATCAGCTGGTATACGATGATGATTTTGCCCATAGTGGCCGATATGATATGATGGGATGCCCTCAGAGGCTGATGATGTTATGAAACATGTACCTATGCACGACATAACATTCATACGCATATGCATGGCACTAAAAGTAATTTATGAGTTACAAAGTTATTCAGACTTACAGGTTGAATCATGCACTCTATATGTCTTCCATGTCTCTTATGTATTTATTTATGTGCCTTACATACTCGGTACATTATTCGTACTGACGTCCCTTTTGTCTGGGGATGCTGCGTTTCATTCCCGTATGTCCTGATAGACAGGTCGAGAGCCCTTCAAGTAGGCTATCAGCTCAGCGGAAGATGTTGGTACGCTCCATTTGCTTCGGAGTTGCTTGTTTGGCTGGTATGATTTAGACGTGTATTGTTTGGTATGGCGGGACTCTGTCTCGACCTTTATGACGTTTATGTACTCTTAGAGGCTTGTAGACATATGTCGTGTACATAAAAGATTGTACGGCCTTGTCGGCCTATGTTTTGAGTTTATAAAGGATCATGTGGGCCTATTAGGCCCATATTATGTGTATATAATGATGTAATAAGAAAGATACGTTACGTTGGTACTCGGTTGAGTAAGGTACCAGGTGCCCGTCGCGGCCCATCGGTTTGGGTCGTGACAAAATAGGCACAAATTAGTGTTTGCAACCACTAATTCAACATTAAAACCATAAATTAGTCCAAATACCAAATACCCATAGACATTCTAGCCTTAAAACACATGACCCATCAAATACCCACACTAGGGTTGAGCCACAACCCTAGCTAATGGGTTTATCCACTCATGATAATAGAAGAAAACAAAGAAATAGATGAAGAAAAGCCCATAATATTTAATTACAAGCTAAAACTTGAAGATTTAATGGTAAAACTATTGTAAAATTACTCAAAATGGTAAAGGAACACTGTTCACGAGCGCAACAGCTAAGTAAAATACAATTGATGACCTAAAAATGGGAAAAAAACTATTTATATTAGGCCAAATATTTTGGACAAAAATACCCTGGCGGGGGTAGTGTGGACCGCACAAAATCGAGTGCGGCCGCACTGAGGCTCTTGGCTTTAAACTTTTGCTCTCTGAACATGGCCACCGCGGGCCGCACAAAATGCACCGCAGCTGCGGTGGCTTCTATTGTGGTCCGCACAAAAAAGACCGCGAACCGCATTGGCAGTGATTCCCCGAATTGGAAACTCTCTGAACTCTGTCTTTGCGGACTGCACAATATCGAGTGCGGCCGCATTGAGTCCATTGCGGTTCGCACAAATTGCTTTGCGGCCGCAATTCTTGAGTCTACGAAATAACACCTCTCTGAACTTCCTCTTTTCGGACCACATAGAATGGAGTGCGGCGCATTGGTCCTGTTACACTGTGCTTGGACTTGTTCTTGGTACTTGTGCATGTTTCACTCCTTTTTGAGCTGATTTTGATGAATTGTCACCTTGTTGACCAAACCTTGTAATCAAGTACAATATGTAAGACTTTGAGACTATTTTGTACACATTTCTAATCAAAACTCAAGTAAGAAGGAGTGTAAAATGCATCATAATCCCTAGTTATTACCAGTCATCACTTAGTGCCCTTCCAGCTCAGAGTTTATCCCGTGCTCCATCAGTTCAGGGCTCTTCTATGCCAGGTGCATTTTCTAGTCATTCCGGTGTGAGAGGTTCCCTTCAGTCCCCTTCTCTAGCACCTGGGAGTTGCTATGAGTGTGGAGACATGGGTCATATATGGAGGTAGTGTCCTCGTCGTCTTGCGGGTTCATCTCAGTAGAGGAGTCAGCCATCGATTTCAGTGCCAGTTACTTCACCGCCACCCGCCCAGCCAGCTAGGGGTGGATGTCAGTCAGCTAGGGGTCGCCCTAGAGGGGGAGGCCAATCAGGTGGCGGTCAGGCCCGTTTCTATGCACTTCCAGCTAGACCCGATGCAATTGCTTCCGATGCTGTTATTACAGGTATTGTTTCAGTCTTCCACATAGATGCCTCTATATTATTTGATCCCAGTTCCAACTTTTCTTAAGTGTCATCATACCTTTCTCGTTATTTGGGTACTCCTTGTGAGTCTCTTGTTTCACCTGTTCATGTATCTACCTTGGTAGGTGATACTATTGTTGTAGACCGTGTGTATCGGTCGTGTGTGGTGACTATTGGGGTTCTGGAGACCAGAGTGGATCTTTTATTATTGTGTATGGTGGATTTCAGTATCATTTTGGGCATGGATTGGCTATCTCCATGTCGTGCTATTCTGGACTGTCATGCTAAGACAGTCATATTGGCTATACCGAGTGTGCCGCGGATTGAGTGGCGAGTTTTGAATGATTATGTTCCTAGTAGATTAATATTATTCTTGAAGGCCCAGCGTATGGTTGAGAAGGGTTGTCTTTTGTATCTAACCTTTGTGAGGGATGTCGGTGTAGAGACTCCCAGTATTGATTCTGTTCTGGTTGTGAGGGATTTCTCGATGTGTTTCCGGTAGACCTACCGGGCATGCCACCAGACAAGGATATTGATTTTGGTATTGATCTGGTGCCGGGCACTCAACCTATTTCTATTCTGCTATATCGTATGGCACAACGGAGTTGAAAGAGTGAAAGGGGCAACTTCAGGAACTCCTTGATAAGGGGTTCATTCGGCCTAGTGTGTCGCCTTGGGGTGTGCCAGTTCTATTCGTAAAGAAGAATGATGGCACTATGAGGATGTGCATTGATTATAGGCAGTTGAATAAAGTAATAGTTAAGAACAAGTATCCTTTGCCTTGCATTGATGATTTATTCGACCAACTTCAGGGAGCGAGAGTGTTCTCCAAGATTGATCTCCGTTCAGGTTATCACCAGTTGAAGATCAGGGACTCGGATATTCTTAAGACAACTTTTAGGACTCGATATGGTCATTATGAGTTCTTAGTGATGTCTTTTGGGCTGAACAATGCCCCAACAACGTTCATGCATTTGATGAACAACATGTTCCGGCCTTATCTCGACTCGTTCATCATATTCTTCATTGTTGATATTCTGGTGTATTCGTGTAGCCAGGAGGAGCACATGGAGCATTTGAGAGTTGTGTTGTAGAGATTGAGCGAGGAGAAGCTTTATGCAAAATTCTCCAAGTGTGAGTTTTGGCTCAGTTCAGTGGCTTTCTTGGGACACGTGGTGTCCAACGAGGGTATTCAGGTTGATCCGAAGAAGATAGAGGCAGTTCAGAGTTGGCCCAGACCGTCCTCAACCACAAATATTCGAAGTTTTCTTGGTTTGGCGGGCTATTATAGCTGGTTTGTTCAGGGATTCTCATCTATCACATCGCCCTTGACCAAGTTGACTCAGAAGGGTGCTTCATTTGTATGGTCAGATGAGTGTAAGGAGAGCTTTCAGAAGCTCAAGACAGCCTTAACCACGGCTCTAGTGTTAGTTTTACCATCAGCTTCAGGTTCATATACCGTGTATTGTGATGCTTTGAGAGTTGGTATTGGGTGTGTATTGATACAGGAGGGTAGAGTTATTGTTTATGCTTCTCGCCAGTTGAAGCCCCATGAGAAGAACTACCCTGTTCATAATTTGGAGTTGGCTGCCATAGTTCACGCATTGAAGATTTGGAGGCATTACTTGTATGGTGTGTCTTGTGAGGTGTTTACTGATCATCGTAGCCTCCAGCACTTGTTCAAATAGAAGGATCTCAATTTGAGGCAGCGGAGATGGTTGGAGTTGCTAAATGATTATGATACCACTATATTGTACCATCCGGGGAAGGCCAATGTGGTGGCCGATGCTTCGAGTCGAAAGGTAGTGAGTATGGGGAGTTTGGCATATATTCCAGTTAGGGAGAGACCTCTTGCAGTTGATGTTTAGGCCTTGGCCAATCGGTTTATGAGGTAGGATATTTCGGATCCCAGTCGGGTATTGGCTTGTGTGATTTCTACCCTTGGTGATGATGGGGTGTTGAGGATGTAGGGCCGGATATGTGTGCCCAATGTGGATGGGCTTTGGGAGTTGATTCTGGAGGAGGCCCATAGCTCGCGGTATTCCATTCTTCCGGGTGCCGCGAAGATGTATCAAGATTCGAGGCAACATTATTGGTGGAGAAGAATGAATAAAGACATTGTGGGATTTGTAGCTTGGTGTCTCAATTGTCAGTAGTTGAAATATAAGCATCAGAGACCGGGTGGCTTGCTTCAGCGGATGGATATTCTAGAGTGGAAGTGGGAGTAGATCACTATGGATTTTGTAGTTGGGCTCCCACAGAATTTAAAGAAGTTCGATGCTATTTGGGTGATTGTGGATCGGCTTACCAAGTCCGTGCACTTCATTCCTATGTGTACTATGTATTCTTCAGAGTGGTTGATAGAGATCTATATCCGGGAGATTGTTCGTTTGCATGGTGTCCCAGTTCCATCATTTCAGATAGGGGAACTCAGTTTACTTCGCAGTTTTGGAGGTCTGTGCAGTGAGAGTTGGGTACTCAGGTTGAGTTGAGCACAACTTTTCACCCTCAAACGGACAGACACTCCGAGCGCACTATCCAAATATTGGAGGACATATTGCGTGCCTGTGTCATTGATTTCGGAGAGTCATGGGATCAGTTTCTACCGTTTGCAGAGTTTGCTTATAACAACAACTACCAGTCGAGTATTTAGATGGCTCCATATGAGGTTTTGTATGGGAGGCGGTGTAGATCTCCAGTTGGTTGGTTCGAGCCGGGTGAGGCTAGGCTATTGGGGACAGACTTGGTGCAGGATTCTTTAGAAAAGGTGAAGGTAATTCAGGAGAGGCTTCGTACAGCGCAGTCGAGGCAAAAGAGTTATGCTGATAGGAAGGTTCAGGATGTCTCCTACATGGTTGGTAAGAAGGTTCTGTTGAAGGTTTCACCTATGAAGGGTGTTATGAGGTTTCAGAAGAAGGGTAAATTGAGTCTTTGGTTCATTGGTACTTTTGAGGTGCTTCGGAGGATTGGGGAGGTGGCTTATGATCTTGCTTTTCCACCCAACTTATTGAGTGTGCATCCGGTATTTCATGTTTCTATGCTCCGGAAGTATATTGGGGATTCGTCTCATGATCTGGATTTCAGCACGGTGCAGTTAGATGATGATTTGACTTATGATGTGGAGCCATTAGCTATTTTGGGTCGTTAGGTTCGAAAGTTGAGATCAAAGGATATAGCTTCAGTGAAATTGTGGAGAGGTCGGCACGTGGAGGAGGCTACCTGGGAAACCAAGTGGGAGATGCAGAGCATATATCCTCACCTGTTTGAGGCTTCAGGTATGTTTCTTGACTCATTCGAGGAGGATGTGACAACCTGGCCAATCGTCTCATGAGTTACCACTCCGTTTCCCCCATTTCTGCTTCTTATTGCTTTGTTTATCGGTTCTATGAGTGATCGGGTTGGTTGGCTTGGGTTCGGAAAGGATTTGGTAAGGTTTGAGACACTTAGTCTCTTTTGAGGAAGCTTAAGTTGGAAAACTCAACAGGATGTTGACTTATGAGTTAGAGGGCTCGGATGTGAGTTTCGATGGTTCAAATAGCTTCGGAAGATGATTTGAGACTTAGGATCGTGATCAGAATATGTTTTGGAAGTCCGTAGTAGATTTAGGCTTGAATTGTTAGATTTTTTGCATTTTTCGGTTGGTAGGTGAGATTTGATATATTAGTCGGAATGGAATTCCGGGAGTTGCAGTAGTTCCGTTGGGTCATTTGGGATGTGTGTGCAAAATTTCAGGTCGAGGTTTGGCATACTTTTTGATCAAAAGCGTAATTCGGAAGAGTTTGAAAACTTAGGCTTGAATCCTATGTGTTTTGGTCGATTCGATGTTGTATGAGGTGTTTTGAAGATTGTTACAAGTTTGAGTAGTGGTATATGATATGTTTGTGCTTTTGGTTGAGGTTGTGAAGTTTGTGAAGTATATGCGGAAAAGACTCGCAGAAGCTGAAGATTGTGAAGTTGGCAGGAACCGCACAAGCGGTAGAAGAACCGCACCTGCGATGGCGCAGGTGCGGGTTAGGCATCGTAGATGCGAAATCCCTGGGTCAGAGGTATAAATTATTTCCTTCGCGATTTTTTAGCTATTCCACCATTTCTAAGTCGGTGTTTGGAGCTTTTTGGGTGATTTGAAGAAGGATTTCAAGGGGGTTTCATTGAGGTAAGGATTTTGGACCTAAAACTCGTTTCTATGGTATTATTTCACGGATTAAAGCTGTAATTAATGGAAATTAAGGATTAAAATTGGGGAAACTAGGACTTGGTATTGGAGACCTAGATTTGAGGATTTGAGGGACCATTTATGGTCGGATTTTGTTACTTTTGAAATGTATAAACTCATGGGAAGATAAGGAATCTATTGATGTGAATTTTATCGAATTCTGAGACATTGGGCCCGGGGGTCGGGTTTTGGTAATTTCGGGATTTGTGTTATAAATTGATTATTTTCGCATGGGCCTCATTCCCTTAGCATTTTTTTACGTCGTGATTATGATTTTGGATAGATTCGACGCGAGTGGAGGCAGATTCGAGGGGCAAAGGCATCGCAGGCTAGAGTTTGGATCGGATTGAGGTGAGTAATGATTGTAAATGTTGTCCTAAGGGTATGAAACCCCAGATTACACATCGTTGTGCTATATTGAGGTGATGCACACGCTAGATGACGAGCGTGGGGTCATGCACTATTGGAGATTGTGACTTAGCCCATCCTGAATGATTGTTTTACCGCGTATTTGACGGAAAACTATTTGTTATCATCATGTTTTGGGCTGAATGCCATATTTGGGCCTTGTGCCAGTTATTTGAACCCTTAGGGGATTTTTACTGATATTTCCTCACTGTTTGACTTTATACTTGAACTCAGTCATGTTATATTGTACTGTTTTTATAACTCAGCCTTGTTTACTCCGCTTTAACACTTAAATGATATTTTAAATAATATTTTGGGCTGAGAACCATGTTTTACTGTTGCCCAAATAGCTTGTGAGATTCTGACTGAGTAAGGCCGAGGGTCTATGTTGTGAGGAAACACTAATTATGATTATGAGGCTGAGGGCCTGAGATTTTTATGCCACGAGGTGGCTTGTTGATATGAGACGGAGAGCCTGTTTGATTTGCCACGAGATGGCTTGATATTATTTTTGGGCCGTAAGGGGCCCCTCCAGGAGTCTGCACACCCCCAGTGAGCGCGGGTACCCATTGTGATATGAGATAGAGCTCGAGGGGCTGGTACTGTTCCATATGTTGCCCGGGGGGCTGATTCTGTTGGTATTATGCCCGAGGGGCGGTTCTTTATGTGTTTAACTTTTTTTGTTGCCTGCCTTTTACTTGCTTAACTGTTTAAAAAGGCATTTTAAGAAGCTTAAACCGAACTAAAGTGACTTTGCATATTTTCACTGTTTTGTTACTTTTACTGGCTTTTACTGTTTCCTTATAGCCTGTGATGAGTCTTACATGATTTCTTATTACTCAGTCTGCATTTATAATTATTACTCACTGAGTTAGAGTACTCACTTTACTCCTTGCACCCCGTGTGCAGATTCAGGCACTTCAGGTCCTGCTGGCGAGGGTTGAGAGCTTCCAACAGATTTCGGAGTTCACGAGGTAGCTTCTTGGTGTTCGCAGCCGCGTGCTTCTCCCCTATCTCATTTCTTTTCTCTTGTTAGTGATTTTGTAATAGTTGTATAGACTCTTCAGACTTGTAGTATATTGATAGATGCTTATGGCTGGTGACACCCCGATGTCGGGCTGTGTTAGTTTTAATTCCGCAAATTGTACTGTTCATTGCTTATTTTGGGATTTTATCATGTTAAGGACTTAATACTTATCATTTTAATTGCTTAAAATTGAAGTGGGAATGTGTCGACTGGCCTTGTCTTCACGAGAGGCACCAACACGATCGGATCCGGGTTTAGGGTCGTGACAATTAGATGGTATGTGTTACATGAGCTTATGAAGGATTTAGTTGAATGTCACTGTAGTAATGAGGTATGATTATTGTAAGTTATCAGATGTTTTATTCCATAGATTTGAGCCAAGTGGGGGAGTCTGCAATCGACGAGTTAATTGCACGATTATGTATTGTATTGGTTTCAGTTTGAGATATACTTGTGAATTAGTTATCACTTGTAGAGGTTGAGTTCGAGGATGACTCGAGTAAGGGAATTTTTGGATACGGGTTGTTTTACACTCTATAGGTATATGAGAATCATGGATGGATTGAGTGGTTATTCGTGAAGGATGTAATGTGCATAGAGTAGGAATTTGCTTGGTTGCGTTAAAGTGGGGTTACTTCTTTAGGTATTATCGTGCTAATGAGGCACATGTCGTTCGGCCTGTTTGGGTGGTGCAATTGAGATGTGAACAGAGTGGGAGACTCTCGAAAGGGTTCTAATGTCACAACCCAAACCGATGGTCCTGGAAGGGCATCCGGTACCTTACTCAACCGAGTACCAATGTAACGTATCTTTCTTATTACATCATTATAGGTAACTGGGCCAGAAGGGGCATCATGAGATAAGTAGAATTAACATGAGGGAATACTCGACATAGAACGACCCAACCTGATCTAGAAACTCATACATGTGACATACGGGCCTATAAGGCCAATGTGATCCATTATATACTTAAAATATAGGCCGACAAGGCCATACAAATATGACCCGTACTCTTTTGTTATCTCAAGGCCTGTCACCTCTCGTCTTTTCCTTCACTTGACTATAGACTCTATAATACTGTCATCTTTTTGATCTACCATTGTCATCCATGTATCACATCTTACTCATAATGCTTCATTAACTCTTATCTTTTTTCCCACTAACATCTTTGTCTATCACTTTATTTTGAAAACTCCAACAAGACATTCTTTTGCTTTTAGCTCCTCTTGCTCCATCCCTGGCTCTTCGGGTTGCCTAACATTCTCGCTCTACTAGGGACAGGAGCCACACTAAGATAATATTTATCCCTTCTAGACTTCCAGTGTCTATCTTTGTAGTACAAATATCTAGCTGTACTATTTTAGAGTGCACTATCTGGGTGTCTCACAAGGAGATCTATTAGCACATTTGCAATATCCTTCGGAAATGTCAATCAACGCAAACAATCCATCCACCATTTTGGGTCACTCTAACCCCAGCAGGATCCTGATATCCGTCCTTCTTTTATACTACTTCTGTTAGCTTCCATAGAGCATAAAAGGAGATGGGTGTGGCCAATTGTACATACCTCTATTACAATTGAAGGTAACTCAAAATGCTTATATTTCTCTGCTTGAATTGTAGATAATGTTCATCTCTACTAACTAGGTACCCTTCTTCACCTTGCTTCTTTTACTTGTTGAAACTTGTTTCTACCTTCCAATTTCTCTTATTCCTTTTTACTGTAAGAGTGGATAGACATTCTTGCCTTAGGGATTCTTATAAAGAAGCTTACACATCTTAGTACATATATGATCTGCTGAATACCTCATATTTACCCATCATAACCATGATGCAAAAATCGAGTTCCTCTGACTCAACTCTTCCACAGCTATATCTCTTACCAACTGTATTTTTGGATATAGGCATCGCTGTATTATGAATAAGATAGAGTTTAGGAAATTAAGTTCCTACAACTGAGCTCTACCACACGATCGAGAGTAAGAAGAAAGAGTGACAATCCTAAATGCCCTATAGCCTCCTTCTTATAACTGTGGTGCACAACACACCCATAAATAAGACTCTACTAAACACGGTTTGTAGACTCCCAAGGACAAAACTGCTCTGATACCACTTTTGTCACGACCCAAACCGATGTGCCGCGACGGGCACCCAGTACCTTACTCAACCGAGTACCAACATAACATATCTTTCTTATTACATCATCATAGGTAAGTGGGCCAGAATGGGCGTCATGGGATAACCAGAGTAAACATGAGGGAATACCCGACATAGAATGAGCTAACCTGATATAGAAACTCATACCTATCACATATCGACAAGGCCATACAAGTATCCGTATACATGACATCTGTCTACAAGACTCTAAGAGTACATACTTATCATAAAGGTTGGGACAGGGATCTGCCATACCAAACAATACACGTCAAAATCATACTGACCAAACAAGCAACTCCGGAGCAAATGGAGCGCACCAACATCTTCCGCTGAGCTGATAGCCTACTTGGAGGACTCTCGACCTGTCTATCGGGACCTGCAGGTATGAAACGCAGCATCCCCAGGCAAAAGGGACGTCAGTACAAATAATGTACCGAGTACGTAAGGAATGGAAATCAGTACATAAAAGACAGATGAAATATGGAATAAAGAATTCCGCATGTAAGTCTAAATAACTTTGTAAATCCTGAAACATTTATAATGTCATGCACATGCATATAAATGTCAAGTCATGCATAGGTATAGTTGTTCATAACATCATCAAGCCTCTGAGGGCATCTCATTATATCATCTCGGCCATTGTACGCAAAATCATCAACATATACCAGCTGATCAGGTGGTGGTACGTATATGACACCATAACCTTTTCCCATATCCCATATACATATAATATATGCGTATATAACACCATCTGGTCATGGGTCAATGTACATGTATTAGTGAATGAAATGTATAAGAAATACGTTAATAAGATTTTTCTCGGAATGTTATAAGATTAAATATACCTTTTAGATAACTTTATCAACGACATTTTTTTCTGAGACCCATGAACAAAAGATATAATGATAATTCATATGTGAAATCAAGAACATAGTTCTTCCTAGTAATTCTATGAATAGAGTCATTTATGAAAGTTGTGCATTTGCTCATTTCGTTTGTATCAAATGGATCATGCCAAAAAGAAAGAAGGGATAGCCTTAACATACCTGAATCGATTTTCTTGATAATCCCTCTAGCACACTTCAATTGTGACAACATGTAACATCGGATCGAAGTAGGGAAAAATTCATATGATATTCTTGAGAAAGATTGAACCGTATTCCCTTAGACTCGCAAATCACATGTTGCAATAGTATTAAATGGTTTTCCTATGAAATGATTGGAGCAACTACATTGTATTGCAAACCATTAGCTTTGCTGAAGCTTTCCTTCTTCATTTAGTAGATGAGAGCAAATGATTTTGTGAATCAAAAGAGTTACCTTTAACCCTTTAGGTATGGGCCCCACTTGGATGACTAATGTCACATAATCTACTCAATTGTGCCACCTTTCAATTATAATATAAGAGTCACAATGTTAGATTGGTGGGTTGCCACGTTAAGGTTAAGGGCTTATCCACAAGATTTACCCACCAAATCTTTAATTAACTTGTTAATCTCCCCTTAACTAATAATTATCCAATTATCCACATAATTATGAATTATCTCAAATTACTTAAAATACTACCCATTTTTAACACACTTTATACATCTTACTATCATTGTCATGTGGTACCTTGTATGGCACTAGTCCATAAATATCAGTTATTATAGCTCGGATTGTATTTTATCCCAAAATGTCAAATTTCTATGAAACTCATTTTCTTTGATTCGCTTATCCTCTCACCTTCACGAATTTACTTATCACTTGTTTGAAATAGTATAATACTTATAACCTCAAAATAATCTCATTCCCGAGCTTACGTCGATTAACTTACGACGAAACTTTAACGTATGAAAATGCAGGATGTAACATCTCATTTTTGAGCTTATATCAATTTACTTCTAGCGTACTTCCACGTACGAAAAAATGGGGTGTAACATATAATGGGTTCAAGATTTGTATGTAGAATTTGAGAGTTTTCCGGATTTGTATATGGCTAAAACTTGAGATTTACATTGGGTTGTATCGAGACATGCAATATTTCCGTGTCATTATGGATTTTACACTTCGGTATTAGGAAGGTGAAGGAAATGGCTTTAGACTCACAAAGATTTCTTCAGAGTGGGCATCTCGGTTATGGTACTTTTGGACTGGTTAAGAGGGAATATAGCGGCTTATGGGCTTTTGGGTGTGTGGTTTTATGTTAGGACCTCTTGTGGTGAGTTTTGGGTAAGTATCATGGTGTTCTAGCAAGGAGAAGTGTCAACTTGAGGATAATATTCTAAAGGAACTCAGAGAAATAAGATAGCTTGGTAGTAGGTTAGATCAGCACAGTAATGGATATGATCAGTTCTTTGGGTATTTATGATGTGGTGAGTCTCTACAAGTTTTTTGCAGCAATAATCTTGGGTTTGGCAACCTGCGTGGCTAGGTTGAGTTAGAGAGATTCAGTTCTGATGGCTAGATTATGTGCAAATGGGTTCCGAAGAGTTCTCGATGGTTCTACCATGATTTGATATGGGTATTTCCTACTGGCGTGAGGAGCATGTTGCGTATTGTGATTTTTCTCCTAGATGTGATCAAATGGAAAGTTCCTGGCTAATTGAATATGTATTCTACTTGTGACTCAGAGTTGTTAATGAGATTCGTGCTTTTCATATGACGGGATAATGGATGCGGTGTGTTGTAGGGAAGGTCATGTATTCTTAAATAACATGGACGGTTTCAGATGACTAGGTGAGCGATATTACTATTTGCTATTTCTTGAAGAGAGTGTACCTTTTGGAAGGCGCACTATTTTTTGATTTACGAATACTTCATTGATATTGCAGTATTCTCCTAGCTGATCGACTGCTGATATTTAGATCTTACTATGTGGCATAGAAGAATTAGAGAAGTATTCCTCGTGGGATGATCATTCATGAGAGATGTGTTAGGCATTCGGGTGGTAGAGTTGGGATCAGACATGGTGATTCGTGTGTTCTATAGATTTAGTGACTTGGAAATTTTCAGAAGCAGGTTGTTTCGTGGTTGCGGACTGTGAAGATGTAGCCAAAGCTAGCCAAATGATAGTATGTGTTTTGGTTAGGTCATTGTGGATCTTCAAAGGGTTAATTATCTAGTTTTTGGATGACCAGAGTTGATTTGGGGCTCATTGGTAGGCCCAACGAGGTGTATTCTGTACTAGGTTAGATTGGTTGGCTCCGTACTGCTATTATTGAGGGATGTTCCATTTGGTTAGAGTTGAGCTTATTCGTATTCTGATATGTTCTATGTATTACTTTTCATGCTACGAAGGGTTGTGATTCGTTGGTTATATGCACACATGGTGCGGTTCTATTAAGGGCCCTATAGTGGAATTGGAGCTAGAAGGATATTAGGGTGTTGAATGATTGATAGTGTGTTTGGTTATGTTCATTCCGGACCGTGGTATTGTGCTATTTGTTTCTCCATGGTTATGGCCATGCACCTTGGGCCCTTGATGTCGAATGGCGCATGGTTATTGATTTATAGCAGGGTAGCTTGAGGTATTTCATATGGACCAGTGTTTGGATGGGGTCACGCATTGCAGCAGAGTTATGTTGAGATACGATCCTTAGTGTTAGATTTATGTGTCTTGGTTCTACTAGGTATGATGGGTTCGTAGCATTTTGGTTGTAGTGGTACTTGTTGAACTTGCAGGATGGTTCTCTCATTTGAGTCATTTTCCATGATTGAGTACATTTGGATTGTTTCTTATTGGTGCACGGATTGCACGGGTTGTGGCTTTAGATTCTATTGATGAGGCATGTCACTAAAGTGGTTGTGTTAGTTGAGATGAGGTTATTGGACCTAGAATGGATACTATCGGATTTGATTATAGCATGTATGGAGGATAAAATCAGAAGTCGACTTAGAAATTGGCTATAGTTCTTGTCGAAGAAGGGAGATTTCCATGACTTGTTGGTCTGATAAGTGGTTACAAGTTTCTACGTGTTTCTTTCATCATTGACAATGTACGAAGGTTTTAGAACGAGGTTTTGTTTGATATGAGGTTTATTACCAGTACCAGGTTTATTTTTAAACAACTACGGTGATTAGAAATTATTGATATGAGTATTTGAGTTATATCATGTGATTGTGTCTTGGGCTATGGTCATGGCTTGATGTAGCTTGTTCAGACTTATACAACGTGTAGATGCGAGATTCGGGTCTTATAGGAAATTTCAGATGATGGAAATTAGGTTATAACATTTATGGGCTAAGGTTGAATTAAGGATCTTTAGTTAGGTTGTGTCGTCAGGTTTATATGGATTAGGGTGATGTGGGATCACCCCCGGGTATGTGCATGGTAAGATTACACGGTGATTTGATGGCTTTGGAATGACTCTTGGCACGTTTGAGGACGAACGTATGTTCAAGTGGGGGAGAATGTAATGACCCGATCCATCATTTTGAGCATTTGCACTTCGCTCGATAGTTTGAGGGAATGAGTAGCTCTATATGATGTATTATGACTTGTGTGAATCATCGGTTTTGGTTTTCAGGTTATTGAGAATTGATTTGGAAGAATGCTTAACTAGGAAGCTTTAAGTTGGAAGAGCTGACCAAGTTTGACTTTTGTGAATTTGACCTCGGAAAGAAGTTTTGATAGTTCTGTTAGGTTCGGATGCTGATTTAGGACTCGGGCATATTCCCGAATTTGCATTTGGATGTTTCTAGAAGGTTTCAGCCCAAATTGGCGAAAGTTGGAAATTTGAAGGTTTGGAAAGTTCATAAGTTTGACCGAGAGTTGACTTTGAGGATATCGGATTTGGATTGTAGTTTCAGGAATCGAAATAACTTCGTTATGTCATTTGGGACTTGTGTGCAAAATTTGGGTTCATTCCGGGCTGATTTGGTATGTTTCGGCGCGAATTTTGAAAGTTAAAAGTTAAAAGTTCATTGATTTTTGATTTGAGATGCGATTCGTCATTTTTATGTTGTTTGATGTGATTTGAACCTTCAATTAAGTTTGTATCGTATTTTAAGACTTGTTGGTATGATTGAATGAGATTCCGAGGGGCTCGGGTGTGTTTTGGATCATTGATTGAGAAACTAGTTAAGGATTTGGAGTTTGACCATGGTCAATATCGGATCAAAATGACTTCTTTTCGGTGTATTGAGTGCGAGAAGGTTCGTAGCGTGTTTTATGATTGAAACGCATATATGGTTTGTGTCGGGGAGGTTCTGAATGTGTTTTGGGTGCTAAAACAAAAATTCTTTTGTTGGTGATTTTCTAGTATAAAATAATTACGAAAATGTCATTTTTTAACCCTTAAATTTCCAGACTTCATTTAAAACTTCAAAACATCATATCTCCCTCATTTTAAGGCCAAATTGGGTGATTCAATAGCCTATCTTGACTGAAATTTTACAAGAAATCCATTGGAGCATTGAAAGCGAGTTTCGAGATTATTTGGCATACGAAACGAGGCAGAACAACTGGGCAAAAAAATATTTAATACCAAGAGTTTGTTCATTTGGTCATATTTTGAGTTGGGGAGCTCGGATTTGGGCAACTTTTACCATATGAACTTGGGGTAAGTATTCTCTACTCGGTTTTAGTTATATTCCACTAATCTATCTTCGTTTTTGGTAATTGGTTTGTGAATTTAAAGAGAAAATTGGGGGGGGGGGGGTTTGCCTAAAGTTTTCCTAATGTGAATTTTGAGTTTTGAACATCGATTTGGAGTTGGATTTAAGTGAAACTAGTATGGTTGGACTCGTAATCGAAAGGGTTTCTGAATTTTATATGTTTTGTCGGGTTCCGAGGCGCATGTTTGGGTCTTAACGTTTTGGCCAATTTTGGGATTTTGATTAAGGATTCGGCCTTTACCATTTGGAATTGTTTCCTTGGGCTTTGTTTGATGTATTTGAGTTGCTTTTGTCTAGTTTCGAGCCATTCGAAGGTCGATACGCGCGAGATGGCACTCTTGGAGCATCGTTCGACTCACTCGGTATTGGAATTGGCTTGTTTGAGGTAAGTAACACTTCTAAACTTGGTGTTGAGGGTATGAACACCGAATTACGTGTTATTAATTAGTGTTGAGGTGACACACATGCTAGGTGACAGGCTTTTGGGCTCGCACCGTATAGATTGTGATTTAGTCGATTTCATGGAACTATGCAACTATCTTAGTAGAACATTTCTACTGTACTCTATGTGTTAGAGCACCTGAGCTGTAATTGATGCTAGAAATCATGTTTAGGCTATATGCTGGTAACAATGGCACCTATAGTGGTCATTCTTTGCTGTTGAGTTATTTGCTTAATTTCAGTTATGTACTCGGTCACTTTTATCATTACATATCATATCTCAGTCTCTGTTATTGTTTATTGTCACATCTCATATCATTGATTTGGGCTGCCCAACATGAGTGTTGTGAGCTAAGAGACTGGAGAGATTGATGACTGAGTGAGGCCGAGGGCCTAATTGTGAGGATATTGATACTATAGCACGTGAGTTGTCCATGCAGCACGTGAGTTGTCCATGCAGCACATGAGTTGTCCATGCGGATTATAGCTCTTGGGCTAAAGGAGACCCTCCGGAGTCTGTACACACCCCTAGTGAGCGCAATTGATTATATATATATATATATTGGGCTGAAGGAGCCCCTCCGGAGTCTGCATGCACTCCCAGTTAGCGTAGTTGATTATATACATATACGTGGATCGAGTTGCACGCCGCAACGAGCCTTATGGCTATATAAATGTGGATCGATTTGTACGCTGCAACACGGCGTTATATATGTGTATATGTATATATATATATATATATATATATATATATATATATATATATATATATATATATATATATATGGATCGTGTTGCATGCTGCAACGAGCGTTATGGCTATATATGTGGATCGGGTTGCACGCTGCAACGAGCCTTATGTCTATATATATGTGGATCGGATTGCACACCCCAACGGGCCTTATGACTATATATGGATTGGGCTGCACGCCGCAGCAGGTATTGTATAATGCTGAGTGATTGAGTGTGCTGAATATTGAGCATGGTGAGAGAGAATACGAGATAGTGATATTGAGTACTCCGAGAGTGCAAGTACATGAGTTCATCACTGAGGTGCATTGCATTTGACATGCGTACTTGAGATACATGCATAGAAATGCATTCCCTTATGCTACCCGGTTTTGGTGACATTCATGATTTTACCTGTATCTTGACATGTAGGTATAGAGATGTACTTTCCTCATGCTATCTGAAAATGAAACGTCTTATTTATTGTTGAAAGATTTTTGGGACAAATCACAGTTTTCAAACTTACTCATATGCTTTGGATTTTCAGTGAAGATATGGGATTTCCTGTTATACTTGAAAAACATGTCTATTTTTCTGTAACTGTGAGCCAGTTGAGCATTCTACCTCTAAGTTATTTTCATATACCCTTTTATTATATTGTTATGGACTGTTACTGGTTATTGGAATTGGACTCTGAACCTTGTCCAAGGTCATCACTACTTTCAACCTAAGGTTAAGTTTGTTACTTATTGAGTATATGAGGTCGGTTGTACTCATACTATACTTTTGCACCTTATGTGCAGATGTTGGCTGTTGATGATGCTGCGATCGAGGGGAGTTGGATTTGAAGATGTACCCGCCTTCTGGTTGTAGCTGCCTCTTGTTCATAGTAGCCTTAGAATAATAGAAATTTATTTATGTACATTTCGAACAGATGATGTAATTATTTCATACTAGATTTATAAATTCTAACCTTAGAAGCTCATGATTTGTACTACCAGTCCTTGGGAAGTGTGTGAGATTCAGATATTTGCTTTTACTTATTTGTCTTATTAAACTTCATTGGAATTGGATAATTGATAATTGGCTTACCTAGTGGGTTGGGTTAGGTGCCATCACGACTAGTTGGATTTTGGGTCGTTACACCACTTAACTGTTTTCAATAATTTTTTTGAATCTTATATTGTTTCTGCTTTGTTTCTAGCAGACCTATCAGACCTATTCTTACTTCATTGCAGAGGAGCTTCACCTCCCTCTGCTTGTAAGGGGCATTTAGGCCCATAACATTCTATGCTAGGCAATTAACCATTCCTTGAGTGAGGAAACATCGAGCCTCTCACATTTTCTCTGACTAAATTGTTACCAAGTTCACTAGTACCAGTTTTGGTCAGTACTTGAAATGAGTTCCCTCACAATTTGTTGATCCTTGACTTGCTAATTTTTACCTATTTTCAAAAGTGTAATCTACCCTCCATTAGTACCACTTGCTTTTTGTTGCATCTTTGGACTAGTAGCTCCTCTCCCCACAGCTAGATCATTGTTAACAATTGGATTAGAAGGTTGTTTTTCTAGATATTTTGATACTACCATCTGCTCCTTCTCACCGTGTTGCTCCTTTTCCTTTTGGACAGGTTGTGATGACCCAATAGAATATTTTGAGTTTTAACCTTCATTCCTGTATTCCAAGACCTTGAGTAGCTTCGTTTAGCATTCCTCGATTTGCATGCGCAGTTCGTGTTCTTTTCTGAAAAACTTTTATGTGAAAGATTAAAGAAAATGTAAATTTTAGCCTTAAAAATAATTTGAGTTGACTACGGTCAATATTTTGTGTAAACGGACCCAGATTAGTATTTTGATGGACTCGGTGGGTACGTATCATGATTTGGGACTTAGGCATATTCCCAAAATTGAATTCGGAAAAAGTCCTTAACTTGATTTAACATGATTCGTTGAAAACTAGTAATTTGAAGGTTTAAAGAATTTCTAAGTTTGACCGTAGGCTGACTTTGTTGCTACCAGGTTTGGATTTTGGTTTCGAAACTTGGAATAGGTTCATTTCGCCATTTATGACTTGTTTGTAAAATATGGTGCAAAAGATAGTTAATTTGACGTGATTCGAACGTCCAATTGTGAATTTGAAAGTTCTTAAGTTTCTTAGAAAATTTCATTCTTTTTGATGTCTGATTTGTAGATCTAGGTGTTATTTTGGTATTTTGATCGCACGAGCAAGTTCATATGATGTTGTTACACTTGTGTGCATGTTTGATTTGGAGCCCGAGGGGCTCGGGTGAGTTTCGGATAGGCTACAAAGTGATTTTGAACTCAGAAGGATTGCCGGTTTTAGGGATTCTGGTGTCTGGTGCCTTATTATTCGCGATCGTGAAGGGTAACCTATGCTTGGGTGGGATTTCCTCTATGCGAACGCGAGGTTAAGGTCACGAACGCGAATCTGTGGTGGGATCACCCTTCGAGAACGCGACCAGTACCATGCGAATGCGATGGGTATGGCCTGGGATGGGATCTGCTGAGTGTTCTACGTGAATGCAAACCAAGGGTCGCAAATGCGAAGGCCAAGGGGGAAGGTCCATCACGAACGCGAAGTCCAATTGGGCCGCAATACTTCGCGAACACGTCAGGTCCTTCGCGAACACAATAAAGACCTGACGCCAGTGATTAAAAATATCCCAAAGACGGGATTTTCTTCAGTTTTCATCATCTCCACATTTGTGCTCGGCTTAGAGGCAATTTTGAAGAGGAATTTCATCCACACTTCATAGGTTAGTAGATTTTAACTCGTTTTCTTCCATTTCTACAACATCCATTGAATTCTAGTCTTTTAATTTATGCTTGTTCATGGTAGAAATTAAGGATTTAAGTAGAAATTGGGGATTTTGAGAAGTTGAGATTTAGACCTCAAATTGAGGTCGGGTTTCGAAACTAATCACATAACCGGGCTCGGGGATGAATGAGTAATTGGGTTTTGGTCCGAATCTCAATTTTTGACCAAGCGGTCCTGGGGTTAACTTTTGTTGACTTTTTTTAAAATCATTAACGATTGAATCTTTTTCACTCATGGGTAGTTTCTAAAGCTTATTTTGAATTGTTTGAACTATATTTGGTTAGATTCGATTGGTTTGGAGGAATTTAAGAGGAAAAACCCCGATTGAGATTTGATTTGATTGCAGATTGAGGTAAGTGTTGTGGTTAATCTTGACTTGAGGGATTAGGACTTGTTAGTCTATTTGTTACGTGTTTAATGTGTGGGAACAACATATATATGAGGTGATGAGTACTTATGTGTTGCTGTTAGGTTACGCATGCGGGTGTGTTTTATTGCATTATTAATTATTATATCCATGCTTAGGTTAGGTTATTACTTCTTGATTATTCCTTCAGTAATTAATGCTTATTTCATAACTGTTGAGTATTTTGAAAGTTGAAGTTTGGTATCTTGGCATCATATTTGATGTTAAGTACATTCTCCACATTTTTTATTTCCCAAATTCATATAATATTCAGTACATGGTAAGGAAGAGTATAAAAGCACGAAGGGTGATGCGGTGCCATTGCATTTATCTTATTTAATGATTAATTCATAGTGAGGAAGAGAGTAAAAGCATGAAGGGTGATACCGTGAGATTTATCTCCTTTATTCATTATTAAATAGTGAGGAAGAGAGTAAAAGCACTAAAGGTGATGCCGTACCATTAGTCTCATTTATTCATTGTTACAAGGTAAGGATTAGAGTAAAAGCATGAAGGGTGATGCCGTGCCATTTTATTTTACTTATACTATCATTTCATGGTAAGGACGAGAGTAATAACATGAAGGGTGATGCCGTGCCATTCTCACGTTATTGGTTTATCTGATTTCATTGGTTGATGATTGATTTGGATATTATGTGATTTCATACCTATCGTAGTTATCATATTGCTCCCCTTTTGCATGTCCCCTCCTAGTTATTCTCTGTTATTGTTACTGCTTCGCATATACTTTTATTGGTTTATTTACGTAGGTGTCCTGTCCTCGTCACTACCTCATCGAGGCTAGGCTCGAAACTTACGGAGTACATTGGGTCAGTTGTACTTATACTACACTTCTTGTGCAGATTCTGGTATTGGTCCCAACGGTGCATGAGGTGTGTCAGCTCGAATCATTGCATATGGAAACTTATAGATTTGCTGGTGTCCGCAGACCTTGAAGTCCCCTTCCTCTTCCCTCTTTAATTGTTCATTTCCTTCGCAACAGTTGTATTTATTTCAGAACCTATTTGTCTTTGTGTTTAAAACTGTTAAATATTAGCTATTTAATTATCTCACGCTAGCTTTCCTAGCAAGTGGATGTTAGGTACCATCATGACCCTGAGATTGGGATTCTGGGTCGTGACAAGTTAGCATCAGAACCCTAGGTTGCCTAGGTATCATGAGTCATGAGCAAGCTTAGTAGAGTACAGAGGATCGGTACTGAGACGTCTATTCTTATCTTCTAGAGGCTATGGAGTTTTAGGAAAAATTTCACTTTTTTGCTTCTCTATCATGCGATTTTATTCTATCATCGATGATTGAATCATTCTATTATTGTTCTCTCGCATATGGTGAGAACACGCACAACATCTGCAGCCGGACGGAGCCGGAGCCTCCTGTGGCAGCTACTACTAGGGCAGAGGTAGAGGCAGAGCTCAACCTAGAGGTCGAGCAGAAGCACCCGTAGTGGAGCCTCAGATTGATCATGAGGTCCCAGCTCAGACCGTACTCCTCAAACTAGCTCAGGTCCTGGAGGGGTTCATAGCCACTCAAATGCGTCAGGACGCTCTAGTTCGCTTGGTGGGCCTTATGGTGAGTTTGGCCCAGACCGGTGGATTTCCACTAGCACCAGCCGTCTCTCGGGCTGGGGGGAGCATAGACTTCTGCTACTCACACCTCCTAGTAGGTGGCTCCCCTATATCAGACTCTAGCAGCCCAGCCAGTTAGGGTAGTTCAGCCGGTTGTTGTGGCATAGGCCGGTAATAAGCCTGCTATGTTTTTTAAGGCCTTGTTGAGGTTGGATAAGTTTACCAAGCTCTTCCCTATTCATTTAAGTGGTGCACCTTCTGAGGACCCATAGGATTGCTTGAGCCATTTCCACGAGGTGTTGCGCAACATGGGTATAGTTGAGACCAATAGAGTCAATTTGGTAGTGTTCCAGATGACCGGTTCTGCCAAGAGATGGTGGAGAGATTATATGTTAAATAGACCAGTTGGTTTACCTCCACTTACCTGGGATTAGTTTCCGTAGATTTTTCTAGAGAAGTACATTCCTTTCACTTTGAGGGAGGATTACCATAGGCAGTTTGAGCGTCTTCAGCAGGGTAGCATGACTGTTACCTAGTATGAGACTTGATTTGTGGACCTAGCTCGCCATTCCATTATTTTTCTCCCTACTGAGAGGGAGAGAGTGAAGAGATTCATTGATGGGCTCACTTTCACTATCAGGCCACAGGTGGCTAAGGAGACCAGAGATGATATTTCTTTTCAGATGGTCGTCGAGATTGCCAGATGGATCGAGATGGTTCGTGGTCAGGACAGGGGGCCAGTATCTTATAATAGGCCTCATCATTTCAGTGGTTTTAGTGATGCCTCGTCTGGAGGCAGGGGTAATTTTGGTAGAGGCCATCCTCCCATGCCATTTCAGTCAGCGCTTCAGGCATCCTACGGTGCTTTGAGTAGTCATGGTCCTTTTGTAACCCATCCTGAGCAACTAGCCTATAGTGGACCATCAGGTCCTATTAGTGCACCTCTGATCCAGAGTTATTAGAGTGGTTATCCAAGTCAACAGGGCCAGTTCTAGGGTCAGCAGTCACAACAGTCGAGGGCTTGTTATACTTGTGGAGATTCGAGGCACCTTTCTAGATTTTGCCCTAGATCATAAGGGCGTATGAACCAACAGGGTTCCTATGCCATGATTCCGGCATCGGTTTCTCCACCACCTGCTCAGCTAGCTAGAGGTAGGAGTTAGGCTGCTAAAGGTGGAGCTCAAGTCATTAGAGGTGGAGGTCAGGCCGTTAGAGGTGGAGGCCAGCTAGCTAGAGGCCGTCCGAGAGACAGAGGTCAGAGTGGTGGTGCCCAGCCCTATTTTATGCATTTATGGCTAGACCTGAGGCCGGGTCATCTCACGCCATCATCACAGGTATTGTTCCAGTTTTCTATAGAGATGCTTTAGTTCTATTTGATCCGGGCTCTACTTATTCCTATATGTCATCCCATTTAGCTTTATATCTGGTTGTACCTTATGATTCTTTGAGTGCTCATATGTTTGTGTCCATGCATGTGGGAGATTCTATTGTTGTAGATCGTGTCTATCACTCATGTGTGATTACTATTGGGAGTCTTGAGACTAGTACAAATCTCCTACTTCTTGATATGGTGGACTTTAATGTTATTTTGGGCATGGATTTGCTGTCATTGTATCATGCTATATTGGACTATCGTGCCAAGACGGTAACCTTAGCCATGCTGGGGTTGCCTCGATTAGAGTAGAGATGGACTTCTGGTTATTCTACCAGCAGGGTTATTTCTTATGTGAAGGCTCGACGCATGGTCGAGAAGGGATGTTTAGCCTATTTGGCCTATATTCGCGATTCTAATGAGGAGATTCCTTCCATGGATTCGGTACTAGTTGTGCTTGAGTTTCCAGAGGTGTTTCCTGCAGACATGCCGGGGATGCCACCCAACAGGGATATTGACTTCTGTATTGATTTGGCTCCGGGCACTCAGCCCATTTTTATTCCACCATACTGTATGGCCACGCCGGAGTTGAATGAATTGAAGGATCAATTACATGATTTTCTTGACAAGGGATTCATTAGACCTAGTGTCTCACCTCGGGGTGCGCCCGTGTTGTTCTTGAAGAAGAAGGATGGTTCTATGAGGAAGTGTATAAACTATCAGTAGTTCAACAAAGTGATTATCAAGAACAAGTACCCGTTGCCGAGGATTGATGACTTATTTGATCAGCTTCAAGGTGCCAAGTATTTTTGAAGATTAATTTCAGGTCTGGCAACCATCAGTTGAAGATTAGGGCATCCGATGTCCCTAAGACAGCTTTTTGGACTCAGTATGGGCATTATAAGTTCCTAGTGATGTCATTTGGGTTGACAGATGCCCCAGCAACATTTGTGGATTTGATGAACCGGGTATTTAAGCCCTATTTGGGGCATGTTGTATCAGACGAGGGCATTAAAGTGGATCTTAAGAAGATTGAGGTAGTTTAAAACTGGCCTAGACCTATTTCATCTATAGAGATTTAGAGTTTCCTGGGTTTGGCGGGTTATTATCGTCGGTTCATGGAGGGGTTTTCATCCATAGCAGCCCCATTGATTAGATTGGACTAGAAGGGTACTCCGATAAGGTGGTCTGATGCGTGTAAGTTGAGCTTTCAGAAGCTCAAGACAGCTTTGACTATGGCTCCATGTTGGTGTTGCCTACAGTTTTAGGATCCTACACGTTGAATTGTGATGCATCGCGTATTGGGCTTGGTGCATTATTGATGTAGGATGGCAGGGTGATTGCATACACATTGCGGCAATTCAAGGTTCATGAGAAGAATTACCCTGTTCATGACCTGGAGTTGGCAGCCATTGTTCATGCACTGAAGATTTGGAGGCATCACCTCTTCGACGTGCCGTGTGAGGTGTTCACAGATCATTGGAGTCTACATTATTTGTTCAAGCAAAAGGATCTCAAGTTTAACAGAGGAGATGGTTGGAGTTGTTGAAAGACTGATATAACAATTTTGTATCATCCCGAAAAGGCCAATATGGTGACCGATGCATTGAGTAGATGTTACGCCCCAAACTCGGGGAACGCAACCGGCGCTTAACTGAGTGAACCCGGTTAAGCAAGCCCGTTAGATTTCATTCTACCCAAATTCATCTTTGAATAAAGAGGAGATGTACTCCATTAATCATACTCTGAAAATATTTCATTAACAACTTCTATTTCGTTTCCATTAACAGCTTCAACCATAATTTCCAAAATATTACAATTTTATAGATATGATGAAAAACATGCTTGCCAAATACCAATATTTCTAATCCAATTCGCAACATCAACCATCACCCACAACCTGTCTACGGAGCCTCTAAGTACAATTAAAAAGTAATATGGAAATGCCGGCAACAAGGCTCCAGCTATACCTCAAAATACATAGTACATTAGAAACAAAAGATACAGGACCCCAAAATGAAGCAGGGCTCACCAAGTCAGCTGAAAAGAGTATACCTCTACCACTGATCGATGCCGGCTACTGTGGAACCACCTGTATCAATTAAAGATACAACTCCTCCGACAAAAGGGATGTTACTATCGTCGAATAATGCTAGTATGTATAACTAAACATCATCTCAATAGAATGAATAATAATACAAGTAAGGACAATCATGATATCAGTTGAGGCATTAAATATTTACCGAACTTCAAACAAGGGATGAGATAAGCTTCAATGAAATTTCCATGTTTTAAGTCCAGGAAGTCTTTAGTACCAATATGCCACTATTCACCATTTCGATTTCAATTCCCAATACAATCACCACCATATGTACGACATGGCGTCCGATCACGACCCATTCGGCTAGGACATCTCATATGGGATATCAACCACAATCATGATTTCAGTTCCAATATAGTCATCATCATGTGTACGACATGGTGTCCGATCACGACCCGATCGGCTAGGCCGTCGCATATGAGACATCAACCACAATTGAAATTTCAATTAAAATTTCCAATAGAGTCACCACCATATGTACTGCAGGGCGTCCGATCACGACCCGATCTGCTAGGCCATCTCATAAGAGACATCAACCATGATTATATTATTTCACTTGGCACGTTGGCCGTATTCCATATTTCACATTTCATATTTCATACTTCACTGTTAGTATTCCTTGCTTTGTATCTCATATTTCGTATTTTGCATTTCAACAATCATTATAGATTTTTCGATAACTAAGGCATTTATTTTCATAACATTTAAGCACACATGTGAGCGATTGAGAGTTTTAGGTACATTGAGATTTCTTACAGAATTGTCATTAGCCTTTGTTTGAAACACAACTTCATGTCAAGGCATTTAAACATGCAACCCATACTTTGAACACATTCTTCAAATAAGAGTATAACATAACAAGAGCATTTAAATTGCATATTGAACATGGATATCTTTTGGCACAAGCTTAATCAGAATGTTCAACTCACAGTGAGCAACTCGGGACTTACATGGATATTATGGGGTTCAATTCTAAGAGAAGAGTTTATCCATACATACCTGGATTCAGTCCTTTAGTGTTATTAAAACCCACACTACCCTTACAGCTTCAAAGTACATCAACATAATTCAATTGGACCAATATTAGTAAAAATTTCCAGGTTTTTGGTCACTTTGGCATTTTATCAAACACCTAAAGTGCATAGCATTCTACTACCTCTACTAATGGTGTTCCTTCATCCAACAATCCTTCCTTCCCACCAACAGGATATAATACAACATCCTCTGACTACTAATGGCCTTCTTTAGCACCATTATAATAACTAATGAGCTCACATCCACAAAATTTCACTAATTAACTCATTACAAAATCTCTACTACAACCAATAATCTAGTTTAAGTATTTGTGGCTTTCAATCACCATCTCATAAGTGATAGTACTTATTTCTTGCTCATATATTCACTAACAATCCATGCATGTAGGTTTAAGGGTGGAAGATTACCTCTTGTAGACCAAATCATGAAAGTCAAATTTTGGGTGTTCTTCAATTTTTGAAGAAATCCTATGGAATTCAATCAAAACCTTGTTGTAAATAGTGATTGAGAAGTGAAATCATCATAAAAATACACTTAAAACTTACCTTTAGTGTGTACTGGAAGCCTTGGCCGGATGAGTGATGGAGAGAAAAGCCCTAGTTTTGAAATTCTTTTATTTTTCTCTCTCCCCGCTCAGGTACTAATAGACCCAGGTGCAATATTTTTCAACTGGTGATATCCCTGTGCTATAAGGCTTTAGCTCACTGGTTTGCTAAAATCAGGTACAATATTTTTCAACTGGTATTATCCATGTGCTATAAGGCTTTAGCTCACTGCTTTGCTAAAATTCTCCGCTTCCCTCCTACGCTATAGCTGTGCTATGGGGAGATAGCTCACTGTATTTTCTTTAGTCTTATTGCTTTGAAATTAACATCCAAGTGTTTTCCCATTATTACTGTACTCAAGATTAATAAAATAATTATTCCCAAGCATCCAAATAACTTTATCCACTCCAGTAATTCTCACGTGGTTCAGGTCTAATTTAAAGTATATTCCTAAGCTTGAAATTGTTCCAATTAGTAATTGAAATTCACAAGACCTTACACGTTGGCCTACCTCGGCACCACAAACCTCGAGTTCTTCGAAAATTTTTACGGGGCCTTACAGTAGAAAGGCTGTGAGTATGGATAGCTTTGTATATATTCCAATTGGTGAGAGACCGCTTGTATTAGATGTTTAGGCCTTGGCGAATCAGTTTGTGAGGTTAGATATTTTGGAGCCTAGTCATGTTCTAGCTTGCACGGTTTCTCGATCTTTATTGTATGAGTGCATCAGAGAGCGTCAGTATGACGACCCCTATTTGCTCGTCCTTAAAGCCAAGGTGCAGCACGGTGGTGCCAAGCAGGTTGCTATCGGTGATGATGTGGTGTTGTGGATGTAGGGTCGAATTTGTGTGCCCAATGTGGATGGGTTTTGGGACTTGATTCTTAAGGAGGCCCACATTTCCCGGTATTCTATTCATCCGGGTGCTGCCAAGATGTATCAGGGCTTGCTGTAGCATTATTGGTGGCAAAGAATGAAGAAGACATAGTTGCATGTATGGCTCGGTGTCTAAATTGTCAGGAAGTAAAGTACGAGTATCAGAGGTCTGGCGGTTTGCTTCAGAAGATTGAGATTCCAAAGTTAAAGTGGGAGCGTATTACCATGGATTTTGTTGTCGGGCTCCCACGAACTTCTAAGTAATTTAACGTAGTATGGGTCATTATGAACAGGTTGACCAAGTCGGCACATTTCAATTCAGTAGCAGTTACCTATTTTTCAGAGCGGTTGGCTGAGATCTATATCCGCGAGATCGTCCATATTCACTGTGTGCTCGTGTCCTATTATTTTTGATCGAGGTACACAGTTCACCTCACACTTCTAGAGGGTCGTACAATGTGAGTTAGGCACACGGTTAAATACATCATTTCACCCCCAAACAGACGGACAGTCCGAGCGCACCATGCAAATATTGGAGGATATGCATCGCGCTTGCGTTATAGATTTCGGGGGTTCTTGGGATTAGTTCTTTCCGCTTGCGAAGTTTTCCTACAACAACAGCTACCAATCAAGTATTTAGATGACTCCCTATGAGGCATTATACGGGACATGATGCCGCTCCCTAGTTGGTTGATTTGAGTCGGGAAGGCTCGGTTGTTGGTTACCGATTTGGTTCAGGATGCCTTAGAAAAGGTCAAGATGATTCAGGATCGACTTCGCACAACTCAGTCTAGGCAAAAGAGTTATGCCGATAGTAAAGTACGTGATGTTGCATCGTGGTTGAAGAGAGGGTTTTACTTCGGGTTTTACCCATGAAAGGTCTGATGAGGTTACGAAAGAAGGGCAAGTTGAGCCCTAGGTATAACAGAACCTTTGAGATTCTTGAGAGAGTGGGTGAGGTGGCCTACTATCACACCCTTTTTTTTTCTTAACAACCGATTTAAACATATAAAGGGATTATGATTTTAAAGCTCAAAGAATTTTCAATTTGAAAGTGACAAAATTCGTGTTTCAAAGAATTTTTTCAGAGTCACCACTTGATATTTGGTTTCGGTGTGCCAAGTCACCATTTTTTAAAAATAATTTTTCTTTAAAACACATTTAGACTCTAAAACAAAATCTGCACCAGAAATTCCGAGTAAGGAGGTTCATTTGACTCGGCGAGAAGGTATTAGATATTCCGTAAAAACATGCAAAACAAGAATAAATACAAAAAGACACTCGAGATCGTCCCCACATAAACAAAAGAAAATAAAATAAGAAAAAATATACTAAAAGTCTATACTATGCTCGCTCTACGATGTATGTCACGACCTTTAATTACATTCACTATGGGGCATACCCCGGATAAAAATATATACAAAATCTATGGGGTATTCCCGTGAATATAAATTAAAGGGAACGGCCTATCACCTGGAATAAAGTAAAAGAGAAAGACCTAAAATTTGCCTACCCAGGTGTGGTCGGCCTAAACATGCTACTAGCGGACAATGTAATCAAATAAATTATCCAATGGGCATGCATTTATTCTTAAACCCATTTTTGCTTTGCCTTTTATTCTTCAATCCCACGACCACCTAATTAACATTCCTAATTTGATTCATCATTAGTCTACTAGGCATATTTGTTTGTTTAAGAAGTCAAACATCAGTAAACATTCAATACACTAACTCAAGATAGCAATGTCATATGCACACAGTTAGGTAAACTATAATCAGCCAGAATTTCATTTGAAATCAAACACACAAGGAAGAATCGCTAAAATAATTAAGAATAAGGTTTAGAATTAGACCTCACGAAGAGAAAATTTCCAATGTTAACAGAGAAACTTCGAGGAAATCCTACTGCTTGCCGCTGATCGAAAAAGTGAACCGCGTCGACGACCTCGACCAATTCGAACCAAAATATACCGAAGCTCAAATGACAACCCAGAACTTTCAAGACCAAAACTGAGCTTTTGATTTTTGATGAAGACAAAAAATGAGTAAACATCTGATTCAAAGGTCGTTCATGGTAGTTTACGACTGAGATGAGATAACTTTAATGGAGTTTCTTAATGAAAATCTGCTTCTTTAATGGTCAAACTGTAATGGTTTCCATGGATCTAGGTAAAATAATTTTTTAAGAAGAAAAAGAAGGAAGCTCTGTTTTTCTCCCACTCTAGGCCTTTCCCAAATTTGTTTCGTCCCTCTCCCTCGACCTGTGTGTATGTGTGGCGGCCAGTGGTCATAGAATTCCCTAAAAATTCATGCTCTCTCCCTTTCCCCCATCTATTTTTTCATTTTCCAAACTCCTCTTGTTCTCACTCTGTCCGTTCTCTATGTGCAGATAGCGGCTGATTCTTTTTAGGTGGTGTGCAGCTGACTCTTCCAAAATTAGGGTGAGCAGCCAATTAGGTTTTACATGGCCTAGGGATTAGTTGTGATTCATTAGATGGGGATTATTTGGGCGGCTGGGATTAAAAGTTGAGTGGGTGGATCGGCTAATTGGGTCACGGGTCATAGGGGTTGTTTGGAGATGTTGGGCTGGTTTGATTGGGTAAGGGATTCGCATTGGGCCATTTCAAGATTGGGCTTTTAAAATTCTGAAATTCATTAAGTAAAAACCTAAGTTTTCCTCTTTTAATATAAAGTATTTATAAAAATGTATGACCACTCCTAGTTGATTTTAATAAACTATTAAAATAAAAATAAAAAGTGAAACTCTTTTTGGTATTTTCAAAGATTAAACTAAAATAAGGCTAAATTAGTATCACTATAAAAATACTAACTACTTAAATAAATACAAATAAGATAAAGAGTGAAAGTATTTTTATGTTTTTGATTTTTTAAAATACTAAGACAATAAAATAAAATATTATATATATATATATATATATATATATACAATAAAATCCTACAAAATTTAATATAAACTCAAATATATATGTATAAAATATTGGAGTGGCTTGAGAACGTGGCGGATCAAAAGTTACGTGCTTACAGCTACCCCTCTTTGCTCGGAAACACGAAGTGTTTTTGAGCAAAGAATCAAGTAAGCGACGTAATTGATTTCTTACCAGATACTTATTCGAAAGAAAATAAAAGTTGGATAAAAGATTATGACCGAGCCCTGGTATCTGAGCTGCCCACATATCCTTGGCTATAAAGGAATCAGGCCACGTGTAGTTCAGAAGTGAATGAAGTGATGGAGTTTGTGGAGAGGATGAGAGAATCGACTGAGGTACCGTTCGAGGCTCCAGTCCGCGATCCGTTCCATTGCATAAAAAATAAAAGCAAAAATTACAGCAAAAATAAAAGAAAAATACAAGATCCTATCTCCTTCTTGTATTGAATCTTCCTTGAATCTCCACTTGATCCTTCAACATGAAACTGAAAATCAACCCTGTTTTTCAGGTAGGCATCTTGCTGACTTGAACTTGAAGAAAACTGAAAGTTGACCTTATTCTTCAGGCAGGCATCCTATTGCTTGCGCTTGAAATAAACTTGAACTTGGAGTAGACTTGAGCTTGCAAATCTTGTTCTTCAAGCGGGCTCGTGCTACTTCTGATTTAACTGGAAAAAAAATTGGAGGTTAACCATATTGTTCAGGCGAGATTCTGCTGCCTCTGACTTGAACTTGAAAATTGAAAGTTGACCATGTTCTTCAAGTAGGATCCTAGTACTTTTGGCTTGAACTAAAAATTGAAAGTTGGCCCTGTTTTTCAGGCGGGCTCCTGATACTTCTAACTTGAATTGGAAATTGAAAGCTGACCCTTGTTCTTCAGGTGGGTGCCTGAAATAAAAACAAACAAAACGAACAAAATTTTCTTCCCTAGTTTGCACTAGGAAGATTTGTGAGTTGTTAGTAAAACTATAAATCACCTATGCTATTGATGAAAGATGCAACGATGAGAATAAAACTAAACACTCGACTAGGATTCATGATTCCTATGAGTAAAACTAACAAACTTAAACTAAGAAGTGTGTCTCCAGAAAAGTATAACTTGAATGACCCAAAACTAGGAAGTGCGTCTCCTAGGGGTGAACCTTCAATGACTCGAATTAGGATGTGTTTTTTCCTAAAAGTGTAGCCTGAAAGACTTAAATTAGGAAGTGTGTCTCTTAGATGTAATATTGAGCTTGAGGAAAACTATAAATTGACCTTATTCTCCAAGTAGAACTCCTGAACTCAAGGAAAGCTAAAGATTAACAACTTAAGAAAACTAAAAACTGACCCTATTCTCCAGGCGGGACCCTTGAACTCAAGGAAAGCTAAAAATTAACAACTTAAGAAAATTAAAAACTGACCCTATTCTACAGGAGAGACCCCTGAACTAAAGAAATATTAAGATTACCAACTTAAGAAAACTAAAAACTAACTCTATTTTCTAGGCAGGACCCCTGAACTCAAGTAAACTAAAGACTAATAACTTAAGAAAATTAAAAACAGACCTTATTCTCCAGGCAGAACCCCTAAACTTACGGAAAACTAAAGATCAAAAACTAAAGGAAACTAAAACTGAGCATGACTAAACTAAAAACTGACCTTATTCTCCAGGCAGGATCCCTGAACTTAAGGAAAGCTAAAGATTAAATACTTAACGAAACAAAAACTGACCCTATTCTCCAGGCGGAGCCCCTGAACTCAAGGAAAGTTAAAGATTAACAACTTAAGGGTGTTGAAAAGTGACAACTTAGGAGGAACTAAGAAGTAACCCTATTTTCAAGGCAGGACCCTGAACTTAAGGAAACAAAAACTGACTACTTAGGGGAAATTAAGAAGTGGCCCTACTTTCCAGGCGGGACCCTGAACTTAAGGAAAGCTAAAGATTAATAACTAAAAGAAACTAAAAATAACCCTATTTTCCAGGCGGGACCCTTAAACTAAAGGAAAGCTAAAGATTAAGAACTTAAAGAAACTAAAACTGACCCTATTTTAGGCAGGGCCCCTGAACTATAGGAATGCTAAAGATTAATCAACTTGAGAAAACTAAAAACTGACCATATTCTCCAGGTGGGACCCATGAACTTAAAGAAAGCTAAAGACTCTTCCAACTATGAAGAATGCCTAGGAGGTACAGTTCTTCTCAACAGACTTTGCGTTAGCAGAATTGGGTCATTACACCTGAAAAATTCAAGCTTCCAAGCTTTGATATGAACAAAGTCTTTGTCCCTGTTTCAAACAAAGAAACTTGTGAGTTTAAAATATGGTGGTTGGTTTGTGGCCTTGACTTTGAGGGAGATTGCTTCTGCACTTGCCATGATTAACCTTGGTTTTGACTTCGAATTTAATGCAGTCAATCCATTTTCCAGATAACCCTTATCACGAGAAACATCCCTGATTCACTCAAGTCCAATACCTTATACCCAATGCCTTGCACACATGATTCGACATTTACCGAACCTTTGCATTTCACATAAATCGCAATGCACGTCGATTGTCAATGAATTAATGCACATACTACTCTTCCGTGTTTGCAACTTTGATGTGCTAGCCAGACTCTGCTTTGTGCAATTGAAAAGTTGGTAGCAAATTTTGAAGTAATTTCTCGCTTGTTCTGACAAAACAGACTCAAAAGAGGACTTAAACAAAGAAAGAGGAACAGAGTAAGAGGGACAATGGAAAGAGATGATATATAATAAGAAGTTTACATCTAGGAAAGAAAACAAAATATAAACTTATCTGATGCAGATACCAACTCTAATGACCATGACATGCATTTTGGATTAAGCAGCCTAATCTGTCCAGTAAGTCTATTTTTCAATTCTTGTCATACCTTCAACCCTTGGAACTGGGCTCCAATGATCCAATTGTTCTATTAGATTCACAATCCTTATTTGACTTGTAGTTCCCCGAAGGGTTTTCATTATCAAACGTCTCTCATTTTTGTTCTTTCTCTCAACTCACAGTTGCCTTATGGTGCCCGTGAGGGTTTTCACCAAAAAGACTCTCTCATTTTGTTCTTTTCTTCTTATTTGCTTTGATTCTGTTGATGACAAGACATTAACCGTGGTAAATATATCATATGCTCTTGGCATGTCTAACTCGGCACTTTCAAAGATTATCTGGGAGGTCTTGTTTTGGACTGTAATATGACTTTTGGACAGTGTCAAAAAGAAAGAAAGGCATGAAGGCTCAAATTCAAACTAAGACAAAATGGGGTATAACTTACAACTTTGGGAATCGTCTTTTATAGAAAACAAAACTTCTGCCCTAGTTTTTTTTGAAGTGAGAAATTTTAGAATTCTTGACTTGATGTGACTAAACCCTAGAGTAAGGTTGCCTACGTATCATGTTGACATAAGAATCAGGCCGAACGTAGTGCAAAGGAATTCTTTTTGTTGTTGCTATTTTTCTTTTCCTTCTTTTCCTTCTTTTTCTTCTTTTTCTCTTTTTTTTTTGAATTTTTCTTTTGGAATGAATTTTTTAAAACAAACCTTATGGGACATGATTTTTTTAGAGACTCTAACTTGATTCCAAAAGAGAGGAGGCCAAAGAAATCAGCCCAGGCTAAAAAAGGTACCAAATGATATAAAATGTTTGGGGTAGCTGAAAGAGGGCCTCCCAATATCTGAATATGACAAGTATAACACATGCAACTTGAGGATGAAAAATGAAGATCATGCATAGCATTTCTTTTGCAGCATCGGCATTGATATCACAGATTGCCTTCAACCTTTCTTCAGTGCTTGTCAAGTACAGAACTCTTGTTGGGTGATTTCTTCTTCAAAATGGATGTCCTCCGTGAGTTTGGAGCAAACTGCCTTGGCTTTATCTTGTAACTTGAGATGCACTTGAACTCAAAGTTGCTCGCTTCAAATTGTCTGGGATGCACTCTCTTGTAACAAATTCTCGTCGCCCTATTAACTTCCCAAACTATCTGCCTCAGTTTCACACAATTTGTGCTTTAGATAATCTCAAAAATGTCTAAACCTTTACTTATTTCCTCAAATGTCTCTGTCATCTTCAAAACTTGTTTTATTATTTTATGATTAGACTAACTTTTAAGACTAGGCTGAGAATTTTGTGTGCATGTCATGTCACTAGAGTCAGCATTAAAAGAACTATAAAAGAAAAAGAGAACTAAACAAAAACAGACTAGAAATAACAGAAAACATGAGATTACATTAAACTGATGGTGAAAGGGTTTGAACCACAAAACAAGCAATACAAAACTTGAGTTACAACCCTGGAACAATCCTACATAAAACTAGACAAGTTACTACGACTAAAAGAACTAGGAAAAATAGAAGGAAGAGGGGTTTGAGCCACAAGACAATATCCGGATTAGAACCCTGAAATAACCCGGACAATATAAATGACAGCAAAATAAACTACCAAAACTCCTCCCTGGCTAGCCAAGAAAGGAGTGTCTTTCCAATTACAAAGCTAGACATCTTAGCCACTGAGTAGCACATCGACATTACTAGGACCTTCACAAGTCTCTATCATGTTGATCTTAGCAAATAGATTTGGGTCCCTTTTGCCGACTCGTTCTTAAGATCAATTTCTGGACCCGAGATTGATAGTGCTGAAAACTTCACGATAAGTGTCCCTCCAAGGAACTCAGAAGAGTACTCATAGCTATATGTGTCTCGTTATGAAGAGGCAATGGACTTTGGGTAGTATCCACTGCATCTGGATTTTACAAGATAATGTCACATGCATCAATAAACTTCTGGACTGCTCTTTTCATATTCATACACTTTTCTATGTTGTTCTCGGGGCATTCGAGCAATATGCGCACCTTTGAGAATAATCAAAATTCTTTGGAAGGGGGTTCGACAGGTTTATCTGAATCGGCTTCAAATGTCCAATTGCCTTAACTTTTGGAATAAACTGGCATATGATTCTCCATAAGGAGTGAAGGACTTTTCCTTTTGTTGCTGCTTTTTCATTTTGTACTCTGTCCTCGGTTAGAATCTCTTGCGGGTAGGTGGTTGATATGCTTGTAGAGGTGGGTAAGACATTTGTGGAGGCGGTGCAGGCCATTGCGGGTCTTGTGGATGTGGAACATACGACGGTTCATTGTGGATAGAGTACTGGAAAAGTGAGGAATGAATTTGGGGATTTTGTGGAGAGAAATAGCATTGGAGAGGATTATCTGGAGTATGAGGATATTCATAGGGTCGATATTGAGGTTGAAAGCGTTGAGCAGGAACGCCCACTAGATCTTGTTATTGGCGAGGATCAACAACATCTTTTCTATTTCTCTTTCTTCCCCCAAACTTACTAAGATGTTTTGAATGTCTTCTGTAGTATCTTTCAATGCAGAATAGGTCATGATTTTTCCTGACTTGATCCCTTCTTCTACCATCTCCCCCATTTTTACCCCATCATTGAAAGGTTTACCTAAAGCTGGGATCAAATGACTGAAGTAGGTGAGTCCCTCAGCTTGTAGGAAAAACTTAACCATTTCATCTTCATCAATTGGGGGACTGACCCGAGCAGCTTGTTCCCTCCATCTGAGCTCAAGCTCCCTAAAATATTCCTCGGGTTTCTTTTCCATCTTAGATATGAAGGAACGGTCTGGGATAATGTCTATATTATACAGAAAGTGTCCAACAAAATCTTGAGTCATGTCATCCCATGCATACCACTTATTGACATCTTGACGAGTATACCATTCCAAGGTTTCCCCACTTAAACTCTCACTGAAATACGCCATCAACAAATCATCTTTCCTGCCAACACTTCTCATTTCACTATAATAATCCCTCAGATGGGCTACTGGATCTCCACGTCCGTCATACAAGTTAAACTTTGGCATTTTAAACCCTCCCGGCAGATGAACATCTGGGAACGTACACAAGTCATTGTAAGACATGTTAACCTAATTTCCCATCCCTTTCTTGTTCTTTAAGGATTGTTCTATACCTTTCATCTTTCCGGATATCTCACCTCGCTCTTCTTTCCTTGTGAACTTTTCATTCTCAACATGAGTCTCATTCTGAAAGCTATGATTATATGAGTCCGGGACCTGGTGGGCCAACTCTGGGGGGGGGGTAGTATTGGGTATCAAGAGGTTTGAATTGGTGTTCACTGTTGGATCTATGAAGGAAAGGTTGTTGAGAAGTTATGATAGTGGGGATAGTAGAAATGACATGAGGGCTATTTTTGAGAAATGTAGTTGGAGGACGAACAATGGAGCTACTAGGGAGGTTAGGAAAGCTATGATAAGCAGGAAAATCTGGAGAATATGGTGGATCATCCGACACTATGACTGGGGCTTGGGTGTAGGGTGGCATCTAGGAAGCTAGGTGGTGGCGAGGGTGGTGCCTTACCAGCCATCCAAGCCCGATACATATCCGTCATGTGTTGTCTTAACATCCCTACCTCTTTAACCAACCTAGTTTCTCATTCAAACAATTGCTTTTGGGCACTATTATCAACTAACTGAATTCGTCTTCCATTGCCTTTCGACTTTGTGTTGTAGGGAAGAATAACAGTTTAAGAACCACAAACCAACCGCCCTTCTGTTATAATGAAGATAATAAAGAGGAACAAAGTGAAGTCATCACGTTAGCATTAGAGCATTTAACATAAGATAATCTCACATTATGTGCAGTGCACCTAGTCACAATTATCAGTTCTAAAATGACTTCAAGGGTACGGAAGTCATATTGGCATCATCCAAAGTTCACTCTTCTTGCCCCTTTTCCTCTTAAATTTTTCTCTATAACACTCCTTGGTTTGCTCATTTTCTTTCCTCTCTTTTTCTTTCTGATTGTCACTCTTTTCTTTCCTCTCATTTCTCACATCCCACAACTTCATCCTTTTTTTAAATTTTAAAAATGATTCGATCGGACCTGATATAGGTTACCTACATATCATGTTCCACATAAATAAGACCAAGCGTAGTTATGGAATAGTAATGGACAAAATAAACTAAAAACAAAAATCTCTTCGGATTTTTCATTTATAACCTTTTTTGGCTTCCGAATACATCATATGAAGTACTGTCACGACCCCGGTTCGCCCTCCGTAAACCATCGTGATGGCACCTAGTCCTTGACGACTAGGTAAGCCTAAATTGCGGAAGATAACCAAAATGAGAAATAAAAACAAATTAAAACAGAATGAAGAGTGATAAAAACAATGTTTAAACGTGTCGCTCGGCATATGCAACACAACATTCTCAGAATCAAGTACACTATCCCAAAATTCGGAAACTCACGGAACCACAAGCCTTTGGATATCTACAATGTCTAACTCCAGAATACCTAACTAGGGAAAGAAATACATAAGGGCAAATGATTAAAAGCTAAAATAGAAAGGGACTCCTCGGTCTGCGGACACGGCAGATGTACCTCGAAGTCTCTAGAGCAGTCGCCTCGCCTCACGGGTGATAAGACTGAGTCGCAGTACCTGGATCTGCACATGAAAAACATGCGCAGAAGGGGCATGAGTACACCACAGCGGTACTCAGTAAGTGCCAAGCCTAACCTCGGTCGGGCAGTGATGAGGAAGGTCAGTGCCCTACTGAGGTTAAATAAAATATAAAGATCAACAGTATAGAATAGAACAATATGAATAAGTACAACAGTAAAATAACATAGGATATATAGGACATCAAAAACTATACCGTCCTGTAGTCCCATATGTACATATCCAATGGATCTCCAAAGATCCCGTCCCGTAGTCCAACTCATAGTGCGCGGGGATCTACCGAAATCCCGTTCCATAGTCCCAAATATAAATACCCAGTACTGGGGAATCTACCGAATGCATTCCCGTAGTTCCATATAACTGTGCAGGGGGATCTACTAGAATCCCACATTCGTAGTCCCAAAATAAATAGAAGAGGGGGAGCTACCGGAATCCCACATCCGTAGTCCCAAAATAAATACACAGCACCAACAGGAAAATATACAGAAATGACAAAATTTCATATTAAGGCAACAAGTTATTCTAGCCTAGCATGCTGTACAGAATTCAGGTAAGGTAGGTTGAGCAAATAAAGCAATTAAGTCACTTAGACATGCTTTCCTAAGCTAACAACATGCTTAATAGTGCAAGTAATAGAAACAGAAAAGGAATCATACTAGTAATTACTTATAGAAAACCGGATTTCCAACAATTAGCACAAGTACGCACCCGTC
Organism: Nicotiana sylvestris; assembly: GCF_000393655.2. Taxonomy (NCBI): domain Eukaryota; kingdom Viridiplantae; phylum Streptophyta; class Magnoliopsida; order Solanales; family Solanaceae; genus Nicotiana; species Nicotiana sylvestris. Next base: position 99,753,677 of record NC_091065.1, read on the forward strand.
ACCTCACGTACAAGGCATTTCAATTACCAAATATACCAATCCTAAGGGGAAGGTCCCCCACACAAGGTTAGACAAGCCAGTTACCTCGAACTTGCTCAAAATCAATCCGAAACCATTTTCTTGCCACGAGTACTCAACTCCAAATGGCCCAAATCTATTCAATTCAATTGCATAATGTAAATAACACTTCAAGTAATTGATTCTACAAAGAAATTCTAAGCTAATATGCGAAATTAGATAAAATGACCAAAACGCCCCTCGGGCCCACGTCTCGGAATCGGGTAAAATTTATATTATTAGAATCGTCATGCTCTCACGAGTTCATGCATACCAAAATTATCCAAATCCAAGGTCAAATTCCCAATCAAAAGTTGAATTCAAGATCTAAGAACTTTCTTCCAATCTTTCCCCAATTTTCATCTCCAATCCGAAATTGCATGATGAAACTACCTATAGATTGATGGAATAAACTAGAAAGGGTTAAAGAAATGTTACCCAATGATATCCTCTTCAATTTCCTCCCAAAATAGCCCTCTCCCGTACTCCAAGTCGAATTTCCAACTTTTGAAACTAAACCCTCGAAATTTCATATTCTGCCCAGATATTTCCGCATCTGTGGTCCAATAATCACATCTGCGATACTGCTTCTGCGGTTCTCACTTAAAAGCCTAATGCCTCTTCTACGGTTCCTGGCCCCCTTCCTCATTTATGCTTCTGTGACCTCTGAGATGCTTCTGCGGTGCTGCACCTGCGGGACCCAAACCGCAAGTGCGGTTATGATAGATAATAGCTGAAACTGCAAACTTCAAACTCCAAAATCTTTCTGTTAACCATCCGAAATCATCCCGAGGCTCCCGGGACCTCAACCAAACCTACCAACATATCCCATAACTCCATTCAAACTTGTTCCAACCTTGGGAATGCTCAAAACAACATCCAAACACCTATTTTCATCGGATTCAAGCCTAAGAATTCCAAAAACTCTAAAAATATGCTTTTGATCAAAAAGTTTATCAAACCTCGTCCGAATGACCTGAGATTTTGCACACACGTCACATTTAGCACTACGGAGCTACTCCAACTTCCGGACTTCCATTCTGACCCTCGGATCAAAATCTCACTATCAAACCGGAAACTTCAAAAATTCAACTTTCGGCATTTCAAGCCTAAATTCGCTACGGACCTCCAAAACGCAATCCGAACATGCCCCTAAGCCCGAAATCACTCAACGGAGCTAACAGAACCATCAGATTTCCATTCTGAGACAGTCTTCATACTATTCCGACTATGGTCAACTTTCCAACACTTAAGCTCTCATTTAGGGACTAAGTGTCCCAAAACTCTCCGAAACTCAAAACAGAACATCTTGGCAAATCAAAATAGCAGAAATAATCTTGGGGAAAGCAGTTAATAAGGGATTGGGGCATTAATTCTTAAGACGACTGGCCAGGTTGTCACATCCTCCTATACCTAAACATTCGTTCGTCCTCAAATGAGCATAAAGACATGCCTGAAGTAGTGAAAAGATGAGGGTAATGGCTGAGCATATCCTGCTCGGTCTCCCAGGTCGCCTCCTTGACCGGCTGACCCCGCCACTAAACCTTCACGGATGCAATGTTCTTTGACCTCAGCTTTCTAACCTGCCTGTCCAATATTGCCACTGGCTCCTCAACATAGGATAGATCCTTGTCCAACTGGATTGAACTGAAATCCAACACGTGCGACAAATCACCGTGATACCTCCGGAGCATCGAAAGATGAAATACCGGATGAACTCCTGCCAAGCTGGGAGGTAAAGCAAGCTCATAAGCAACCTCCCCAACACGCCTCAATATTTCAAAAGGACCAATAAACCTCAAACTCAACTTCCCTTTCTTCCCAAGTCTCATAACGCCCTTCATAGGCGAAACCCGAAGCAAAACCCGCTCTCCAACCATATAGGAAACATCATGAACCTTTTGGTCCACGTAACTCTTCTGTCTGGAATGAGCTATGCGGAGTCTATCCTGAATCACCTTAATCTTCTCCCAAGAATCCTGAACCAAGTCTGTGCCCAACAATCTAGCCTCAAGCGGCTCAAACTAACCCACATCAGATCTACACCGTCTCCCATATAAAGCCTCATACGATGCCATCTGAATACTGGACTAATAGTTGTTGTAAGCAAACTCTGCCAATGGCAAGAACTGATCCCAAGATCCTCCAAACTCAATCACATACGCACAGAGCATATCCTCAAGAATCTAAATAAACTATAAAGATCAACAATATAGAACAGAAAAATATAAATAAGTACAACAGTAAAATAACACAAGATGTACAAGACAACAACAACTATATAGAAGCAAGTTAAACACGGAAAAGAAATACAGCTCAGCACCAATAATAACAATCGGGGATCTCCCAGGATACCGTCCTGTAGTCCCATATGTACATATCCAATGGATCTCCCGGGATCCCATCTCGTAGTCCAACTCATAGTGCGCGGGGATCTACCGAAGTCCCGTTCCATAGTCCCAAATGTAAATACCCAGTACTGGGGAATCTACCGAATGCATTCCCGTAGTTCCATATAACTGTGCAGGGGGATCTACTAGAATCCCACATTCGTAGTCCCAAAATAAACAGAAAAGGGGGAGCTACCAGGATCCCACATCCATAGTCCCAAAATAAATACACAACACCAACAGGAAAATATACAGAAATGAAAAAATTTCATATTAAGGCAACAAGTTATTCTAGCCTAGCATGCTGTACAGAATTCAGGTAAGGCAGGTTGAGCAAATAAAGCAATTAAGTCACTTAGACATGCTTTCCTAAGCTAACAACAGGCTTAATAGTGTAAGTAATAGAAACAAAAAAAGGAAACATACTAGTAATTACTTAAAGAAAACTGGATTTCCAACAATTAGCAAAAGTACGCACTCGTCACCTCACGTACAAGGCATTTCAATTACCAAATATACCAATCCTAAGGGGAAGGTCCTCCACACAAGGTTAGACAAGCCACTTACCTCGAATCGGCTCAAAATCAACCCGAAACCACGCTCTTGCCACGAGTAGTCGACTCCAAATGGCCCAAATCTATTCAATTCAAATGTATAATATAAATAACACTTCAAGTAACTGATTCTACAAAGAAATTCTAAGCTAATATGTGAAATTAGGTAAAATGACAAAAACGCCCCTCGGCCCACATCTCAGAATCAGGTAAAATTTATATTTTTAGAATCCTCACGCTCTCACGAGTTCATGCATACCCAATTTATCCAAATCCAAAGTGAAATTCCCATTCAAAAGTCGAATTCAAGGTCTAAGAACTTTCTTCCAATTTTTACGCAATTTTCATCTCCAATCCGAAATTACATGATGAAACTAACTATACATTGATGGAATAAAACTAGAAAGGGTTAAAGAATTTTTACCCAATGATCTTCTCTTCAATTTCCTCCCAAAATTGCCCTCTCCCGAACTCCAAGTCGAATTTCCAACTTTTAAAACTAAACCCTCGAAATTTCATATTTCTGCCCAGCTATTTCCGCATCTACAGTCAAATAATCGCATCTGCGATACCGCTTCTGCGGTTCTCACTTAAAAGACCAATCTCGCACCTGCGACCTACCGCAGATGCGGTTCCTTATGTCGCTTCTGTGGTTTCTGCCCCCCTTCCTCATTTCTGCTTCTGCGACCTCTGAGACGCTTTTGTAGCGCCGCACCTGTGGGACCCAAAACACAGGTGTGCTTATGACAGATAACAGCTGAAGCTGCTAACTTTAAACTCCAAAATCTTTCCGTTAACCATCCGAAATCATCTCGAGGCTCTCAGAACCTCAACCAAATCTACCAACATATCCCATAACTCCATTCAAACTTGTTCCAACCTTCGGAATTCTCAAAACAACATCAAAACACCTACATCAGATTCAAGTCTAAGAATTCCAAAAATTCTAAAAATACGCTTTCGATCAAAAAGTCTATCAAACCTCGTCTGAATGACTTGAAATTTTGCACACACGTCACATTTAACACTTCGGAGCTACTCCAACTTCTGGAATTCCATTCCGACCCTCGGATTAAAATCTCACTATCGAACCAGAAACTTCAAAAATTCAACTTTCGGCATTTCAAGCCTAAATTAGCTACGAACTTCCAAAACACAATCCGAATACACCCCTAAGCTCGAAATCACCCAACGGAGCTAACGAAACCATCAGATTTCCATTTTGAGGCCGTCTTCATACTGTTTTGACTACGACCAACTTTCTAACACTTAAACTCTCATTTAGGGACTAAGTATCCCAAAACTCTCCGAAACTCAAAACCAAACATCCCGGTAAATCAAAATAGCAGAAATAAACTTGGGGAAAGCAGCTAATAGGGGATCGGGGCGTTAATTCTTAAGACTACCGGCCGGGTCGCCATAAGTATAATAAAAAGATTAAAAAACTCTACTAGATTACGACAAACTGTGACACCACCTAAAAGAATCAATATTACTAGACAAGACTTATAAAATAAAAGACAAAACAAACTCAAAATATAAATATTCTCCTCAAACAGTTCCTGAAAGCAACGGTCCTTGGTAAGACGGTCCTGCAGTATCTGTCACGGTCCTGGCTAAGACGGTCTTACGGCATCAAGATTCACTAAATGAATCCATACCTAAATGAGAAGAATAAGACTAAATAGACTTAGTGTCTCAAGACAATATGCGATGCTACAACACCTCTTATTGGACACATGCAAGGCATGATTGGGCAATTTTTGCAAAATAGCCTACGTGGTCAAGGGTGGCTAGAAGTGAAGACTCAATTAGGATGACCTCTCAAACATGGAAACACATCATGAAGGCCCATAAACTCTCAGGAATCGCGGTCCCTAAAATTGCTTTGCAAAATTGATCCCATTTTACAGAAATGGCCTATGTGGACGAAAAATGGCTAAGCATGCAAATTCAATAAGAATGGACCTCAAAATGAGAGAAAGTCTTATTGTGGACTTAGGGCTCTAAGACATGGGTCACTGAATCACTTTAGCAAAAATGGCCATATTTTGCAAGAATAACCTATCACGACCCCAAATACCGGCCGTGATGGTGCCTATCACAATATTAGGCAAGCCAACTCATCAATAACCACAACCCTCTTTCTAATAACATTAAGCCATTTTCTAACGCAAGTTTTAGATACCAAGTTCATTATAAGTGATACGGCAACAAAGATATGCAGAAAGTCAAATTAACAATAAACTACACAGCCCCAACAATCTGGTGTCACGAGTCTAGAACCTCTAATACAAGTTTGAATACCTAATATATCAATAGTCTAGGAAATGCGGAAAAATGATAAGATAGGAGGGAGAGAACAGGGCTGCGGACACCATGCAGCTACCTCGAAGTCTTCGTCAAATACTGAAATAGCTGAAAGCCCTCACTCGGCCTCTCGGGCACCTAAATATGCACACAAGGTGCAGAGAGTAATGTGAGTACGCCAACTCAGTAAGAAACTATAGTAAATAAGGACTAAAAGCAGTGACGAGCAGTTCAAAAATACATAACTGATAGTCAACAGAATATCATGTCATCTTTACAGTTTAAATTCTATTTTCGTTATAAAATCACGTTTCCAGTTTAAACATTTGAAATCAAATACTTAGCGGTATATCAAATAGAGGCTTATTTAAAAGAAGAGTGAAATCAGTGAAAACATCCTAACAAGGCCTCTCGGGCAAGGAATCACTTAGAATATGGCCCCTCGGGCAGCCTCTCAGTCACTCGTAACTCGACTCTCGTCACACAGTACTCACTCTTAGCACTTGGCTCATTAGTATCTCATAATAATAGAAATCATAGTAGCCGTTGCAGTGTACAACCCGATCCATATATATAGTCGACTACGCTCATTGGGGGTGTACAGACTTCGGAGGGGCTCCTACAACCCAAGCGTCATATCGCTGCGGCGTGCAACCCGATCCAGTATATATATCGCTGCGGCGTGCAGCACAATCCATAATAGTATTGCTGCGGCGTGCATCCGGATCCATACTCACATATATATAAATATCCTCACAATTGGGTTCTCAACCACTCTCGGTCTTTAACCTCACAGCCTCTCGGGAACAATAGGGAACTCAACCCAAATAGTCCTCACAATTGGTAGTAGAGCAATAAAACCAGTTTTAAACATTTAAGCTGGTAAAACATGACTGAGGATTTGCTTCTAGCAAGTAAAGTGAGGAAAAATAGTCAAAATGCCCCTAAGGGTTTCTACAGGTCAGCACAAGGCTCCAAATAAGGCATACATCCCATGATACAGTATAAATATCCAAAATACGGAATAACATAATATTTTCAAATCAAATATGTGGCTTAATTGTCGCTACGGGACGGAACAAGTCACAATCCCTACCGATGCACGCCCACACGCTCGTCACCTAGCATGTGCGTCACCGCGTTTATCAAAACAAGTCAAATACCGCGGTTTTGTACCCTCAATTCCAAATTTACAATGGTTACTTACCTCAAACCGGTGAAATACTACTCCACGATGCCTTTGCCCCTCGAATCGGCCTCCACACGCATCGAATCTATCCAAAACCAGAACGAGGACGTCAAAATATGCCAAGGGAACGAAGCCCTAGCGAAAACAATCGAAAAATACCAAAAATCCCGAAATTACCAAAATCCTACCCCCGGGCCCACGTCTCAAAATTCAGAAATTTTTACATCAATAGATTCCTCATCTACCCACGAGTCTATGCATATCAAGAACACTAAAATCGGAGTCCAAATGCCCCCCCAAATCCTCCTTTAAAGGCCTCTTAAACTCAAGCTCTAATCCTCCATTTTTAGCCCTTAATCTCTACTAAAACCATGATTAAACAGTGGAAAAATGATCTTAAACCCAGGTAATTAAGCTTCGGGAACTTACCCAACCGATATCCTTTGATTCCTCTTGAGATCCTATGCCTTAGCCTCTTTCCCATCTTCAAAAATGGAGTTCTTTGCAAAAATTCGCAAAGGAAGCAATATATACCTTCTGGCCAGGGATTTTTGCATCTGCGACACGCCCACTGCTTCTGTGGTACTGCATATGCGGTCAAATTACCGCTTCAACGGTTATTCACTTAAAGGACCAACTCCGCATTTGCGGTCAACTCTCTGCACCTGCACCTTCGTAGGTGCGGTCAAACTACCACATCTGTGGTTCCCTCCAAAATTCGCTTTTGCAGCTCCTGTTCCGCACGTGCGGCGTCGCACCTGCGGTCCCCAATCCGCAGGTGCGGAAATACCAGAAGTAGCTGAGATTCTGCAACTTCACAAGTCTAAACATTTCCGTCAACCATCCGAAATCATCCCGAGGCCCCCGGGACCTCAACCAAAAGTTCCAACATATCCTAATACCTTATTCAAACTTGTTCCAATCATCAAAACACCTCAAACAACATCAAATCAACCAAAACACATCTAATTCAAGCATAAGTTCCTAAAATCTTCCGAATTCTGCTTTTGATCAAAAACTCGACCAAACCACGTCTGAATGACCTGAAATTTTGCACACACATCCCAAATGACACGACGGAGCTACTGCAACTCTTGGAATTCCATTCCGACCCCTATATCAAAATCTCGCTTACCAACCAGAAATCGCCAAAATATCAACTTCGCCAATTCAAGACTAAGTTATTCCCAACCTCCAAAACCCATTCCGATCACACTACTAAGTCATAAATCACCTCCCAAAGCTAACCAAAACATCGGAACTCACATCCGAGCCCTCTAACACATAAGTCAACATCTGATTGACTTTTCCAACTAAAACTTCCTTAAAAGAGACTAAGTGTCTCAAACCTTACCAAAATCATTCCGGATTCGATCCGACCAACCCGATACCACAAAATACGGATAACGAGGCATAAAGAAGCAGAAATAGGGAAAACGGAGCGGTAACCCATGAGACAATTGGCCGGGTCGTCACATAACCGATGTGGCCCAAAAGTGACTAGACATGCAAATTCAACAAGGATGGACCTTAAAGTTAGGAGAAAGCTAATTTTGGATTCAAGACTCTTCGGACACGGTCCGACAAATCACTTTACAAAAATAGTCCTATTTTGCAAAACGGCTGATGTGGCCAAAAGTGGCTAGACATGCAAGATTTGGCTACGGCGCTCGAAGACAAGAACTTAAGACTCACTAAGAAGACCAACCCTATATGGGTTGCCTACGTATCACACCCAAAAGACAAGAATCAGATATGCGTAGTTCAGGAAGATTGGCCAAAACTGAAAAAGACTTGCAAAAGGGTCAATTAGACTTGAAAAATTAGTTGTTTCTTTTTTTTTTTGTAAAAATTGTATGAAGGTGTAAATCTTTTGGAATTTTTCTTTTTCTGTTTTTTTTGGGGAAAACTATGAAAGAAATTGTGAGCGGGCCCTACTTTCTTCATTTTATATTTCACCCTCTTTTCTTCTCGTTCGTACCCAACAAACATTGGTCCGCCAAATGACCCGTCACCCTTAAAGAATGCAGTATATAGCACATAGGGATGATTAAATGCCTTTTTGGGCCATGGGCCCACTTTGACATAATTTGGATATGCTCGTCGGCGGGGTTGATATTCCACAAGGGCCTGTATTCAAACGCACAAAGGTATCTATTACTAGGGAGATGCGGACCCGGGATTATGTGCTCGAGGGCTCTTTATCATTCAACGATGAAGAAGCAGAAGGCATTTATCAACCACACAATGACGCTCTGGTAATTTCTATCTTATTAAATAAAGTTCAAGTTAAGCGTGTTTTAGTGTATCCAGGTAGTTCGGCGAATATCATCCGATCAAGGGTCGTGGAGCAACTCGGCCTACAAGATCAAATTGTGCCCGCAGCTCTGGTCGTTAAATGGCTTCACCATTTCTAGTGAAACAACTATAGGTGAGATCACTCTACTAGTGAACGTGTTAGGAACCATTCAATATACCAAGTTCCACGTGATTGAGGGTGACATGAGGTACAATGCCCTACTCGAGAGGCCTTGGATCCACAACATGAGGGCAGTTCCTTCGACTCTTCACCAAATGATGAAATTTTCGACGTTGGATGGCGTCAAAAGAGTGTATGGATTGCAGTATGCTACAAAGGAAATGTTTGCAGTTGACGAGGTAATACTAGTATCAACGTTATCAACCTCGGAAAGGTCGAGCATCAAAGGTAAACAGGAAACCAAATAGCAATCACAGCCACCAGCCTCGACCAAATCGGGAAAACGGGAGATAGAAGAAGAAGAAGAGGAGGATTTTCTGACCCCTCAAACCTTTGTTGTACTTGAAGACTCTAACGCCACCAAATCAACGATCAAGGAGCTGGAATAGGTTATATTGATCAAGTACCTTCCTGAGTGAAAGGTATACCTAGGAACGAGGTTAACCCCCGAACTCAGAAAAAAGCTTATTCAATTTCTTATCGATAATATAGATTGTTTTGCTTGGTCCAATTTAGACATGCTAGGGATCCCACCGGAGATAACAATGCATCGGCTAAGCCTTGACCCCAGGTTCAAACCGGTGAAATAAAAAAGAAGGCCTCAGTCCAAGGTAAAGCATGCATTCATAAAGGATGAGGTAACTAAACTTCTCAAAATAGGGTGCATTCGGGAGGTAAAATACTCCGAATGGTTAGTCAACGTAGTCGTAGTCCCTAAAAAGGAACAAACTTAGAATGTGTGTAGATTACAAGGATTTGAACAAGGCATGCCCTAAAGACTCTTTTCCACTACCTAACATCGATCACATGATCGATGCCACAGTTGGCCGCGAGATCCTTACCTTTCTCAGTGCCTATTCCGAGTACAATCAAATTCAGATGAACCCGGAAGACCAGGAGAAGACCTCATTTATCACCAAATATGGAATATATTGTTACAATATAATGCCCTTCAGGCTAAAAATGCAGGAGCTACTTACCAACGCTTAGTAAATAAGATGTTCGAAGAACAAATAGGTAAGTCAATGGAAGTTTATATTGATGACATGCTAGTTAAGTTCCTGCGCGCAGAGGACCATTTGGCTCATTTGCAGGAAGCGTTCGAGATTTTAAGCAACTATACATGAAACGCAACTGTAGACATGTGATTTTTGACCCTCCCCAAGATTTTTTATATATTAGCGTAAAATATTTAATTTATGCATAATATAGATATTTTAAGTAATTTTGACTCTTTTACTTTATTTTATTACAAGAAAACAAAAAATCATAAAAAATAGGTTCATTAATGTTTTGTAGTCATTTTTAATCTAAAAAAATATACACAACAGTAGTATCGTATTTTTATTTTAATATGATATTTGAAAATACCAAAAATAAATTTGTTTTAATGGTTAGTTTTATTTTAATAATTATTTGAATAGTAGGAATAATTAACAAATGGGCCCATATTTTTAATCTCGTTTGTAGCGAAAGAATAGAGCTTGGGCTCGAGCAATCCATCTTTAGGCCTAATTTTGGACCTAGCCCACAATTGTCAAGCCCATAATTCCTAGGCCCATACCCCTTAACCTAAAACCCTACCACTAAGCTAGACCTAGAGAAACTTTGAGGAGATCCTACTGCTTGCCGGTGACCGGAAAAGTGAACCGCGTCGACGACCTCGATGTACCTCGACCAGTTCGAACCAATACCCTAGCTCAAATGACAACCCAGAAATTTTAAGACCGAAACTAAGCTTTTAATTTTTGATGAAGACGAAAAATGAGTAAAACTCTGATTCAAATATCGTTCATGGTAGTTTATGACTGAGATTATATAACTTTAATGGAGTTTCTTAATGAAGATCCGCTTTTTTTAATGGTAAAATCGTAATGGTTTCCATGGAGATGGATAAAATAATTTTTTAAGAAGAAGAAGCAATCCTTATAAGTCCGAGCATCTCGGGTTCCAAACCAAACATGCACACAAGTGTAAAAAAAATCATACGAACTCGCTCGCGCGATCAAAATACCAAAATAACACCTAGAACTACGAATCTAACATCAAAATGAATAGAATTTTCAAAGAAACTTAAGAGCATTCAAATTCACAATCGGACGTTCGAATCATGTCAAATAAACACCATTTTGTACCAAATTTTACAGACAAGTCATAAATAGTGAAATAAACCTATTCCAAGTTTCGAACCCGGTAGCAACAAAGTCAACTTACGGTCAAACTTAGGAATTCCTTAAACCTTCAAATTACTAGTTTTCAAATCATGATACAAACCCACCGGGACCATCAAAATATTGATCTGGGTCCGTTTATATAAACTATTGACCGTAGTCAACTCAAATTATTTTAAGGCTAAAATTCATATTTTCTTTAATTTTTCACATAAAAATTGTTCGAAAAAGAACACGGACTGTGCATGTAAATCGAGGAATGCTAAATGGAGTTATTCGAGATCTCACAACACAGAAAAGAATGTTAAACTCAAAATGACTTATCGAGTCATCACATTCTCCACCTCTAAAACAAAAATTCGTCCTCGAACGAACATAGAAAGGTACCTGGACTGGTGAAAAGATATGGATATATACTCCCCATGTAGGGCTCGGACACCCACATAGTTGCCTTGATCGGCTGACCTTTCCATTGTACTTGAACTAAAGGATAACTCTAAGACCACAACTTCCAGACCTGCCGGGCTAGAATTGCCACCGGCTCCTCCTCAGAAGTTAAATACTTGTCCAATTGGACTGAGCTGAAATTAAAATATAAGACAGATCACTGTGATACTTCTGGAGCGTAGAGACATGGAACACCAGGTGGACTGCTGATAAACTAGGTGGCAATGCAAGCTTATAGGTGTAAGCATGTAATTTTTGACCCGCCACATTCTCAAGCCACTCCAATATTTTATATATATATATTTGAGTTTATATTAAATTTTGTAGTATATATATATAGATATAGATATTAGGGTTTTTAAAGATCAAAATCATAAAAATAGTTATCACTCTTTATCTTATTTGTATTTATTTAAGTAGTTAGTATTTTTATAGTGATGCTAATTTAGCCTTATTTTAGTTTAATCTTTGATACCAAAAATAGTTTCGCTTTTAATTTTTATTTTATTTTAATAGTTTATTAAAATTAACTAGGAGTGGTCTTATATTTTTATAAATACTTTATATTAAAGGAGGAGAACTCAGGTTTTTTGTTAATGAATTTTAGAATTTTAAAAGCCTAATCTTAAATTGGCCCAATTCGGATCCCTTACCCAATTAAAGCAGCCCAATAGCTCCAAACAACCCCCATGACCCGCGACCCAGTTAGCCGACCTGCCCACTCAACTTTTAATTCCAGCCACCTAATTGGCTCCTCACCCTAATTTTGGAAGGGTCTGTCGCACACCATCTAAAGAGAATCAGCCACAATCTGCACATAGAGAACGAATAGAGCAAGAACGAGAGAAGGAGTACCACGCAAACGCGATGGGTATAGGCCTTCAAGGGGATCTGCTGAGTGTTCTACGCGGATGAGAACCAAGGGTCACAAATGCGAAGGCCAGGGGGAAGGGCCATCGCAAATGCATAGAGCATCTCACGAACGTGAAGGCCAATTGGGCAGCAGTGCTTCACAAATGCATCAAGTCCTTCGCGAACGCAATGAAGACCCGACGCCAGTGATTTAAAATATCCCAAAGACAAGATTTTATTCATTTTTCACCATCTCCACATTTGAGCTCGGCCTAGAGGAGATTTTAAAGAGGAATTTCTTTCCTGCTTCATAGGTTAGTAGATTTTAACTCGTTTTCTTCCATTTTCAATAACACCCCATTGAATTCTAGCCTTTAATCTATACTTGTTCATGGTAAAAATTAGGAATTTAGGTAGAAATTGGAGATTTTAAGAAATTGAGGTTTAGACCTCAAATTGAGGTGGGATTTCAAAACTAATCACATAATCGGGCTCAGGGGTGAATGGGTAATTGAGTTTTGGTCCGAATATTGAACTTTGACCAAGCAGTCCTGGGGTTGACTTTTGTTGTCTTTTTCCAAAATCATTAAAGATCGAATCTTTTTCACCCATGAGTAGTTTCTAAAGCTTATTTTGAATTGTTTGAATTATATTTGGTTAGATTGGATTGGTTTGGAGGCAAATTTTAGAGGAAAGGCCCCGATTGAACTTTGATTTGATTGCGGAGCGAGGTAAGTGTCGTGGTTAACCTTGACTTGAGGGTTTAGGACTTGTTAGTATATTTGATACATGTTTAATGTGTGGGAACAACGTATATGTGAGGTAACGAGTATTTATGCTAGTTGTTGGGTTAAAGCATGCAGATGTGTTTTATTGCATTATTAATTATGATGTCCATGCTTAGGTTAGATTATTACTTCTTGATTATTCTTTTTGTAATTAATGCTTATTTTGTAATTGTTGAGTATTTTGGAAGTTGAAGTTTGGTATCTTGGCATCATATTTGACGTTAAATACATTCTCCTCATTATTTATTTCCCAAATTCATATTATCTTCACTACATGGTAAGGAAGAGTGTAAAACTACGAAGGGTGATGCCGTGCCATTCTCATATCATTGGTTTATCTGATTTTATTGGTTGATGATTTATCTGGCTATTATGTGATTTCATGCCTATCGTAGTTATCATATTTCTCCCCTTTTACATGTCCCCTCCTAGTTTGTACGTTGTTATTCTCTGTTATTGTTACTGCTTCGCATATACTTGTACAGGTTTATTTACGTAGGTGTCCTATCATAGCTTCATCACTACCTCATCGAGGTTAGGCTCGACACTTATGAAATACATTGGGTCGGTTGTACTTATACTGCACTTCTGCACTTCTTGTGCAGATTTTGGTATTGGTCCCTATCACGACCCGAAATTCCCACCTTCGGGACCGTGATGTTGCCTAACATTCTCTTGCTAGGCAAGCCAATGTTAGAGGATCTTTAAGCCAATGTTAATCAATTTCAATAAACAAAATCAATTAAGCCGAAATAAAACTAAAACTGAGTGCGGAATAACATAAAAGCCAATAATATCTAATACAACCCGGATCTGGAGTCACAACTCATGAGTTTCTAAAATCTCTACAAACAGGGATAGAAATAAATACAACTATCTTTAATGAAAAGAAAAGTAAAATAGGGGAAGTGGAAGCTGACTTCAAGGTATGCGGATGCCAGTAGATCTACCTCGAGTCTCCAAAAGCAGTCTGAGAAACGCCTCACTGACAGCTAGGACTCGTACCAAAATCTGCACAAGAAGTGCAGAGTGAAGTATGAGTACAACCGGCCCCATGTACTCCGTAAGTGTCGAGCCTAACCTTGGCGAAGTAGTGACGAGGCTATGACAAGACACCCACGTAAATAATCTGTGCAATTAACAATATACATACAAGATAACAACAAATAAAGGCTAAACATGTACTATTGAGAGGGGACATGTGAAAGGGGCACAAGATACGATAATTATAGCAGAAATGAAAACCAGAACAGTCAATATGCCTTTAACCAGTAAAATCGAATAAACACAATGAATAAAACTACACGGCATCACCCTTCGTACTTTTACTCTCAACCTCACAATGAAACAATAATACGACACAGCGTTACCCTTCGTGATTTTACTCTCACTTTCATCATAAATCAATAGATACGGCACGGCATCGCCCTTCGTGCATTAACTCTCAAAATATGGCACGACATCACCCTTCGTGCATTAACTCTCACAATATGACACGACATCACCCTTCGTGCGTTAACACTCAAATACAGCACGACATCACCCTTCGTGCATTAAAACAGAGATAAAATAAACAAGAACAAGCCTTGCATCAACAATGGCAAACAAGTCCTAATCCCTCAAGTCAAGGTTAACCACTACTCGTACCTCGCTCTAAAGATCAACTCAATGCTCAACTACAACTTTGCCTTTCAAACAAGCATCTGAACCAATAGAATCTAGCAAATTACCAACCAAACGATTCACATTAAGCCTTAGGAACTACCCACAATTGCAAAAGATGCAATTTAGGTTATTATTGAAAAATCCAACAAAAGTCAACTCCCGGGCTCGCTTGGTCCAAACCCAAAATTCGGACAAAACCTCGATTACCCATTCACCCTCGAGCTCGGTTATGTAATTTGTTTTGAAATCCAACCTCAATTTGAGGTCTAAGTTCCAATTTCACAAAAATCCCTAATTCTACCCAAACCCTCAATTTTCACCATGAAAACACTAGATTTTAGGCTGAAATCTTATGAAATGTAATGAAAGATTGAAAGAAAATAGGTTACAATCACATACCAATGGATTTGGGAAGAAGGGATCTTGGAAATATCGCCTCTAAGGTTTTCTTGTTTTGAAAATTTGAAGAATGCGGGAAAATACCGTCTAACTCATACTTGGCCAGTCACAGATGTCACAATTACGACCGCAAATGCGAGCTTTTCTTCACAAAATGCGAAGTCCCACATTTTCTACTATCATCTCAATTGCAATGATTTGTTCGCAATTGCGAATAATGGCCACTCCGAAAATGCGACCATTTGATCACAAATGCGATCACTGTCCCCCTGCCCCACTTTGCAATTGCGAAGGTTTGGTCGGAAATGCGAACCATGTGGTGCGCAATTACTCTTCGCAATTGCAAGGAAGTAGCTTGCAAATGTGAACCTGACAGAGATCGTTTATGTGAAGCCTGACCTCGCAATTGCGAGGTCTGAGGCATGCACCAGAACTGAAGCACACCAGCAGTTTCCTAAGTCCAAAACTCACTCGAGCCCTTGGGGCTCCAAACCAAACATGCACACAAGTCCAAAAATATCATACGAACTTGCTCGCACAATCAAATTGCCAAAATAACACCTAGAACTACGAATGGGACACCAAATCAAATGAAAGTTTCAAGAAAATTCATGAACTTCTATTTTAACAACTAGACGTCTGAATCACGTCAAACCAACTCTATTTCTCACCAAATTTGACAAACAAGTCATAAATATATTAATGGACCTATACCGGGTTCCGGAACAAAAATATAGACCTGATATCAATAAGGTCAAACATTGGTCAAACTTTTAGATCATTAAGCCTTTAAACCTTAATATTTCAATAAAATATGATAACTCGAGCTAGGGACTGTCACGACCTAAACCAATGGGCCGCGATGGGTGTTTGAGTCCTATCTGTCAAACACCCATAAGCATATGTCTAAGATATGAACCTGTATAACATCTATTGTATTACAAAAATAACATACGTGAAGGAAACTTGCCATCAAGACATATGTACATATACGTGCAGAATATAGTCGGCAAGCCGGCAAGGCTGCTATAGACAATTATACATCCAAAACTGAAAGCCGACAAGGCCACATACAACCCAACTAGACATACTGTCTACAAACCTCTAATAGAAACATAACTGTACAGAGACGGGACTGAGCCACGTCATACCCATATACATATATATGTACAAACGTATCGTACCAAAATCAAAAGCAGCTCCGGATCAAATGGAGCATGCCAACTCTAGCTGGTTAGGGATCCTAAGAAGGGGGCTCCTCAGCTTGCCTACCTGCACCTGCGGGCATGAAACGCAGGCCCCATAAAATAGGGCATCAGTACGAAAAATGTACTGAGTATGTAAGGCATGGAAATTAGTACGTAAAAGACAGATGAAACATGGAATACTGAAACACATCTGTAAATCTGAATAACTTTGTAAATTCTGAAATGTTTATAACGTCATGCACATGCGTGTAAATGCCATTCCATGCATAGGTATGGGTGTACATAATATCATCAACCCATTGAGGGTATCATATCATATCATCTCGACCACTGTGGGCAATACTATCAGCATATACCAGCTAATCAGGTGGTGGTGCATATATAATACCGTAACCTCTTCCCATATCCCATATACATACACATACATATATACACGTATATAACGCCGTTTGAATCATATTTTATCCACTGTGGACAACATCATCATCATATACCAGCTGATCAGGTGGTGGTGCGTATATAATGCCGTAACCTTTTTCCATATCCCATATACATATATTTACATATATATGCATATATAACGCCATCTGGTCATGGGTCAATGTACATGTATAAATGAGTGAAATGCATGAAAAATACATAATAATCTCGATATCCCTTTCGGATAAACCTTTTCAACTGCGTATTATTCTGAGACCATGAACAGAAGATAATAATAATTTTCATGGGGAATCAAGAATATAGACACGCCTACTATTTCTATGAATAGAGTAATTTATAGAAAACTGTGTATTTGCTCATTTCTTCAGTATAATTTGGAGCATGCCAAAAGAAAGAAGGGAGGGCCTTAACATATATGTTCCCAGCATTATTTGAATGAATCTGCTTTGAACGTTTTTGAACTAATGAATGGATTTAAATATAAAACTTGCTCCAATGTTTCTTGGTTTGAAATATAAAGAAGGTTTTTATGTCTTAGAAAGAGACCTTTTGAATTTTTTTGGTTCTCACGTTTTGGTTCAAAGTCAGATTTGCAAATTGTTGGTTGAAAATGGAAAGCTTCTGCTTTCAATGTCTTTGAAGATGAAGTCCAATCGAATTGCTTTTAACCAATTGCAAAATTTTCAACGTCTTTGAAGATGAAAATGAATTGAAGATGGTGTCTTTCTTATTGAATTGCTTTTAAGTTTCAAAAATTCATTCCAAAGTCTTATTTGCTAAGACTTATTATGTAACCCATATCTTAGTCATCTTCCAAATTTAGCCATTTGGCAACAATGACTTACTTAGTCATCTTCCAATGTTGTGCCATCTTTCCACGTGGGGTGGGGGTGGGATTTTAATAATTTTTATCCACTTATTAGTTAACCGGATAATGTTCCGTTACCCGGTAATTAATCAATTACCCGCATAATTTTAAAATTACCACAAATTACTTAAAATTCTATTTATTTTAAAAAATACTTCATATATACTTTATATATTATACTACCGTGTCACATGGTACTTTGCATGGTACTAGTTCATAATTATCGGGTATTACCGTTTGACCCGTATTTTATTCCAAATTGTCCACTTTCAACGAAACTCGTTTTCTTTAATCCATGTACCCCTTTATTTTTCATAACACTTATTTATCGCTTTTTAAAAGTAATGTAAATACGTTAACGTCAAAATGATCTCATCCCCAAGTCCCCATCGGTTAACCGAAGACGAAACTTTTAACGTACGAAAACGCGAGATGTGATAGAGACCTCCAAGTTCGATTTCGGGCATATGCCCAAGTCCCAATTAACGATACAGACACAATGGGACCGTCAAAATATAGATCCAAGGTCTGTTTGCTCAAAATGTTGACCAAAGTCAACTCAAATGAATTTTTAAGGCACAATTTTATATTCTTATCAGTTTTTAACATATAAGCCTTCCTGAAAAACACTTGCATTGCGCACGGAAATTGAGGAACGCTAAAATAAGGTATTTGAGACTTCAAAACATATAATTAGGTTCTAAAACTCTAGATGGCCTACCGGGTCATCACAGTCGGTGCATGAGGTGCATCAGCTCGAATCATTGCATACGAAAACTTGAGATAGATATGATGGCATCCGCAGACCTTGAAGTCCCCTTCCTCTTCCCTCTTTTGTTGTTAATTTCTTCGAAATAGTTGTATTTATTTCAGACTCTGTTTGTAGAACTTCTAGTTGCTCGTGTACTCGTGACTTCGGATCTTTGGGAGTAGATATTATCACATGACTTATGATGATATTGTATCAAATTGGGTTTCTATTTCTCGTTGTATATCATTTGTGTGTTTATACTGTTAAAAATTGGATATTTAATTATCTCATGTCGGCTTACCTAGAAAGTGAATGTTAGGTACCACCATGACCCCGAGGATGGGATTCCGGGTCATGACATAGGTTTTGGAGGATTCTTCTTTCTACACACCTCTTCAGAATACCCATACTTGTTGTAGAACTTACACAGAATGGGTTTCCAATCATACGAGGCTTTTTGTTCAACAACATTGCCCTTTTCATTCCTGAACATCACCACTTCTAGAAGAGCAACATCCATATTCACTTCTACCAGCAGTCTTGCAAAACTCAGCCCAAACTTTTGCTCAGTGTTATGATCAACCATGGGAGGTTTTACCACTAAGCTACCAATTTTTTACTCAATCCTTTTGCACTCTAATATTTGAAGTCCAATCCTAGAAATTTACACAGTGTGCAACTCTTCACGAGTGAATTCTATATCGGGACTCCAAGATTTCACAATGAAAGGCTTGTTGTTGAAATGGTAAATTTTTTAAATGTGAATTCTGGTTGAACTCTGTAGCTTTCCTTGGGCATGTTGTTTCGGTTAAAGGTATCCGGGTGGATACACAAAAGATTGAGGTAGTAAAGACTTGGCATAGACCCACAACACCGACAGAGGTTCATAGCTTTCTCGGTTTGGCAGGTTATTATAGGAGATTTGTGGAAGGATTTCTTCCCTTTCAGCACCTTTAATGTTTACTTAGAATGGAGCAAAGTTTCAATGGACTGATGCTTGCGAACAGAGTTTCCAGGCATTAAAGGAAAATTAACGTCAGCACCGGTTCTAACGCTTCCAGAAGGGACCGATGGTTATGTGATCTATTGTGACGCTTTAGGCATTGGATTGGGTTGTGTGCTGATGCAGCATGGTAAGGTTGTGGCTTATGCTTCTAGACAACTAAGAAAGCATGAGAATAACTACCCGACCCACGATTTAGAGTTAGCTGCGGTGATTCATGCACTAAAGATGTGGAGGAACTACTTGTATGACATTCATGTTGATATCTATATGGATCATAAGAGCCTCCAGTACATCTTCAAGAAAAAGGAATTGAATCTACGTCAAAGGAGATGGTTGGAGCTACTTAAAGACTATGACATTGATGCTTTACACCATCCGGGGAAGGCGAACGTAGTAGCTGACGCCCTCAACCGTAGATCTATGGGTATCCTATCATATTTACAGCCAGAAAAGAGGGGAATAGCCCATGAGACTCATCAGCTAGCTAGTCTTGGAGTTCGGATATTGGACTCAGGTGATATTGGAACTACTCTTCAGAATACGACAACATCCTCTTTAGTAACTGAAGTAAAAGAACGCCAGTACGAGGATCCTGTGCTAGTTCATTATCGGGATACCACTCTTCAGAAGGAGAAGACACAGTTTGAAATTACAAAATATGGGATCCTTAGATGTCAAGGGCGATTATGTGTGCCTAATGTTACAGGGTTGCGTCGGCAGGTTATGGGAGAAACTTACTAGTCTCGTTATTCTATCCATCTAGGAGCGACAAAGATGTATCATGACATCAAGGAAGTATATTGGTAGGACGGAACGAAAAAGGATATAGCAGAATTTGTTGCTCATTGTCCTAATTGTCAGCATGTTAAGATTGAGCATCAAAAACCTTGTGGGTTATTGCAAGCTATGGAGATTCTGACTTGGAAATGGGAAATAATCAATATGTACTTCATTGTAGGCTTACCTCGTACCTAGCGTAAATTCGATTCGATATGGGTGATTGTTGATAGGATTACAAAGTCAGCCCATTTTCTGCCCGTTAGAACTACATATTCCTTAGAAAATTATGCGAGGCTTTATATCAAGGAGATAGTATGACTGCATGGTCCCTATATCTATTATCTCGGATAAAGGAGCTCAATTTATAGCTAACTTAAGGAGGTCCTTCCAAAAGGGATTGGGGACTCAAGTAAGTCTTAGTACGGCATTTTATCCCCAAACAGACGGACAGGCTGAGCGTACTATTCAAACACTGGAGGATATGTTACGAGCTTGTGTAATAGACTTCAAAGGTAGCTGGGATGATCATCTTTCGCTTATTGAGTTAGCATATAATAATAGTTACCATTTTAGTATTCAGATGACTCCATACAAAGCTCTTTACGGAAGGAAGTGTAGGTCGCCTATAGGGTGGTTTGATGTTGGAGAATCTGGATTACACGGGCCAGACCTGGTTCAGCGAGCCATAGAAAAAGTAAAGCTTATCTGGGATCGACTATTGACAGCTCAGAGTCGTCAGAAGTCATATTCTGACGTGCGGTGACGAGATTTAGGGTTTGGGGTTGATGACTGGGTATTCTTAAAGGTGTCACCTATGAAGGGTGTGATGAGGTTTGGAAAGAAAGGCAAACTTAGCCCACAATATATTGGGTCTTATAGGATCATTCAAAGAGTGGGCCAAGTAGTTTATGAGTTAGAATTTCCCTCAGAGTTGGAGTCTGTCCATCTAGTTTTTCACATATCTATGTTACGAAAGTGTATTGGCGATCCTACCCGAGTGGTTCCCACGAATGATGTACAAATTATAGAAGACTTATCATATGAGAAAGTTTCGGTTGCCATCCTAGACCGACAAATCTGCAAGCTGCAGAATAAGGAGGTAGCCTCCGTGAAAGTACTTTGGAGAAACAACAATGTGGAAGAAAAGACTAGGGAGGCCGAGGAAAACATGAAGTCTAGATATCCCTACCTATTTCCTCCTCTAGAGAAGGGTCCGACTGAGAAGTCATAATCATAAGGTACGAGTATAAATTCTTTGTTGGTTATTGTCGTTGGTCATGTGAGACCATTGTCCTTATTAATAATTATGGTCATGTGTGTTGTTGGGTTATTAAGCTTCTACGGGGAGAGTTGGTAGTGGTGTTGTTACCGAGGCGACCTTGCCAAAGTTATATAGATCACGGGAAGTTGAACATTCGAGGATGAATGTTTCTAAGGGGAAAAAATGTTACATCTCGCATTTTTGTACGTTAAAATTTCGTTTTAAGTTAACCGACGTGGACTCGGGGATGAGATCATCTTGACGTTAACGTATTTACGCTATTTATAACAAGTGATAAATAAGTGTTATGAAGAATAAAGAGGTACACAGATTAAAGAAAACAAGTTTTGTTGAAAGGGGCTAATGTGGAATAAAATACGGGTCGAGCGATAATACCCGATAAATATGAACTAGTACCATGCAAGGTACCATATGACCATGGTAGTATAATATATAAATTATATATGAAGTATTTTAAAAATAAATAGAATTTTAAGTAATTTATGATAATTTTTAAATTATACAGGTAATTAATTAATTGTCGGGTAACAGAACATTACCCAGTTAACTAATAAGCGGACAAAACATAACTAATTATGTCCAAAATAAACATGGCACAAGGCCACTAATTAGGAAGGATGATTCATTAATACATGTATATGTGTCTTAAGTTTAAAGAAACTTAAAGATAAGTCTTAAATAAGACTTGTAAAGTCTTATCCACAAAGACAAGAACGTGTAAGTTAAAGATAAGTCTTAAATAAGACTTGTAAAGTCTTATCAATAAGGCTTAAATAAGACTTGAAACCAAGAACGTTTCTTTCTGATTTTAAAACAAAGTCTCATTTTCCCTTCCATTACAAGTACAAACAGTAGATGGGATAGTAGGAGATTTTGTTCAATTTATTCCAAGAAAACATGGATGATCAGTAGTTAACTTTCTTGACTTGGACAAAAGGGACTAACATCCCAAAATCTAGACAAGCAGAAAGAATTTTGTTCCAATTTTATAGAGTCCAAGCGTCAATTTCGTTCAAGTACACAGAAGCAAAAGCTTCATTCCGTTCAAATAATTCCAGGAATAAGTATGTAAAGGTCATCCCTTATTTCTTTTGGCATGATCCAAATTATATTAAAGAAACGAGCAAACACATAGTTTCCATAAATTATTCTATTCATAGAAATAGTAGGGGTGTCTATATTCTTGATTCCCCATGAGAATTTCTATTATCTCCTGTTCACGGGTCTCAGAATAATACGCAGTTGGAAAAGTTGTGACGACCCGGTCGGTCGACTTAAGAATTTACACTCTGATCCCCCATTAAATGCTTTCCCCGAGTTTATTTCTACTATTTTGATTTGCCGGTATGTTCGGTTTTGAGTTTCGGAGAGTTTTGGGACACTTAGTCCCTAAATGAGAGCTTAAGTGTTGGAAAGTTGACTGTAGTCGGAACAGTGTGAAGACGGCCTTAGAATGAAAATTTGATGGTTCCGTTAGCTCCATTGGGTGATTTCGGTCTTAGACGTGTAAGGATTGTGTTTTGGAGGTCCGTAGCTAATTTAGGCTTGAAATGGCGAAAGTTAAATTTTCGAAGTTTCTGGTTCAATAGTGAGATTTTGATCTGAGGGTCAGAATGGAATTCCGGAAGTTGGAGTAGCTCCGTAGTGTTAAATGTGACGTGTGTGCAAAATTCCAGGTCATTCGGATTAGGTTTGATAGACTTTTTGATCGAAAGCGTATTTTTAGAGTTTTGAAGTTCTTAGGCTTGAATCCGATGCTAAATTGGTGTTTTGATATTGTTTTGAGCGTTCCGAAGGTTGGAACAAGTTTGAATGACGTTATAGGATATATTGGTAGGTTTGGTTGAGGTACCGGGGGCCTTGGGTGTATTTCAGATGCTCAAATGGGCACTTTTGGCCTTTGAGTGATTGCTGGTTTTCTGGTCTTTTTGCAGTAGTGATTTGTTCACTGCGATCGCGTGAGACCATCCGCAATTGCATAGGGTAAGTTGAGGTCAGGCATATTTTTGTGAATTTCGATCGCAGAGGAAGGAGTGGGATCGCATAGGGTGAGCTGGTTGGTCATTGTGTTCGCATAAGGACCCTTGCGTTCGCATAGAAGGACTTGGTGTGGTAGTGGGGTGCTAGAATTTGCTCTATGCGATCGCATAAAGCTGGTCGCGATCGCGTAGGGTTAAATCTGGGCAGTATTTAAATAGCCCATCCGCGACCCTTCTTCATTTCTCCACCATTTTTGAATGGGATTGAAGCTTTTGAGGGAGATTTTTTAGGAAACCAAAGGGGAATCACTTGGAGGTAACTTTTTTAACTTCATAACTCATTTATATGTGATTAAAGAGCTAATTAGTGGTGAAATATTTGGGGGGAAAATGGGTAATTAGGGCTTGAGATTAAGAGACCTTAATATGGGTATTTGAGGGGTCAATTGAACTCCGATTTCAGTGTTCTTGTTATGTATAGACTCGTGAGAATACGAGGTTTCTGAAAAAATAAATTTCACCCGATTCCGAGATGTGGGCCCGAGGGGCATTTTGGTCATTTTACCTAATTTCGAGTATTAGCTTAGAATTTAATTGTAGAATCAGTTACTTGAAGAGTTATTTACATTATGCAATTGAAGTGAATATATTTGGGCCATTTGGAGTCGAGTACTCGTGGCAAGAACGTGGTTTCGAGTTGATTTTGAGCCGGTTCGAGGTAAGTGGCTTGCCTAACCTTGTGTGGGGGACCTTTCCCCTTAGAATTTGGTAATTGAAATACCTTGTACGTGAGGTGACGAGTGTGTACTTGTGCTAATTGTTGGAAATCCGATTTTCATTAAGTAATTACAAGTATGTTTCCATTCCTGTTTTTATTACTCGCACTATTAAACCTGTTGTTAGCTTAGGAAAGCATGTCTAAGTGATTTAATTGCTTTATTTGCTCAAACTGCCTTACCTGACTTCTATGCAGTATGCTAGGCTAGAATTACTTGTTACCTTAATATGAAATTTGCCATTTCTGAATATTTTCCTGTTGCTGCTGTGTATTTACATTTGGACTACGGATGTGGGATTCCGGTAGCTCCCCCTTGTCTGTTTATTTGGGACTACGAATGTGGGATTCCGGTTGATCCCCCTTATCTATTTATTTAGGACTGCGGATGTTGGATTCCGGTAGATCCCCTTGCACAGTTATATGAAACTACGGGACGGCACCCGGTAGATTCCCCCGGTACTGGATATTTACTTTTAGGGACTACGGAACAGGATTCCGGTAGATCCCCGGCGCATTTTGTCACGACCCCAAATACCCGATCGTGATGGCGCCTATCACATTACTAGGCAAGCCAACCCAAACCATTAACTACAACAAATTCCTTTTATAAAACCATTTTCTAACACAGGTTTAAATACCAAATCTCCATAATAAGTGTTTAACACACAATTACATATGCGAAAGTCAAATAAACATGAAAACTACACAGCCCCAAATATCTGGTGTCACGAGTCTAGAGCCTCTACTATATAACTGACTGTCTGATACAACATACGTCTAGAAAAATGCGAAAAAGGACAAGATAAGGAGGAGAAAATAGGGCTGCAGACGCCATGCAGCTACCTTGAAATCTCCGGCAACCTTTGGATCAGATGAGGACCCTCACTCTACCACTCGAGCACCTGGACCTGCACACAAAGTACAGGGAGTAACGTGCGTACGCCAACTTAGTAAGTAACTAAAGTAAATAAGGTCTGAAAGCAGTGATGAGCAGTTAAAAATCATATAACTGAATACACAACAGGATAACAGGGCAACTTCACAGTTTAAAACCAGTTTCATCGTAAAATCACAGATTTCAGTTTAAACACTTGAAATCATATACATAGAAATTTTTTCAACAGAGTCTTATTTAAAAAGAAGAGCGAAATCAGTGAAAATATTTTAACTGGGCCCCTCGGGAAAGGTATCACTCAGAATATGGCCATCTCGAGCAGCCTCTCAGTCACTCGTGACTCACTCTCGTCACTCAGTACTCACTCCCAGCACTCAGGCTCATTAATATCACATAATAACTGAAATCATAGTAACCGCTGCAGCGTGCAGTCCGATCCGTAATTTATAGTCGACTACACTCACTAGGGGTGTACAGACTCCGTAGGGGCTCCTACAGCCCAAGCTTCATATCGCTGCGGCGTGCAGGCCGATCCATTATATATATCGTTGTGGCGTGCAGCCCGATCCAATATATATATCACTGTGGCGTGCAGCCCGATACATATAAATAACGCCACGGCGTGCAACCCGATTCATAATATATACATATAATATCCTCACCATTAGCTTCTCAACCTCTCTCAGTCATTAACCTCACAGCCTCTTGGGCACAACAATAGAAATTAGGGAACTCAGCCCAAGCAGTCCTCACAATTAGAAGTGGAGTGATAAAACCAATTTTAAACATTTAAACAGGTAAAACATGACTGGGAATATGCTTTCAACAAGTAAAGTGAGGAAAATTAGTAAAAATACCCCTAAGGGTCTCAACAGGTCGGCACAAGGCCCCAAATATGGCGTACATCCCATAATACAGTATAAATGACTAAAGTACGGAATAATATAAGATTCCAAAATCAAATACGTGGCTTAATAGTCGTTACGGGACGGACCAAGTCACAATCCCTACTGGTGCACGCCCACACGCTCGTCACCTAGCATATGCGTCACCGTATTTATCAAAACAAGTCAAATACTGGCGATTATACCCTCAGTTCTAGATTTACAATGGTTACTTACCTCAAACTGGTGAAAATACTACTCTGCAGCGCCTTTGCCCCTCAAATCGGCCTCCACTTGTGTCGAATCTATCCAAAATCAGAATCACAACATCAAAATAGCTAAGGGAATGAAGCCCAAGCGAGAATAATCAAATAATACTAAAAATCCCGAAATTGGCCAAACCCGACCCCAAGGCCCACTTCTCGGAATTCAATAATTTTTACGCCAATAGGTTCCTTTTCTTCCCACAAGTTCATGCATATCAAAAGTTCTGAAATCCAACATCAAATGGTCCTTCAAATCCTCAAGCAAAGGTCTAAGTTTCCATGCCCTAGTTTTTCCCAAATTTTAGCCCTTAAATTCCATTAATCATAGCTCTAGTTCGTGAAATAATAGCGTAGGAACGAGTTTTTGGTCCAAATTCCTTACCTCAATGAAGTTCCCTTGAAATCCCTCTTACAAATCGTTCAAAAAGCTCTCAAGCCGTGATAGAAATGGTGCAAATAGCTAAAAATCGCGAAGGATACAATTTATACCTTCTGCCCAGGCATTTTCGCATCTGCGGCCCCATTTACCGCATCTGCGGTACCGTATTTGTGGTTCTTTTTCTGCTTCTGCGGAAATCACTTAACTCACCACTCTCCATATCTGCGGTGCCATTCTCGCATTTGCGGCATCGCATGTGTGGTCCCTATAACCGCTTCGGTGATTCTTGCCATCTTCCCATCTTCCGCTTCTACGGCAATTCTCCTGCATAAGCGGCATCGCACCTGCGGTCCCCAATCCGCAGGTGCGAAAATACCAGAAGTAGGAAAATCTGCAGCTACAACAATTTCTCAAACTCCTCATCAACCATCCAAAATCACCCCGAGACCCCCAGGACCTCAACCAACGGCACCAACATATCCTAAAACCCTATTGAAACTTGTACCAATCTTCAAAACACCTCAAACAACATTAAATCAACCAAAACACATCGGATTCAAGCCTAACTTTCCAAAATCTTCCGAATTCTGCTTTTGATCAAAAACCCAACCAAACCACGTTTGAATGACCTAAAATTTTGCACACACATCCCAAATGACACAATGGAACTACTGCAACTTCGGATTCCATTCTAACCCCTGTATCAAAATCTTGCCTACTAACCGGAAATCGCCAAAATATCAACTTTATCAATTCAAGCCTAAATCTACTCCGAACCCCCAAAACTCATTTTGTTCGCGCTCCTAAGTCCCAAATCACCTCCCGAGGCTAACCAAACCATCGTAACTCATATCCGAGCCCCCTAGCACATAAGTCAACATTTGGTTGACTTTTCCAACTTAAGCTTCCTCAACAAAGACTAAATGTCTCAAACCCTCTCAAAACCTTTCCAAACCCGAGCCAACCAACCCGATCACTCATAGAACCGATAGACCAAGCAATAAGAAGCAGAAATGGGGGAAACAGAGCGGTAACTCATAAGACGACTGGCTGGGTCGTCACATCCTCTCCAACTTAAGCAAGCGTTCGTCCTTGAATGAGTCAAGAAACATACCTAAAGCCTCAAACAGGTGAGGATATCTGCTCCGCATCTCCCGCTCGGATTCCCAGGTAGTCTCCTCCACGGGCCGACCTCTCTACTGTACTTTCACTGAAGCTATATCCTTTGACCTCAACCTTTGAACCTAAAGACCCAAAATAGCTATTGGCTCCACATCATAAGTCAAATCATCATCCAACTGAACCGTGCTGAAATCCAAAACATGAGACGAATCTCCAAGATACTTCCGAAGCATAGAAACATGAAATACCGAATGTACACTCGACAAGCGGGGTAGCAAAGCAAGCTCATAAGCCACCTCCGCAATCCTTCGAAGCACCTCAAAAGGCCCAATGAACCGCAGACTCAATTTCCCTTTCTTCCCAAATCTCATAATACCCTTCATGGGTGAAACCTTCAACAGAACCTTCTCGCCTACCATGTAGGATACATCCCGAACCTTCCTATCAGCATAGCTTTTTTGCCTTGACTGCGCTGTACGAAGCCTCTCCTAAATCACCTTTACCTTTTCTAAGGCATCTAGCACCAAGTTTGTCCTCAATAGCCTAGCCTCATCGGGCTTGAACCAACAACCTAGAGATCTACATCGCCTCCCATACAAAGCATCATATGGATCCATCTGAATACTCGACTGGTAGTTGTTGTTATAAAAAAACTCTACAAGCGGCAGAAACTGATCCTAAGATCCTCCGAAATCAATGACACAAGCACGCAACATGTCCTCTAATATCTGGATAGTGCGCTCGGACTGCCCATCTGTCTGAGGGTGAAAACTTGTGCTCAACTCAACCTGAGTACCCAACTCTCGCTACACAGACCTCCAAAACTGTGATGTAAACTAAGTGCTCATATCTGAGATGATAGAAACTGGGACACCATGCAACCGAACAATCTCCCGGATATAGATCTCTACCAATTGCTTTGAAAAATAGGTAGTACACACAGGAATGAAGTGTGCGGACTTGGTCAGCCGATCCACAATCAGCCAAATAGCATCGAACTTCCTCAAAGTCCGTGGAAGTCCAACAACAAAGTTCATAGTGATCCTCTCCCACTTCCACTCGGGATTATCCATCTGCTGAAGCAAGCTACCCGGTCTCTGATTCTCATATTTCACTTGCTGACAATTGAGACACCAAGCTACAAATCCCACAATGTCTTTCTTCATTCTTATCCACCAACAGTGCTGCCTCAAATCCTGATACATCTTCGCGGCACCCGGATGAATGGAATACCACGAGCTATGGGCCTCCTTCAGAATCAACTCCCGAAGCCCATCCACATTGGGCACACAAATCCGACCTTGCATCCTCAACACCCCATCATCACCTATAGTCGCATCCCTGGCATCATCATGCTGAACTCTGTCCTTAAGGACAAGCAAATGCGGATCATCATACTGGCACTCTCTAATGCGATCATATAAGGAAGACCGAGAAACCACACAAACGAATACCCGACTAGGCTCCGAAACATCTAATCTCACGAACCGATTGGCCAAGGCCTAAACATCAACTGCAAGAGGTCTCTACCCAATTGGAATATACGAAAAACTCCCCATACTCACTACCTTTCGGCATAAAGCATCGGCCACCACATTGGCCTTCCACGGATGGTACAATATAGTGATATCATAATCCTTAAGCAACTCCAACCATCTCCGCTGCCTCAAATTGAGATTCTTCTATTTGAACAAGTGCTAGAGGCTACGATGATCAGTAAACACCTCACAAGACACACCATACAAGTAATGCCTCCAAATCTTCAATGCGTGAACTATGGTAGCCAACTCCAAATCATGAACGGGGTAGTTCTTCTCATTGGGCTTTAACTAACGAGAAGCATAAGTAATAACCCTACCCTCCTGCATCAACACACAACCAATACCAACTCTAGAAGCATCACAATACACAATATATGAACCTGAAGCTGATGGCAAAACTAACACTAGAGTTGTGGTCAATGCTGTCTTGAGCTTCTGAAAGCTCTCCTCGCACTCATCCGGCCATACAAATGAAGCACCCTTCTGTGTCAACTTGGTTAAGGGCGATGCGATAGATGAGAATCCCTAAACAAACCGGCGATAATAGCCTGCCAAACCAAGAAAGCTGCGAATCATTATGGCTAAGGACGATCTGGGACAACTCTGAACCACCTCTATCTTCTTCGAAAAAACCTAAATACCCTCGCTGGACACCACGTGCCCCAAGAAAGCCACTGAACTGACCCAAAACTCACACTTGAAGAATTTTGCAAAGAGGTTCTCCTCCCTCAATCTCTACAACACAACTCTCAAATGCTCTGTATGCTCCTTTTGACTATGCGAATACACCAGAATATCATCAATGTAGACTATGACAAACGAATCGAGATAAGTCCGGAACACGTTGTTCATCAAATGCATAAATGCTACTGGGGCATTGGTCAGCCCAAAAGACATCACCAAGAACTCATAATGACCATATCGGGTGCTGAAAGTTGTCTTAAGAATATCTGAGTCCCTGATCTTCAACTGGTGATAACGCAAACGGAGATCAATCTTGGAGAACACTCTCGCTCCCTGAAGCTGGTCGAATAAATCATCATTGCGAGGCAAAGGATACTTCCTATAATCAATGCACATCCTCATAGTGCCATCCTTCTTCTTCAGAAATAGAACCAACGCACCCAAGGTAACACACTAGGCCGAATGAACCCTTTATCATGGAGTTCCTGAAGCTGCTCCTTTAATTCCTTCAACTCTGTTGGTGCCATACGATACAGAGGAATGGAAATGGGCTGAGTGCCCGACACCAGGTCAATACTAAAATCAATATCCCTGTCCGGTGGCATGCCTAGCAGGTCTGCAGGAAACACATCGGGAAAATCCCTCACAACTAGGACAGATCAATACTAGGAGTCTCAGCTCCGACATCCCTCACAAAGGCTAGATACGAAAGACAACCTTTCCCAACCATACGTTGGGCCTTCAATAATGAGATCACTCTACTGGGAACATAATCGGTCAAACCTCGCCACTCAATCCGTGGCACACCCGGTATAGCCAATGTGACTGTCTTGGCATAACAGTTTAGAATAGCACGACATGGAGATAACTAGTCCATGCCCAAAATGATATTGAAATCCACCATACACAGTAATAAAAGATCCACTCGGGTCTTCAGACCCCCAATAGTCACCACACACGACCGTTACACACGGTCTACAACAACAGTATCGCCCACTGGAGTAGATACATGAACAGGTGAAACAAGAGACTCACGGGGCTTATCCAAATTACGGGCAAAGTATGATGACACATAAGAAAAGGTGGAACTGGGATCAAATAATATAGAGGCATCTCTCTGTGGCAAACTAAAGTAACACCTAAAATCACGGCATCTAAAGCAGCAACATTTGGTCTACTCGAAAGAGCATAGAAACGGGCTTGACCACCACCTGATCGACCTCCCCCTCTAGGTCGACCTTTGGCTGACTGACCTCCACCCCTAGCTGGCTAGGCGGGTGGTGAAGTAACTGGAGCAAAAGTCGAGGGTTGACCCCTCTGCTGAGACTGGCCATCATGAAGACGAGGACACTTCCTCCTCATATGCCCAAACTCTCCACACTTATAACAACTCCCCGGTGATGGAGATGGGGACTGAAGGGAACCCCTGGCACCGGAATGACCAGTAAGAGGGCCTAGCATGGAAGAACCCTGAACTGATGGAGTACGGGACGAACTCTAGGCTGGAAGGCCACCGACGTATGAGTGGCCCTGATGAGAACTATGACCGGATGATGCCCTACAATAACCTGGGCGATCTAAATGAGCCTGTCTGAATGGGCGGCCTCTGCCCTGCTGGAACTAACCTCTCAAAGGAGTACCACTGTAACTACTAGATCCTCGAGGCCTCTTGGCCTCCCTCTCCTCTTTCTCCTGGCGGCGAACCGACTCAATCTCACGGTCGATGTCAACAGCCTCCTCAAAAGTAGCACATCTCACCCTCTCCCTAGTCATGAGAATCTGAAGTTGATATGTGAGACCATTAACAAACCTCATCATCCTCTCTCGATTTGTGGGAACCAACGAAACTGCATGTCGGGCTAACTAAAAGAACCGCATCTCATACTGCGTCACAGTCCTCTCTTCCTGATGCAACTGCTTGAACTGCCTATGCAGCTCCTCTTGGCGAGACTATGGCACATACTTCTCCAGAAAGAGAACAGAGAACTGCTACCAGGTAAGGGGCATTACACTAATAGGCCTACGCCTCTCATACGCCTCCCACCAAGTGAAGGCAACCCTAGAAAACTGAAAGGTGGTAAAGGCTACACCACTGGTCTCTAGAATCCCCGCTGTACGAAGCATCCTCTAACACATATCTAAGAAACCCTGGGCATCCTCGCCCTCTACACCGCTAAAATTTGGAGGCTTGAGTCTACCAAACCTCTCTATTCGACGTTGCTCGTCGTCTGGCATAACTGGTACCACAAACTCCTGAGCTGGTGCAACCGGCTAGGCTGGAGGTGCCCCCGATGTCTGGAGTCCCTGCATAACTTGCTCCGGTGTGCGAGCAACGGCAGTCTGGGTGCCTCCCCTGGCTTGAGAAGTAGCTGCGGCCATAGTAACAGAAACTGCCTGAGCCAAACCGGTACACACTGATAAGATCTGAGCTAAAGCCTCCTGAAGGTCTGGATCCACAATGGGAACAGTTAGTGCCTGAGCTGGTACTGCTGTAGCGTCCACAACTGGGACCTGATCCTGAACTGGGGAAGCTGGTGGGTTCGTAGGTGCTGCCCTAGCTGCTCTGCCCCTACCACAGCTTCGACCGCATCCTCGGCCTCTGGTGGCCACAACTGGTGGAACTGGTGGTCGTCCACCTTGCCCGATAGCACGTGTCCTCACCATCTATGAGAGAATAAAATAACAGAAGTTTAGTATTCGGGTTAACAAGTTCGGACGACAAGAATTTCAAGAATATGAAGATTTTCCTAAAGGTTCTGTAGCCTCTCGAGGATAAATATAGACGTCTCCGTACAGATCTGCGAGACTCTACTAGACCGGCTCATGACTCGCGAGACCTATGTAACCTAAGCTCAAATACCAACTTGTCACGATCCCAAATATCCGATCGTGATAGCTGATCGAGGACAACCCTGCACTACTATGGAGTAGCGAGAGAGGTCGAAGAAGCTTTTACCCGATTAAGGTTGGGATTGATTTCCACAGGGAGCTAGATATTGGAGTCGGGTGTCTACCTAAAGCGGAGTTGTGTATTTGCACTTAATTGCACTTCTACACA
This sequence comes from Nicotiana sylvestris, assembly GCF_000393655.2. NCBI lineage: Eukaryota > Viridiplantae > Streptophyta > Magnoliopsida > Solanales > Solanaceae > Nicotiana > Nicotiana sylvestris. The sequence continues at coordinate 99,786,900 of NC_091065.1, forward strand.
TTTTTGGTTTGATTTATACTTCTAATTTTATAAAACTACAATGCTCAATTAAACTAAATAAAACTAAGGTTTAAACTATTGCAAGTTGTTAAAATGATTAAAAGGCACTAGAGTAGCGACTTTCACCTAGTTGGTCAATTGACAGATTCTTTACTCTAAAGCTAGATTATCTCATTTGGGGAGTATGATATAACCATTGCATGATTCTACTCAATCTACACCTCTTGGTAGTTGGAGTGATTTTGCCCGAATTGACTTTCTCAAGACCAATTGGGTATGCAAATTTGTGCAAGCAATCAAGGTTCAAGTCGGGTATTACTATCTCTAGGTTTAACCCTTTAATTGGGGCTATCAATCTCTTAAGTATGACCTAATTCCTTGTTGGACTAATTTCATGGACTTAGGCTCTCTTTCCCAAGAAGAGCCAAAGAATATTAGGCATAAACTAGTGTTTGCAACCACTAATTCACAATTAAAACCCTAAATTAGCCAAAATATCAAACACTCATAGATAATCAAGCATCAAAACAAAAGACACATCAATTACCCACACTAGGGTTGAGCTACAACCCTAGTTTATGGGTCTAGCTACTCATAATTAGAGAAGAAAACAAAGAAATAGTTGAAGAAAAACACATAATAATTAATTGCTAAATTAAACTTGAAGATTCAATGTTGAAATCACGCTAAAATTACTCAAAATAGCTAAAAGGAACGAAGTCACGAGCGCAGCTCTCAGTACAAAACTATCTGATGACCTAAAAATGGGAAAAGAATCTATTTATACTAGGCTGAAAATCTTCGACAAAAATACCCCTGCGGGGCTAGTGCGGACCGCAGAAAATCAAGTGCAGCCGCACTAAGGCTCTGTGCTTGAATAATCAGCTCTCTGAACTCAGGCAATGCAGACCGCATGAAATCGAGTGTTGCCGCAGTGGCTTCCATTGTGATCCGCACAAAAAGGACCGCGGACCGCATTGAGCTCATCCTCCAAAACACCACCTCTCTTAACCTTGGCTCTATGGACCGCACAATACCCTTTGCGGCCGCATTGCCTGTTGGCCTGAACAACAACCTATCTGAACTTCACTTGTATGAACCGCACAGAATGGTGTGCCCCTGTTTGACTGAGCTTTGTCTTGTCTTGGTACTTGTGCAAGGTTTCACTCCTTTTTGAGCTGGTTTTTGACACCTTGTCACCTTGTTGATCAAACCTGCAATCAAGCATAAATTGTAAGCCTTTGGGGCTATTTTGTACACAATTCTAATCAAAACTCTAGTAAGAAGGAGTGTAGAATGCATCATATTCCCTAGTTATCAACTCTTCCAAACCTAAGCTTTTGCTTGTCCTCAAGCAAATATAATAAGACCCACCCCTTAAGAGAAAATCCAAGAAAATTCAGTTGTCCTAAAGTGACCTCATCTAGCATCAATTGGGACTAACAATTGCCCTCAATACAAATGAATCATTAACAACATTTACTCTTTTTAAACACCATGGATTAAGTGCGACACAAGAGCATCAAGAGTTGACTCAACACATCAAAGAACTCTTTCTATTACTTTGGTCATTGTGGAACCCAAACTTACACATCCTTAACTCTCCCTAAGCAAACCTCACCTTTAGGATAGAGGCACTTAGAACGAGGTTAATGGAAACACACTCATCTCTCTAAAGAAAAAGTCACAAGTACGACTCTAAGTACCATATGCTTGCCCCTTAGGTGAGTCACCACTAATGTAAGCTTCATTCAACTTAAGATCATATACGGCTTTTGTGGAGACATAGTGAAGGTTTTTGGTTCAGGGTAGGAAATGTTTGGTCTAAGCATGTTCCATCTTCCCTTAAGAACTTCTTTTGTTTCATTTTGGAACACATTCACTTGACTTTTTAAGTCATTTCACTTCTTTCTAAGGGGTTAGAGAGACACACTGTCACTCTTTCTTGGTCATTTCAAATCCTCTCCTTTCTCAGCTTTCTACACCTTTCATTCTTTGCTTTTCTTGAATCCCTTTATTCATTTCTATATTGAACATTCTTTTTGTCTTTTTGCTTTTCTTTATTTTTCATTGCCTTTCCTTTTCTTCATTTTGTGCCTTTTTACCACTTTCTTGCAATCCTCGTCTCTCCCCCCAAACTTATACTTTTGCCATGTGCTAAAGAAATATCAGGTGCCAAGAGAGGGTATTTTTTAGAACAGGTAAACACTTGTATTTTGGTTCTTGAAGGAAAAAGGTCTAAGGCTCAAAAGGGTTGACTAGGAATTTTATCATTGGTAGGCTATGGAAGTGTTCAAGCTATCATTTGGATCAAGGAGAGCCTATAATCATGTCTCAAGTCAAAATTCACTTAGGATTTTGCCTCAACAAACATTCAGGGCAAGTTCTAGACCAATGGCTCGGAACTTGGACTTGTAATGCAATTTTCTCACCACACAAGCTATGGGATCGTTAAAGACACAGAGTCGGGAGCCCACAACAACCTTAGATAATATTTGAGCACACAATGGTTCCAAAAAACCACTTGATGATTATCGGCCAACACAAGAGTTTCATGGTCACAACTTTCACCATCATATACACAACGATTTGTTTTTGACCATAAGATCAAAGACAAATGCGCTAGGCCCAAGTGAAGCTTTGCTTGAGGCACTCTTAACCACTAACTACTAAAAAGCAAAAAGAAAGGAAAAATAGACTCAAACCCTTAAGAAGGTAGTCATGCCATCCATCATCAGGAAGAGCCACCCGGTTCACACAAATTCCACCTTTGGAAAGAACCGTGGCATTAAGAAAACCAAAGGCTTATTGCAAAAATCCAAAATAAGAAGCTACGAACACAAATAAGAAGCTAAGAAAGAAAAATTGCAGAAAGTAAAATGAATATATACAAGAGGGGTTTGATTGAATATACAATAAGGATGATGAATATATACAATGTAACATAACTTTTATATACAGACCCAAAGTGAAAAGTATGAAAAATGTAATGAAGTGCTAAAATTATATACATACCAAAGATGAAAAAGGAAAGAAAGAAATAATAAAATTTGTCATATATATATACAGTCATCCGACAAATCAAAGTAGCGCCTACCCCCTCAAATGAAAGCTGGCATTGTCCTCAATGCCAACTAAGAAAAATAAGCATAAAAAATAAAGGGAAAAGGATACAGAAATTCCCTATGGCCCGTCTGTCTGCATGGGATACTGAGTGGTCCCTGGGTCCTCTCTAAGATCGGGAACCTGAGACTGGCTCCCTATGACCTGTGGCTCTGTTGGGACCTGTGCCTGGACCTGGACCGAGGCCTGGGCTAACTCCTGGGGCTGGTTGGAGGAATCTCCTTGCGGGTCCTCCAACTATATGACTGCGTCATCTTCACGGGGAATCACCCTCTTCTTCTTGGGAGGCCTCTCTGACTGCACTGGCAGGGGATGGGTTGTTGGCACTGGGTCATGTAACAATAAATCCAAAGGCAGGTGATCGGCCTTCAACCTGTCAACCTCAACCTGCAACTCCTTCAAGGACTCCTTGGAAGCCCAAGTCTTCTCATCTTCTTGGCCTCCCTAGCAAGCTCCTTGAGAGCATTTTCATGAGAATCTGCAGCGTCCGTGAGCACTTTCTGAGTATCAAGGATCTTCTTCTGGGTGTCCAAAATATCCTTGAGAGCGTCCTCAATAGACTATGGGACTTGTGGAGGCAGAGGTGTTGACTGGGATGCCACTGTAGTAGTAAGGACAAACAACTTAGAGGAAGTTGTTTGCATCCAGTTGTTGATGCTGAGAAGGGCCTGGCTTAGACGGAGGGCAGTCACTAGGTAGGCCGGGGTGGATGGTATGTCTGGAACTGCCGAAGTGGAAGGACCAGGGGGCATGTCCGCTGAGGTGGAAGAAGGCTGAGTAGGAGCCACTACCACTACTGGCTCTTCAGACTGACCAGTTGAAGTAGTGGCTATTCCCTTGTAGTTCTTGCCTTTAGGGTTGTCATCACCCTGCATGTTGTACCATGAGAACAGTGCCTTTGCTTTCACTTCGACATCAAATTTCTGTTTTTCTACCTTTAGGTCCTTGAAGTAAATGGTTCAGAAGCTGGGGAAGGGATAGTTTCTATCACCTTCACTAACTACCTGCATAATAACCCGAAACATCACATTCCCGACGTTAATCGGGTACCCCGCCATAATTGATGCTACCAGTACTGCCCGGTGAAGAGGGAGTGAGTTGTCATGGGTAGTGGGGTCCAGTATGCTACACACTAATGTCTCGCACTCCTTAGCCTCAAAATTCAAACTTCTCCTTAAGATCTTCACTCCCGCATTCAACCAATCGGGGATGGTACCTGAGATTGCCAAGTACTGCGCCAACCAAGGAAGGGCCTCCTCACCTAATGCCATCTTCTCCAGATAAAGTGATTCATCCTCCTCATTGAAACCCAAGTAGTCATTTATTGCTTTCCCATCAAATAGCACTTTCAAATTCCACTTCTTTGTCACTTTGGTGCCCTTCTTGATGTGGGTAGTATTGGTGTAGAATTCCTTGACCAGGTGCTCGTTTGCATCACACAGTTGCTTAAGAAGTACTCCCAGCCCACTCTCTCTCTAAACTGTCTTCTCATATTGGTGTTGTGTGGCAAGAGGTCTCTATCCACAAAACTTTGCTCCGGAATCAATTTCCTCACAGGCTACCATTCTCTGAACTTATGGTAGGCCACCTCACTTACAAAACAGTCTTGCCACACCTCTGGGTTTCTAGTTCTAGCTACTCCTCCCACCTGAGGTTCACCCCCTTCTCCTACTACCTCTTCTTCTCCTTCTATACCCTCTCCGGATAATGAAGCTGTGGGAGAGGTGGATTATTCATTTCCACTACCGGCAATCGATCCCTCAGACGTCTCAGAAGATACATGCACTGAAGCTGGGCAGTGGGGGAAGGTGGAGGAGTGTCTGGACAGTCAACAATGTACTCTGGCCCTGAATCTGATGATGCCTCCCGGGAGGGCTCGTACTCACTCCCCGACTGATCAATAGCCCTATCAGCAGCTCTAATGAGTTTCCTTGTGTTTTTTATGTTTTGTCGGGCTTGGGGGGTCAACTTTATCATCTTTTATTTGCCACCCCGGGAGGACTCTCCTCTACCTGCTTGTTTAGCACCCTTGCCTCTTTGTTTCACTATTGTCTACAAACAACATTCATTAGACTTGTTAGTATCCAGAAAAGTATTGTGATTCACAGTTGAAGAAAAATGTTGCAGACAGTTCAAACTTGCAGAGTGCGGACCGCACAAAATGCAGGGCGGCCGCAGAGAGGCCAATGCGGACCGCACAAAATGGCACCGCGGTCCGCACAGAGGTGGGGTTCAAACTACCCACTCTCTGAATAAATGCACTGCGGACTGCACAAAATGGTAATGTAGTCCGCATTGAGGCACTGCGGACCGCACAAAATGCAATGTGGCCACGGTCCTCAATGATCAGGTTTCAGAACTTTTAGCAATGTGGTCCGCACGAAATACCATTGCAGACCGCACAAGGGCACCGCAGACCGCACTAAATTCCACTACGGTCCGCACTGAGTACCAAAGCACAGAACCAACCTAGGGTTCATGAAATGTTCAATTTAAGTCCAATTATTCACTAATTAAAGAGTCCCTAAGTGTTTGCCCAATGTTTTAACAACCTAATCCTAGATTAAACAAGAAATTAACTAACTTAAGCTACCAAATCGAAAGAAATACGGGAAAGGCAAGAAGAAGACACAAGAAAAACAAAAACTAAAAGAAAATAAACAAATTAAACAACTAAAAAGAAGTTAAAGTTACCAGATGTGAGAAGTACTGAAGATAGAAGATTCTTAGCAGTTAATTACGAGCAAGAAGTAAAATGAACAGTGAAATTTTGAGTTCTGAGAGTGAAAGGATCGAAAAGTTCAAACGATGGTCCTCAAGTACTATTTATAGAAAACGTCCTCGGGCCCAGCTTACCTACCCACCGCGGACCGCACAAAATGCAGTGTGGTCCGCACCACACAGAATTATACAAGTTTGAGAAGGCAACCACTGCGGTCCGCACAAAATGCTTCACGGCCGCAGTGGTCCATCGCGGACCGCGCAAAATATAATGCGGTCGCGGTGGCAAACATTAGAGAGTTGGTTTTTACATCCATCATCAGTGCGGTCCGCACTGATTTTGTGCCTCCACACTAAGTTCTTTGCGACCGCACAAAATGTAGTGCAGTCCGCATTGCAAACTTCAGAGACTTGAACAATTTTTTTCCACTTTGTCCTGCACTGCATCAACACAATCCTGTAGCATCTCACAACCAGTCAGTCCAAAAATAAATCCTATACTACAATGTAAATCAAAGAAAAATAAGAGGAAAAACACATGGGCTGCCTCCCAAGAAGCGTCTGATTTAACGTCACGGCACGACACAGGTTACCATCAAATCATTTGAGATGAAAAAGTGTCACCATGTGGCTGTCATCAATTTTTCCCAAGTAGTGCTTGACCCTATGCCCATTCACTCTGAAAACTTCCCCACTTTTGTTCTTTAAATCAAGTGCACTAAATGAGGTCACACATTCCATTTCAAAAGGTCCACTCCATTTTGACTTAAGCTTTCCCGGAAACAGACGTAACCGAGAGTTGAACAAGAGAACCAAATCACCCACTTTGAACTCCTTGCTACGAGCATATTTATCATAAAGGTACTTCATCTTGTCCTTGTACAAGGAAGAACTGAAGTAGGCATGGAATCAGAATTCATCAAGTTCATAAAGCTGCTCCACACAAAGATTGGATGCAATATCCCATTCAAGATTTAGCTTCCTCAAAGCCCATATGGCCTTGTTCTCTAACTCAACTGGTAGATGGAAAGTTTTCCCAAACACCAACCGATACAGAGAAATACCTATCAGAGTCTTGTAAGCAGTCCTATAAGCCCATAGAGTATCATCCAACTTCTTTGACCAATCGGTCCTATTTACATTGACCGTATTTGACAATATGCTCTTGATTTCCCTATTGGAGACTTCAACTTGACCACTTTCTTGAAGATGACAGGGAATAGAAACCTTGTGATTGACACCATACATTGCAAGCAAAGTGTCAAAAGCTCTATTGCAAAAATAAGACCCCCCATCACGTATGATTGCACGGAGAGTACCAAACCTTGTAAAAATTCTCTTCTTGAGAAATGCAACAACACTTCGAGCTTCATTGTTGGGCAAAGCCACGACTTCAACCCACTTTGAAACATAGTCCACCGCCACAAGAATATATGTGTTCCCACACGAGCTAACAAACGGGCCCATAAAATCAATGCCCCATACATCAAAAATATCAACTTCAAGGATGGTATTGATAGGCATCTCATCTTTCTTCGAAATTCCACCCGCTCTTTGACATTCGTCACACCTCTTCACAAGTTCACTTGCATCTTTGTACAAAGTTGGCCGATAAAACCCACAACTAAGAACTTTGGAAGCAGTACTCGCCCCGCCATGATGGCTACCATAGGGAGAGTAATGACAAGCCTCCAAGATACTCAATTGCTCTTTCTTCGGGACACACCTTTGGATCACACCATCCGTGCAAATCTTGAACAAGTACAGCTTATCTCAATAGAAATCCAAACTATCCCGTTTGAGCTTCTTCCTTTGGTTAGAAGAGAGCTCACACGGGATTATACCAGTCACAAGGAAATTATCAACATCCGCAAACCATGGCATACCATTCACCGACATCGAAAGGAGTTTTTCATCGGGAAATGAATCATTGATCTCTAGGCCGTCATGAGGCCTCCCCTCCTCCTCCAAGCGGGACAAGTGATCCACCACTTGGTTTTCACTACCCTTCCGGTCCACAATCTCCAAATCAAACTCTTGAAGTAACAAGACCCATTGCATCAGTCTACCTTTGGAATCCTTCTTCGTCATCAAGTACCGGAGTACGGCATGGTCGGTATGGATTATGACCTTGGCACCCATGAGATACGGCCGAAATTTCTCCATTGCGAACACAATAGCCAAAAATTCTTTCTTGGTAACCGTGTAGTTCACTTGAACATCATTCATTGTCTTGCTCGCATAGTACACCAGATAAAACATTTTATTCACTCTTTGACCCAAAACCGCCCCAACCGCAACATCGCTCGCATCACACATGAGCTCAAAGGGCAAGCTCCAATTAGGTGTGGTAATGATAGGAGTGGTGGTCAATTTATGCTTGAGAAGTTCAAAGGCTTGCATACATTTTTCATCAAACACAAACTTGGCATCTTTTTCAAATAGCTTGCATAAAGGATTCACTACCTTCGAAAAGTCTTTGATAAATCTCCGGTAGAACCCCGTATGCCCAAGAAAACTTCTAACTCCCTTGACAGGGGTAGGGGGAGGGAGCCTTGAAATCACATCAATTTTTTCTTTGTCTACCTCAATACCATGCTTTGAAATTTTATGCCCAAGAACTATGCCCTCTTCCACCATAAAGTGGCATTTCTCCTAATTGAGAACAAGATTGGTTTCTTCACAACGGGCCAACATTCTATCAAGATTCTTCAAGCACTCATCAAATGAAGCACCCACAACACTAAAGTCGTCCATGAACACCTCCAAAATGTCTTCTACCATATCAGTGAAAATGGCCATCATACACCGCTTGAATGTAGCCGGTGCATTATACAACCCAAAAGGCATCCGAGAAAAGGCAAAGGTGTCATATGGACAAGTGAATGTGGTCTTCTCCTGATCTTCTGGAGCAATCAAGATTTGGTTGTACCCAAAATACCCATCCAAGAAACAGTAGAAGGCACGCCAGCAAATCGGTCTAACATTTGATCAAGAAAAGGCAATGGAAAGTGATCCTTACGGGTCACTTTATTCAACTTGCGGTAGTCCATGTAAACCCTCAAACCGGTGACGGTTCTGGTAGGAATCAACTCATTTTTTGAATTTGCAACCACGGTCATGCCACCCTTCTTCGGTACAAATTGCACCGGCGAAGTCCAAGAGCTATCAGAGATGGGGTACACAACCCCGACACCCAACTATTTGATCACCTCCTTTTTCATAACTTCTTGCATTGCTTAGTTCAATCTTCTTTGATGCTCCAAGGAGGGCTTTACATCATCTTCTAGGATAATCTTGTGCATATAGAATGCGGGGCTTATCCCCCGAATATCAGTTAAAGTACATCCAATTGCCTTTTTCCGCTTTTGAAGCACTGCCAGTATGGCATCAACCTGCATGTTAGTAAGACAAGAGGAAAGAATAACTGGCAAAGTAGAACTTGGACCTAAGAACTCATACCTGATGTGTGGAGGCAACGGCTTCAACTCCAACAGCGGTGGTTCCTCAATTGAAGGCTTTGTTGGTGGAGTCTTCCTATTCTCGAGATCCAAAGAAAGTTTTCTAGTCTCATAAGAGTACGAGCCCATTCCATGTAACATATTCACACACTCCACCTGGCTTGCATCCTCATTGACATCAAGATTCAACAAAATGGCCTCAAGAAGGTCCTCAACATTGATCATTGCACTGGTATCATCAACTATCACTACTGTGACAAGGTCTACAAAAGAACACACCTCAGAACTATTAGGCTGCTTCATTGTCTTGCACACATGAAAAACCACTTTTTCATCACCCACCCGGAAGGTGAGTTCCCCTGCTTCCACATCAACTAATGCCTTCCTAGTAGCAAGGAAAGGTCTCCCCAAAATGATAGGAACTTCATAATCCACCTCACAATCCAAGATCACAAAGTTAGCTGGAAAGATAAATTTGCCCACCCGAACAAGCACATCATCAATAATACTCAATGGTCTCTTCATCGTTCTATCCACCATTTGTAATCTCATGGAAGTCGGCCTAGGTTGCCCAATACCCAAAATTTTGAAAACTGAGTAGGGCATCAAATTGATACTAGCCCCCAAATCACATAAAGCCTTAGCAAAGTCCGCACTCCCAATGGTGAAAGGAATGGTGAAAGCACTGGGATCTTAAAGCTTCAGGGCCATTGAATGTACTATTACACTAACTTGGTGAGTCATCTTTATTGTTTCACAATCCATGGACCGTTTTTTTGTCACTAAGTCCTTCATGAATTTAGCATAGCCCGACATTTGTTCAAAAGCCTCCACCAAAGGCATATTAATGGATAAGCTCTTCATCATGTCCATGAATTTTTTAAACTGATTCTTATTTTTCTACTTCGCGAGCCTTTGAGGATAAGGCGGAGGTGGCCTTGAAAAAGGTACCTTGGCTTTAGGCACAACCGGCTCCGGTATGTCTATTACGTGTTCCCTAGACGGGTTCACGTCATTTTGAGTTTCCACCTCAGCATCTTGAATATCAATCCTCACTTCTTCGTTCACATTGTCATAAATCACATTTTCAACCACCAAAGGAACTTCATCTTCTTGAAACTAAACTTCATCACTCAAAATTTGATTTTGTTTGGAGGCATTCACATCACCGCCTCTCCCACTTCTTGTAGTTACCGCCATAACATGATTGTTCCCACCCTTCGGGTTAACCATCGTATTACTAGGTAGAGCCCCCTTAGGACGAGTATTCAAAGACTGTGAGATTTGGCCTAACTACACCTCCAAGTTTCTGATTGAGGTATTGTGGGAATCCAACTGCGCATCAGAATCTGCATTCTTTTTCATCATTTGTTCGAACATCATTTCAATTCTACCCATATCATTGCTAGAAGAACTAGGACCTTGGGATGGAAATGGGGGTGGATTGTTCGGTTGTTGGTACATTGGGGGCCTTTGAAAGCCTTGCCCCTGATTTCCTTGGTTTCCATTATTCCATCCACCTTAATTGTTGTTACCACCCCAATTGTTGTTGTTACCATTCCAATTTCCTTGATTGTTTTGATTGCTATTCTGATTACCTCAGTTATTGTTTTGGTTGTTATTCCCCCAATTACCATTGCCTTATTGTTGTTGATTGCCCCAATTGCCTTGGGGTCTCCATTGTTGTTGGTTGGAAGAATTGCCCATTTGGCCTTGATAATTGTTCACGTATTGCACCTCTTTACTCTGTCCATCATAACAATCATCTTGAAGTCCACCACAATCATTGTCAAATTGCTCCGAATTTCGCTGACTTTGTTGACCTCTTTGTCTTCTTTTGTTGACAAGCATGTTGACACCCTTCATAGCATTCACTTGGAGAGGATTTTGAACTTGTTGCAACTATGCCTTTGCTAGTTGGTTCATAATAGTTGCCAGCTCAGCTATAGCCTGCCCATGATCATGTAACTCTTTGTGCAAATGAGTGACCGTGGGGTCACCCTGGGGCACATTGGATCTACTTTGCCAAGCAGAAGAACTGCCAGCTATCTCGTCAAGAATGTCACAAGCCTCATCATAAGACAGCTTCATAAAGTTGCCCCCAGCAAGTTGGTTCACTATGCATTGGTTTGTTGTGTTAATGCCCCGGTAGAAAGTTTGTTATATCATCGCCTCAGTCATATCATTGTTGGGGAATTCCTTTACCATTATTCTATAACGCTCCAAATATCATGCAAATGTTCTATGGGCTATTGCTTGAAAGCTAAGATCTCATCTCTCAATGCTGCCATATGCCCTGGTGAGAAAAATTTTGTAATGAACTTGTCCGCCAACTCATCCCAAGTAGTGCTGGAATGGTTGGGAAGTCGCTCGAGCCAATCTAATGCCTTCCTTCTAAGTGAGAATGGGGAGAGTCTCAACTGAAGTACATCTTCGGACACATTAGTTTGCTTACTTCCCCAACAGGTATCCACGAACACCTTCAGATGTTTGTAAGCATTTTGATTGGTAGCGCCCGTGAAATACCCACGCTGCTCCAGCAATGTCAGCATCACATTGGTAATTTGAAAATTGCCCGCCCGAATCCGGGGCGGGACAATTGCACTTGCATAGCCTTGGTTTGGAAGCACTCGAGGAGCCACTCTTAAAGGTGGTGGGGGAGGGTCTGGAATATTATCATTGGCCTGGCGGCCTCTCCTTTGTCCTTGAGGTACAATAGGGACCTCATCTTCAACATTGTCATCTACTTCCTCCCCCGGCGGAAGATCTCCAAGAGGTGCATTATTTAAGTTTGCTGCCATTTTGTACCTGAAGTTGTGACACAAACAGATTAGTAACACATAAGGAAAGAAGAACAATACACAAAACTATTTAGATATATGGCCAAAACCATTATCTCCCCGGTAACAGCGCCAAAAAGTGATCGAGGCCAACCCTGCACTACTATGGAGTAGCGAGAGAGGTCGAAGCAGCTTTTACCCGATTAAGGTCGGGATCAATTTCCACAAGGAGCTAGATATTGGAGTCGGGTGTCTATCTAAAGCAGAGTTGTGTATTTTCTCTTAATTGCACTTCTACACATTTTTGGTTTGATTTATAATTCGAATTTTATAAAACTACAATGCTCAATTAAACTAAATAAAGATAAGGTTTAAACTATTGCGAGTTGCTCAAATGATTAAAAGGCCCTAGGGTAGCGACTTTTACCTAGGTGGTTAATTGACAGTTTCTTAAGTCTAAAGCTAGATTGTCATATTTGGGGAGTATGATATAACCATTGCACGATTCTACTCACTCTACACCTCTCGGTAGTTCGAGTGATTTTGCCCGAATTGACTTTCCCAAGACCAATTGGGTATGCAAATTTGTGCAAGAAATCAAGGTTCAAGTCGAGTATTACTATCTCTAGGTTTAACCCTTTAATTGGGGTGATCAATCTCTTGAGTACGCCCCAATTCCTTGTTGGACTAATTTCATGGACTTAGGCTCTCTTTCTCAAGAATAGCCAAAGTCTACTAGGCATAAACTAGTATTTGCAACCAGTAATTCACAATTAAAACCCTAAATTAGCTCAAATATTAAACACCCATAGACAATCAAGCATCAAAACAAAAGACCCATCAATTACCCACACTAGGGTTGAGCCACAACCCTAGCTTATGGGTCTAGCTACTCATAATTAGAGAAGAAAACAAAGAAATAGATGAAGAAAAACTCATAATAATTAATTGCTAAATTAAACTTGAAGATTCAATGTTGAAATCAAGCTAACATTACTCAAAATAGCTAAAAGAATGAAGTCACGAGCGCAGCTCTCGGTACAAAACTATCTGATGACCTAAAAATGGGAAAAGAATCTATTTATACTAGGCTAAAACTCTTGGACAAAAATACCGCTGCGAGGCTAGTGCGGATCGCAGAAAATTGAGTGCGGCCGCACTAAGGCTCTGTGCTTGAATAATCAGCTCTCTGAACTCAGGCAATACGGACCGTATGAAATCGAGTGCGGGTGCGGTGGCTTCCATTGCGGTCCGCACAAAAAGGACCGTGAACCGCATTGAGCTTCATCCTCCAAAACAACACCTCTCTGAACCTTGGCTCTATGGACTGCACGAAATCGAGTGCGTCCGCGGTGAACTCAATGCGGACTGCACAATACCCTTTGCGGGCGCATTGCCTGTTAGCCTGAACAACAACCTCTCTGAACTTCACTTGTGCGGACCGCATAGAATGGTGTGTGGCTGCACTAACCCTGTTTGACTGAGCTTTGTCTTGTCTTGGTACTTGTGCAAGGTTTCACTCCTTTTTTAGCTGGTTTTTGGTACCTTGTTGATCAAACCTGCAATCAAGCACAACTTGTGAGCCTTTGGGGCTATTTTGTACACAATTCTAATCAAAACTCGAGTAAGAAGGAGTATAGAATGTATATTCCCTAGTTATAAATGGCGCCTATCACATTACTAGGCAAGCCAACCCAAGCCATTAACTACAACAAATTCCTTTTATAAAACCATTTTCTAACATAGGTTTAAATACCAAATCTCCATAATAAGTGTTTAAAACACAATTACATATGCGGAAGTCAAATAAACATGAAAACTACACAACCCCAAATATCTAGTGTCACGAGTCTAGAGCCTCTACTACATAAATGACTGTCTGATACAACATAAGTCTAGAAAAATGCAGAAAAGGACAAGATAAGAAGGAGAAAATAGGGTTGCGGATGCCATGCAGCTACCTTGAAATCTCCGGCAACCTCTGGATCAGCTGAGGACCCTCACACTGCCACTCGGGCACCTGGATCTACACATAAGGTGTAGGGAGTAATGTGAGTATGCCAACTCAGTAAGTAACTAAAGTAAATAAGGTCTTAAAGCAGTGACGAGCAGTTTAAAATCATATAACTGAATACACAACAGGATAACTGGGCAACTTCACAGTTTACAACCAGTTCTTTCGTAAAATCACAAATTTCAGTTTAAACACTTGAAATCATATACTTATAAATTTTTTCAATAAAGGCTTATTTAAAAAGAAGAGTGAAATCAGTGAAAATATTTTAATTGCGCCCCTCGGGCAAGGTATCACTCAGAATATGGCCATCTCGGGCAGCCTCTCAGTCACTTGTGACTCACTCTCGTCACTGATAGCTAGGAATTTTGACGTATTTTGTACTCCTTCTTGCTTACGCTTCGATCATAAATTCATACAAAATAGTCCCAAAAGGCTCATAAGTTGTGCTTGATTACAGGTTTGATCAATAAAGTGACAAGATGTCAAAGATCAGCTCAAAAGGAGTGAAACTTGCACAAGTACCAAAGACAAGACAAACTCAGGAAAAACAGGCCTAGTGCGGCCGCACTACACTTTGTGTGGACCGCACTAGGGAGATTCAGAGAGCTGGTACTTCAGGTATTAAGGCAGTGCGACCGCAGAAGGTTTAGTATGGTCCACACTGAAGGCAATGCGGTCGCACTACCATTCTGTGCGATCCACGGAGCCAAGGTTCAAAGAGGGCGAAGTTGAAACTTTTAAGCCTGTGCGGTCCGCACAAACTTGTTCAGAGAAGCCTCCGTGGTCGTGGTCCAGTTTGTGTGGACCGCACTAGAAGCCTCCGCGGCCGGGGTCCATTCTGTGTGGTCTGTGGAGCCTGAGTTCAGAGGGCCAATTTTTCAAGTTCAAGAGTGTCACCCGAATTAGAGGGGCCGCGACGGGAACCCGGTGCCTTACTCAACCGAGTACCAACGTAACATATCTTTCTTAACATGTTATCATGAGTAAATGAGCCAGAAAACCCGTCATGAGATAACAAGAATAAAACATAAGGGAATACTCAACATATGAAGACCCAACATGATATACAAACTAATATATGTGACATACGGGCCTATAAGGCCGACATGACCATTAGTAAACTCGAAACATAGGCCGACAAGGCCATACAATTATCCATACACCTGACATCTGTCTACAAGTCTCTAAGAGTTCATAAAATCAAAAAGGTCGGGACAGGGCCCCGCCATACCAATCAATATATATCCAAAGCATACTGACCGAATAGGCAAGCAAGTGGAGTGCACCAACACCTTCGCTGAGCTGATAGCCTACTAGGAGGACTGTCAACCTATCAATCGGGACCTGCGGGCATGAAATGCAGTGTCCCCAGGCAAAAGGGACGTCAGTACGAATAAAGTACCGAGTATGTTAGGCAGGAAAGCATAAACAAGAACAGTAATGTAAAGAGAGATAGAGGAGATACAACCTGTAACATCTGAGTGCCTCTGGGGGCTACTGACATGAAATGAATAATACATATATATATACATGAACTTTTTAAAAACATTCGCCTCTGTGGGCATCATCATCATCATATCGTACCCGGCCTCAAAGAGGACTCGATAAAAACGTACCCGACCATCATAAGGCTCGGTAGAATCGTACCCGACCATGTGGAGCTCGGTAAACCCAACTGATCAGTGGTTGCACAATAGGTGCCGTACCCGGCCGACTATAGCGCGGCTCGGTAGAGTAAAATAGATACATATATATAATGCATGCTCAACTCATGGAATCACCTTCTAAACCTTTTGGAGTGACTTAAGAGCACTATGGACATCCATACCCTCAATATGAACCTTAGTAGGATTCAAGGATCATACACACTTGCTTAGAATAATTTTATAAGGAAAGAACAACATGGACAACCTTAGTTGCTAGGAGTAGATCCGTTATGAAGTAGCGTATTCATTTCACTTTAGATCATGCCAAAATAAATAAGAAAGTGTCTTAACGTACCTTAAACCTGTTGAGTCCTTAATCACTTCCAAGCAACTCTTCAAACAAGTCAACTCAATCTATCATAGTATAAGGAGATTCAAAATCAGTGCTGAGCACAGGCTAAGTCTATAACTTAAGCTAGTAACTCGTTTACGTAAATTTGGGAAGCATCTCCCTTGTAACAAGGGCCTCCTCCAATACCATATACCAACAACAATAACCAGAGCAATCCATCAATACATAATTATCAATATCAAGACACCATATAACAACAACATGTCACAACTACATTACGACGAGCGGCAAGCTCCGATTGGAATCCGTATACCCCTTATCAATCCTTATAGACTTCTTACTTCAACCTAAAAGTATCATTAACATGATAATGAAGTTATTTAGTCAATGATTCCAGCCTTATACCATATATTTATAACAACGAAAATAATCCACAACTTCAACTATCCCCAACTAACAACTTTATTCACTAGTTCATGTCTAGTCCATCCATTTAACTTAATCAACATCAAGATAACCTTAGGCACAAGCAAGATCACAATATACATACCTTATACAGTAACTTCAAGTCAAAATCCAAGTTATATTCAATTTACAACAACCCTTAATAGCAATACAACACCATAGAAGTGACTTAAGCTAATCCAAGTATTATCTTGTAGTTTATCATCCTAACAACTTAACCAACATACAAGAAAGATTAAGCACAATTAGTAGGCTGTTATACTCACCTTAGACAGCAGCAACAACTTGGAATTTCATCCAAATACAGCCCACAACAATCCTCAATGACAACACAACCTCAAAGAGGTGTTGTTCTTCACTAGAACTAAGTTTTGATGTTGAAATATGGTGTAATCACTTTGGAATCACTTCAAACCCTTGTGGTATATGTTTAGGAGGGTTAGGAGAAGTTTGGAGACGAATTGTAGTTGAAAAATGAGCAAAAATAGGCGTCCAAATCGTTTATAAATTGAAGTAGGTCAACCACCGCCTAAGTGGGTCCCATTGGGAGCTGCTTGCGTCGTCTCGTGAAAATGCGAATATCTCTCTACTCCGATGTCGTATTGATGAACGGTTTAATGCGTTAGAAACTAGACTCGTAGACCTTCAATTTGGTAGGTAGAACACCCCATTATTCCAAGTATATTTGGAGAAATTCTCAGATACATTTGACCTAAATTTCAGCAAATTTATGAATGTAACTTGTGATGACCTTTGCCAACTCTTGTTCCACAACTTGCTTGCCTTCAAAATGTAGAAAATGAATATCATACGACTAAAATAACTCATAGAATAACCTCCTTATCATGTTAATAACCCTAGTCTCACCCCAAAGTACATGTTATAACATTCGAAACTTGTCGACTTTCGACGAAACTTATTTTCTTCAATTGGTTTAGCTTCTAAGATTTCCAACCCTCTTGGTAATCGTTATTCATGATCTTAAATATTTGTAACCTCCAAGGTAACATTATTAACTTACTTTATTTGCTTCCAAATAGAATCTCATTTCCGAGCTTACATCAATGACTTACGATGTACTCTCACGTATGAAAACTTGGGGTGTAACATCATTCCCCCCTTTGGAACATTCGTCCTCGAATGTTGACTGATGCACTTATCAATTTCATAAACTATGGCTCTTACGAATACTTTAATGTTCATCTTGCCATCTAAGCAACAGTTTTGTGAATAAATCCAAACGCTTGGGCATTCCCCCCTTTTAGGCCTCTTTGTCACGCCATGACATGTGGTCGGAATTTTTCCAACATCGTAACATTTGATACCTTATGTCATGCAGTATGTACGACTGTGTCCTTGTATGAGCGCCTAGCGACTCGTATTCTCTTTTTCCTCCATCTTTTAGCCAATCTCTAAGCCTTACTTTATGAACATATACAAAATTATGACAAGCTGTCCCTCTAGGCATCTATAGGTGTACTGATGTCTTTCGCTTGGTACTTTATCGAACTTAAGACTATTTCTATCTCTTTTTTCATAGCCTTGTATATCTATCCTTATGGATTTACTACATCTAGGTAGCTTATACTATACCATAAAACTTGCTTCGGTTTATTATTACCGAGGTTTGCTACCCAACTCCAGGTTACTCTCTCGCTACTTATCCTATATGTATAAATCTAAGTCCTTTAGTGCTTCCTCATTATTATTCATCTAAGAATAACAAACAAATCTCATCTCGAACTTTGGAACTTGTACCCATCTATTGTTTATTCACCTTAATGTTGATCTATAATCTATCACTGATAACTTGCAACCTCTTACGTAATACACTGTCACTAGGGCTCACATCTTATCGGGGAACATATGAAGTGATTTTCCTGATCCACCTAGGGATAATACTATACTTCAATAACCATATTTCATTGCATCCCAACGCGATTCATCTTATGGGGGTATTCTAATCCCGTGCAATTAATGAAATCCCTTTCTCGTTAAATCATTACTCAATCAAAGGCCTAAGAATCATCCTCTTATCTATCACAATTACACCCTTATTCTACCGCCAGGGCAACATTCCATCTCTTCTAAATGCACCTAGTCTTAGACTCCTCTGGGTTCATTCAGGCTGTATAGAGTTTTTTATTCATATGGAAATCATCAGCTCCCTTGTTTTGATGGGTTTAATCCCGAGGACATACATATTCTCGTCACCTTCTCACTCACCTTTTCATATCCTTACTCCTATCTACCTAAAACCTTGTTGCTCTACAATACTTTACCTTAGGACCTACACCGATCTATTTATACTACTCGCAACCTTCCTTTAACTTGCTAGCACCATAAATTTCCTTTCGTGCCTTCTCAGTTGTCCTTAAATGTAAGCAATTACTTTTGCTGGTCGTTCTATCACTTGTTGCATGAATACTTGGCTTGTCATTTTGCCCACGAATACTATAATTTCCTGTACCTCATATGATCTCAAACATCACCTTTGATGGCTTTTTTTTACCATTCATTAGCCATGATAGGTGCCACTTTCTTATGGAGTGTATACAATATTGTAGTGAGACTGTTGTTACAGGATCATTTACTCTTTAGCTCACTATGCTTAGGTGGAAACCTTCTTCCTTATTTCCTCAGCTAGTCTTTCATTGTAGTACTTAGGGAGACCTTCTGGCTCTTGTAAAGTTGCGAGCTTGATATATCGTACACCCGAAGGTAATTTTCGTTATTCTTACTCGCCTATAATAATCCTTAGTTACATAAATTTATGCCTTTGTGCTCGTAGGGTTACTTCTAAGCTCAAATTTTTATTGTCTCCTTAGTGGCACTCTCTCTTATTTTTATAAACCTTAAAAATGGTACCTTTAATTGCCTCAACTCCTATCTGAAATTTTTCCAAATGATTGCAATCTCGTATTTGCGAGACTGAATTCACTATGCCGTGGTTCACTACATTTATCTTGCATGATCTATTGATTTATCCGTGACCTCTTGTCTAGCCATAACTGGGCTCTTCCTGAATCAACTACTAATTACTCGTTGGTCCATTCTCATATATATATATATATATATATATATATATATATATATATATATATATATTCTGCATAATCCCTCTTGGGATATATCCTTTGTCTTAACTTATCTCTCACCACTAGCTCCTGATGTATCAAGTGTCCATTCACACTTATTTATCAATAACATCCTGGCCGGAAACTTTTACTGCCTCTCCCCGGTGTCGTGCTTGTATAATGTTCTGGAGTCGCAACATATCTGCAGGAACTGAATAAATGCAACATCATCCCTTTCTCCTTTTTACCACATTCTTCCTTTACCATTCCATAGTTAACTGAACCGCTTAACTCCGACTTAATATCATATCACACCATATTCCCCCCTTCAGGGGAGTACTAAGATTTAGTACTACGACGATCTACCTATAGTTGTTTTACCTCTTCATCTTTGGCGTCTTTTCACATTATCAATGAACCTTAATCGCCTTATGGTAACCTTCTGTGCCATAGATAACTAAATTTCTTACGCACGAAGGTGACACCTACAGTAACTGGCACACTTAGTCCCTTAAGATTAACTCTGCTCAGAGTTCTTGCTTTAGGTAAGCGACTTCCTAAATAACCTTTAAAGGTTATTCGTCTGTTGTCTATTCTATTATTGTTGGAGCACGATCTTTGAAATTCTCACGATGTCGACCATTATCAAATCCTCCGGTCCCTAATTCATGTTCGGTTTTATCTTGTTCACCAGCCCATACTGATTTTTATTACTCTGGGGTCTAACCTTTCCTCCTGGTAATCACGTTGAAGTCACCAACTCATTTCTCGAAATAAGAATATGACTTTATGGCTTATACTCTTTTATTGCCTTAAGGCTTGTCACCTCTTGTATTTTCCTTCACTTGACTATAGACTCTATCATCGTGTCATATTTTGATTTACTGTTATTATCCATATATCACATCTTACTCATGATGCTTCATTTATTTTCTTCTTATTCTCCGGATAATATTTTTTTGTCTATCACTTTATTCTGAAAACTTCAACAAAAAGTTCTTTCCCTTTAAGCTCCCCTAGCTTCATCTCACTGGCTCTTTGGAATGCCTAACATTCTTTTTTTTACTCGGGGCTAGAGTCATACTAAGGTAAATATTTGTCCCTTCTAGGATCCAACTGCCTGTCTTCTAAATTTTTTGAATATTCCAGTATTCGTATCTGATTGTACTACTCTAGATTTTACCATCTAGGTGTCTTAGTAGGAGATCTATTACCACATTTGCACCATCTTTCGAAAACGTTAGTTAATGATAACAACCTATCCACAATTTTTGGGTTACTCTATCTCCAACTGGATCCTGATATCCCATCTTTCTCTTAAATAATATATGTTAGCTCCCATAGAACATAACTGAGATGAGTGTGGCCAATTGTACTTACCTCTGTCATTGATGAAGGTACCAAAATGCTTATATTTCTCTGCCTGATTTGAAAATATTGATAATCCTCATTATCTGGGTGCCT
This sequence comes from Nicotiana sylvestris, assembly GCF_000393655.2. Classification (NCBI taxonomy): domain Eukaryota; kingdom Viridiplantae; phylum Streptophyta; class Magnoliopsida; order Solanales; family Solanaceae; genus Nicotiana; species Nicotiana sylvestris. The sequence continues at coordinate 99,808,006 of NC_091065.1, forward strand.
CGTACCCCTCTTCACCTTACTTCTTTTACTTGTTAAAATTTGTATCTAGCTTCTGAATTCCTCATAGATTTTCACCATATTCGTGAATAGATATCTGTGCCTTAAGGCTCCTTATTAAGAAGCATACACATCTTAGTACACACATGATCTGTTGAAGACCTCATATTTACTCATCATAAGCATGATGTGAAATCGAGTTCCTCTGACTCAACTCTTCCACATCCACATGCAATCTCTTACCAACTGTCTTTGTGGATGTAGGTATCGTTGTATTACGACTAAAGTCGAATTTAGGAGTTTGAATTCTTACAACTGAGCTCTACTGCACGATCTAAAGTAAGAAGAAAGAGTGACAGACCTAAATGCCCTGTAGCCTCCTGCTTATAAGTGTGGTGCACAACACACCCATAAACAAGACTCTACTAGACACGGCTTGTAGACTCCCTAGGACAGAACTGCTCTGATACCACTTCTGTCACGACCCAAACCGAAGGGCCGCGACGGGCACCCGGTGCCTTACTCAACCGAGTACCAACGTAACATATCTTTCTTATCATGTTATCATGAGTAAATGAGCTAGAAAACTCGTCCTGAGATAACAAGAATAAAACATAAGGGAATAGTCAACATATGAAGACCCAACATGATATACAAACTAATATATGTGACATACGGGCCTATAAGGCCGACATGACCATTAGTAAACTCGAAACATAGGCCGACAAGGCCATACAATTATCCATACACCTGACATCTGTCTACAAGCCTCTAAGAGTTCATAAAATCATAAAGGTCGGGACAGGGCCCCGCCATACCAATCAATATATATCCAAAGCATACTGACCAAATAGGCAACTCCGGAGCAAGTGGAGTGGACCAACACCTTCGCTGAGCTGATAGCCTACTAGGAGGACTGTCAAGCTATCAATCGAGACCTGCGGGCATGAAATGTAGTGTCCCCAGGCAAAAGGGACGTCAGTACGAATAAAGTACCGAGTATGTTAGGCAGGAAAGCATAAACAAGAACAGTAATGTAAAGAGAGATAGAGGAGATACAACCTGTAACATCTGAGTGCCTCTGGGGGCTACTGACATGAAATGCATAATACATATATATACATTAACTTTTTAAAAACATTCGCCTCTGTGGGCATCATCATCATCATACCGTACCCGGCCTCAAAGAGGACTCGGTAAAAACGTACCCGGCCATCATAAGGCTCGGTAGAATCATACACGGCCACGTGGAGATCGGTAAAACCAACTGATCAGTGGTTGTACAATAGGTGTCGTACCCGGCTGACTATAGCGCGGCTCGGTAGAGTAAAATAGATACATATATATAATGCATGCTCAATTCATGGAATCACCTTCTAAACCTTTTGGAGTGACTTAAGAGCACTATGGACATCCATACCCTCAATATGAACCTTAGTAGGATTCAAGGATCATACACACTTGCTTAGAATAATTTTATAAGGAAAGAACAACATGGACAACCTTAGTTGCTAGGAGTAGATCCGTTATGAAGTAGCGTATTCATTTCACTTTAGATCATGCCAAAAGAAAGAAGAAAGTGCCTTAACATACCTTAAACCTGTTGAGTCCTTAATCACTTCCAAGCAACTCTTCAAACAAGTCAACTCAATCTATCATAGTATAAGGAGATTCAAAATCAGTGCTGAGCACAGGCTAAGTCTATAACTTAAGCTAGTAGCTCGTTTACGTAAATTTGGGCAGCATCTCCCTTGTAACAAGGGCCTCCTCCAATACCATATACCAACAACAATGACCAGAGCAATCCATCAATACATAATTATCAATATCAAGACACCATATAACAACAACAAGTCACAACTACATTACGACGAGCGGCAAGCTCCGATTGGAATCCGTATACCCCTTATCAATCCTTATAGACTTCTTACTTCAACATAAAAGTATCATTAACATGATAATGAAGTCATTAATCAATGATTCCAGCCTTATACCATATATTTATAACAACGAAAATAATCCACAACTTCAACTATCCCCAACTAGCAACTTTATTCACTAGTTCATGTCTAGCCCATCCATTTAACTTAATCAATATCAAGATAACCTTAGGCACAAGCAAGATCACAATATACATACCTTATACAGTAACTTCAAGTCAAAATCCAAGTTATATTCAGTTTACAACAACCCTTAATAGCAATACAACACCATAGAAGTGACTTAAGCTAATCCAAGTATTATCTTGTAGTTTATCATCCTAACAACTTAACCAACATACAAGAAAGATTAAGCACAATTAGTAGGTTGTTATACTCACCTTATACAGCAGCAACAACTTGGAATTTCATCCAAATACAGCCCACAACAATCCTCAATGACAACACAACCTCAAAGAGGTGTTGTTCTTCACTAGAACTAAGTTTTGATGTTGAAATATGGTGTAATCACTTTGGAATCACTTCAAACCCTTGTGGTATATGTTTAGGAGGGTTAGGAGAAGTTTGGAGACGAATTGTAGTTGAAAAATGAGCAAAATAGGCGTCCAAATCGTTTATAAATTGAAGTAGGTCAACCACCGCCTAAGTGGGTCCCAATGGGAGGTGCTTGCGCAGTCTCGCAAAAACGTGAATATCTCTCTACTACGATGTCGTATTGACAAACGGTTTAATGCGTTAGAAACTAGACTCGTAGACCTTCAATTTGGTAGGTAGAACACCCCATTATTCCAAGTATATTTGGAGAAATTCTCAGATACATTTGACCTAAATTTCAGCAAATTTATGAATGTAACTTGTGATGACCTTTGCCAACTCTTGTTCCACAACTTGCTTGCCTTCAAAATGTAGAAAATGAATATCATACGACTAAAATAACTCATAGAATAACCTCCTTATCATGTTAATAACCCTAGTCTCACCCCAAAGTACATGTTATAACATTCGAAACTTGTCGACTTTCGACGAAACTTATTTTCTTCAATTGGTTTAGCTTCTAAGATTTCCAACCCTCTTGGTACTCGTTATTCATGATCTTAAATATTTGTAACCTCCAAGGTAACATGATTAACTTACTTTATTTGCTTCCAAATATAATCTCATTTCCGAGCTTACATCAATGACTTACGACGTACTCTCACGTATGAAAACTTGGGGTGTAATAAAGGGCCTAGTGCAGTCGCACACAATTTTGTGCGGTCCGCACTGACCCCGCTGGGGCATTTTTGTCCAGTTTTTCTTGCTTACTATAAATAGAATCTTTTTCCATTTTTAGGGTATCAGACATTTTAGAATAGCTACTACGCTTGTGAGAACGTATCTTGTAGCCATTTTGGGCATTTTTACTTACTTTTTATCATTGAATCTTTGTATTTAGCTTAGCAATTAATTAACATGTGTTCATCTTCATCTATTTCTCTATTTTTCTCTTCAAGTATGAGTAGCTAGACCCTTTAGCTAGGGTTGTGGCTCAACCCTAGTGTGGATAATTAATGGAGGTTGCAATTTAGGGCTAGATTGACTATGGGTGTTTGCTATTTGGGTCAATTTCATGGTTTAATTACTGAATTAGTGGCTGCAAACACTAGTTTGTGCTAAGTTGACTTTGGCTCTTCTTGAGAAAGAGAACCTAAATCTCCGAAATTGATCCAACAAGGAATTGGGATGGACTCAAGAGAATTGATAATCCCAATTAAAGGGTTAAACCTTGAGAGAGTAATACCCGACTTGAACCCTAGTTGTTTGAGCAAATATGCATACCCAATTGGTCTTGAGAAAGTTAATTGGGCAAAATCATTCTTTCTTCCGAGAGGTGTGAGAGTGGGTAATATCGAGCAACGGTTATAACATATTCCCCAATCATGTCAATCGTGCCTTAGATGCAATTACCCGTCAATTGGCCACCTAGGTGAAAGTCACAACCCCAGTGCCTTTTAGAATATTTGAACAACTTATAGCATTTTACTCTTAGATTAATCTAGTTGAAATTATAATTTGAAGTTTGATAATAGTAGAATTATAAAAGAAACCCCAAAAATGAATAGAAGTGCAATTTGGAACCAATACGCAATCCCAACCAAAATAGATACTCAACTCCCTTTCTAGCTCTTTGTGGAAATCGATCCCGACCCAAAATCGGGTGAAAGCTATTGCGACCCTCTCTCGCTACTTTTTAGTGGTGCGGAGTATGCTATGATCAGTCACTCAGTACTCACTCCCAGCACTCAGGCTCATTAATATCTCATAATAATAGAAATCATAGTAACTGCTGCGACGTGCAGCCCGATACATAATTTATAGTCGACTACGCTCACTAGGGGTGTACAGACTCCGGAGGGGCTCCTACAGCCCAAGCGTCATATCGCTGCGGCGCGTAGCCCGATCCAATATATATATCACTGCGGCGTGCAACCCGATCCATATAAGTATCACTGCGGCGTGCAACCCGATCCATAATATATACATATAATATCCTCACCATTAGCTCCTCAACCTCTCTCAGTCATTAACCTCACAGACTCTCGGGCACAACAATAGAAATTAGGGAACTCAGTCCAAACAATCCTCACAATTAGAAGTGGAGTGATAAAACCAGTTTTAAACATTTAAACGGGTAAAACATGACTAAGGATATGCTTTCAACAAGTAAAGTAAGGAAAATCAATACAAATACCCCTAAGGGTCTTAACAGGTCGGCACAAGGCCCCAAACATGGTGTACAACCCATAATACAGTATAAATGACTAAAGTATGGAATAATATAAGATTCCAAAATCAAATACGCGGCTTAATAGTTGTTATGGGACATACCAAGTCACAATCCCTACCGGTGCACGCCCACACGCTCGTCACCTAGCATGTGCGTCACCGCATTTATCAAAACAAGTCAAATATCGGGGTTTGTACCCTCAGTTCCAGATTTACAAGGGTTACTTACCTCAAACTGGTGAAAATACTACTCCGCAACGCCTTTGCCCCTTGAATCGACCTCCACTCACGTCGAATCTATCCAAAATCATAATCACGGCATCAAAATATGCTAAGGGAACGAAGCCCAAGCGAGAACAATCAAATAATACTAATAATCCCGAAATTGGCCAAACCCGAGCCCCGGGCCCACGTCTCGGAATTCAAAATTTTTTACGTCAATAGGATCCTTATCTCCCCACGAGTTCATGCATATCAAAAGTTCTAAAATCCGACCTCAAATGGTCCTTCAAATCCTCAAGTAAAGGTCTAAGTTTCCAAGCCCTAGTTTTTCCCCAATTTTAGCCCTTAAATTCCATTAATCATAGCTGTAATCCGTGAAATAATAGCATAGGAACGAGTTTTTGGTCCAAATTCCTTGCCTCAATGAATTTCCCTTGAAATCCCTCTTTCAAATCGTTCAAAAAGCTCCCAAACCGAGATAGAAATGGTGCAAATAGCTAAAAATCGCGAAGGACACAATTTATACCTTCTACCCAGGCATTTTCGCATCTGCGTCCCCATTTACCGCTTCTGTGGTACCGCATTTGCGGTTCGTTATCCGCTTCTGCGGAAATCACTTAACTCACCACTCTCCGCATCTGCGGTGCCATTCTCGTATCTGCGGCATCGCAGGTGCTGTCCCTATAACCATTTCTGCGGTTCCTGCCATCTTCCCAACTTCTGCTTCTGCGGTCGTTCTCCCGCATATGCGGCATCGCACCTGCGGTTCCCAATCCGCAGGTGTGGAAATACCAGAAGCAGCAAAATCTGCAGTTGCAACAATTTCTCAAACTCCCTGTCAACCATCCAAAATCACCCCGAGGCTCCCGGGACCTCAACCAAAAGCACCAACATATCCTAAAACCTTATTCAAACTTGTACCAATTTTCAAAACACCTCAAACAACATCAAATCAACCAAAACACTTCGGATTCAAGCCTAAGTTTCCAAAATCTTCTGAATTTCGCTTTTGATCAAAAACCCAACCAAACCACGTCCGAATGACCTGAAATTTTGCACACATATCCCAAATGACACAACGGATCTATTGCAACTCTCGGAAATCCATTCTGACCCCTATATCAAAATTTTGCCTACCAACAAAAAATCACTAAAATATCAACTTTGCCAATTCAAGCCTAAATCTACTCTGAACCCCCAAAACTCATTCTGATCGCGCTCCTAAGTCCCAAATCACCTCTCGATGCTAACCGAATCATCAGAACTCACATCTGAGCCCCTAATACATTAGTCAACATCTGGTTGACTTTTCTAACTTAAGCTTCCTCAATAGAGACTAATAGCCTGTTTGGCCAAGCTTCTTTTTGGCCAAAAGTGCTTTTTTTTGCCAAAAGCACTTTTGGCCAAAAATTGAGGTGTTTGGCCAAGCTTTTGGAAGGAAAAAAGTGTTTTTGAGGAGAAGCAGAAGCAGTTTTGGAGAAGCAGAAAAAAGTAGCTTCTCTTCAAAAGCACTTTTTATAGAAGCACTTTTGAGAAAAATACACTTAGAAGCAGTTTTTTAAAGCTTGGCCAAACACTAATTACTGCTTAGAAGTGCTTTTCAAACTAATTATCCAAACACAAACTGCTTCTCACCAAAAGTACTTTTGCGAAAAGCACTTTTGAAAAAAAGCACTTCTCAAAATAAGATGATTTTTGCAGCTTGGCAAAACGGGCTATAAATGTCTCAAACCCTCTCAAAACCTTTCCAAACCCAAGCCAACCAACCCGATCACTCATAGAACCGATAGACCAAGCAATAAGAAGCAGAAATAGGGGAAACAGAGCGGTAACTCATGAGACAACTGGTCAGGTCGTCACACATTTTGAGTTGGACTACGGGGCGACACCCGAGAGATCCACTAGACATTTACATTTAGGGGCTACAGGACGGTATCCTGGTAAATCCCCGGTTGCTATCTATGTGTTCAGATGTGTTCCCTCGATGATTATTTTGCCTCTGTTCTAGCTGTTGTTGATCTTTCTATTCTATGTTATGTCTTATTGTTGTACTTAATTATACTGTCTTGTTCTACACTATTATACTTTGTATTTTATTTAACCTCGGTAGGTCCCTGACCTTCCTCATCACTACCCGACCGAGGTTAGGCTTGGCACTTACTGAGTACCACTGTGGTGTACTCATGCCCTTTCTGTGCATGTTTTTTATGTGCAGATCCAGGTACCTTGACTTAGACTTACCATCCTTGAGGCGAGGCGACCGTTCGGAGATTTCGAGGTATATATTCCGCGTTCACAGACCGAGGAGTCTCTCTCCACTCTCTCTTATAGTTACGCCCTTCTGTATTTATTTTGTTTTAGACTATTCTGGAGTTAGAGCACTATGTAGTGATCCTTAGCATGTGATTCATGGGTTTCCGTGTCTTGGAGATATGTATTGGTTTCTGAGAGTTAAATATTATGTATGCCGAGACCCACTTTTAAACACTGTCTTATTACTCTAATTCTGTTTTAAATTGTTTTACTTCCGCAAATTGGTTTATTTTCTGAAATTTAGGCTTACCTAGTCGTAGGGACTAGGTGCCATCATGATGGTTCACGGAGGGCTAACCGGGGTCATAACAAGTTGGTATCAAAGATCTAGGTTCATAGGAGTCATGGATCATAAGCTGATTTATAGAGTCTCGTTGATCGGTACGGAGACATCTGTACTTATCTACGAGAGGCTATGTAACTGTTAGGAAAATTCCACTTCATTTAATTTCCTTGTCGTGCGATATTTTGACATCACAATTCTAAATTGCTGTCTTCTATTCTCTCACAGATGGTGAGGACACATGCTACCCAAGATGATCAAGCACCCGTGCCTCCTACTGCAGCCGTCAGAGGCCGGGGCCGGGGTAGAGGCCGAGGACACGCACGTGGTGCAGCCAGAGCACCTACGAGAGCTGCCACCGAGGTACCACCAGCAGTTCCAGCTGGAGTCCAGACACCTAACACGCCTACTACTACTACTCCAGCTCTTCAGGAGACTCTAGCACAGTTCATGAGCATGTACACCACTCTAGCTCAGGCAGGGTTGCTTTCCTTTGCTGCAGCTATATCTCAGGCCGATGGATGAGCACAAACTCCCACAGCCCGCACTCCTGAGCAGCGAGTGCATGTTGAGAAGGTCCCTGAGAATATTCCTGCACCGCCTGCAGTGCCAGTTCAGCCCGAGGACAGGGCAACGGCTTTCGAGGATGAGCAGCTGAGGCTTGAGAGGTTCAAGAAGTACAAGCCTCCTGTTTTCAGCGGTCTAGCATCGGATGATGCTCTGGGATTTCTAGATGAGTGCTATCGCATTCTCCATACCATGGGTATTGTGAGCACGTGATTTTGCCCTATGTGAATTATTCCCATAAATTTAAGGAAAATAAATTCTTTCCCATTATTTGTGATTTCGTAGATTTTTGCAGCATTATGTTAATCATTTGCATTTGTTTATGCATGTTTAATTTTATTTAATTCATGAAAAATACAAAAAATACATTGCATTTGTATTTAGGATTTAATTTTATGTTGTTAGATTAATTAGTAATTAGTTGTTTTATATGAAAAATCACAAAAATAGTTCATGTTGCATTTTAACTCTTTAATTTCGAATGTTGCAGTTTTTTCTTTTAATTTAGGAATTAATTAATTATTGTAAATATTATGTTGAGTTTTTAATATAATTTGGTAGTTTGATTTAATTTTTAAGAGTTAGTTAGATTTATTTTAATTTGAAAAGAAAAGGAATTGGAAAATGAAAAGAAAAGGAAAAGAAACAAAGAAATCTGATTTTGGGCCAATTCAATTAATTCCCCCAGGCCCAAAATCATTTTCCCCTTCCAAACCCATTCAGGTCGGCCCAGCTCCACCCCAATACCCGGTCCAATCCCTAAATTGAAATGGCGTCGTTCCGTGAAGTGAGAGATCTGAGTCGTTGATCTCTTTCAATCCAACGGCCAAGGAACGCCCCCTCTTATCAATATAATTGTCCAAATTTCACAGAGACCCTCGTATCTCTGTACTTCATCTCCTCTCCCTCATCTCTAAACCTAGACCCGTCGCCCTGAATTTCTTCACCATCTTCGGCCGGCTGCGAAGCTCAAACTACCACCAAAATCCAAGCATACAACCAGCACTCATCCCTGAGTCCCAATCCACCACCACTTCTCCCCAAATCCTCACCGAATCGGACCAGTGTTGAATCTAAAAATGAAGGGAAGAAAATCTTTCAAGTCCTCAAGTTCCTATGAATGATTGGGCCTGAAACTAGTATTGTTCATTTGTTCTCAAAGAGAACATGCGATTAATACCAATTTCAGGTCAAATCGAAGTCGCCTGAGGTTTGTCAAGCCCTGTCTGTGTGACCATCTAGGTATTTCTGTTCTTTTCTCCTTCTTCTTCGTCTTTTGTTTTGTTCTCATCCTCGTCTCCTTCTATTTCATCTCTTTTCTTTCTTATTTTAATGTTTTAAAGTCATTCTGTTTTCATGATTAGGATTCTGAGTCTTCCTCCTCTTCAATTTGGGTTTATTTTGGCGTTAAATGAAATGGGAATTAGCATATCAACGTCTTGGTATAATTTGATTAATTAGTTGATTTAATTGCTTTAAATTACTATTTCCCGAGCATCTCTATTGAAATCGTTTTCTTCTGAATATTCAAAGGTTTGTTTGTTTAAAAGTTTCGACTAAGTTGAGGGTTTGAAAATTCAGTTTGGGCTATAGTATGCAGGCCCATGGGTTGGGTGGGGTTTTGGTTTAAGTTGACCCATAAGTTGAGTTCCTCTGAAGGTAAATAGCAGCTTCTTGAAGGGTATTTGGGAGATTTTAATTGAGGGAATCTTTTGTAACTGTATAAGGAAGCTGCCAGGAAAGTGGGGGAAGGGATTGGTTTGCAAAACAGATTTTAAAATGGGGTCTAAAGTGAATAGAGGGAATTTGGGGAAAGGGTAAATGGTAAGTTTGGAAACTAACTACTTCTGTCCTAAAACCCCTCTATAAAGGTCCCATTTCCGAATTTTCAAGGGAGAGATCAGAACCTAGAAATTAGAAACGGCAGAAAAAATACTAAACACTGAAAAGTTTGAAGAATCAGGAGAAAAATTCAAAAATAACCAATCACAAAATACTGTTACATTGAAGCTTTTGTGTAATTCTTTAGGTTTCAAAGTTTGAAGTAATCTTTGATTCATTCTGGGATCAAAATGGTTTAGAAGAATTGGGTACTGCTGTGGTTGATGTCCTGAGCTGTTGTTACTGTTTGAAATCCTCACTCATTTTCTTTTGTTTGATTTCCAGGTATGCTTCGACACTTGATTAACATATGAGGTGTAAATGGAAGCCCTGTAATTGATTTAGATAGTGGATGAATGTTAGCTGAACATTAGTCTGTGCTCCTCAAAGATGGCTCATGTGTTTTTTTATCTGATCATCTTGATTACTTGAACACTGCTATATTCAGTCATGCTTATGCAATATTTTCGGACTGTATTTGAATTATGACTTGTTATTTTGATTCTAGTTTGGTTAAACTTTTTCTCTAGCACTTGCGTGTCAGGACTATCATGGTGTAGACTAAACTTTGGTGAATAATATTTAGTTTGGTGATGATGTTGAGTTCAAGTCAGCTTTCATTATTAACCTTGTTGCTTTAAAATTCGTTTTTTAGTGTTTGAATGGAATCAAAGATTATTGTTGTATTGTAATGTCATGTGTGAATGTTTGAAGTATGCTACTGTTGGTTGCACTACATGTATGGAATTCGTCATTAATTAGCGGTGGTTTTAATCTTTTAAAAATACATGTGGCCTGAAATTCACAAAGTAGTAGGGGTCTAATGTTCTGTAGTTGAGATTTGCAGTAGGTGTTGAGTTTATTTGGTTTTTGATGAAATCAGTTAGTTTAACATAAATTGAAACTTAGACAATCAAAGTATGAATGTAATGTGGTTTAATAGCATTTAAGGTCTCTTGTATGTCAAGCTGTTGTGTACTGATGATTAGGCTCATTTGCTATTTCTCTTAGATGTGTATGTCAGCCTTGCTTCGTATGGGCTCGATCTTGGGTCCTCTATCTTCAGCCTGTATTTTTTTTGTAAGGTTTGGGCTTCCTTTGGCCTGAACCTTAAGGCTATTGTGAGACAAGGAGATTTGCAGCCTCATAACTCTGTCAGGCTTGGGCTCAACATCGTCGCCTTCTGCATCAATATGGAAATTTTCAATGAGCTTAGTTTGAACATTAGCTTTAAAGAATAATAATTCTGAATTCCCTTGGCTTTTAATTAATTAGTTCCTCTTAAAATTAAACTTGAGGTGTGCCATTTAGTTGAATTTTCCATGGCCCTCGCATAAATATAAAAATTAGTATAAAAATGCCTTGAACTTTCGTAGTTTTCTCTAGGTGCGTTAATTGAATAATTTTCATGGCTATGGGTACGGTTCCCGTAACGTAGTCGTAATATTTAATTTCTAAAATCCGGGGGTACATTTATGTGACTCGGCCCCAATTTAATCTTGTTAATTAAACTAAACATGTTGTAGATCATGGGTACGGTTTCCGTGACACGATTCGTGATGTGTAGTCAAAGTAATTAGTTGTATGATAATTAGATTATTAAAAGCGGTTTTAAAGGGATAAAATGCACATAGGTTTCAAAGATGTTTTAAAGTCAAATAAATAGGCCAATAATAACAGTTGAGCAACCGTGTTAAAATCACGGAACCCGAGAATGCCTAACACCTTCTCCCGGGTTAACAGAATTCCTTACCCGGATTTCTGTGTTCGCGGACTGTAAAACAGAGTTAATATTTCCTCGATTAGGGATTTGATCTGGTGACTTGGGACACCATAAATTATTCCAAGTGGCGACTCTGAATTTTAATATAAATAATCCCGTTTCGGTTGTCACTTAAATTGGAAAAAACTCCCTTATACACTTCCGGGGGTAGTAAAAAGGAGGTGTGACAGCTCTAGCGACTCTGCTGGGGATCGAACCCAAAATCTCTGGCTCAGGTTTCAATAATTCGAGCTTAGAATAATTGTTATATTTGGCTTTATTTATTGTCTAATTTTATCTACATGTTTGGGCCTAATGTGCTAAATGTTGCTTTTTACCACTTTGATATTATCTCAACTATATATATAAACTGCTAAGAAACTCCTCTCTTCTATCTTCTGAGGAGTGCACGCTAGCATGACTTCTTTCTGTTAGTGTCATATCCCAATTTAGAAAGAGGTTCGGACAAGTTGCAAAGCCGGATGATCTTTTGGTTACTGGTACGCTCCCCCCCCCCTGGCTCGAGTTGTTCGCTCGAGTAAGCCAGGTCTAGAACAATACACCCAGGTTCTAAACTTAGAATAACTCAGTCTAATGCCGGATCCCTAGTATGAACGCTTTTTTGCATCATGTGCATTTGACTTTGGGGACTCAACACAGGGGTTGAGTCCGTCTAGGACAGGTGTACCCGAAAATAAAAGGCCAACCTGATGCATTTTATGTGCTACCTATGCATTTAATTTGTTTCGGATTGCATGTTGACCGGCTTCTAGATTGAGTGAGGAAAACCAAAAGAAAAACCGAGTCGAGGTATGAGAGAGGATTTCACCCGTTTCCCAAAAATGATTCATAAAATGTCCCGAAACACTGCCGAATTTTTGGAAAAAAAGAGAAGAAAAGGATTTCTAGAAAAAAGAAGTTTCTTGAAAAGAGAAGAATTAGTCCAAAATGATTTTTGTTTTTTTCCTTTTCATGTCAAAACTAGCCGAACTACGCGGGTTTGATTCTCACCAGATGTGGAATACGTAGGCAATCCTTATTAGGCCCAGCCCCATTTTTAAAAAAATATATGAAGCGTCGTCATTTTGTCGTAAATAAAGTGGGTAATGTCGTTCTTGTCTAAATAGCCGAATGTCCCAGCGGGACGTCGAAGGGCTATTTTTGCAAGAATAGCCATTGATTGTGTTTTGTCAAATTTTGGCCACTTAGCGAGCACAGCCCTAAAAACTTCCATTTCAAAGTGTTGAAGGGCCGTATTCACAAAAGTAGCCCTGACATCTTGATTTTTGCAAAAATAACCCCTTTTATTAGTTTTTCAAATGAGATTTACTTTGTGTGTAAACCAATCACCCTAATCTAAATGTGCAGAATGAGCACGAGTCAAAATTTACCAATGATGGTCATGTCCAAGATTCAGTTGGATCTACTCATGTGGTGGGAAGATTTGGGTGAAGAAGGACGAGATGTGGTCAACCTTTATTTGGGAGGGCTCACCGAATTGATGAAGATCAGGACAAGAGGAGACATAATAAGGGCACTGGTAACATTTTGGGACCCAGCTCACAACGTCCTACACTTCTCAGATTTTGAACTCACACCCACCTTGGAAGAGATAGCGGGTTATATGGGAAGTACTGAAGGTTTAAGGCATAAGTATCTGGTCGCTCCAAGAACCGTTCCCTCTCACATGTTCCTGGATTTGCTAAAAATGAGTAGGGGGTCCAGTACACTGATTAGGCGGTCAGTTTTTCCACTCTACGCTTCATATACCAGAGATACGGGCATGTAGGAGGATTTGACAACCCGGAGAGTGGGGTTTGTAGCAAAGGGAACCGAGCAAAATGGGATGAGCATAGGCGTTTCGCTTTCATGGTAGCTTTCTTAGGCCTCGTAGTGTTTCCCTGGAAGGATGGAAATATCGATCTGCGGGTGGCTGGAGTCATCAATGTCTTGATTACCAATTCCAAGAGCACACTTGCCCCTATGATAGTGTTTGAGATATACCGAGCTCTCACAGCTTGTAAAGCTGGGGCAGACTTCTTTGAGGGATGCAATTTGCTATTACAAATGTGGATGATCGAGCATCTGTGTCACCGCCCACAGTATATGAGTTATGGGTCCGCGAAGAAAAGCTGCATTGAAGAGTTCGACACAAGGATTTTAGGGTTCAAGCTGCCAGAAAGGTTTGGAGATTGGGTATCCCGCCTTCGCTCCATCACTGCAGGGAAAATAGAGTGGACACTGGGTTGGCTTCCGGTTGAAGAAATTGTGTATATGCCTGCCACCAGTCCTTACCTCCTCCTAATAGGTCTCCGAGGCATTCAGCCTTACGCTCCATACCAGGTAATGAGACAGTTGGGAAGATGCCAGGTGACGCACCTAGATGAAGATCTTAGTGTTTATGCGGTCGAAGTCAGCTCCGACGGCCAATTTCATGAAGAAACAGTTTGTCATATTTGGAACGAGTGCCAGTATTTGACAGCAAACACTCGAGTGCGTGACCTATCTAGAGGTGAGGTCTCACCCGCCTATCTTGCCTGGTATAGGAAGAAGAACACCACAAGGGCCGAACCTGAAAGACCAACCAAGAAGCCTCACATCCAGGAATTTGTTGAGGCGTCGCAAGAACAGTGAGCTTGGTTGGCCAAGGAGAATGAGTGCAGGGACACAATAGGCAAATTGGAAAAACAAGTTAGGGATATTCAGTTTGAGAATGGTTTGCAAGCCGCATCGGATGAGGGCGAAAAGAAAAAGCTAGCCAAAGAAAATGACGCCCTCTGAGCCCAAATTCAGGAAATGAAAATAGCAGCCGAAAACCCCGCTAGAAGTGCAAAAGATGAAAAGCTTGCAGGTAACCTTAGGTAGAAAGTGGGTGAATATGGTTTTGATCTGAACAAGGCCGAAGGCGAACTGACAAGAGCTCGAACAAAATTGGCCAAAAATGCGGAGGAACGAGCACGCTTGGTCAAACAGTTAAAAGACAAATATGACAATGGAATCGTGGGGTTGAGAAAAAGATCACCATCTTTGAGAATGAAATGACCAAGCAGGCAAAAGATTTCAAAGCATAAAGAGAACATTGATACGCTTTGATGGCACGGTTAGAAGGAGACCTACAGCACTTCCAAGAGCAGAATCATACCGCCACCCAGATCTTAGAGGCTAGATCCCAGCAGATTGGGCGTTTGCTGCAAGAAAAGGGCATCATAACTACATCACGATGAAATGCAGTGAGTGTGAGGACATTATCAGATCCATGTTCTTCACCACTGTAATGATCTTTATCCGCCAGATAATGGAGGATCTCTATCGTCTCCAAGGGGATTTGGCGCATAGGCCCTTGGCAAGACCGACTAATACCTCGCGGGCCCCCGGAGCAGTTGAGGCGTTGATATATTCATGATTTTCGTTCGAGTCTGTATTTTTCACTTTCTTTGTTGGAGTCTATTAGTCTGTTTTCGAGTCTGTATTTTCATCTTTCTGTTGGAGTTTATTAGTCACCCTTTTCGAGTCTATTAGTTTTTATGATTAAATTCGGTAGGATGAGTAGTGCAATCAAGACGCTTTTATTTTATGGAAAATTTGAAAACCCCAAAATATTTTTTTATTATTTATTTTTACACTTATCCCCCAGAACTACGCTTGGTCTGATTCATGCAGTGTCATGATACGTAGGCAATCCCCATAGGATTCGATCAGAATCAGAAACGAGAATAAGAATAAAAAGAGAGAGAAAACAAGAAACTGTGGGAAGGAAACAATGGCAAAACAAGAGAGAAAATGAGGGAACAAAGAACAACGAGAAATCAAGCAAAGGAAGGAAAGAGTGGAAAAGAGAGAAGTTGCAAAATGGAAATTGAGGAAAGCCGGGATGACGCAAGAAACAGATCAAATGCATAATAGAAATATTTAACTGTTTAGGTGCATTGCATCCCCAAACATGTGGTTGCCTATCTGTTAAGCCCTAATCGGTAACAAATTTGCTGTTGTCATTCCAGTAACAGGCAGGTGGTTAGTTTGTTTGGAATTCTGGCAACTCATCCATACAACAGCAGGTCCAAAGAAAAGTTGATCATGGCTAACCAAGAACTGGATGCAAGTGTTATTGATCCATCAAGAGAGGGGGGAAGAGTCTGATGTTAATCTGAAAGAGGAGTTGTATAATCTGAAACAATAAATGGTAGAGATGTACCAGGCATGGGTGAAAGGGCATCCACCACCATCCTACCCCGCCAACCTTGCTTTCATCCCGCCATTGGCTCAATCCCAGGAACCTCCCACTGTTGATTCATTTCCAGGATTTCCCATTTACCACCACTACTAAGGCACCACTTCCTAAACACCACCAGCTCCACCACCCAAACCAGTTCCATACCCTCCTCCACCAGCCACCCCTATTTTCGTGGCACCCCACCTGCTACACTTCACTGATCCTCCAGTGAGCTGTTATTCCAAACCTAAGATAACCAATACTATCCCCCGGAGCCTACTTGCAAGGCCCCAGAACCTTACTCCTACACTCCTCATTTCGATTGAGACTGAGAAACCACCTAAAAATTCAGAAAAAGAGGAGATGGTCAGGAAGGTTAAAAGCCTGGAACAGTCATTCAGAAACATGCAGGGATTGGGAGGCCAGGTGAGCATGGCCTACAATGATTTGTGTCTATTTCCCGATGTTCAACTGCCAGTGGGATTTAAGATGCCCAAATTTGACTTATATGGTGAGAGGAGCCGGTGGGAAAGAAGAGCTGTTGATGGCAAACTTTAGCCTAAGTTTGAGCGACGCGGCATTGGAGTGGTACACTCATCAGGATCACAGCAGATGGTATACATGGGATGATTTGGCCCAAACATTCGTTTGTCATTTCCAATACAACCTCGAGATTGTTCTAGATCATTTGTCTCTGACTAAGATTGAGAAGAAGCCTAGTGAAAGTTTCAGGGAGTATGATTTTCGTTGGAGAGAACAAGCGACAAAGGTTGACCCTTCTATGAAAGAGAGAGAGATTGTGGATTACTTTCTGTAGGCCTTGGAACCCACTTACTACGGCCATCTGGTATCGGCCACAGGCAAGTCGTTCAATGAGGTAGTGAAGATCGGTGGTATGGTAGAAGAAGGGCTTAAGTCAAACAAAATCCTGAGTTACTTCGCTATTAAGGCAACTACCCAAGCAATTCAAAACGGTACTGGAGGAGTAATCAGAAAAAAGAAGAAAGAAGATGTGGCAACAATTAATTCAGGATCATGGTTTGGACCTAGGGGCCCGTCACACAATTATACTCAACCTCGACCCCACACCCAAACCTACACCCAAACCCCGTATAATCCACCCCAGCATTACTTCCCATCACCAGACCCTCATTTTTCTGTTCACCACGCCCAAACATACACTCAACCTCCTACCCACGCACAATGGCGTGTGCCAGCCCCACAAAACACCTACCCAGCTCTACAAAATGCTTACCCACCCCCACGAGCTATCAAAACCCTGTCGGCCCAGGTTTCCGGCCCAATCAAGCATTTAAGAATGAGAGGTTGCAGCGGAAGAAATCCTTTACCCCGTTGGGGGAATCCTATACTAGTTTGTTCCACATACTGAGGCAATTGGATATGATGAGGCCAATTGAGTCAAAATTTCCAAATCCCCCTCCAAAGAATCTTGATTACTCAGTAAGCTGTGAATATTGTTCTGTACTCGGGGGCATGATACGGACAAGTGCTGGCACTTGAAAAATGCCATCCAGGAGCTCATTAACACAAACCGGATTGAAGTCCAAACTCCAGAGGCACCCAACATCAACCAGAACCCATTGCCAACCCATTAGGAAACAAACATAATCGAGATAGTACATAAGGGAGGGGAGCCCAAGAAGCCTTCGCAGAACGTCATGACGGTTTGGTCCAGTGACGTCAATTCGGTCAAGAAATAAATAGTTGAAGGATCAATGAACAAGTTGAGTGGGGCAAACGGTGAACCATCTGCGGTAGTCAAGAAAAGGTCCCCGAGTGATGTTGCAGCAAAACAAGAAAAGTCAAAAGTTATTGTACCAGGAGTGGCAAACAAGCCTATCATAATTGTATAGGGTGCACGTACGGATCCTGTCATCATCAAGCCTGTAACCTAGTTGCCGATAGTCAACAGCAAGGTTATCCCGTGGAACTATGAATGGGTGATAGTGACCTACTAGGGAAAGAAAGTAAAAGAAGAAGTCAATGAGGCCCATGGATTAACCCGTTCGGGGAGATACTTTGCTCCGGAAGAGTTAAGGAAAGCTAAAACATCCAGATATAACCCATTTCTAGTGTAAAAAAGGAGTGACTGAAGAAGAGGCGTAGGAGTTTCTGAGAAACATGAAGGTACAAGATTATTCCATCGTGGAGCAGTTGAGAAAGACGCCTGCTCAGATTTCATTGTTGTCATTGTTAATCCACTCAGACGAGCATCGTCGAGCCTTGATGAAAATTCTAAACGAGGCTCATGTTCCCGACAAAATTTCAGTAAACCATTTGGAAAAGATCGCCAACAAAATATTTGAGGTGAACAGGATCACTTTCTCTGATGATGAGTTGCTTGTGGAAGGTACCAAACACAACAGAGCTCTCTATCTTACGGTAAAATACGAAGATTCTACGGTTACCAGGGTATTAGTTGACAATGGTTCCAGTACAAACATCTGCCCTCTCTCTACTCTGAACAAGTTGAAAGTGGATGACGAGAGGATTCACAAGAACAGCATCTGCGTTAGGGGATTTGATGGTGGAGGGAAAGATTCAGTTGATTAGTGCTTGAGTTGACAATAGGACCAGTGGAATTCACCATGGAGTTCTAGGTGTTGGACGTAGCCGTCTCTTACAATTTGTTGTTAGGTCGACCTTGGATTCATCCGCCAAAGCAGTCTCGTCCACTTTGCACCAGATGGTCAAGTTCGAATGGGATAGACAGGAGATCATCGTGCATGGTGAAGAAAATTTGTGTGCTCACAATGATGCCTTTGTCCCGTTCATTGAAGTTGAAGATGACAAAGGGACTTGGGTCTATTAGGTGTTTGAAACAGTGCCGGTCGAGAAAGTTCCAAAAGGGAAATGTGTTCCAACCCCAAAGATAACCTCCGCATCAGTCATGATGGCCTTTGAAATGCTGAAAAATGGCTTTGTGCTTGGTAAAGGTCTGGGTGCATCTCTACAGGGTATCATACAGCCAGTGTCCCTCCCTGAAAACTTGGGTACGTTCGGTCTTGGATTCAAACCCACAGCCGCAGATGTGAAAAGGGCTAAAAAGTTAAAACAGAGGGCGTGGGCACTTCCAAAGCCTATCACACGTCTCTCCAGGTCGTTTGTCAAGCCCGGTGCCAGGAAACGCCCAGTGACAACATTTCCTAGTTCTGTGGTTGATATTGATGAAAAGTTAATTGGAAGGATCGAGAGGTTGTTCGACAGTGTGAACATGGTGGAAGTTGGAGAAGGTTCTAGCAAAGCAGATGTGTAGTTTGTTGGGCCGAATGTAAAGCTTAACAATTAGGAGGCTACTTTTCTCCCTACCCAGAAGGAGTTTTGGTAGTTTGCTTTGATTTTCTTTCAGTTTATCTGGATTATTCCAAGATTGTAATTCAGATTCTATGTTCCGTCTGTTTACATGTATAAACCCTGTTATCTTTTATTTTCGATGAAATGCAATTTCCCTTTTCCATCATTCCTGATAGTTTTTATTTTTGTTTTTTTTCTTTTCTTCCATGTACAGTTCTTTTTATGTTGGTTTCAATGACATGACATGCATGAGGAATCTTCGGTCCAGTCTTAAAAGCCAATCTAATTATGAAATAATAATCCAAGAAATAGAGTGTGATGATGAATCAGAATATGATGAGGACGAGGTCTTTGAAGATATTAGTAAGGAATTAAATCATTTTGAAGAAAAACCCAAGCCTAACCTGAATGATATGGAAGCAATCAATTTAGGGGACCCTGATTATGTCAGAGAAACTAAGATAAGTGTCTATCTTGAACCGCAAATCAGGGAAGAGATAATTAAAGTATTGTTTGAATACAAAGATGTTTTTGCGTGGTCATATAACGACACGCCGGGTCTAAGCACTAACTTGGTGGTTCACAAATTGCCCACTGACCCGACATTTCCTCCCATTAAGTAGAAGTTGAGAAAGTTCAAAACCGACATGAGTGTGAAGATTAAAGAAGAGGTCACAAAGCAGTTTGATGCAAAGGTCATTCGCGTCACGCGTTATCCCACTTGGTTAGCCAATGTTGTGCCTGTGCCAAAGAAGGATGGTAAGACCAGAGTGTGTGTTGATTACCGTGACCTCAACAAGGCAAGTCCAAAAGACAACTTACTACTGCCAAATATCCATATTTTGATTGATAATTGTGCCAAGCATGAGATTGGGTCTTTTGTAGATTGCTATGCGGGCTATCATCAGATCTTAATGGATGAGGAAGATGCAGAAAAGACGGCATTCATCACACCATGGGGAACATATTGCTACCGGGTCATACCTTTTGGTTTGAAAAATGTTGGGGCAACTTACATGAGGGCAATGACGACCATATTCCATGATATGATACACAAAGAGATCGAGGTCTACGTGGATGATGTGATCATAAAGTCCAGGAAGCAGTCCGACCACGTCAGAGATTTGAGGAAATTTTTCCAAAGGCTTTGCAAGTACAATATCAAGCTTAACCCCGCCAAGTGCACATTTGGTGTTCCATCTGGAAAACTGTTGGGAATCATAGTCAACCGTTGAGGTATTGAATTGGACCCATCAAAGATCAAAGCTATCCAAGAATTGCTACCTCCAAGGAACAAGACCGAGGTGATGAGTCTGTTAGGGAGATTGAACTACATCAGCAGGTTTGTTGCTCAGCTCATGACAACTTGTGAGCCTATCTTCAAGCTGTTAAAGAAGGATGTTACGGTCAAGTGGACTGATGAGTGCCAGGAAGCATTCGATAAGATAAAGGGGTACTTGTCGAACCCACCTGTGTTGGTCCCACCAGAACCGGGGAGACCTTTGATTCTATATTTGACGGTCTTGGATAATTTATTTGGTTGCGTGTGGGGTCAGCATGACATCACCGACAGGAAGGAGCAAGCCATCTATTATCTCAGCAAGAAGTTCACATCTTATGAGGTTAAGTACAATAACCTTGAAAGGACATGTTGCGCCCTAACTTGGGTAGCACAGAAGTTGAAGCATTATTTGTCATCCCACACTACTTACCTTATTTCTCGCTTGGATCCGTTGAAGTATATCTTTCAGAAGCCTATGACCACAGGAAGACTTGCAAAGTGGCAGATTTTGCTCACGAAATTTGACATTATCTATGTGACACGGACTGCGATGAAGGCCCAAGCATTGGCCGATCATTTGGCCGAGAACTCATTCGATGAAGAGTATGAACCATTGAGAACTTACTTTCCCGATGAGGAGGTGGTGCACATTGATGAGTTGGAACAGTTTGAAAAGCCAGGTTGGAAACGTTGCTTTGATGGGGTTGTTAACATGAAAGACGTTGGAGTAGGAGCTGTACTTATTTCTGAAATAGGGCATCACTAACCTGTTACGGCTCAGCTTCGTTTCTACTGTACCAACAACATGGCTAAGTATGAGTCATGCATCTTGGGTTTGAGGTTATCTGTAGACATGGGTGTCCAGGAAGTCTTGGTCTTAGGAGACTCGGACCTTCTGGTGCACCAGATTCAAGGAGAATGGAAAACACGGGATTTAAAGCTTATACCGTACCGACAATGTTTGCATGATCTTTGTCAACTGTTTCGATCAGTAGAGTTCAGGTATATTCGAAGGATCCATAATGAGGTTGTCGATGCTTTGGCTACCTTGGCGTCAATGTTGCACCATCCGGACAAAGCTTATTTGACCCTCTGCATATTCAGGTCCGTGATCAGCATGCTTACTGTAACATGGTGGAAGAAGAACTTGATGGTGAGCCATGGTTTCACGATATCAGAGAGTATATTAGGATGGGGGTGTATCCAGTACAAGCCAAAGGTGATCAAAAGAGAACAATTCATCGTTTGGCAAGTGGATTTTTCTTCAGTAGAGGAGTTTTGTACAAAAGAACTCCAGATCTTGGATTGCTAAGATGCATAGATGCTAGACAGGCCACGGCTATCTAACCAAAGTACATTCTGGAGTCTGTGGACCGCATATGAGTGGGTATGTTCTGGCAAAGAAATTTCTCCGAGCAGGTTATTATTGGCTCACCATGGAGCGAGATTGTATCAGTTTTGTGCGCAAGTGTCATCAATGACAAGTACATGGAGATTTGATTCATTCTCCGCCATCCGAGTTGCACACAATGTCTGCACCATGGCCCTTCATTGCTTGGGGTATGGATGTCATTGGACCAATTGAGCCAGCAGCATCCAATGGGCACAGGTTCATTCTGGTGGCCATTGATTATTTCACCAAGTGGGTTGAAGCTAAAACCTTCAAGTCTGTGACCAAGAAAGCAGTGGTCGATTCTGTTCACTCAAATATCATTTGTCGGTTCGGGATCCCGAAGGTAATCATCACAGATAATGTTGCTAATCTTAACAGCCATTTGATGAAAGAAGTGTGTCAACAGTTTAAGATTACGCATTGCAATTCCACCCCATACTGCCCCAAGGCAAATGGAGCAGTCGAGGCAGCCAACAAAAACATAAAGAAGATACTTCAAAAAATGGTGCAAGGATCCCAGCAATGGCATGAGAAGTTTCCCTTTGCGTTGTTGGGTTATCGCACTATTGTTCGTACTTCAATAGGTGCAACTCCTTACTTGTTGGTATATGGCACAGAAGTAGTGATACTCTCGGATGTTGAAGCCAAGATTGATGATGATGAGTGAGTCCAAACCCGTCTGGAGCAATTGAGTTTGATTGATAAGAAGAGATTGGCGGCAGTATGTCATGGCCAGTTGTATCAAAAGAGAATGGCAAGAGCGTACAACAAGAAGGTGTGTCCCCGGAAGTTTGAAGTGGGCCAGCAAGTATTAAAATGCATCCTTCCACATTAGGCCGAAGCAAAAGGCAAGTTCGCCCCAAATTGTCAAGGGTCGTTCATTGTAACAAGAGTGTTGTCCAATCGTGCATTGTATTTAACAGATATAGAAGGCAAATGTGTAGATATGGCTATCAATTCTGATGCAATCAAAAGATATTATGTATGATTTCTTTGGTTTAAATTGTGTTTGTTTGTACTTGGCATGTTTTGAAGATTGGAATGACGAAGGCATTTTGTTCTGCTATCTAAACACTTTATCCGTTGTTACCCCTTTGAGCCGTATTTATTTATTTCCTTTCATACCCCTCTTTTTGAATCAGTATGCCAAATTCAGAAACACGAGCGCAAAAGATAAGTAAAGGGAAAGAGAGAAAGAATGAAAAAAAAGAAAAAAAACAAAGAAACAAAAATAAAAAGAAGAGAAGAAGAGAAAGAAAAAGAAAAGAAAAATCAAAGTAATTTCTATAACATGAACTACGTTTGACCTAATTCCTTTTAAGGATACGTAGGCAGCCTCACGGTTCGGTCCTATCAAAATAAAAATTCAAAAGCCCCCAAGTAAAGAAACTAGGGCAGAGGTTGTGGTTGTTGTAAGAAATCTGATTCCAAAAGTTGTAATTTTGAACCCTTTCAAATTGTTTTGAGCCTTTCTGATATCTTTTCTTTCTAACCCTATCCAAAAGCCCACATTACGGTCCAAAGAAAGACCTTCCGATCAGTCTTCGAAAGATACCAAGTCTAGCAAGTAGAGGTGATTCATATCAAGGGCAACACTCTAGTCTAAGCAGGAAAAATGAAAAATGAGAGAGTCTTATTGGTGAAAACCTTCGCGAGCACCGTAAGGCGATAGAAGCTCAGAGAAATTAAAGTAAGAGAGTCTTATTGGTCAAAACCCTCACGGGCACCGTAAGGCGACGGTGAGTTGAGAGATAAACAAATGAGAGAGGTTAGTTGGTGAAAACCCTTCAGGGCACCGCAGACCGAGCAGGGTCAGTGATTTGGTGAAGAAATTGGGTTCTGAAGATCTCGGGGTATAAAGTGTGACAACTGAAAGTTGATTGGTTGGATAGACTGGGCTGATTAATCCGAAATGCATGTCATGATCATTGGTACCAGCTGCTCCACTCAGATAAGTTTCTTTCCTTTTCTCCCTCAAACAATCATCCAGTTTTGGATTTTCTTCTTTATTCTTAACTCTCAAAGTCATTGCATTTCATTTCTTTTGGTTTAATTTCTCTAAAGCTTTTCCAAATATTAGCCTTATTTAAACAAGTAAGAAGGAGTTTCAAAGCTTACTACCAACTTCCAAATTGCACAAAGCAAAATGCGGCTAGAACATACCAGGGATAGTACGATGTAAAGTGGGACAGAAAGTGTCAGTGAAAGTTCAATCGGTGGAATGGTTTATGTAATTTTGTGGGAGATGCATAGGTTCAGATAGAAAGGTCATAAAGGCAAAACAGTGGTTTGGATATAGAGCACTCGGGTCATCTAGGGTCCTGCGGTTGAGGATTAATCAGAAAGTCAAAACTTGGCCAGTTCAAGGTAGCCAATCAAAGCAAAGCACGGCAAGGGAAGAGCCACCTTCAGCAAGAATGCCACAAACTAACCACCACATTTTTAAACTGACAAGATTTTTCTTTGATTTGAAACAAGGGCAGAAAAATTTTGTTTGTTTCAGAGAAACCCCCCGTAAGGGAAAGCAAGTACCAGACAGGTTTGACCATAATTTCTCAGGACCCTCCTGGATAATGGGACTTGGTTAAAATTCAAGACATTCATGAGTAATAAGATCTAGCATAAGCTTTGCCTTGAGGAAATATAAGTCGGTTTCGAAGTTTTCATTCTTAGGATAGGATTTAATTTAAAATTTTCAGGACCCTCCTGAATAATGGGACTTAGCTTTAAGACTTCCATTAGATAACAAGATTTAGTGTAAGTTCTGCTGTAGGGAAGTATAATTTAGCCTTAAGGTTGTCACTCTTAAGATAAGACTTAATTTTTATTCTCAGGACCCTCCTGGATAATGGGTTGTAGTTTTAAGACTTTCTTAGATAACAAGATTTAGCAGAAGTCATACCTTTAGAAGATATAATTTAGCTTTAAAATTGTCATTTTACTAGGAGCTTTTCAGGACCCTCCTAGATAATGGGATCTAGTTTTTTTTAAATTCTTAGAGCTTTTGGGTACTATGATTTGATTAACACTCACAGATATTCTCGATATCAAACTAGGGCAGCAAAATTTATTTTGTTTTGTTTGTTTTGTTTGTTTTGTTGTAATCAGGTTCACAAGTAGCAAGTATTAGAGGAGTTCAGCAATCAGGAGCCCACATGGAGAACAAAGGGAAGCAGTTCAAGTTTTGAGAAAAAACAGCGCAAGTGTCGGTAATCAGGAGCCCACCTGGAGAACGAAGGGAAGCAGCAAGGTTAAAAGGAGTTCAGCAATTAGGAGCCCACCTGAAGAACGAAGGGAAAACAGCAAGGTTAAAAGGAGTTCAATAATCAGGAACCCACCTGAAGAATGAAGGGAAAGAAACAAGGTTAAAAGGAAGTTCAACAATCAGAAGCCCACCTTAAGAACAAAGGGAAAACAGCAAAGTTTAGAGGAGTTCAGCAATCAGGAGCCCACCTAAAGAATAAAGGGAAGTAGTTCAAGTTTCGAGGAAAAGCAGCGCAAATGTTGGTAACTAGGAGCCCACCTGGAGAACGAAGGGAAGCAGCAATGTTCAAAGGAAGACAACAATCAGGAGCCTAGCTGAAGAACAAAGGAAAGCAGTAAGGTTCAGAGAAGATCGGCAATCAGGAGCCCATCTGGAAAACAAAGGGAGAATAAGGCAAGTTTCGGAGGAAAGGAAGATAATTCAAGTTCAGCAATCAGGAACCCACTTGGAGAATGAAGGGAATGCAACAATGGTCAAAGGAAGACGGTTCAAGTTCAGCAATCAGGCACCCACCTGGAGAAAAGGGAAAGCATCTCAGATTACAATTCAAGTCAGCAACAAAGGAATTTCACCTGGAGAGTATGAGTCAACAGAGAAACAGGAACTACAAGATCAAGTTTGAAGATATAGATAGGATTCTTGTAATTCATAGATCGTAGTTTAGTCTAGCTTCTTTTATTTTGTCTTGTTGTAATAAGGGGTTAAGCAAGCAGTAGCAGCAACAGTGAAATCACAGCTTCCTGGTAGTCCCAGCTACCGAAACTTCCCGAACTATACTGACCTGCTTCCTTTATAGCCAAGGATATGTAGGCAACCTCGGAAGCAGGGTGCGGTCATATCTTTCAAAAATGCTTCCCACGGAGTACTCAATCGGGCAAAAATCGCTCGTATCCGCTCACTTTATCTTTGCACAAAAATTCCTCGTGTTTCCGGGTAAAGAGGTGTAGCTGTGAGCACGTGATTTTTGCCCTATGTGAATTATTCCCATAAATTCAAAGAAAATAAATTCTTTCCCATTATTTGCGATTTCGTGGATTTTTGTAGCATTTTGTTAATCGTTTGCATTTGTCTATGCATGTTTAATTTTATTTAATTCATGAAAAATACAAAAAATACATTGCATTTGTATTTAGGATTTAATTTTATGTCGTTAGATTAATTAGTAATTAGTTATTTTATATGAAAAATCACAAAAATAGTTCATGTTGCATTTAACTCTTTAATTTCGAATTTTGCAGTTTTTTCTTTTAATTTAGGACTTAATTAATTATTGTAAATATTATGTTGAGTTTTTAATATAATTTGGTAGGTTGATTTAATTTTTAAGAGTTAGTTAGATTTATTTTAATTTGAAAAGAAAGGGAATTGGAAAATGAAAAGAAAAGGAAAAGAAATAAAGAAATCTGGTTTTTGGGCCAATTCAATTAATTCCCCCAGGACCAAAATCATTTTCCCCTTCCAAACCCATTCAGGGCGGCCTAGATCCACCCCAATATCCGGTCCAATCCCCAAATCGAAACGGCGTCATTCCTTGAAGTGAGAGATCTGAGTCGTTGATCTCTTTCAATCCAACGGCCAAGGAACGCCCCCTCTTTTCAATATAACTATCCAAATTTCATAGAGAACCTTGTATCTCTGTACTTCATCTCCTCGCCCTCATCTCTAACCCTAGACTTGCCGCCCTAAATTTCTTCACCATCTCCGGCCGATAGCGGAGCTCAAACTACCACCAAAATCCAACCATACAACCACCACTCATCCCTGAGTCCCAATGCACCACCACTTCTCCCCAAATCCTCACCGAATCGGACAAGTGTTGAATCCAAAAATGAAGGAAAGAAAATCTTTCAAGTCCTCAAGTTCCTATGAACGATTGGGCCTGAAACTACTATTGTTCGTTTGTTCTCAAAGAGAACATGCGGTTAATACCAATTTGAGGGTCAAATCGAAGTCGCCTGAGGTTTGTCAATCCTTGTCCGTGTGACCATCTAGGTATTTCTGTTCTTTTCTCCTTCTTCTCCGTCTTTTGTTTTGTTCTCGTCCTCGTCTCTTTCTGTTTCTTCTCTTTTCTTTCTTATTTTAATGTTTTAAAGTCATTCTATTTGCATGATTAGGATTCTGAGTCTTCCTCCTCTTTAATTTGGGTTTATTTTGGCGTTTAATGAAATGGGAATTAGCATATCAATGTCTTGGTATAATTTGGTTAATTAGTTTAATTGCTTTAAATTATTATTTCCGGAGCATCTCTATTGAAATCTTTTTCTTCTGAAAATTCAAAGGTTTGTTTGTTTAAAAGTTTCGACTAAGTTCAGTGTTTGAAAATTCAGTTTGGGCTATAGTATACAGGCCTATGGATTGGGTGGGGTTTTGGTTTAAGTTGACCCATAAGTTGAGTTTCTCTGAAGGTAAATAGCAGCTTCTTGAAGGGTATTTAGGAGATTTTAATGGAGGAAATCTTTTGTAACTGTCTAAGCAAGCTGCCAGGAAAGTGGGGGAAGGGATTGGTTTGCAAAATAGATTTTAAATTGGGGTCTGAAGTGAATAGAGGGAATTTGGGGAAAGGGTAAATGATAAGTTTGGAAACTAACTACTACTGCTCTAAAATCCCTCTATAAAGGTCCCATTTCCTGAATTTTCAAGGGAGAGATCAGACCCTAGAAATTAGAAATGGCAGTAAAAAATACTAAACACTGAAAAGTTTGAAGAATCTGGAGAAAAATACAAAAAAACCAATCGCAAAATACTTTTACATTGAAGCTTTTGTGTAATTCTTTGGGTTTCAAAGTTTGAAGTAATCTTTGATTTATTCTGGGCTCAAAATGGTTTAGAAGAATTGAGTACTGTTGTGGTTGATGTGCTGAGCTGTTGTTACTGTTTGAAATCCTCACTCGTTTGCTTTTGTTTGATTTTCAGGTATGCTTCGGCACTTGATTAACATATGATGTGTAAATGGAAGCCCTGTAGTTGCTTTAGATAGTGGATGAATGTTAGCTGAACATTAGTCTGTGCTCCTCAAAGATGGCTCGTGTGTTTTCTTATCTGATCAGCTTGATTACTTGAACACTGCTGTATTCAGTCATGCTTATGCAATATTTTCGGACTATATTTGAATTATGACTTGTTATTTTGATTCAAGTTTGGTTAAACTTTTTCTCTAGTACTTGCGTGTCAGGACTATCATGGTATGGACTAAACTTTGGTGAATAATATTTAGTTTGGTGATGATGTTGAGTTCAAGTCAGCTTCCATCATTAACCTTGTTGCTTTAAAATTCGATTTTAGTGTTTGAATGGAATTAAAGATTATTGTTGTATTGTTATGTCGTGTGTGAATGTTTGAAGCATGTTACTGTTGGTTGCACTACATGTATGGAATTCATCATTAATTAGTAGTGGTTTTAATCTTTTAAAAATACACGTGGCCTGAAAATTCACTAAGTAGTAGGGGTCTAATGTTCTGCAGTTGAGATTTGCATTAGGCGTTGAGTTTATTTAGTTTTTGACGAAATTACTTGGTTTAACATAAATTGAAGCTTAGACAATCAAAGTTTGAATGTAATGTGGTTTAATAGCATTTAAGGTCTCCTGTATGTCAAGCTGTTGTGTACTAATGATTAGGTTTATTTGCTGTTTCTCTTAGATGTGCATGTCAGCCTTGCTTCGTATGGGCTCGATCTTGGGTCCTCTATCTTCAGCTTATATTTTTTTTTGTAAGGTTTGGGCTTCCTTTGATCCTGAACCTTAAGGCTATTGTGAGACAAGGAGATTTGTAGCCTCATAACTCTGTCAGGCTTGGGCTCAACACCGTCGCCTTCTGCATCAATATGAAAATTTTCAATAAACCATTGGGCCTGCTGCCAGGCCCAAGCTTCCGAATAGATATGGATCGGATCTCCTTCTATACTAGACCTTCTGATTAATGAGCTTAGTTTGAACATTAGCTTTAAAGAATAATAATTATGAATTTCCTTGGCTTTTAATTAATTAGTTCCTCTTAAAATTAGACTCGAGGTGTGCCATTTAGTTGAATTTTCCATGGCCTTCGCATAAATACAAAAATTAGTATAAAAAATGCCTTGAACTTTCGTAGTTTGCTTTAGGCGCATTAATTGAATAATTGTCATGGCTACGGGTACGGTTCCCGTGACGTAGTCGTAATGTTTAATTTCTAAAATTCGGGGGTACATTTATGTGATCCGGCCCCAATTTAATCTTGTTAATTAAACTAAACATGTTGTAGATCGTGGGTACGGTTCCCATGACATGATTCGCGATGTGTAGTCAAAGTAATTAGTTGTATGATAATTAGATTATTAAAAGCGAGTTTAAAGGGATAAAATGCACATAAGTTTAAAAGATGTTTTAAAATCAAATAAATATGCCAATAATAACAGTTGAGTGACCGTGCTAAAAGCAGGAACCCGGGAATGCCTAACACCTTCTCTCAGGTTAACAAAATTCCTTACCCGGATTTTTGTGTTCGCGGACTGTAAAACAGAGTCAATCTTTCCTTGATTCGGGATTTGAACTGGTGACTTGGGACACCATAAATTATTCCAAGTGGCGACTCTGAATTTTAATATAAATAATCCTGTTTCGATTGTCACTTAAATTGGAAAAAACTCCCTTATACTCTTCCGGGGGTAGTAAAAAAGGAGGTGTGACCGGTATATCAGGATCGAGTAAGGTTTTCTTCACTACTTTCCAGCTTCGAGGAGCCGCCTATGAGTGGTGGCGCACCTATGAGTTAAACAGTCGGGATGAGGCTGCTTCACTGACTTGGACTCAGTTTTCAGATCTGTACCTGAGAGAGTATGTTCCTCAGAGTCTCAGGTACGCATGGCGCGCAGAGTTTGAGCATTTGCGCCAGGGTACTATGACTGTCTCAGAGTTTGCTGTCCGTTACACCAATTTGGCTAGGCATGCACCAGCCTTGGTTTCTACTATTTGCGAGAGGGTTTGCCGGTTTATTAAGGGCCTTATTCCCAGCATCAGGTCTAGTATGGCTCATGAGTTGGAGATGGATATTTCTTATCAGCAGGTGGTGAGCATTTCTAGAAGGATTGAGGGTATGCATGCTAGGGAGAGAGAGGAAAGGGAAGCCAAGAGGTCTCGAGAGTCGGGCCATTTCTCTGGTGCCCGTGCCCCAATAGCAGGTCATCATGGTAGGGGTTATATGAGCCGCCCTGTTCATTTGGCTCTTCCAACAGGCAGTGGTATTCCAGCTCCTCCTAGGCCTCAGGAGCCTTATTATGCACCACTGACATCTAGCTACCTCCTGCGCGGGGTGCTTTTAGAGGTCAGTCCAGCAGACCTGGACCGAGCCAATCATAGCCACCATGTCCTCCCAGAGCTTGTTTTGAGTGTGGTGACACACGTCATATGGTGAGGGATTGCCCCAGACTTGGGAGGGGTGCACGTCCACAGACTTCTCAACCACAACATGCCCCACAGAGTTCTCAGGCTATGGTTACAGCTCCAGTTGCTACCCCACCTGCTCAACTAGCTAGAGGTGGAGGTCAGGAAGGTAGAGGTCGCCCTAGAGGGAGAGGCCAGGCCAGATACTATGCCCTTCCTGCCCGTACCGAGGTTGTTGCCTCCAATTCTGTCATCATAGGTATTATACTGGTTTGTCACAGAGATGCATCGGTTCTATTCGATCCAGGCTCCACTTATTCTTATGTGTCTTCTTATTTTGCTCCGCATTTGGGTATATCTCGGGATTCTTTGAGTTCCCCTGTTTATGTTTTTACTCCTGTAGGAGATTCTCTTGTTGTGGACCGCATTTATCGGTCGTGTTTGGTTGCTCTTAGTGGTTTTGAGACCAGAGCCGATTTATTGTTGCTCAGTATGGTAGATTTTGACATTATCTTGGCATGGACTGGTTGTCACCCCATTATGCTATTCTTGATTGTCACGCCAAAACCGTGACACTAGCTATGCCAGGTGTGCCGCGTGTTGAGTGGATGGGTACTTTAGATCACACTCCTAGTAGAGTTATCTCTTTTCTTAAAGCTCAGCGTATGGTTGAGAAGGGGTGTGATGCGTATTTAGCTTATGTAAGAGATGTCAGTGTTGATACCCCTTCAGTTGATTCAGTTCTAGTAGTACGAGATTTTTCCGATGTGTTTCTAGTTGATCTTTCGGGCATGCCGCCTAATAGAGATATTGATTTTTGGCATTGATATGTTGTCGGGCACTCAGCCCATTTCTATTCCTACGTATCATATGGCTCCTCCTGAGTTGAAGGATCAGTTACAGGAATTGCTTGATAAGGGTTTTATTCGGCCCAATGTATCACCTTGGGGTGCTCTTGTCTTGTTTGTAAAGAAAAAGGATGGTTCGATGCATATGTGTATTGATTATCGCCAGTTGAACAAGGTTACAATGAAGAACCATTATCCTTTGCCTCGAATTAATGATTTGTTTGACCAACTTTAGGGTGCGCGGGTGTTTTCTAAGATTGACTTGCGCTTAGGTTACCATCAATTGAAGATTCGGGAGTCAGATATCCCGAAGACTGCTTTCAGGACTCGGTATGGTCATTACGAGTTCCTTGTTATGTCATTTGGGCTGACCAATGCCCCAGCAGCCTTTATGCATTTGATGCACAGTATGTTCCAGCCGTATCTTGACTCGTTCATCATTTTATTGATGATATTCTGGTGTATTCCCGGAGTTGGGAAGATCATGAGCAGCACCTGAGGACTATGCTTCAGACTCTAAGAGAGAAGAAGTTATATGCTAAGTTCTCGAAATGTGAGTTTTGGTTGGATTTAGTGGCATTCCTAGGCCACGTGGTATCGAGTGAGGGCATTCAGGTGGATCCGAAGAAAATAGAGGTCATGCAGAGTTGGTCCAGACCGTCCTCAGCTACGGAGATTCGCAGTTTCCTTGGCTTGGCGGGTTACTACCGTCGTTTTATGGAGGGGTTTTCATCAATTGCAACCCCCATGACCAGGTTGATCCAAAAGGGTGCTCCGTTCCAGTGGACGGAGGAGTGTGAGGCGAGCTTTCAGAAGCTCAAGATAGCTTTGACCACAGCCCCAATTTTGATACTGCCGACAAGTTCAGGGTCTTATATGGTCTATTGTGATGCCTCAATGATTGGCCTCAGAGCGGTGTT
This sequence comes from Nicotiana sylvestris, assembly GCF_000393655.2. Taxonomy (NCBI): domain Eukaryota; kingdom Viridiplantae; phylum Streptophyta; class Magnoliopsida; order Solanales; family Solanaceae; genus Nicotiana; species Nicotiana sylvestris. The sequence goes on from NC_091065.1 coordinate 99,840,327, forward strand.
GATGCAGAACAGTAAGGTGATTGCCAACGCGTCCAGTCAGTTGAAGATACATGAGAAGAATTACCATGTCCATGACCTTGAGTTAGCTGCCATTGTTCACGCCCTGAAGATCTGGCGCCATTATTTATACGGGGTTCCCTGTGAGATTTATACTGACCATCGGAGCTTGCAGCACCTGTTCAAGCAAAAGGATTTAAATTTGTGCCAGAGGAGATGGTTAGAGTTGCTAAAAGATTATGATATCACTATTTTGTATTACCCAGGCAAGGCCAATGTGGTGGCTGATACCTTGAGTTGTCGGGCAGAGAGTTTGGAGAGTTTGGCTTATTTACCAGCATCGGAGAGACCTATGGCGATGGATGTTCAGCCCCTAGCCAGCCAGTTTGAGAGATTGGATCTTTCGGAGCCTAGTCGGGTTATAGCTTGCGTGGTTTTTCGGTCTTCCTTATTTGATCATATCAGGGAGCGACAGTATGATGACCCTCATTTGCTTGTCCTCAAGGACAAGGTTCAGCACAGTGATGCCAGAGATGTGACTATTGGTGATGATGTGGTGTTAAGGATGCAGGGTCGGATTTATGTATTCAATGTTGATGGGCTTCGGGAGTTGATTCTGGAGGAGGCCCATAGATCCAGGTATTCCATTCATCCGAGTGCTGCGAAGATATATCAGGATTTAAGGCAGCACTATTGGTGGAGGCGGATGAAGAAAGATATAGTTGGATTTGTAGCTCGGTGCCTTAACTGTCAGCAAGTGAAGTATGAGCACCAGAGACCGGGTGTGTTGCTTTAGCAGATAGAGATTTCGGAGTGGAAATTGGAGCGAATCACCATGGACTTTGTAGTTGGGCTCCCACAGACTTTGAGAAGGTTCGATGCTATTTGGGTGATTATTGATCGGCTAACCAAGTCCGCTCACTTTATTCCCGTGTTTACTACTTATTCCTCGGAGCGGTTGGAGGAGATCTATATCCGGGAGATTGTTCGTCTGCATGGTATTCCAGTTTCCATCATTTCGGATAGAGGTATTTAGTTCACATCACGATTCTGGAGAGCCGTTTAGCATGAGTTGGGTACTCGGGTGAAGCTGAGTACAACATTTCACCCTCAGACGGACGGATAGTCTGAGCGCACTATTTAGATTCTTGAGGATATGCTCCGTGCATGTGTGATTGAGTTTGGAGGGTCTTTGGATCAGTTCTTTCCATTGGCGAAGTTTGCTTACAACAACAGTTATCAGTCCAGCATTCAGATGGCGTCGTACGAGGCTTTATATGGTAGGTGGTGTAGATCCCCGGTGGATTGGTTTGAGCTGGGTGAGGCTAGATTATTGGGCACAGACTTAATTTAGGATGCTTTAGAGAATGTTAAGGTGATTCAGGATAGACTCCGTACAGCCCAGTCCAGACAGAAGAGTTACGCGGACCGGAAAGTTCGTGATGTTTCCTATATGGTTAGAGAGCAGGTTCTGCTTCGGGTTTCACCTATGAAGGGTGTTATGAGATTCGGGAAGAAAGGAAAGTTGAGTCCGAGATTTATTGGCCCTTTTGAGATATTGAGGTGTGTTGGGAAGGTTGCTTATGAGCTTGCCTTACCTCCCATCTTGGCAGGAGTTCATCTGGTATTTTATGTTTCGATGCTCCGGAGGTATCACGGTGATCTGTCGCACGTGTTAGATTTCAGTTCAGTCTAGTTGGACAAGGATCTATACTATGTTGAGGAGCCAGTGGCGATATTGGACAGGCAGGTTAGAAACCTGAGGTCAAAGAATATTGCATCAGTGAAGGTTCAGTGGCGGGGTCAGCCGGGCGAGGAGGCGACCTGGGAGACCGAGCAGGATATGTGCAGCCATTACCCTCATCTTTTCACTACTTCAGGTATGTTTTTATGCTCGTTCGAGGACGAACAAATGTTTAAGTGTAGGAGGATGTGACGACCCGGCCGGTTGTCTTAAGAATTTATGCCCTGATCCCCCATTAACTGCTTTCCCCGAGTTTATTCTGCTATTTTGATTTTCCAGGATGTTCGGTTTTGAGTTTCGGAGAGTTTTGGGACACTTAGTACCTAAATGAGAGCTTATGTGTTGGAAAGTTGACCGTAATCGGAATAGTGTGAAGATGGCCTCAGAATGAAAATCTGATGGTTCCGTTAGCTCCATTGGGTGATTTCGGGCTTAGGGGCGTGTTCGGATTGTGTTTTGGAGGTTTGTAGCTAATTTAGGCTTGAAATGCCGAAAGGTGAATTTTTGAAGTTTCCTGTTCGATAGTGAGATTTTAATCCGAGAGTAGGAATGGAATTCCAGAAGTTGGAGTAGCTCCGTTATGTTGAATGTGACGTGTGTGCAAAATTTCAGGTCATTCGGACGAGGTTTGATAGACTTTTTGATCGTAAACGTATTTTTAAAGTTTATAAAGTTCTTAGGCTTGAATCCGATGCTAAATTGGTGTTTTTATGTTGTTTTGAGCGTTCCGAAGGTTGGAAAAAGTATGAATGATGTTATGGAATATGTTGGTAGGTTTGGTTGAGGTCCTAGAGGCCTCGGATGTACTTCGGATGCTCAAACGAGCACTTTTGGCCTTTGAGTGATTGCTGGTTTTCTGATATTTTTGCAGCAGTGATTTGTTCACTACGATCACGTGAGACCATCCGCGATTGCGTAGGGTAAGTTGAGTTCAGGCATATTTTTGTGAATTTCGATCGCAGAGGAGGGAGTGGGATCGCATAGGGTAAGTTGGTTGGTCACTGCGTTCGCATAAGGACCCTTGCGTTCGCGTAGAAGGACTTGGTGTGGAAGTGGGGTGATAGAATTTTCTCTATGCGATCGCATAGAGCTGGTCGCGATCACGTAGGATTAAATCTGGGCAGTATTTAAATAGCCCATCCGCGACCCTTCTTCATTTCTCCATCATTTTTGAACGGGATTGAAGCTTTTGGGGGAGATTTTTTAGGAAACCAAAGGGGAATCACTTGGAGGTAACATTTTTGCCTTCATAACTCGTTTATATGTGATTAAAGACCTAATTAGTGGTGAAAATTTTGGGAAAAAATGGGTAATTAGGGCTTGAGATTAAGAGACCTTAACATGGGTATTTGAGGGGTCAATTGAACTCTGATTTCAGTGTTCTTGTTATGTATAGACTCATGAGAATACGAGGTTTCTGAAAATGTAAATTTCACCCGATTCCGAGATGTAGGCCCGAGTGGCATTTTGGTCATTTTACCTAATTTCGCTTATTAGCTTAGAATTTAATTGTAGAATCAATTACTTGAAGTGTTATTTATATTATGCAATTGAATTGAATAGATTTGGGTCATTTGGAGTCGAGTACTCGTGGCAAGAACGTGGTTTCGAGTTGATTTTGAGTCGGTTTGATGTAAGTGGCTTGCCTAACCTTGTGTGGGGGACCTTCCCCTTAGGATTTGGTATATTTGGTAATTGAAATGCCTTGTACATGAGGTGACGAGTGTGCACTTGTGCTAGTTGTTGGAAATCCGATTTTCATCAAGTAATTACTAGTATGTTTCCTTTCCTGTTTTTATTACTCACACTATTAAGCCTGTTATTAGCTTAGAAAAGCATGTATAAGTGATTTAATTGCTTTATTTGCTCAAATTGCCTTATCTAAATTCTGTGCAGCATGCTAGGCTAGAATTATTTGTTGCCTTAATATGAAATTTATCATTTCTGAATATTTTCCAGTTGCTGCTGTGTATTTACATTGGGACTACGGATGTGGGATTCCGGTAGCTCCACATTGTCTGTTTATTTGGGACTACTGATGTGGGATTCCGGTAGATCCCCCTGCACAGTTATATGGAACTACGGGACTGCACCCGGTAGATTCCCCCGGTACTAGGTATTTACATTTAGGGACTACGGAACGGGATTCCGGTAGATCCCCGGCGCATTTTGAGTTGGGCTACGGGACAACACCCGGGAGATCCACTGCACATTTACATTTGGGGGCTACAGGACGGTATCCTAATAGATCCTCGGTTGTTATCTCTGTGTTGAGCTGTGTTCCCTCGGTGATTATTTTGCCTCTATTCTAGTTGTTGTTGCTCTTTCTATTCTATGTTATTTCTTACTGTTGCACTTAATTATACTTTCTTGTTCTACACCGTTATACTTTGTATTTTATTTAACCTTAGTAGGGCCCTGACCTTCCTCGTCACTACCCGATCGAGGTTAGGCTTGGCACTTACTGAATACCGTTGTGGTGTACTCATGCCCTTTCTACGCATATTTTTTCATGTGCAGATCCAGGTACCTTGACTCAGACTTACCATCCTTGAGGTGAGGCAACCGTTCGGAGACTTCGAGGTATATTTGTTGCGTTTGCAGACCGAGGAGTCTCTCTCCACTCTCTCTTATAGTGACTGCCCTTCTGTATTTATTTTGTTTTAGACTATTCTAGAGTTAGAGCACTATGTAGTGATCCTTAGCTTGTGATTCATGGGTTTCCGGGTCTTGGAGATATGTATTGGTTTCTAGGAGTTAAATATTGTGTATGCCGAGTGGCACTTTTAAACACTGTCTTATTACTCTAATTCTGTTTTAAATTGTTTTACTTCTGCAAATTGGTTTATTTTGCAAAATTTAGGCTTACCTAGTCATAGGGAATAGGTGTCATCACGATGGTTCACGGAGGGCGAACCGGGGTCGTGACAAAAGTTTATCCGGAAGAAATATTAAGATTATTACGTATTTTTGATGCATTTCACCCATTTATATATGTGCATTGGCCCATGACCTGATGGCATTATATATGTGTATATATGTAAATATATGTATATGGGATATGGGAAAAGGTTACGGTGTTATATACGCACCACCACCTGATCAGCTGGTATATGTTGATGATATTGCCCACAGTGGCCGAGACGATATGATGGAATGCCTTCAGTGACTTGATAATATTATGTACACCCATACATACGCATGACACAACATTTATACGCATGTGCATGATGTTATAAACATTTTAGAATTTATAAAGTTATTCAGATTTAAAGACGTGTTTCTATATTCCATGTTTCATCTATGTCTTTTACATAATAATTTTCATGCCTTACATACTCAGTACATTTTTGGTACTAACGCCCTATTTCACGGGGCCTGCGTTTCATGCCCACAGGTGTAGGTAGGCAAGCTGACGGTCCCCCTTCTTAGGATCCCTGATCAGCGAAAGTTGGCGTGCTCCACTTGATCCGGAGTTGCTTTTGATTTTGGTATGATACGTTTGTATATATATATATATATATATATATATATATATATATATATATGGGTATGACGTGGCTCAATCCCTTCTTTGTACAATTATGTTTCTATTAGAAGTCTATGGAAAGTATGTCTAGTTGGGTTGTATGTGGCCTTGTCGTCCTTCAGTTTTGAATGTATAGTTGTCTATAGCAGCCTTGCCGGCTCACCCACTATATCCTGCATGTATACGTACATATGCTTTGTTGGCAAGTTTCCTTCATATATGTTATTTTCATAATTCAGCAGATGTTATTCAAATTCATATCTTAGACGCATGCTTAGGGGTGTTTGACAGGTAGGACTCAGGCACCCGTCGCGACCCATCAGTTTGGGTTGTGACAGAACTAACCATTCTCGCAAGTTATAAAACAGTAAAAACACATACAAGGAGTCTCATTTAGGGGAACGGGGTTCTAGAAAGCAAAATGACCGATCTGGTCGTTATAGCAGGTTTTGCCATCCTTTCAGGCCAGACATATGGTTGTGGAAGCTATGAATCCATTTTTCCATCAGACGTGGAATTCCTGAAGAGATATTCCATACCAAATCAGAGTGAATATGTGGCTTCAATTTAAGGTACGAATAAATATAATTTATATAATATTTATTATGTTCGTCTAACATTTGTTTTAATTGCATACTAAGTGTGTATGGCAGCCTCAGCATGAAATTCAGGTGAATGAAAATTTCGAGAAGAGAGCTCAGAAAAGGATTAAAGATACTCATTTTCTTGTTCGGAAAGGTGGGAGAAGGACTTTATGGTTGCGTGAAGATGTCTGGACTTCAACTATTGGAGAAGTGGAATACCGAATAATAGAAGCAAAAGAGTGAAAAAGCGAAGGCAAATAGAGACTCCAGTAAGGGTGGCTCGTTGCACACCAGAGGTTCAATCAGTTTTGCGGCCCATCGATTGAGATTGGTAATTTATTTATAATATTTTACTTAGCTTTACTTATATGAGATTCAAGTAATAAACTCATATTTTTTATTTTGAAAGGAAAAGGCACATAGGGGAAATGTATCTCATGCTAGTGTCTTTGAGGAGACACATAAGAAGAAGAAAAAAAAGAAGGATGGTACAAGAGAAGGATGGATCAAACCACGTGCATTGGAAACATATGTAAGATTCTAAATTCAACACTACATTTATTCTTGATTAAGATTAATTCGTTTATATAGTGTTTGTCAACAACATTTCAAGAAGGGTATCAAAGAAGAATGGAGGAGTAGCAACAAACTCAGCCCGATTCTCAATGAATGCCCGAAGATATGACTTCGATATGGACACAGGCAACTGGTTGAGTAAATAAAGATATAAAATATTTTATACATTTTTAGATATGATTTCGTTTTAATATTATTTTACCCAAGTTGCATGTTTCTTTTATTGCTAATTTAAATATTTTTTTATTTCTCATAAAAATAAATAAAGATAGAATCTACGGACTTGGAGTGCAGCCGTCGTCTAGTCGTCCAACCGTATTATTTAGTGGTACTTCTGCTTCACCCAAAGAAATTGAGACTATGCGGACGCAAATCAATGAATTGTCTCAACAATGGAATAATGCTCAAGAAACAATAAGTATGATGCGGATATTCATGGCAAATCATGAAAAACAACGTCATTCAATGGAAGAATCTAACAATGAGGAGACTGAAATCGATGAAGATCGGTAGTAATTTAGATTATGTAATAGGATATTTAGACTTGATTGATTGTTGCAAAACTTGGTTCGTTTTAGACTTGGTGTAATATGATTTTGGTTGAAAGCTTTAGATTTTTATGTATTTTAATAGAATAGATGGTTTTGTTATGTTTAAACAAGTTTGATACTTGTTGTTTTAGGTTCTACTGATAGAATATTTGTAATATTGGCTGCTACGTATTCATTGTTTCATTTGGCAGGGGGGTGTGGCTTAAAATACAGTAGAATTCTATTGTATTTTACCAAATTTTCCGATAAATTTCCTACCAACAAAATTCCCAGATTTGAGGCTAAAGTGGTCAAAAATTGAATTAATTATCTTTTTAACGTCTTAATTTCCGACCGATTCGGTCGGAAAATTTAAATAAATAAAAAATATTAATTAAATTACCGACCAAATCGGACGAAAAATTTATTATATAATTAATTTATATAAATAATAGTGCGATTGAATCTGTCGCAAATATACCGAGCAATCACGAGTATTAATTTCATCCAGTCAACTGTACAATTCCCGTTTGCGCTCGATTCCGTCGCAAATATTTTGCGAACATCATTTTTTCAACCACTTGAAATCCATTAGAAATAAGAGATTTCCGACAGATTTTGTGGTCGGAAATTTGGCATTTTCTAGTAGTGCTCACCATAAATTCATATTTTTCAAATTATCTCTTACTGATTTAAGCCTTTTCTTTTTCTTGTTTGTTTCTTGTTTCTACCATTCTTTTAAATTAGAGATATTAGATACATGAATCGTAGCAAATTATTTTTTGACTTGTCTTGTTTTCAATTTTTCCTTTGTGTAATGTCTTGCTACTTTTTAAATTATTTTTTGATTGATCTTGTTTTTATTTCTCTAAAGTAATAGATCTCCTCGAATTCTCTTGGTAACTCTTTTTTTTTTGCCTCGAATTCTTTTTGCAAACTAAGAGGTCCTATCTATTACTATTAATAGACCTCCTCTCCCTTTTTCTTGTACAACTTCTTCTTTTGTGTCTCCAATTCCTTTTTGAAACAACAAAACTAATAGGATAACAAATTCAAATACTTTCGTCATCAAGTATGATTTATTTTTTTCTTTTATAGTACTGTATCAATTTATTATACACAATATCTAGTATGTATCTTTATCTATTCTTTTTTAATGTGAGTGCATGTACTGATACATCTAATATTTTGTGAAAGTGACTACTGATTTATTTTTTTAGATTTGATGCATAATAACACTTATTTTTAATAATATGAGTGATTAACAATTGAAAGCTTTTCCCTTGATGCTCTTATTTTCTTTATCTTTTTTCTTTTTTAACTTAATAGATTTTTAGTTATCTTATTTGTTTAACATTTATTATTATTAATCAAATGTTTCTTAATGCATATTGAAAAGAAAATAATCAAGAAAGTGGCATTGGATAACAACTCTGAGAAGGCTCAATGGGATGTAGAAACCACAAACCTAATTTTAAATATGTGTGTGGAAGAAATTTTAGTCGGAAATCGTCCTAAGACTCATTTTAGTAGATTATGATGGTCTAATCTGGTACAAAAGTTCAATGATAAAATCGGAAGAAACTATGATAAAGTTAAGTTGAAGATTATCATCATGTAAACAATACGTAATTATACTAGGTAATTGTAACGACCCGACCGATCGCTTCGAGAGTTACAGCTCCGTTCCCCCATTTTCTGTTTATTTATGTTCTTCAACTGTATTATGTCTTACCAGTTCAGTTGGTTCGGGTCCAGTGTGGTTTTGGAGTGAATTGAGACTTTTAGTCTCTTGGTGAAGGTTTAACTTGGAAAAGTTGACCAAATGTTGACTTATATGTAAACGATCTCGGATTTAAATTTTGATGGTTCCGTTAGCTCCGTTATGTGATTTTGGACTTAGTAGTGCATCTGGAATGTGATTTGGAGGCCCGTGGTAGAATTAGACTTGAATTGGCGAAAGTTAGAATTTTGGCGATTTTGGTCGGCAGTGGAAATTTTAATATCGGGGTCAGTAAGGAATTCCAAAAGTTGGAGTAGGTTCGTGGTGTCATTTTTGACTTGTGTGCAAAATTTGAGGTCATTCGAAGTGGTTTGGTGGGTTTCGACATCGTTTGTAGAATTTGGAAGTTTAGAAGTTCTTAAGCTTGAATCCCGGTGTAATTTAGTGTTTTGATATTGTTTTGAGTGATTCGAAGGTTTCACTAAGTTCGTATGATGTTATGGGACATGTTGGTATGTTTGGTTGAGGTCCCGAGGGCCTCAGGTGAGTTTCGGGTGGTTAATGGATCATTTTTGGTCTTGGTGAGATTGCTCATGTCTACTGTATATTTCTTCTGGTTTCCTCTTTCGCGTTCGCGAAGAGTGTTTTCTGAGTGATGAGGATTTTGTTCTTTGCGTTCACGAAGGAGAGGACACGAACGTGAACACGAAGGTGTAGTTTGAGTGTACATGGAGAACGCGGGAGTAGGGTTGTGTTCGCGAAGAGGAGTAAGGCAGTTTGGGATGCTAGGTCCTTGTTCTACGCGTTCGTGAGGTGGTGGCCGCGTTCGCGTTCGCGAAGGTCTGAGCCGGTAAAGCATTGCAGTCACGAGGCATGTGTCGCATTCGCGAAGAGTAAAGCAGAGAGGCAATCAAGTTGTTCTACGCGAACGCGAAAGGACGGTCACGTTCATGAAGAAGGAAATCTGCGCAGATAGTGTTATATTCAAAATCGAGGGTTTGAACTCATTTTTCATATTTTGAGCTAGATACCACGGATTTGGGCGATTGTTGAAGGGAATTTTAGGGAGTTGATTGGGGTAAGTGTTTTTTACTTGATTTTAGTTAAATTCCATGATTATATCTTGATTTCTATCATCTAAATTGTGATTTGGGGTGAAAAAATGGAAAAAAAGTGGAAGAGTTCTTAAGATGGAATTTTGAGGTTTTGAAGGGGATTTTATTATCGGATTTGACTAAATTTGGTATGATTGGACTCGTGAGTGAATGGGCTTTGGGGTTTTGTGACTTTTGTCGTATTTCGAGACGTGGGCCCGGGGGCTAAGTTTGAGCCAATTTCGAGTTTTGAGTCTAATTTAGTAATTCCTCTTGCGGAATTGATTCCTTTAGCATGTATTAAAGGTATTGTACGGCTTGTGGCTTGATTCGGGACGTTTGGAGGCCGATTCGAGAAGCAAGGGCATTGCAGAGTAGAGATTTGTTCGGATTGAGATAAGTAACAGTTGTAAATTTGGTCCTGAGGGTATGGAACCCCGAATTTTGTGTCTTCTGACTATTTTGGAGGTGACGCACGTGCTAGGTGACGGGTGTGTGGGAGTGCACCGAGGGGATTGTGACTTGGTTCCCGTATAAACTATAAAGTTGGACAACCTGTTGTTAGCTATGCTGGTATTGTTGAGACCCTTAGTGGTCGTTTCTTGCTGCCATCTTACTATTTTCATTGATATTCTGTACTCAGTCATGTTCATGCATTATTATATCATATATCAGTCTCTGTTATTCTATTTGATGCATCATGTCATTTCTGTTGGGCTGATTATCCTGATTTCTGAGAGCCCGAGAGATCGATGACTAAGTGAGGCCGAGGGTCTGATTGTGAGGATATTTATGGGATCGGGCTACACTCGCAGCATGTTTTATTGATTCTGTCATGATTGGCATTGATATAATGTTTGGGCTGAAGGAGCCCCTCCGGAGTTTGTACACACCCCTAGTGAGCGTAGGTACCTACTGAGTGCCGAGTGTTGAGAGATTGTGTGGAATGAGTGGTTGTGAGGTTGGAGTGATTGGGAGGACTGAGTGAAGATTGCTCGAGGGGCAGTATATGATTTCATCAGTGTTGCACATAGTTGCCTTATACTCGTGCTTTGAGAACTGTTGAAAGATAATTTATCTGACACTACTTGAACTTGACTTAAATCAACTTATTTGACTTAACCGAAATCATGCCTACGCTTTACCGAATTTTTATGGAAATAAACTGTATTTGCATAGGTCGTCACTACTTCTCAGTTCCCTATTTATTTCTATTACTTACTGAGGTGGTGTACGCACGTTACTCCCTGCGCCTCGTGTGCAAATCCAGGAGTAGTTGATCGTAGAGGTTGTTGATAGTCTTTGCAGCAGTTTGGAGATAGCAAGGTAGTTGCCCGGTGTTCGCAGCCTTGCTTTTCTTCTTCCCTATCTTTCATGAGTTGTATTTTGGATTCCAGACTATGTTAAATCTTGCTATTGTCAGACCAGTTCTATTAGATGCTCATGACTTAGTGACACCCCGATATTTGGGGCTTTCGTTCAGCCTTTCTTGATTGAGTTCAACTCTTGTTTTTCTTTTTCTTTTTTAATGAAAAATCGTGTTATAAAAAGGCTTTTTAGCATGTCTTTGAATGAGTTATTGAAGTATTGTGAGAGTCGGCTGGCCTAGTATCATCGATAGGCGCCATCAAGACAGGTTTGAGTTTAGGGTCGTGACAGTAATATTATTACTTTGGTATAACTCTATATATTTTATTGATTTATATCTTTAATATGTATGTTTACTTTATGTTATATTTAAATTAAATTAAATAAATAATAATAAAAATCTCTTACAACAAATATTTTATTTTTTTTAAATAATAATTATAAAACTTTGGTACTATGCTTTTGAGTAATTTGACACTCAAAAGCACTTTCTAGAAAAATTTGTCAAACACAATTTGTTTACCTAATGTTGCAAAAATTACTTCTCAAATAAATTGATCAAGCACAAACTGTTTTTGTTTTTCTTTTTCTTTTCAAAAGTACTTTTAAAAAAAGCACTTATAAGAAAAAGTACTTTTCAATATGAGCAATTTTTGATAGCTCGGCCAAACCGACTCTAAATTTGATTGAGTCAAGCTATATGTTCAATGAATATATGCTTATGGTGCATGAAAATCTAAAATCTCATACTTCTAATCGTCACTTAGGATACCCTTTGAATAGTACTCTCTCTGGTCCAAAATAAGTGATTTTTTCAGATTTTAAAATTGAATTAATTATTTTTTTCCTACATTGCCTTTGAAGTAAATAGCATTGGAATATGTGTTAGGAGTATTTATGTGAAGAGATAGTAAAGGTTAATATGGTCAATTTCATTGTTAATTAATGTTAAAAAGTGGATTTCTTAATCTGTATAAAAATAATTAAAAAATCACTTATTTTGAACCGGATGGAGTAACTAGAATAATTGTGGACTTCTCTAATTCTCTTAACTAGAATAAAGGAGGGAAGATGATTAATTTCCGGTGACAAGATCGATAACATCGAGGTTGGCACGACATCATAAATCCTAGGCACCATCTTTTGAAATGTCCATATTAATTATAGCAACCATAGTACGAAATAGTCATACAATCCCAATTTAAAAATATGGTGGCAGAAAAAAAGAAGTGTCATCGAGTACTGGGAGACCACCATTACAGAATCTAATCTGAAAAAAATACAACCCCATTACAGCTAAAGTTCTGTTCCATCTTACAGGTACCTCTCTTATTTTTAAATTATTAGCAGAAAGGAAGTTGGAGAATCCTTCTTCCTTATTCCTATTACAATATTACCATTTCACATTCCCAAATGTATTATTGAACTTCTGTATATCCTGTTGACAAATTTATATTTTTGCTCTCTTTTATAAGCTAGCTAGTCTTACCAGCAGATATGGAGGAGCTCCGCCCGAGTTTCCGGTGCTCCGGCGACCGAAGACTAGAGATCGTAAGCGGAAAACAGGTAAGCATTACTAATATTACATTAAGAACCATGATTTCAAGAACCTTATAGTTGAACTATTAAGTTTAAATTTTAGATTCGCCTATGCAGGGAAGTCGGGCTCGCTCACCGGATCTGCCCGTAGTAACGAGCAAGGGGACATGGCCGAGTCAGGTGGCGACAGCAACTTCATCGTCAGCTAAGCCATGGGGATTCAATGATCCAGAGATGAAGAGACGAAAGAGAATAGCAAAGTACAAAGTCTATACTATTGAAGGAAAGTTCAAGACTTCCATTAGAAATGGACTGAGGTGGTTCAAGAATAAATGCTCTGAAATCATCCATGGCTATTAATTAGCTATTGTTACTGTAAAAGGTGCTTTTCTTTTTAGTCTCAATATGATCTATTGTGAGTTCTGAAGTTATAAGAAATTACAAAGAAAGGTGGGAAACATAAGAGGTGACACAGGTCTAATTAATTTCATACTACTTAGAATGTTTTGCTTCATTTTTCAAATTGAAATTCTAATTTGTTTGCATGTCATTTATCAGCATTTATTGTTCTGACCTTTCATGCCTTTTTTGCATATCAAACCCATGGAATTCAAATTGCCAATGAATTAACTTTGCTCTGGTGCAAAAGCATAGATGCCTAATCAAGAAATTATGCGTTCAACTCTGTCAAAACTTGAAATTGATTTATCCTTATTCCAGATATGGGTAACTTTAATAGGTTAACTTCATTATTTGATTCGTAAATACAGTGACTTTGTAAATCTTTCGAATAGTGACTTTCTCAATTTTTCAATAAAATAAAAACTGGATGGACATTTGCCATTAATCTCAGTGGTCTTTGGCTCTTTTTTTCACAAACAGACCGAATTGAAGATCTTTACACCCAACTTTGGGCTAAATTGCTGTATATTTGCAATATGTGTCTCATTTTATCTGAACCTGGCAATGAATATGATTTTGATTCGCCACCTTTTTCTTAGTGATTTGTTGGGAATTCAAGTTGACCAAACTGGCCATGGATTGGGTGGGTCAAAGGCAACTCTGATTTTAGTAATCAATTCGTTTGCCAGGTTAAAAGCGAAACAGAAGCAGTTGCATTTCCTACACTTTTCTTACATCTAAGTAATGACTAATGACAGTATTAATTTATAATGCTACTTCCTCGTGAAAAGTCAAACAGATGCGGACATTATAATTGGACATATGTTTGTTAATCAATCAACATAATATGACTCGTGAGTAGGGGTGTCGAACGGGCGTGTCGGGTCGGATATGAGCGGGTCAAAACGGATAATTTAAAAAATGAATAAATTATTCGACCCGACCCGTATTTGAGATGGATAAAAAATAAGTTTATCCGGCGGATAATATGGTGACTTCTTAAATATGATCACTTATAAGTGAATTCCTTGTCTTCCAAACTTGGAACTCCAATATGAGGCTTTACAAATGTAAAAGTTAAATACATTAGTTATTCATTTGGTTAACCATTTTCTAAGTGGATAATATGGTTCTTTATCCATATTTGACCCGTTTTTAAATGGTTCATTATCCAACCTATTTTTTGATGGATAATATGGGTGGATAACTGTTTTCTTTTAGGAATTTTTACATTCATATACACTATATGAAATTATATTACCTCCCTACTCAAGTTTTACTATAATTACATTTTATATACCTAATTACCATTTATGTACATTTTAAGGGAATTAATGATAATAATTAGTGTCCTAAAATTACTCTAACATATCTTACACTCCCTCACGTTTCTCTCTCCACATCCCACCCCCTTCCCACATATCTTGCACCCATCCACGATTCCACCATTGACAACAATTAAAAAGCTTTGAAACTTTGAATTCGAATTTGGGTTTTCAAAAAAACATTATTTGTTTGAATTGATGTTGTTGCAAAGAATTAGGAATTCTCTTTACGTCTCTCTCTATCTCTCAATCCCTAATTTCAGTAATGTAAAGCAAAGGAAAAGAGAGCAGCAATTCCACCATTAACAGCTATTAAAAAGCTTTGAAGCTTTGAATTCGAATTCGAGTTTTCGAAAATCATTATTTGTTTAGATTGGGTGTTGTTGCAAACAATTGGGAATATGGCTTGGAGTTTATATCTCAATTTTAAGGGATTTTGGTGAAGATTAGACATGATGTAAATTATATTACGAAATTGTAGTAAAATTGTAGAAATATTGTATTCTGTTGTTTATATATTTTTCTTTTATTTATTTAACTATTGTATGAAAGTTAAACAACATTGTATAAAAATTATATTTAAATTGTATGATACTGTAGTTGTATATAACTGAGTAGAAATAATGTATGAAAATTGTAGATAAGTTATATAATATATAATTAGTTGTATGAAATTTGTTTTTACTATGTATAAATCAGATACAAAATATACAAAAGACATATTGTATAAATTTTGTATAAAATTTGCGTTTAAGTTGTATGTTATTGTAGTTGTATTTAACTGGGTAGAAATAATATGTGAAAGTTGTAGATAAATCGTATAATATATAATTAGTTGTATGAAATTTGTTTTACTATGTATAAATCAGATACAAAATATACAAAAGACATTATATAAATTTTGTATAAAATTTGCATTTAAGTTGTATGTTATTATAGTTATATTTAACTGGATATTTTTAAAGACTTGCACAAAAATATTTTTTCCTTGGTAAAACTTTTGATTTACAAATTTATATAAGATACATGATATGTTTAAGCATGTTTAGGCATGTTGGGAGTGACGAAAAATGAAACAAATGCCTCAATTCGATCTCTGGCCACCAAATTCATCGGCCTCATGCTCTACTCCTTTCTCTCCTTGTTTATCACACTCTTAACAATACTCAATTGATTGACTTGAAGATCATGGAAGAGAGAATGAGAGATCCGGCGAGCTGAGACTCGACACACAAAATCTCAAATTTATCACATTTCAGAGTTAGGTAGTATAAAGGATCTGCAGTTTGTGACTCCTCTTCCCAATGTCCGCCAAGAAAAAATGTTTAGATTTATGGAAAAGGTCCAAGCTAATATTCAAAAGGGTTATACATGTGTGATATTTTAAAATAAAAAACTTACACCTTCTATATTATGAAAATGAAAATCTTACACAATTATTAGTTTGAATAATATATTTATTTTAAGAGGATATTACGTCTTAGTTTTCATAAAGATGATATATATCTATTACTACTATATATTAAAATAGATCACTAAGAGACACATTAAACATACAAATAGAAAATTCTTATGTATTTAATTTTATAAAATTTTAAGAAAGAGAATAAATTTTTCCGTTGAAATTTATTATCACATAACATTAAAAAGAAAATAAACATTTTTTAGACATGCATAATGTATCTTTTTAGCATGTTGGGAGATGAGATAGCTCGAGGACAACTCCCAAAAAGAGAGTAAAGAGTGTAATTAAATCCTTTAATTGAAGACATTAATAATGGATTGAGAGCCTTTTAAGGTGGAATATATATATTTTTTAAACAAAACTTGTGTAGGTAGGGTAATTTACAAAACATGAATATTTAGGGTAATAAAGTTTTCAATAGTGTATACGAATGAAAAAATCATTTTCTTTTAACCATTTTGCCACTTCTACTCGTGAGTGCAAAGGTAACTTATTTTTCGTAAATGACCCGCAAATTAAGGTCCAGTTTGGAACATCTAAGTATTGACTACTGACATTTGACTCAAATTGCATGATACGTTGAGGTCCAGTTTGGAACCTAAATTTCCTAAAGCAAGAATTGCTTTTCTTGTGCCTGGAAATATGAGAAAATTTATACGAAGTAAAAGAAACGGAGAAAGCTGGTAGGAAAATGTGATAAAAAGTGTGAGGCGCATTTGGAATAAATTTACCTCGAAGTACTAATTCACTCTCTTCTACTCCTTTCTTTCAGTTAACCTATTTGGACTCAAAGTTTAGAAATGCATTTATTTTCGTTCTAAACACTTCTTAATTTTCGTTTCGTTCTATTCACCCATTTGGTACTTGGGATTGGATAATTATATATAGAGTTGAACATTTACTATTCATTACCCAATGGTATCTAACGAATAGAAAGACGTTAACCTTTTTAACTTTCTATTTCATATTACGAACTTAACAGGTCATAAAATAGGTCTTGGACATTTATATCAACTTATCTCTAGTTTTCCCACACGGGAGACCTGATGCCAAATTCTACTTTTGTACAAATGATACTTCTTATGCACTTCTTAACAATTATCCTGTACTTGTTTGATTATCTATAATATCATATACCTTTTCGACCAAAAAAAAATAAAATCTTATCTCTAGTTTATCTTTATTTGGTTTGGTTGCTATATAGGAGTAGTTTAAAAGGAATAAACCTCGTAAAAGCGAGAGAAAATGATGATGAAATACGTATGTAATAAAATAGGAGTACAACTTTTATATCTTAACAAAAAAAGATCTCTTAGATTCAGATACATATTCCTTCATTACAATGTAATCCATTGTACTTTCCTAGGCACATATAGAGCAAACATAATGAAAGAATTCAATATATTTTTATTTTCCTTCTTTTTCATTCACTATTTTCTTTGTTCGAAACGGAGTGCAAGTTACAAAGGTAGAAAAAAACCTGCTCCATTTGGAACTAATCAGTAAAGATCTAAGAGAATCAGAGCAAAAAGGCAGAGACATTTCTACACTAGTTCTGAGATATAATGCCTTTGCAAAAATTAATTTAATTAATACTACAAAATGAATGAAATGAAATTAGACGCTTACGTGCATGCCTTTTATGTGTTTGATGAATTGCTATCACTGTTGACGCCTCATTTGTTCGTAAAATTGAGCTATGAAATTCTCTGCTTTTGCATCAATCATCTCGTCTGCTCCAATTGCATCAAATACCTGGTCAGGATCTTCCTCTTCATCGTCGCTGCTCTCACCGTAGAGTTCTTGGAGATTATTTGCTGAAGCATACTGACTCATGGTTCCTGCAGAGGAAGTAGAGGGTGATGGAGAGGACACATTTTCACAGCATTCTACCATCGGTGACGGAGATTTCACCGGCGGCGGCTGGTGGGGAGTTGGTGGTGATTGATTGTCTTGGAGATGTAAAGGCCTCATTGAACCCACCAGCTTCTTCCAATTATCTCCTTTTGAATCCGCATTAGGCACCAGTTCCTTTAGTATTCAGAATTTAAAATCAATGTATGTTAGAATATGATACGTAAAATGTGTGTTGTGGTGACAAAACTAGAATAACATAGAGAGGCGGAGCAAGAATTTGTCACCGAATTGGGTTTGCAATTATTTTCTAATAGCAACAATATTTAAGTAAAAGCGACTGGTTCAGCCGAACCCGCACCTAAGGCCAGTTCCGCCTCTGTGACATATATACCTATGCTTATAATTTTCGGCCGATTTTTATGTAAAAGCTAAGAATTAGTTCATCTTCCTCCTATAAAGAAAGTGATTTTTCGACCAATCCAGAATGAATTATTGGCGTTAAAAAAGTATACAGTAATAAAAGAGTTTGCAATATCGATAATTAAAATTATGTAATCAGAATATGATACATAAAATGTACGTGCACTTAATGTTGGATCTCTGTAGGCGTACCTGAGAAATTTTCTGATGCTTTAGATCAATAGATCGACGGCGCAGCTTGAGCGATGCAGCTCTGAGGAAGCTGAAAGCACCTTGCTTTTTCTTCTCCTTGGTATTGATTGTTTTTTCTCCATTATTACCATTGACACTTAATTTTGGTACTTTGACAATGTTGTTGGTGTCAATGTTATCATTAAGTGGAAATTTATTATTGTTGTTGGTGGTGATTGTGGAGTTGATTACCTCGTCTGTCATTCTTTTGAGGAGACGTTCCACGAAAAAATTGGCTACGCTCTGTCCAACGACGTTAATGTGATTTAATTTGCCCTCCCTGCAATGCAGGGCGAGTTGTTAAGAGAGACGTTGCGAACAAATGAGGCTTCTTTTGCTGTATATATATAAAAGAGAAGCGATAAAAAAGGGAACCTAGAATTTCTGTTTTTGGTGTTGATTCTTTGTTGGACAGTTACGGTTAAACTATATAAGCACCTCAGGATATTTGTGCGGTTCACAACGTAGTTTGCAATTGAAGTTGAAACATATATAGAAGTACAAGAATGCCCATTCTCATGCACATTTGTTATGATAATAACCAAGTTGTAAAAGAAAATCAGTTTTAAATTTATCAGTAATTAATAGATTTGAGCAGGTTGAATCCAATTTCTGAATTGGCACAGGTTTCTCTTCGGTCTCCACCGCTCAAAGTACGTAGAGGGTGAAACCTTTTAGTTATTTGCTTCCATTCATATATTATGATCTCTTCATATTTATTAAAAAAAAAATTAGTGCAGTTAGAAGCTACTTAAAAAAGTGCTTTAAATTACAACTTTTACGGTTAAAAATATTCAACCATACATGAAAAAGTTGTAGTCGAAGGAAAAATTGATTCACTCTCTAAATTGTAACAGTGTCATCCAAAGTAGTACTAGAACATAATGACTGTTATTTTGGTCAGTTTGTTTATTTCTATTACATCTTGTTTGGATGGTCGTTCCACGTCGTTTCATAATGTATCGTATTGTATTATATTATATTGTACTGTATTGTTTGATGAATACAATATTTGGATAGATTGTATCATTTGCCATTGTTTCATTATATCATGTACCAGTAATATGAAGAATAAATTTACAATATTATAAATAAAAATTATGATACGGGGTAAATTTATTATATAAAAAGGTAGTGTAAATGATAAAATAATTTAATAATAGTGAAGGGTGAGATGAAAGAAAAAGATAAGATAATGATGCAATCATACCAAATCGGTCGTTACATGAAGTGACACATTTCGTCATTACGTAACGACGGATTTAACAATACGATACAATAAAATTTAAGTAACCACCAAAAAAAATATCGTATTTAAAGTAACAATACGATACGATACGATACAATAGGAAACGACCATTCAAACAAGCTCTTAGCCTATTACAGGGTTATTTCAGAAAACATATATGCTCCTGATTCGTTCGTCTTGAGCTGGGGTATCCGTCGGTCTGCAGTTCTGAGTTCCATTTTTCTCTTGGGCTTTTCCTTGTGAATGTAGGATTGAAAAGTGAACTTGGGCCTGTAAATCTTTATATGGGTGATTTGCACAAATAACACATTTGGGGTATCACTCTTGAATTTTTGATCCCATTTGCTTTATGGACAAAACTTTGATTTTAACAAGTATTGTCCCCGTTTGCCTTATGAGCAACCCATTTTATTTTTTACCTTAAAGATTAGTCGATTGATCAAGTGAGGGTCAAAAAGCAAGACCATTCATTTTCAATGTCATTGATGGTAATTTCTTGACCTCCAAAGTGGGCCCAAAAGCTTGGTATGTTTGTGTAACATTCCAGAATATTGATGATTATTTTCCTAGGAAGCTACGGTACAGGTACATGCTTGGCGATTCACATTAATATGGGGAATCAGTGAGGATAATATTAGTAAGACATCTGGCACAAACACAGACAGAGTTGTCATGTGGTGGCAATGCATTCTTAATATTTTTTTAATAGGTTTGGTTTGATGTACAAATTGCACTTTGGTTTCTTCATAGTTTCATAATTAGCGAATGTTAGTTGAAGATGAAGGTGGGAGCCACTGAGAAGAGAACAGTATACGGAAGGCTTTGAGCAGGGCTATCCAACTGTACGAATGATTATATGTGTCCTGTAATATTTTAATTTACTTGGTCGATCCCTTAGTAATACCCTTCTCATCTACTTTTACTTGTGTATCATATTAAAAATTGTTACTTTTACTTTTCTATTTTAACATATCAAAAGAAAGACAAATTTCTGCCTAATTTACCCGTGTCATTAATGGCTTATTTCTCAAAACTTTTTAAAATAATGTCATTATTGTAGATATTACGGTAAAATATGTACTTTATTTATTCACTTTCCCTAAGTGTAAAACATTATCTATTGAGTTAACTTTTATACATTATTAATTTTTATACACTCATTAATTCTTTTTTACACTATCAAATTGCATAAAAAGATAATTGTCGATAAGTGTTAATGATTAGAGGGATAAGTTACCTAGAAATAAAACAATTAGTACATATTTTAACAGATTACATACACGAATAATAATTCACAAGTGAGAACAACAGTGGATGATCATATCGTTGTTTAATCTAGTCTTTAGTTTTACCATACAAATTCTCTAATAACAAAACCCAATATTTCTTCGTTTAAAGAATCATTATATCTTCAAATGGCTGTTACAGTCTTAATTACTATTTCCTCAGTTTCAATTTATGTGAACCCACGTGACTGGGTACGGAATTTAAGAAACAAGAAATTATTAAACTTGTGGTGTAAAATAAAGCACATATATTTTGTGTGACTATAAATTATTGCATAAAAATAAATTGTTTTCAAATATGGAAAGAGATTATTCTTTTTAGCACTGAGTAAAAAGAAAATATATAGGTTCACATAATTAAATTGAAACGAATGGAGTACTTATTTATAAACTATTTGAGGATACGATGTCCCTAGCATGAAACACTTCTACATGAATCCACGGCAAAATTAAAATATGATAGTATTGCCCCAACGTAAACAAGCAAAATATATATATATATATATATATATATATATATATATATATATATATATATATATATATATATATAGCACCGGGCAGGAAATAGGGAGAAGCAGCTTCCTACAGGCAGACATTCCACGAACTTGACAAAAACCACAATCCACTCCATATTCTCACTCTCCAACAAACAAAAATCAATACAATCACTTTCTTCTTTTCTGGAAAAATAGTACTACTATATTCAAGTGTTTCAACAAATTATATTAGATCTATTAGTATATTTATATCTTCTTGGTACTTGTATTCCTGGAAGCTTCATTTGACCACTTAGATTCGCGTTAAACACGTATTTAATTTCTTTCAATCAATCGCCGCAGGTATTTCTCGTCTCACTACAAGCCAACAATAATGCCCGCATATCTATATCACCACAAAAGAGAAAGGAAAAAAAAAACTAGAAATATTTGGTTTACAGGGTAAACCAGAAAGAAAATTTACGAATTTAAAAAAAAAGTTCAAAATCGTGCTTTCGAACAAAACAATGAAAAATAGTAGAGTGTTATGTAATAAAAGCAATATATCAAATTTGAACAAGAAAGAGAGATAGAAAGAATGAGCTTATTTCTTCTTCAATTATATCAATTAAACAAACATTTACAAGGCCTATTTATAGGAATAGATGATATATGTTTTGTGATGGAAATTGAATAGACAGAGAGATGGGCATCCACAGTGTAAGGATGAGATATATTGATCCATACACTATTTACAACACTTCCCCTTGGATGTCCATGTCAAAACAAAATTATACCTCATTAAGAACTTATTAGGAAAAACCTATTAGGATGTACATAGTTATTTATAATATGTTTGCTGCCTCATTAAAAATCTTAACAGGAAAACCCAGTGGGATAAAACCTTGGTTAAGGAAAAAAGAGTGCAGTGCATATTTTACTTCCCCTGATAAAAATGTCACCTAATGTCTTGGAGATAACGCATTCCAATCTTGTATATCAGCTTCTCAAATATTGAGGTTGGCAATGCCTTAGTAAACAGATCCGCCAAATTATCACTTGAACAAACTTGTTGAATATCTATTTTATCGTTCTTTTGAAGATCGCGAGTGAAGAAGAATTTTGGTGAATATGTTTTTCTTTGTCTCCTTTAATGCATTCTTCTTTTGGTTGAGATATACATGCAACAGTGTCTTCATACAATATTGTTGAAATATTTCCATTCAAAGAAAGACCACATATTCTATAAATATGTTGAGTTATCGATCTCAACCAAACGCATTCTCGACTTGCTTCATGAAAGTTTATTATCTCTGTATGACTTGAATATGTAACAATCATAGTATGTTTGTTGAACGTCGTGATATGGCTATATCTACATATGTAAATAAGTAGTTTGTCTCAAATCGGCTTTTGTGTGGATCAGATATGTCACGACCCCGGTTCGCCCTCTATAAACCATCGTGACGGCATCTAGTCCTCTACGACTAGGTAAGCCTAAATTGTGGAAGATAACCAAAGTGCGGAAAAAAAACAAATTAAAAACAGAATGAAGAGTGATAAAAATAGTGTTTAAAAGTGCCGCTCGGCATATACAACACAACGTTCTCAGAATCAAGTACACTATCCCAAAACCCGAAAACTCATGGAACCACAAGCCTTTGGATATCTACAATGTCTAACTCCAGAATATCTAACAAGGGAAAGAAATACAGAAGGGCAATGTTTAAAAGCTAGAATAGAAACGGACTCCTCGGCCTGAGGAAGCGGCAGATGTACCTCGAAGTCTCTAGAGCAGTCGCCTCGCCTCACGGGTGATAGGACTGAGTCGTAGTACCTGGATCTGCATATGAAAAACATGCACGGAAGGGGCATGAGTACACCACAACGGTACTCAGTAAGTGCCAAGCCTAACATCAGTCGGGTAGTGACGAGGAAGGTCAGGGCCCTACTGAGGTAAAATAAAATATAAAGATCAACAGTATAGAATAGAACAGTATAAATAAGTACAGTAGTAAAATAACACAGGATGTACTGGACAACAACAACTATACAGAAGCAAGGTAAACACGGAAAGGAAATACAACTCAGCACCAATAATAACAATCGGGGATCTCCCAGGATACCGTCCTGTATTCCCATATGTACATATCCAATGGATCTCCCGGGATCCCGTCCCGTAGTCCAACTCATAGTGCACGGGGATCTATCAGAATCCCGTTCCGTAGTCCCAAATATAAATACCCAGTATTGGGGGAATCTACCGGCTGCATTTCCGTAGTTCCATATAACTATGCAGAGGAATCTACCGGAATCCCACATCCGTAGTCCCAAAATAAATAGACAAGGGGGGAGGAGCTACCGGAATCCCACATCCGTAGCCCCAAAATAAATACACAGCAACAACGAAAACATATACAGAAATGGCAAAATTTCATATTAAGGCAATAAGGGATTCTAGCCTAGCATGTTGCACAGAAGTCAGGTAAGGCAGGTTGATCAAATAAAGCAATTAAGTCACTTAGACATGCTTTCCTGAGCTAACAATAGGCTTAATAGTGCAAGTAATAGAAACAGGAAAGGAAACATACTAGTAATTAATTAAAGAAAATCGGATTTCCAACAATTAGCACAAGTACGCACTCGTCACCTTACGTACAAGGTATTTCAATTACCAAATATACCAATCATAAGGGGAAGGTCCCCCACACAAGGTTAGACAAACCACTTACCTCGAACCGGCTCAAAATCAATCAGAGACCACGTTCTTGCCACGAGTACTCGACTCCAAATGACCCAAATCTATTCAATTCAAATGCATAATGTAAATAACACTTCAAGTAACTGATTCTACAATTAAATTCTAAACTAATACGCGAAATTATGTAAAACAACCAAAATGCCCATCCGGCCCACGTCTCAGAATCGGGTAAAATTTATATTTCCAGAACCCTTGCACTCTCACGAGTTCAATCATATCAAAAGTACCAAAATCGGACCTCAATTTGTCCCTCAAATCATCACTCAAAGGTCTCTAATTAGACAAGCCCTAACCCCCCAATTACCACTGATTTTACTTTATTTTTCATGCTTAAATTGATAAAAATTATTCCAATAACGAGTTTTGGGACCAAAGACCTTACCCCAATGAACTCCTCTGAAAATCTCTCTTGAAAAGTGCTCCCCAAGCTTCTTCCCGTTTTGAAAAAGATGAAAAATGGCTAAATTTCGCGAAGGCAAGAATTTATATGTTCTATCCAGCGATTTCCACATCTGTGGCCCTGGGACCGCATCTGCGGAGCTAAGGTCACACCTGCGACTTTTCACTTAAAGGTTGACTTCCGCACTTGTGGTCTCCAACTCGCAGATGCGGTACCGCTTTTGCGAAAATTCTCCCGCATCTGCGGAACTGCTGACCTCCCTCAATTCTGCTTCTGCGGTCTCTCCGCCGCTTCTACGGCTCCGCACCTGCGGAACCCAAACCGCAGGTGCGCTTATGACAGAAAACCAGCTGCTGCAGTAAACTTCAAACTCCAAATCCTTCCGTCAACCATTCGAATTCATCCCGAGGCCACCGATACCTCAACCAAACATGCAAACCAATCCTAAAACATCATTAAAACTTGTTCTAACCTTCGGAACGCTCAAAACAATATTAAAACACCTATTTTTCATCGGATTCATGCCTAAGAATTCTAAAAACTTTAAAAATACACTTTCGATCAAAAAGTCTATCAAACCTCGTTCGAATGACCTGGAATTTTGCACACACGTCACATTCAATAATACAAAGCTATTCCAACTTCCGAAATTCCATTCCGACCCTCGGATCAAAATCTCACTATCGAACCGGAAACTTCAAAATTCGACTTTTGTTTCAAGCCTAAATTAGCTACGGACCTCCAAAACACAATTCGAACACGCTCCTAAGCTCGAAATCACCCAGCAGAGTTAACAGAACCATCAGATTTCCATTCCGAGGTCGTCTTCCCACTGTTCTGACTACAGTCAACTCTCCAACACTTAAGCTCTCATTTAGGGACTAAGTGTCCCAAAACTCTCTGAAACTCAAAACCGAACATCCCGGCAAATCAAATTAGCAGAAATAAACTTGGGGAAAGCAGTTAATAGGAGATCGGGGCATTAATTCTTAGGACGACCGGTCGGGTCGTCACATCCTCCTACACTTAAACATTCGTTCGTCCTCGAACGGGTATAGAGACATACCTGAAGTAGTAAAAAAATGAGGGTAACAGATGCGCATATCTTGCTCGGTCTCCCAGGTCACCTCCTCGACCGGCTGACCCCGCCATTGAACCTTTACCGATGCAATGTTCTTTGACCTCAGCTTTCTAACCTGCCTGGGAGGTAAGGCAAGCTCATAAGCAACCTCCCCAACACGTCTCAATATCTCAAAAGGACCAATAAACCTCGAACTCAACTTCCCTTTCTTCCCAAATCTCATAACGCCCTTCATAAGCGAAACCCAAAGCAAGACCCGCTCACCAACCATATAGGAAACATCACAAACCTTCCAGTTCGCGTAACTCTTCTATCTGGACTGGGTTGTATAGAGTCTATCCTGAATCACCTTAACCTTCTCCATGGCATCCTAAACCAAGTCTGTGCCCAATAATCTAGCCTTACCTGGCTCAAACCAACCCAACGAGGATCTACACCGCCTAGCATACAAGGCCTCATTCGGTGCCATCTGAATGATGGACTGATAACTGTTGTTGTAGGCAAACTCCGCCAGTGGCAAGAACTAATACCAAGAACCTCCAAAATCCATCACACACGCACGGAGCATATCCTCAAAAATCTGAATAGTGCGCTCGGACTGTCCGTCCGTTTGAGAGTGAAATGATGTACTCAACTCTACTCGAGTACCCAACTCATGCTGAATGACCCTCCAGAATCGTGATGTGAACTCAGTACCTCTATCTGAGATGATGGACATTGGAATACGATGCAGACGAACAATCTCCCGGATATAAATCTCCGCCAACCGCTCCAAAGAATAAGTAGTACACACAGGATCGAAATGAGCGGACTTGGTCAGCCAATCCACAATCACCCAAATAGCATCGAACTTTCTCAAAGTACGTGGGAGCCCAACTACAAAGTCCATGGTGATCCGCTCCCACTTCCACTCCGAAATCTCTATCTGCTGAAGCAACCCACCCGGTCTCTAGTGCTCATACTTCACTTGCTTACAGTTGAGGCACCGAGCTACAAATCCAACTATATCCTTCTTCATCCGCCTCAACCAGTTGTGCTACCTCAAATCTTGATACATCTTCGCGGCACCCGGATGAATGGAATACCACAAGCTATGTGCCTCCTCTAGAATCAACTCTCAAAACCCATCAACATTGGGTACACAAATCCGACCCTGCATCCTCAATACCCCATCATTACCAATAGTCAAATTTTTGGCATCACCGTGCTGAACCTTGTCCTTGAGGACAAGAAAATAAGGGTCATCATATTGTAGCTCCCTGATACGATCAAATAATGAAGACCGAGAAACCATGCAAGCTAGAACCCGACTGGGCTCTGAAAGATCCAATCTCACAAACTGGCTAGCTAAGACCTGAATATCTATCGCCATAGGCCTCTCCAATGCTGGTAAATAAGCCAAAATCCCCAAACTCTCTGCCCGGCGACTCAAAGCATCGGCCACTGATTGAGGCCAACACTGCACTACTATTGAGTAGCGAGAGAGGGTTGAAGCAACTTTTACCCAATTAAGGTCGGGATCGATTTTCACAAGGAGCTAGAAGTTGGAGTCAGGTGTCTATCTAAAGTGGAGTTGTGTATGTGTTCCAAATTGCACTTTAAACATTTTTGGGTTTTGATTTACTTCTAATTATATAAACTACAATGCTCAATTAAACTAAAGTAAGCTAAGGTTAAATTATTGCAAGTTGTACAAATGGGTAAAAGGCACTAGGGTATTGACTTTCACCTTGGTGGTCAATTGACGGATACTCTTGAGTCTAAGGCATTATTGACACATTTGGGGAGTATGATATAACCGTTGCACGATTCTACCCACTCTATACCTCTCGGTAGTTCGAGTGATTTTTCCCGAATTGACTTTCTCAAAACCAATTGGGTATGCAAATTTGCACAAGCAATCAAGGTTCAAGTCGGGTATTACTATCTCAAGATTTAACCCTTTAATTGGGGCTATCAATCTCTTGAGTACGCCCCAATTCCTTGTTGGACCAATTTCAGAGACTTAGGCTCTCATTCTCAAGAAGAGCCAAAGTCAACTAAACACAAACTAGTGTTTGCAACCACTACTTCAGCAATTAAACATGAAATTAGTCCAAATATCAAACATCCATAGACAATCAAGCATCAAAACACAAGACCCATCAATTACCCACACTAGGGTTGAGACACAAGCCTAGTTTATGGGTCTAGCTACTCATAATTAGAGAAGAAAACAAAGAAATAGATGAAGAAAAACTCATATTAATTAATTGCTAAGTTAAACTTGAAGATTTAATGTTGAAATAAAGCTAAAATTAATCAAAATAGCTAAAATATTCGAAGTCACGAGCGTAGCCAGTGTACAAAACTATCTGATAACCTAAAAAATGGGAAAAGAAGTTATTTATACTAAGCTGAAAAATTTGGACAAAAATACCCCTGCGGGGCTAGTACGGACCGCACAAAATCACTTACGGCAGCACTAAGGCTCTTAACTTGAATATCTATCTCTCTGAACTGGGGCAATGCGGACCGCACGAAATCGAGTGCGTTCGCGGTTGCTTCTAGTGCGGTCTGCATGAAATAGAGCACAGACCGCATTGAGCTTCAATCTCCAAACTGGCACTTCTCTAATCCTTGGCTCTGTGGACCACAATAAATCGAGTGCAGCTGCAGTGACTCCAATGCTGGCCGCAGTAAATCCCATGCAGCCGCATTGCCTATTTTGTCTGAGTTGCATACTCTCTGAACCTCACTTGTGCGGACCGCACAGAATGGTATGCGGCCGCACTGGCCTTATTTTGCCTAAGCTTTGTCTTGTCTTGATACTTGTGCAAGTTTCACTCCTTTTTGAGCTGATCTTTGACATCTTGTCACCTTGTTGATCAAACCTGCAATCAAGCACAACTTGTGAGCCTTTGGGACTATTTTGTACGCATTTTTAATCAAAACTTAAGCAAGAAGGAGTATAAAATGTATCAAAATCCCTAGTTATCAACTCCTCCAAACTTAAGCTTTTGCTTGTCCTCAAGCAAACAAAATAAGACCCACCCTTTAAGAGAAAATCCAAGAAAATTCAGCTTTCCTAAAGTGACATCATCTAGCATCAATTGGGACTAACAATTGCCCTCAATACAAATAAATCATTAACAACATTTACCCTTTTAACACCATGGATTAAGTGCGACACAAGAGCATCAAGATATCATTTGTAGGCTATGGAAGTGTTCAAGCTATCATTTAGATCAAGGAAAGCCTATAATCATGTCTCAAGTCAAAGTTCACTTAGGATTTCGCCTCGACAAACATTCAGGGCAAGTTCTAGACCAATGGCTCGGGACTTGGACTTGCAATGCAATTACTCACTACACAAGTTATGGGATCGCTAAAGACACAGAGTCGGGGGCCCACAATGACCTTAGATAAGATTTGAGCATACAACGGTCCCAAAAAACCACTTGATGATTATCGTTCAACACAAGAGTCTCAAGGTCACAACTTTCACCATCCTAAACACAACAATTTGTTTTTGACCATGAGATCAAAGGCAAATGTGCTAGGCCCAAGTGAAGCTTTGCTTGAGGCACCCTTACCACTAACTACTAAAAGCAAAAAGAGAAATGGACTCAAACCCTTAAGAAGGTTATCATTCCATCCATCATTGGGAAGAGCCACCCGGTTCACACAAACTCCACCTTTGGAAAGAACCGTGGCATTAAGAATACCAAAGGCTTATTGCAAACATTCAAAACAAGAAACTACAAACATAAATAAGAAGTTGCAGAAAAGAAAAATGCGGAAAGTGAAATGAATATTTACAAAAGGGGATTTAATCGAATATACAATAGAGGGGATGAATATATACAATGTAACATAAACTTTATATATAGACCCAAAATGAAAAGTACGAAAAATGTAATGAAGTACTAGAATTATATACATGCAAAAGATGAAAAAAATTAAGAAAGCATAAAAACTGTAAAATATATACAATCATCCAACAAATCAATGTAGGGTCTACCCCCTCAAATGAAAGCTGGCATTGTCATCAATGCCAACTAAACCAAATAAGCACCAAAAATAAAAGGGAAAAGGATATAGAAACTCCCTATGGCCCGCCAGTCTGCATGGGCTCCTGAGTGGTCCCAGGGTCCTCAATATGCTCGGAAACTCCAGACTGGTTCCCTATGGCCTGCTGCTCTACTGCTGGGATCTGGGCCTGGACAGGCTCCTGAGGTGCATCTTGTGGCTGACTAGAGGAGGTCACCGGTGGGTCTGCCAACTGGATCACTGCATCGTCCGCTCGGGGAATCATTCTCTTCCTCTTAGGAGGCCTCTAGGACTGCTCTGGCTGGGGATGGGCTGCAGGCACATGGTCCTGTAGGAATAAATCCAAAGGCAGCTAATCTACCTTCAACCTGTCAACCTCAACCCTCAACTCCTTCATGGACTCCTTGGAAGCCCGCGTCTTCCTCAACTTCTTGTGCTCCTTAGCAAGCTCCTTGAGAGCCTTGCTGTGTGAATCAACAGCATCCATGAGCACTTTCTGGGTGTCAAGGATTTTCTTCTAGTTGGCCAAAATCTCCTTGAGGGCGTCCTCAATAGACTGCGGGACCTGCAGAGGCGGAGATGCCGACTGAGCTTCCACTGTAGTAGTAAGGACAGGCAACTTGGATAAAGCTGACTGCATCCAGTTGTTGATGCTGAGAAGAGCCTGGCTCAGTCGGTGTGTAGTCACTGGGTAGGCTCGG
This sequence comes from Nicotiana sylvestris, assembly GCF_000393655.2. Classification (NCBI taxonomy): domain Eukaryota; kingdom Viridiplantae; phylum Streptophyta; class Magnoliopsida; order Solanales; family Solanaceae; genus Nicotiana; species Nicotiana sylvestris. The sequence goes on from NC_091065.1 coordinate 99,870,700, forward strand.
GTAGAGGGTATATCTAGATCTGGTGAAATGGATGGACCAGGGGGAATGTCCGCTGAGGTGGATGAAGGCTGAGTAGGAGCTACTACCACTACTGGATCTTCAGACTGGCCAGTTGCAGCAATGGCTGTTCCCTTGTAGTTCTTTATTTTAGGGTTGTCATCACCCTGCATATTGTACCATGAGAACAGGGCCTTTGCTTTCACTTTTATATCAAATGGATGCTTTTCTACCTTTAGGTTCGTGAAGTATATGGTTAAGAAGCTGGGGAAAAGGGTAGTTTCTGTCACCTTCACTGCCTACTTGTGTAATCACCCGAGACATCACCTTCCCGACGTTAATTGGGTACCCCGCCATGATTGATGCTACTAATACTACCCAGTGAAGAGGGAGTGAGTTGTCATGAGTAGTGGGATCCAATCTGTTGCACACGAATATTTCCCACCCCTTGGCCTCGAAATTAAAACTTCTTCTCAAAATTTTCACTCCCACATTCAACCAATCGGGGGTGGTATCTGGGATTGCCAGATACTGTGCCAACCAAGGACAGACCTCCTCACCTAATTCCATCTTCACCAAATATAGTGACTTATCCTCCTCATCAAAGCCCAAGTAGTCATTTATGGTTTTCCCATCGAACAACACTTTCAAATTATGCACCTTGGTCACTTTGGTGCCCTTCTTGATGTGGGCAACATTGGTGTAGAATTCCTTGACCAGGTGCTCGTTTGCATCCTCACAGTTGTTCAAGAAGTACTCCCAGCCCACTCTCTCTCTAAACTGCCTTCTCACATTGGAGTTGTGAGGTAAAAGGTCTCTATCTACAAAACTTCTCTCCGGAATTAATTTCCTCACAGGCCACCATTATCTAAATTTATGGTAGGCCAACTCACTTACAAAGCGGTCTTGCCACATCTCCGGGTTTCTAGTTCGTTCTACCCTACCAACCTAGGGCTCACCCCCTTCTCCTACTACCTCTTCTTCTCCTACTGCACCCTCTCCGGATAATGAAGTTGTGGGAGAGGTGGAGTATTCATCCCCACTACCTTCAGTTGAGCCCTCAAATGACCTAGAAGATACATTTATTGATGCTTGGGCAACGGGGGAAGGTGGAGGAGTGTCTCAGTCTGTTTCTCTCCAGCCAGTCAGGGATGTACTCTGGGATTGAGTTTGAAGATATATCCCGGGAGGGCTCGTATTCACTTCCAGACTGGTCAATGGCCCTATCAGCAGCTTTAATGATCTTCCTCATGTTTTTAATGTTTTGCCGGGCTTGAGGAGTCAGTCTTATCATTTTCTGCTTCCCTCCCTGGGAGGATTCACCTCGACCAGCTTGTTTAGAACCCTTGCCTCTTTGTTTTACCATTGTTTGCAAACAACAGCCAGTAGACTTGTTAATATACGTAGAAGCAATTAAGTTCACAGTTGCAGAAAAGAAAAGGTTGCAGACAGCAGCAGAGGTTGCACAGTGCGGATCACACAAAATGTAGTGCGGCCGCACAGAGGTCAGTGCGGACCGCACAAAATGCCAATGCGGTCCGCGTAGAGGTGGGGTTCAGACTACCCACTCTCTGAACAATTGCTCCGCGGACCGCACAAAATTGTAATGCGGTCCGCATTGAGGCACCGCGGATCGCACAAAATGCAATGCGGTCGCGGTCCACGAAGATTAGGTTTCAGGAAGTCCTCAATGTAGTCTGCACAGAATGCCATTGCGGACCGCACAAGGGCACCGTGGACCGCACAATTTCCACCGCGGTCCGCACAGGGCACCAAGAGGCAACACCAGCCTAGGGTTCGAAGGAATTTGACTTTAAGTCCAATTTTATACCTAATAAGGATCCCTAAGTGGTTGCGCAACGTTTTTAACTACCTAATCCTATCTTAAACAAGAAATTACCTACCCTAACCTAACAAATTGAAAGAAATACGATAAGAACAGAATAATAGACAAGAAAAACAAAAAGTAAAGGAAAAATAACAAAATTAAAACAATTAAAAAGAAGTTAATGTTACCAGATGTGAGAAGAACTCAATATTAACAATTCCAAGCAGTTAATTACGAGCAAGAGGAAAGATGAATAGTGATTTTATGAGTTCTGAGAGTCAAGAGATCGAAAAGTGTAAAAGGAGGGCCTCAAGTCCTATTTATAGAAAAGGACCTGGGGCCCAACTTACCAACCCAATGCGGACCACACAAAATGGCAATGTGGTCCGCATCAAAGTCATGAGGTACAGACCAAGGCAGCCACTGCGGTCCGTACTAAATGCACTATGGCTGCATTGGACCACCGCGGACCGCATAAAATGCAATGCGGCCGCGGTGGTAAACTTCAGAGAGTTGTTCATTTTATCCATCATCAGTGCGGTCACACTGATTTTTTGTGCCCCCCGCGTTGAGTTCTTTGCGGCCGCACACAATGTAGTGCGGTCCGCATTGAAAACTTCAGAGACTTGACAATTTTTTCACTGTGTCCTGCACTACATCAACACAAACCTATAACATCTCACAACCAGTCAGTCCAAAAATAAATCCTATCCTACAATGAAAAACAAATAAAAACACATGGGTTGCCTCCCAAGAAACGCGTGATTTAATGTCGCGGCACGATGCAGGCTACCATCACATCATTTGAGGTGAAGAAGTGCCACCACGTGGCTATCATAAAACTTTCCAAGATAATGCTTGACCCGGTACCCATTAACTCTGAAGGCCTCTCCATTTTTGTTTTTCAAATCAAGAGCACCAAAAGGGGTTACCAACACCACTTCAAACGGTCCACTCCATTTTGACTTAAGCTTTCCCGGAAACAGATGTAACCGAGAGTTGAAGAAGAGAACCAAATCACCTACTTTGAACTCCTTGCTAAGGGCATATTTATCATGAAGGTACTTCATCTTGTCCTTGTACAAGGACGAACTGGAGTAGGCATGGAATCGGAACTCATCAAGTTTATTAAGCTGCTCCACACGAAGATTTGCTGCAACATCCCATTCAAGATTTAGCTTCCTCAAAGCCCACATGGCCTTGTGCTCTAATTCAACCGTTAGATGGAAAGCTTTCCCAAACACCAACCGATTTTGAGACATACCAATCGGAGTCTTGTAAGCAGTCCTATAAGCCCATAGAGCATCATCCAACTTCTTTGACCAATCGGTCCTATTTGCATTGACCTTCTTTGACAATATGCTTTTGATTTCCCTGTTGGAGACTTCAACTTGACCACTTGCTTCAGGATGATAGGGAGTAGAAACCTTGTGATTGACACCACACTTTGCAAGCAAAGTGTCAAAAGCTCTATTGCAAACAAAAGACCCCCCATCACTTATGATTGCACGAGGAGTAGCAAACCTTGTAAAAATGCTCTTCTTGAGAAAAGCAACAACACTCCTGGCCTCATTGTTGGGCAAAGCCACAACTTCAACCCATTTCGAGACATAGTCAACCGCCACAAAAATGTAAGTGTTCCCACAAGAGCTAACAAATGGACCCATGAAATCAACGCCCCATACATCAAAGATATCCACTACAAGAATGGTATTGAGAGGCTATCTCATCTCTCTTTGAAATTCCACCCGCTCTTTGGCATTTGTCGCATCTCTTCACAAAATCACCCGCATCTTTGAACAAAGTTGGCCAATAAAACCCACAACTAAGAACTTTGGAAGCCGTCCTCGCCCTGCCATGATGGCCACCATATGGAGAGAAATGACAGGCATCCAAGATACTCAATTGCTCTTCCTCCGGGACACACCTTCGGATCACACCATCTGTGCAAATCTTGAACAAGTACAGCTCATCCCAATAGAAATCCAAACTATCCCGCTTGAGCTTCTTCCTTTGGTTAGAAGAGAGCTCACACGGGATTATACCAGTCACAAAGAAATTAGCAACATCAGCAAACCATGGCATATCATTCATTAACGCCGAGAGGAGTTGTTCGTCAGAAAATGAATCATTGATCTCTAGGCCGTCACGAGGCCTCCCCTCCTCCTCCAAGCGGGATAAGTGGTCCGCCACTTGATTCTCACTACCCTTCCGATCCACAATCTCCAAATCAAACTCTTGAAGTAACATACCCATCGCATCAGTCTAGCTTTGGACTCCTTCTTCGTCATCAAGTACCAGAGTGCGACATGGTCGGTATGAATAATAATCTTAGCACCCATGAGATACGTCCGATATTTTCCATTGCAAACACAATAGACAAAAGTTCTTTCTCGGTCACCGTGTAGTTTACTTGAGCATGTTGTCTTGCTCGCATAGTACACCGGATGAAACATTTTGTTCACTCTTTGACCCAAGACCGCCCCAACCACAACATCGCTCGCATCATGCATGAGCTTAAAGGGTAAGCTCCAATTAGGTGTGGTAATGATAGGAGTGGTGGTCAACTTATGCTTGAGAAGTATAAAGGCTTGCATACATTTTTCATCAAACATGAACTTGGCATCTTTTTCTAATAACTTGCACAAGGGATTTACCACCTTCGAAAAGTCTTTGATAAATCTCCGGTAAAACCCCGCATGCCCAAGAAAACTTCGAACTCCCTTGACAGATGTAGGGGAGGGAGCCTTGAAATCACATCAATTTTTGCTTTGTCTACCTCAATACCATGCTTTGAAATTTTATGCCCAAGAACTATGCCCTCTTCCACCATAAAGTGGCATTTCTCCCAATTGAGAACAAGATTGGTTTCTTCACAACGGGCCAAAATTATATCAAAATTCTTCAAGCATTCATGAAATGAGTCTCCCACAACACTAAAGTTGTCCATGAACACCTCCAAAATATCTTCCACCATATCGGTGAAAATGGCCATCATACACCGCTAAAATGTAGCTAGTGCATTACACAACCCAAAAGGCATCCTAGAGAAAGCAAAGGTGCCATATGGACAAGTGAATGTGGTTTTCTCCTAATCTTCCAGAGCAATCAAGATTTGGTTGTACCCAGAATACTCATCCAAGAAATAGTAGAAGGCACGCCTAGCAAGTCGGTCTAACGTCTGATCAAGGAAAGGTAAAGGAAAGTGATCCTTGCAGGTCACTTTATTTAACTTGCGGTAGTCCATGCATACCCTCCAATCGGTGACAGTTCTGGTAGGAATCAACTCATTTTGTGAATTTGCAACCATGGCCATGCCACCTTTCTTCGATACACATTTCACCGGTGAAGTCCAAGAGCTATCATAGATGGGGTACACAACTCTGACATCCAACCACTTGATCACCTCCTTTTTTACAACTTCTTGCATTGCCTTGTTCAACCTCCTTTGATGCTCCAAGGAGGGCTTTGCATCATCTTCCAGAATAATCTTATGAAAACAGAATGCGGGGCTTATCCCTCGAATGTCATCTAAAGTCCATCCAATTGCCTTTTTCCGCTTTTGAAGTACCGCCAATGTGGCATCAACCTGCATGTTAGTAAGACAAGAGGAAAGAATAACTGGCAAAGTAGAATTTGAGCCTAAGAACTCATACCTGAGGTGTGGAGGCAGTGGTTTCAACTCCAACACCGGAGGTTCCTCAATTGAAGGTTTTGTTGGTGGAGTCTTCCTATTTTCAAGGTCCAAAGATAATTTCCTAGTCTCATAAGAGTAAGAGCCCATTCCATGTAAAACATTCACGCACTCCACTCGGCCCTCAATCATCATTGACATCAAGATTCAATAATACGGCCTCCAAAGGGTCCTTCACATTGATCATTGCACTAGTGTCATCAACTATCACTGTTGTGACAAGGTCCACAAAAGAGCACACCTCCGTACTGTTGGGCTGCTTCATTGATTTGCACACATAAAAGACCACTTTCTCGTCACCCACCCGGAAGGTGAGTTCCCCTGTTTCCACATCAACTAAGGCCTTCCCCGTAGCAAGGTAAGGTCTCCCCAAAATGATAGTAACTTCATAATCCACCTCACAATCCAAGATCACAAAGTTAGTTGGCAAGATAAATTTGTCCACCCGGACAAGCACATCATCAATAATACCCAATGGTCTTTTCATCGTTCTATCTGTCATTTGTAATCTCATGGAAGTCGGCCTCGGCTGCCCAATATCCAAAGTCTTGAAAAAGGAATAGGGCATCAAATTGATACTAGCCCCCAAATCACATAGAGCTTTAGCAAAATCCGCACTCCCAATAGTGCAAGGAATGGTGAAAACACCGGGATATTCAAGCTTCGGGGTCATTAAATGCACTATTGCACTAACTTGGTGAGTCATTTTTATAGTTTCACAATCCATAAACCTCTTCTTTGTTGCCAAGTCTTTCATGAATTTAGCATAGCCCGACATTTGTTCAAGAGCCTCCACAAAGGCACATTGATGGATAAGATCTTCATCATGTCAATGAACTTTTTAAACTGATTCTCATTTTTCTGCTTCACGAGCCTTTGAGGATAATGTGAAGGTGGCCTTGGCAAAGGATCCTTGGCTTTAGGCACAACCGGCTCTGGCATGTCTATTATGTGTTCCCTAGATGGGTTCACATCATTTTGATTTTCCACCTCGACATCTTAAATATCAATCCTCACTTCTTCATTCACATTTTCATCAATCACATTTTCAACCACCAAAGGAACTTCATCTTCTTGCAACTCAACATCATCATCCACAATTTGCTTTTATTTGGAGGCATGCACATCATCGCCTCTCCCACTTCTTGTTGTTACCACCATAACATGATTGTTCTCACCCTTCCGGTTCACTATCGTATCACTTGGTAGAGCACCATTAGGGCGAGTATTTAAAAACTGTGAGATTTGGCCTAACTGCACCTCCAACTTTCTGATAGAGGTATTGTGGGAAGCCAACTGAACATCGGAGTCCGCATTCTTCTTCATCATCTGTTCGAACATCATTTCAATTCTACCCATCTCATTGCTAGAAGAACTAGGACCTTGAGATGGAAATGGGGGTGGATTGTTCGGTTTTTGGTACATTGGGGGCCTTTGAAAGCCTGCCCCCGATTTCTTTGGTTTCCATTGTTCATCCAGCTTGATTGTTATTGCCACCCCAATTGTTGTTATTACCATTTCAATTTCCTTGGTTGTTTTGATTATTGTTCTGATTGCCCCAGTTGTCATTTTGGTTGTTGTTCCCCCAATTACCATTGTCTTATTGTTGATTGCCCCAGTTGCCTTGGGGTCTCCATTGTTGTTGGTTGGAAGAATTGCCCCTTTGGCCTTGATAATTATTCACATATTGCACCTCCTCATTTTGTTCATCATAACCATCATTTTGGAATCCACTACAATCATTGTCAAATTGCTCTGAATTCCCTTGGTTTTGTTGTCCTCTTTGTCTTTTTTTGTTGACAAGCATATTGACACCCTCCATAGCATTCACTTGGCACAGATTTTGAACCTGTTGCAACTGTGCCTTCGCTAGTTGGTTCATCATAGTTGTCAACTCAGCTATAGTCTGCCCATGATCATGTAATTCCTTGTGATAATGAATAACCGTGGGGTCACCTTGGGGAACGTTGGCTCTACTTTGCCAAGCGGAAGAAGTGTTAGCCATCTCGTCAAAAATGTCACAAGCCTCATCATAAGACAACTTCATGAAATTGCCCCCAACAAGTTGGTTCACTATGCATTGGTTTGTGGTGTTAATACCCCGGTAGAAAGTCTGTTGGATCATCGCCTCGGTCATATCATTGTTGGGGCATTCCTTCACCATTGTTCTATTTTGCTCCTAAATCTCGTGCAAAGGTTCCGTGGGCTCTTGCTTGAACGCCAAGATCTCATCTCGCAATGTAGCCATATGCCCCGGTGAGAAAAATTTTGCAATGAACATATCCGCCAACTCATCCCAAGTAGTGATGGAATGGTTGGGAAGTTGCTCAAGCCAATCAAGTGCTTTCCCTCTAAGTGAAAACGGGAAGAGTCTCAACCGAAGTGCATCCTCGGACATATTTGTTTGCTTGCTCCCCTAACATGTATCCATGAACCCCTTCAGATATTTGTAAGCATTCTGATTTGCAGCACATGTGAAATACTCATGCTGCTCTAGCAAAGTCAGCATCACATTGGTTATTTGAAAATTGCCCGCCCGGATTCGGGGTGGCACAATAGCACTTGCATAGCCCTGGTTCGGAAGCACTCTAGGAGCCACTCTTGGAGGTGGCGAAGAAGGGTCTGGAATATTGTCATTTGCATTAGCATTGGCTTGGCGGCCTCTATGTTGTCCTTGAGGTACAAGAGGCACCTCATCATCTCCGACATCATCTACCTCCTCCCCCACAATCATATTTCCAAGAGGGTTAGTGGCGTTGTTTGCTGCCATTTAGTACCTGAAGTTGTGACTCACACAAATTAGTAACAAATAAGGAAAGAAGAACAATGCACAAAACTATTTAGATAGATAGCCAAAACTGTTAGCTCCCCGACAATGGTGCCAAAAAGTTGATCGAGGCCAACCCTGCACTACTATTGAGTAGCGAGAGAGGGTCGAAGCATCTTTTACCAAATTAAGGTCAGGATCAATTTCCACAGGGAGCTAGAAGTTGGAGTCGGGTGTCTATCTAAAGTGGAGTTGTGTATGTGTTCCAAATTGCAGTTCTAAACATTTTTGGGTTTTGATTTACTTCTAATTATATAAACTACAATGCTCAATTAAACTAAAGTAAGCTAAGGTTAAACTACTGAATGTTGTACAAATGGGTAAAAGGCACTAGGGTAGTGACTTTCGCTTAGGTGGTCAATTGACGGATACTTGAGTCTAAGGCATGATTAACACATTTGGGGAGTATGATATAACCGTTGCACGATTCTACCCACTCTACACCTCTTGGTAGTTCGAGTGATTTTGCCCGAATTGACTTTCTCAAAACCAATTGGGTATGCAAATTTGCACAAGCAATCAAAGTTCAAGTCGGGCATTACTATCTCTAGATTTAACCCTTTAATTGGGGCTATCAATCTCTTGAGTATGCCCCAATTCCTTGTTGGACCAATTTCAGAGACTTAGGCTCTCATTCTTAAGAAGATCCAAAGTCAACTAAACACAAACTAGTGTTTGCAACCACTAATTCAGCAATTAAACATGAAATTAGTCCAAATATCAAACAGCCATAGACAATCAAGCATCAAAACACAAGACCCATCAATTACCCACACTAGGGTTGAGCCACAACCCTAGTTTATGGGTCTAGCTAATCATAATTAGAGAAGAAAACAAATAAATAGATGAAGAAAAACTCATATTAATTAATTGCTAAATTAAATTTGAAGATTCAATGTTGAAATGAAGCTAAAATTAGACAAAATAGCTAAAATATTCGAAGTCACGAGCGCAGCCAGTGTACAAAACTATCTGATAACCTAAAAAATAGGAAAAGAAGCTATTTATACTAAGCTGAAAAATCTGGACAAAAATACCCTTGCGGGGCTAGTGCGTACCGCACATAATCACGTGCGGCTGCACTAAGGCTCTTAACTTGAATATCTATCTCTCTGAACTGGGGCAATGCGGACCGCACGAAATCGAGTGCGGCCACAATGGCTTCTAGTGCGGTCCAAATGAAATGGAGCGCGGACCGCATTGAGCTTCAATCTCCAAACTGGCACTTCTCTGATCCTTGGCTCTGCAGACCGCACTAAATCAAGTGCGAAAGTAATGACTCCAATGTGGACCGCAGTAAATCCCATGCGGCTGCATTGACTGTTTTGCCTAAGTTGCATACCCTCTAAACCTTACTTGTGCGGACTGCACAGAATAGTGTGCGGCCGCACTGGCCCTGTTTTGCCTGAGCTTTGTCTTGTCTTGATACTTGTGCAAATTTCACTCCTTTTTGAGCTGATCTTTGACATCTTGTCACCTTGTTGATCAAACTTGCAATCAAGCACAACTTGTGAGCCTTTGGGACTATTTTGTATACATTTATAATCAAAACTTAAGCAAGAAGGAGTATAAAATGTATCAAAATCCCTAGTTATCAGCCACCACATTGGCCTTGCCCGGGTGATACAAAATATTGATGTCATAGTCCTTCAGCAACTCTAACCACCTCCTCTGGCACAAATTTAGATCCTTTTGCTTGAAAAGGGGCTGCAAGCTTCGATTGTCAGTATAAATCTCACAAGGCACACCGTATAAGTAATGGCGCCAAATCTTCAGGGCGTGAACAATGGAAGCTAACTCAAGGTCATGAACAGGGTAGTTCTTCTCATGTATCTTTAACTGTTTGGACGTGTAGGCAATCACCCTACCGTCCTGCATAAACACCGCTCTGAGGCCTACCCTTGAGACTTCACAATACACCGTATAAGACCTCGAACCTATAGGCAATATCAAAACTGGGGCTGTAGTCAAGGCTGTCTTGAGCTTCTGAAAGCTCGCCTCACACTCCTCCGTCCACTGAAATGGAGCACCCTTTTGGGTCAACCTGGTCATAGGGGCTGCAATCGATGAAAATCCCTCCACAAAATGATGGTAGTAACCCGCCAGGCTAAGGAAACTGTGGATCTCGGTAGCTGAGGATTGTCTGGTCCAACTTTGCACGACTTCTATCTTCTTTGGATCCATTTGAATACCCTCACTCGATACCACGTGGCCTAAGAATACCACTGAATCCAACCAAAACTCACATTTCGAGAACTTAGCATATAACTTCTTCTCTCTCAGAGTCTGAAACACAGTCCTTAGGTGTTGCTCATGATCTTCCCAACTCCGGGAATACACCAGAATATCATCAATAAAGACAATGACGAACGAGTTAAGATACAGGTGGAACACACTGTGCATCAAATGCATAAACGTTGTTGGGGCATTGGTCAGCCCAAATGACATAACAAGGAACTCGTAATGACCATACCGAGTCCTGAAAGTAGTCTTCGGGATATCTGGCTCCTGAATCTTCAACTGATAGTAACCTGAGCGCAAGTCAATCTTATAAAACACCCGTGCACCCTGAAGCTGGTCAAACAGATCATCAATACGAGGCAAAGGATAACGGTTCTTCACTGTACAAATACGCATAGAACCATTTTTTTCTTCAAAAAAAAAGACAGGAGCACCCCAAGGTGATACACTGGGCCGAATAAAACCCTTGTCAAGCAATTCCTATAACTGATCCTTCAACTCCTTCAACTTAGGAGGAGCCATACGATACGAAGGAATAGAAATGGGCTGAGTGCCTGGCAACAGATCAATGCAAAAATCAATATCTCTATCAGGCGGCATGCCCGGAAGGTCAGCTAGAAACACATCGGGAAAATCCCGTACTACTGGAACTGAATCAACTTAAGGGGTATCAATACTAACATCTCTCACATAAGCTAAATACGCATCACACCCCTTCTCAACCATATGCTGAGCTTTAAGAAAAGAAATAACTCTACTGGGATTGTGATCTAAAGTACCCCTCCACTCAACAAGCGGTATACCTGGCATAGCCAGCGTCATGGTTTTGGCGTGATAATCAAGAATGGCATAATGAGGCGACAACTAGTCCATGCCCAAGATAATGTCAAAATCTACTATGCTGAGCAACAATAGATAGGCTCTGGTCTCAAAACCACTAAGAGAAACCAAACACGACCGATAAACGCGATCCACAACAAGAGAATCTCCTACAGGAGTAGAAACATAAGTAGGGGAACTCAAAGAATTCCGAGATATACCCAAATGCGGAGCAAAATATGAAGACATATAAGAATAAGTAGATCCTGGATCGAATAGAACGATGCATCTCTATGACAAACCAGTATAATACCTGTGATGATAGAATCGGAGGCAACAACCTTGGTACGGGCAGGAAGGGCATAGTATCTATCCTGGCCTCCCCCTCTAGGGTGACTTATACCTCCCCGACCTCCACCTCTAGCTGGCTGAGCAGGTGGGGTAGCAACTGGATGTGTAACCATAGCCTGAGAACTCTGCGGGGCACGCTGTGGCTGAGAATTCTATGAAGGTGCACCCCTCCCAAGCCTGGGGCAATCCCTCACCATATGACGTATGTCACCACACTCAAAACAAGCTCTAGGAGGACGTGGTGATTGTGACTGGCTCGGGCCAGGTCTGCTGGACTGACCTTTGAAAGCACCCCGCGCAGGTGGCACGCTAGATACCTGTGGTGCATAATAAGGCTCCTGAGGTATAGGAGGAGTTGGAATACCACTGGCTACTGGAAGAGCTGAATGAACAGGACGACTCATATAACCCCTACCATGACGACCTACTGTTGGGGCACAGGCACTAGAGAAATGGCCCGACTCTCGAGACCTCTTGGCCTCCCTCTCCTCTCTCTCCCTAGCATGCATACCCTCAATCCTTCTAGCAATGCTCACCACCTGCTGATAAGAAATATCCATCTCCAACTCACGAGCCATGCTAGACTTGATGTTGGGAATAAGGCCCTCAATAAATCGGCGAACCCTCTCACGAACAGTAGAAACCAAGGCTGGTGAATGCCTAGCCAAACTGGTGTAACAGACAACATACTCTGAGACAGTCATAACACCCAGGAGAAATGCTCAAACTCTGCGCACCATGCATCCCTGAGGCTCTGTGGAACATACTCTCTCAGGAACAAATCTGAAAACTAAGTCAAAGTCAGCGAAGCAGCCTCATCCGGACTGTCTAACTCATAGGTGTGCCACCACTCATAGGCGGCTCCTCGAAGCTGGAAGGTAGTAAAGGAAACCCCGCTCGATCCTGCTATACCTATGGTATGGAGAATGCGGTAACTCTCATCTAAAAATCCTAAAGCATCCTCCGATGCTAGACCGCTGAATAAAGGAGGCTTGTACCTCTTGAACCTCTCAAGCCTTAGCTGCTCCTCCTCGGAAGCCACTACCTTATCCTCGGGCTGAATTAGCACTGCAGGTAGTACAAGAATAATCTCAGGGACCTGCTCAACATGCACTCGCTGCTTAAGAGTGCGGGCAGTGGGAGTCTGTACTCCTCCCCCGGCCCGAGATGTAGCTGCAGCAAGGGAAAGCAACCCTGCCTGAGCCAGAGTGGTGTACATGCTCATGAACTGTGCCAAAGTTTCTTGAAGAGCTGGAGTAGTGGTAGCAGTAGGCGTGTCAGGTGCCTGGACTCCGGTTGGAACTGCTCCACATGCGCGTCCTCGGCCTCTACCCCGGCCTCTGATGGTTGTAGTAGGCACCGCAAGTTCTTGATCAGCTTGGATAACACATGTCCTCACCATCTGTGAGAGAATAGAAAACAGAAGTTTAGAATTGTGATGTCAAAATATCGTACGACAAGGAAATTAAATAAAGTGGAATTTCCTAATAGTTACATAGCCTCTAGTAGATAAGTACAAATGTCTTCGTACCGATCAGCGAGACTCTAATAAACCCGCTTGTGATCCATGACTCTTATGAACCTAGAGCTCTGATACCAACTTGTCATGACCCCAGTTCGCCATCCATGAACAATCGTGATGGCACCTAGTCCTTTACAACTAGGTAAGCCTAAATTGCGGAAGATAACCAAAATGCGGAATAAAAAAAATTATAAACAGAATGAAGAGTGATAAAAACAGTGTTTAAAATTGTCGCTCAGCATATACAACACAACGTTCTTAGAATCAAGTACACTATCCCAAAACCCGAAAACTTATGGAACCACAAGCCTTTGGATATCTACAATGTCTAACTCCAGAATATCTAACAAGGGAAAGAAATACAGAAGGACAATGTCTAAAAGCTAGAATAGAAAGGGACTCCTCGGTCTGTGGACGCGTCAGATGTACCTCGAAGTGTCTAGAGTAGTCGCCTCGCCTCACGGGTGATAGGACTGAGTCGTAGCACCTGGATCTGCACATGAAAAATATGCGCAGAAGGGGCATGAGTACACCACAACGGTACTTAGTAAGTGCCAAGCCTAACCTCGGTCGGGTACTGACGAGGAAGGTCAGGGCCCTACTGAGGTTAAATTAAATATAAAGATCAACAATATAGAACAAGACAGTATAAATATGTACAACAGTAAAATAACACAGGATGTACAGGACAACAACAACTATACAAAAGCAAGGTAAACACGGAAAGGAAATACAGCTCAGCACCAATAATAACAATCGTGGATCTCCCAGGATACCGTCCTGTAGTCCCATATATACATATCCAATGGATCTCCCGAGATCCCATCCCGTAGTCCAACTCATAGTGCGGGGGGATCTACCGGAATCCCGTTTCGTAGTCCCAAATATAAATACCCGGTACTGGGGGAATCTATCGGGTGCATTCCCGTAGTTCCATATAACTGTGCAGGGTAGTCTACCGGAATCCCACATCCGTAGTCCCAAAATAGGCAGACAAGGGGGGGAGGGAAAGCTACTGGAATCCCACATCCGTAGTCCCAAAATAAATCCACAGCAGCAATGGGAAAATATACAGAAATGGCAAAATTTCATATTAAGGCAACAAGGGATTCTAGCTTAGCATGCTGCACAAAAGTCAGGTAAGGTAGGTTGAGCAAATAAATCAATTAAGTCACTCAGACATGCTTTCCTAAGCTAACAGCAGGTTTAATAGTGCAAGTAATAGAAATAAGAAAGGAAAAATACTAGTAATTACTTAAAGAAAATCGGATTTCAACAATTAGCACAAGTACGCACTCGTCACCTCATGTACAAGGCATTTAAATTACCAAAGATACCAATCCTAAGGGGAAGGTCCCCCACACAAGGTTAGACAATCCACTTACCTCGAACCGGCTCAAAATCAACCGAGACCACGTTCTTGCCATGAGTACTCAACTCCAAATGGCCCAAATCTATTCAATTCAATTGCATAATATAAATAATACTTCAAGTAACCAATTATACAATTAAATTCTAAACTAATAAGCGAAATTATGTAAAATGACCAAAATGCCCTCGAGCCCACGTCTCGAAATCGGGTAAAATATATATTTCCATAACCCTTGCACTCTTACAAGTTCAGTCATATCAAAAGTACCAAAATCGGACCTCAATTTGTCCCTCAAATCATCACTCAAAGGTCTCCAATTAGACAAGCCCTAACCCCCCAATTACCACTAATTTTCTTTAATTGTTCATGCTTAAATTGATAAAAATCATTCCAATAACGAGTTTTGGGACCAAAGACCTTACCATGATGAACTCCTCTGAAAATCTCTCTTAAAAAGTGCTTCCCAAGCTTCTTCCCATTTTGAAAAAGATGAAAAATGGCTAAATTTCGCGAAGGCAAGAATTTATATGTTCTGCCCAGCAATTTCCGCATCTGCGGCCCTGGGACAGCATTTGCGGTCCCGCTTCTGCGGAGCCAAGGTCGCACCTGCGACTTTTCACTTAAAGGTCGACTTCCGCACCTGCGGTCTCCAACTCGTAGATGCGGTACCGCTTCTGCGAAAATTCTCCCGCATCTGCGAAATTGCTGACCTCCCTCAATTTTGCTTCTACATTCTCTCCGCCTCTTCTGCGGCTCCACACCTGCGGAAGCCAAACCGCAGGTGCGGTTATGACAGAAAACCAGCTGCTGCAGCAAACGTCAAACTCCAAATCCTTCCGTCAACCATCCAAATTCATCCTGAGGCCCCCGATACCTCAACCAAACATTCCAACCAATCCTAAAACATCATTCAAACTTGTTTCAACCTTCGGAACGCTCAAAACAATATCAAAACACCTAGTTTTCATCGGATTCAAGCCTAAGAATTCCAAAAACTCTACAAATACTCTTTCGATCAAAAAGTCTATCAAACCTCGTCCGAATGACTTGAAATTCACATCATATTCAACACCCGGATAAAAATCTCACTATCGAACCGGAAACTTCAAAATTCGACTTTTCAGCATTTCAAGCCTAAATTAGCTACAGACCTCCAAAACACAATCTGAACACGCCCCTAAGCCCGAAATCACCCAACGGAGCTAACAGAACCATTGGATTTCCATTCCAAGGCCGTCTTCCTATTGTTCTGACTACGGTCAACTCTCTAACACTTAAGCTCTCATTTAGGGACTAAGTGTCCCAAAACTCTCCGAAATTCAAAACCGAACATCCCGGCAAATCAAATTAGCAGAAATAAACTTGAGAAAAGTAGATAATAGGGGATCAGGGCATTAATTCTTAGGATGACTGATAAGGTCATCACAAGATAAATATCATGCATCTGAATAACTAATTAATGCTAACTTGGACTCATTTGAATAAAATAAACCCATATTAATGGTCCTTCAGAGGTATCTGAATAGATGCTTAATACCTTTCCAATGTCTTTGGGGAGGAACTAAATCTTGCTAATAAGCTTACTGAGAAAGCTATATCTGGTCGAGAGTTATGACAAGATACATTAATGCCCCAATTTCACTAAGATATGATATTTTGACACCAAGAAAAAAGCTCTTCATTATTTTCATGAGGTAGGAGTTTATCTTTACTTATATCAAGTGATCTCACAACTATCGAGGTATTCAATGGATGTGTTTTATCCATATAGAATCACTTTAAAATCTTTTCAGTGTATGCTGATTGATGGACAAAAATTCTATCTTTCATATGCTCAATTTGTAGAACAAGACAAAATTTTATCTTTCCAAGATCTTTCATTTCAAATTCTTTTTTTAAATAGTCTACTGCTTTAGGAAACTCCCCAGGAGTTCCAATGATATTTAAATCATCAACATACACTTCGATTATAACAAATTTAGATCTAGATCTTTCTATAAAGACACAAGGACAAATTGAATCATTCTTGTACCATTCTTTCAATAGGTACTCCCTCGGGCGATTATACCATATGTGCCCTGATTGTTTCAATCCATATAAGGATTTTTGAAGCCTTATTTAATAAATTTTTTGGAAACCTTAACATGCTTCAGAACAATTTACATCCTTCAATAATTTTCATTATATGCATATCAAGTCTTTCATGTATTGCCAGATTAAAACCTGAAATGATTGCATCCACCACAGGAGAACATGTCTCTATATAATCAATGCCAGAATATTTACAAATCTTCTTGTGCCACAAGTCATCTTTATGTCTATTGACTTGATCTTTTTCACACAAGGACACATTTATACCTCCACTAGCTTTATACTTTCAGGTGTTGGGACTATCGGTCCAACTTCACATTTTTCAGGTGAAGTCATTTTTCATTGCGTATTTTTCATTTGGCCAATCATTTATCTGTCCAAATTTCATGACAGATTTGAGCTCAAGATCCTCGTCAATATTAATAATATTGAGCACTACATTATATTAACAATATCGTCGACAATTATTTTATATCGGTTATATTATTACCCAATAAAGACATAACTTATTGAGATCTCTTTATCTCATTATTTTCAGGTATCTGAGCCTCTCCGATGAGATCTTATGAAGTGTAATGTCGTAGTGATATTCTAGAGCACTTGCCTCCTTATTATGACCATCTTGAATATTTGCTCATTTCCTTTTTCAAGGAGTTTTACTTTGGAACCGATTTGTCTATTATGCTTCATGCATGTCATAGACTCTTTTCATTATGAACTTTATTTTATTTGGAGCATTAGCAGCTGAAATATGACATTTAGATTTGGGTCAGCAAATGCACCTGACAATATAAATGCATTATCACTTGAATTTTAAGTATACATTTTCTTGTACGAGGATCCAGGTATACTCATAATAATTCATTCCATGTATTACTTTTTCAACTACTCATTTTCTCCCTTAATGTTGGGATCACCAACACATATTCCTAACCTTCTTTGGAGACCCATCTTTGTGCATTGCGGTGGAACAAGTAATCTACATAGCACATTCATATTTCTAGATGAAAATTATTTGGTTCCTGACCTTGAACCAAACCAATTGTGATGGGGAGAACTTATTATAATTTGGATAGATGCGTACACATGCTGTTGTATATTAAATAATACATCACATACCAAATTTTATTTTGGCAATTTTGTTCTCATAACCAATGGTTTAGCTATAATTGGAGGCATACAATTTCTGCTAAACCAACTTGGATTTAAACCAGTATTATCAAGATAAATCATCATAATTTATATTCTGGAACTGTGCTCTAATAATTTGAGCAAACAATCTTGCAAAAGTCAAACTGCAAGTTGATAACAAATGTACATGTGACCATAAAATAGATGCATCTATTAAAATCATATAATAGTAAATGGTCCACATGGTAGGTGACTGGGCCCATATATTTATCACCTTTTATTCGTTCCATAAATCAAGGGATTCAATCCTAGCCTTAACTGGTATATCATGAGAATAAGCAGCATATGATAATTCTTGAAGAATCTTCTATTACTTCAATATATGCTAATATAATTCTCAATTGATTTTTCGCATCATAATTGAACCAGGATGGTGTGACGACTCAGCCAGTCGTCTTATGAGTTACCGCTCCGTTTTCCCCTATTTTAGCTTCTTTACGCTTCGTTATCCGTATTTATGTGATCGGGCTGATTAGTTCGGGTTCAGAGAGGATTTGGTAAGAAATGAGACACTTATTCTCTTTTAAGAAGGCTTAAGTTGGAAAAGTCAACCGTATGTTGACTTATGTGTTAGAAGGCTCGGAAGTGAGTTCCGATGGTTCGGTTAGCTTTGGGAGGTGATTTGTGACTTAGGAGCGCGATCGGAATGAGTTTTGGAGTTGTAGAGAAGATTTAGGCTTAAATTGGCGAAGTTGATATTTTGGCGGTTCCGGTTGATAGGCGAGATTTTGATATAGGGGTCGGAATGGAATTCCGAGAGTGTTAGTAGCTTCGTTGTGTCATTTGGGATGTGTGTGCAAGATTTTAGGTCATTCGGACGAGATTTGAGAGACTTTTTGATCGAAAGCATAATTTAAGAGTTCTTGGAGTTCTTAGGCCTGAATCCTATGTTAAATTGGTGATTGATGTTGTTCTGAGCGTTCCGAAGTTTTGAACAAGTTTAAATGATGTCATGGGATGTGTTGGTACAATTGGTTTGAAGTTCTAGGAGTTCCGGGTAGGTTTCGGGATGTTTTAGGCCGAAAATCATAGCTGTAGCAGGTCCAGAAGGGTTGCAGGCCTCGGAACTCACCTGCGCAGTCCGCACAAAAAGAAGTGCGGCCACGGTATGTGCTGTGCGGACCGCACAAAATGAAGTGCAGCCTCATTAAGTGTCGAGCGGACCACACAATATGGTGTGCGGCCGCGGTGAAGAATATTCTGTTGGTCCTACTTCGGAAGCTCATATCGTTTGATCTACAAGAAATTTTGAGATGACTCAAAAACAAAATTTATAGCTCTTCGTGTCTAGTTTCTAGAAAGGTAAAGATATTGTAATTTGGACATTTGTAGCGAAGGTTATGGCCAAAATACTAAAGACTATCACTGCAAAGGAAAACTTGTGCGGCCGCGGTCGTTTTTGTATGGACCGCGGTCGATTTTTTTCGGCCCGCGGAGGTGGAAATCTGTAGGGTACTCTATAAATATGAGGTTTTGGGTTTTATTTGATATTTCGAACTAGAGAGCTCGGATTTTGGCGATTGTTTGAAGGTTTTTCAAGAAATTCATCGGGGTAAGTGATTCTAACTCAGATTTGGCTAGAGTACATGAATCTATCATTTAATTCGTGATTTGGGATGGAATTTGGGAATAAAATTATGAAATCTTTCAAAAATGTAAAATGATGATTTGAAGGACCAAATGGTATCGGAATTGGATAATTTTTGTATGGATAGACTCGTGAGAGTATAAGGATTCTAGTTTGTGAATTCTGTCAAATTCCGAGATGTGGGCTCGAGGGTCGGGTTTGATCAACTTCTGAAATTTTGTGGTAATTCGATTGTTTTCTCTTGGGCTTTGTTCCCTTAGCATATTGTGACATATACATTTTGATTTTGGATAGATTCGACGCGCGTGGAGGCCAATTCGAGGGGCAAAGGCATCGCGAGCTAGAGAATTAGCCGGTTCGAGGTGAGTAATGGTTGTAAATGATGTCCTGAGGGTTTGAAACCCCGGATTGCACATCGTAGTGCTGTATTGAGGTGCGACACGTGCTGGGTGATGAGCGTGGGGTCTTTTACTACTGGGGATTGTGACTTGGTTCGTCCCGATTGATGATTTTACCGCGTATTTGACTGAAACTTATTTGTTATCGTGATGATTTGGGCTGATTGCCATATTTGGGCTTCGTGCCAACTATTTGAACCCTCCGGGGATTTTTATTACTAATTCCTCACTGTTTGACTTATTACTTGAACTCAGTCCTGTTGATATTTACTGTTTTACAAACTCAGCCACTTTTATTCGTATTTGAACTTAAATGATATTTCTAAATGATGTTTTGGGCTGAGAACTACTGTTTTACTAATGCCCGAGGGGCTTGTGATGATTTTCGGACTAAGTGAGGCTGAGGGCCATATGTGAGGATATGCTGAGTGATATGAGGCCGAGGGATTGAGATACTTTTTATTGCCACGAGATGGCTTGATATTGCGCTTGGGCCGTAAGGGGCCCCTACAGTGAGCGCGTGTACCCATCATGATTTGAGAGTGAGCCCGAGGGGCTGATATTGTACTGAGAGTGAGCCCGAGGGGCTGATATCGTACCGAGAGTGAGCCCGAGGGGCTGATACTGTTCTGAGTGATTGTTACTGTGCCCAAGGGACGGATTTCTACTTGTTATTCACTTCCTAAATTACCTGTTTTACTTGGTTTAAAGGAACTTCATTTGATTTCTTCATGGATTTACTGCCTTAAGTGATTTTACTGCTTGATATAGAATTGCTTTGTGACTTTACGTATTTTCTTGCTTTTAACCATTATTTATAATTATTACTCACTAAGTCGGAGTACTCACATTACTCCATGCACCGTGTGTGCAGATTCAGGCGTCGCAGAGTCCATTCCCGAGTGTTGATCCTCCCAGTCCAGGCAGTGTTTTCGGAGACTACAAGGTAGCTGTTGGCATCTGCAACCCCCATGCCTCCCTTATCTTACTATTTTCATGTTCTTGAACTTCTGTAACGGATTTCGTATCTAGTAGACTGGTATCCGGAACTATTAGTTGCTCATGACTTGTGACACCCCGGTTTGGGCTGTGTCGGGATGGTTTCTACTGTTGTTATCATTAATTTCGCAGATTATGGTTATTATATCACATTTTAGAACTACTCATGGTATTTAACTTTTTAAAAGAGGTGGTCTATTTTGGTATGGCTGGCCTTGTCTTCACGAGAGGCGCCATCACGACCGAGTTCGGGGAATTGGGTCGTGACAAGTTGGTATCAGAGCCATAAGTCTCACGAGTCATGAGCAGGTTTAGTAGAGTCTTGCGGATCAGTATAGAGATGACTGTATTTATCCTCGAGAGGTTGCAGAACCTTTAGGAAAAACTTCATATTCTTGAAATTCTTGTCGTGCGAAGTTGTTGTTCCAAGTACTAAACTTCTGTTATTCCATCTCTCACAGATGGTGAGGACACGAGCTATCGGATGAGGTAGACGACCACCAATGCCACCAACTGAGACCATCAGAGGTCGTGGACACGGTCGTAGTCGCGACAGAGGCAGAGCAGCGAGGGCAGCACTTGTAGATCCACCAGCTGCCCTAGATCGGATCAGGCTCCAGCTATAGATACTCCAACAGCACCAGTTCAGGCACCAGCTGTGCCCATCGTGATTCTGGGTCTTCAGGTGGCCTTGGCACAGATCTTATCAGTTTGCACTGGCCTGGCTTAGGTAGTTTCAGCCACTACAACAGCAGCTACTTCAAAGGCCAGGGAAGGCAATCAGACCCCCACTGCTCGCACACCTGAGCAGGTAGTGCAGGGACTTCAGATGCTAGGGACACCTCCTGCCCAGCCGGTTGTACCAGCTCAGGAGTTTGTTGTGCCAGTTATGCCGGATGATGAGCAACATCGTCTTGAGAGGTTTGGTAGACTCCAGCCTCTGACATTTAGTGGAGCAGAGGGCGAGGATGCCCAGGGTTTCTTGGATAAGTGCCAACGGATGCTCCGTACAACAGGGATTCTTGAGTCTAGTGGTGTGGCATTTACTACCTTTCAATTTTTTGGGGCTGCCTTCACTTGGTGGGAGGTGTATGAGAGACGTAGGCCGGTTGGAGCAGCACCCCTTACTTGGCATGAGTTCTCCGTTCTCTTCTTAGAGAAGTATGTGCCGCAGTCTCGTAGAGAGGAGTTGCGTACACAGTTTGAGTAATTGAGATAGAGGGATATGACTGTGTCACAGTATAAGTCGAGGTTTTTAAGTTGGCTCGTCATGCCATTTGGATGGTTCCGACAGATCGTGAGAGGATCAGGAGATTTGTTGATGGCCTTAACTACTATCTCTGTATTCTAATGACTAGAGAGAGAGTTTTGGGTGCTACGTTCGAGGAGGTGGTTGATATCGCTCGCGAGATTGAGACGGTTTGCTGTAAGGATCAGGAGGAGAGGGAGGCCAAGAGGCCTCGAGGATCTGGCAGTTACAGTGGTGCTCCTTCGAGGGGCCAGTTCCAGCATGGTAAAGGTCGTTCTTTCAGGCCTGCTCAGTCAGCCCACCCAGGTTATCGTGGGGCATCTTCGGGTCATGGTTATTATGGTACTCAATAGGGCCAATCATCACTTAGTGCCCTCCCAGCTCAGAGTTCATCTTGTGCCCCATTAGCTCAGGGTTCTTCTATACCGAGTGCGTCAGCTAGTAACTCCGGTGCGAGGGGTTCCCTTCAGTTCCCTTCTCCAGCACCTGGGAGTTGTTTTGAGTGTGGAGAGTTTGGGCATGTGTGGAGGTAGTGTCCTCGTTGTGTTGCTAGTTTATCGCAGCAAAGGGGTCAGCCCTCAGCTTCTTCTCCAGTTACTTTACCACTTGCCCACCCAGCTAGGGGTGGAGGTCAGGAATCCAAGGGTCGCCCCAGAGGGGGAGGTCGATCAAGGGCGGTCATGCCCGTTTCTATGCACTTCCAGGCAGGCGAGACGTCATTGCTTCAGACGCTGTCATTACAGGTATTGTTTTAGTCTGCCACAGAGATGCCTACGTATTATTTGATCTCGGTTCCACATTTTCTTATGTGTCATCATATTTTGCTTGTTATTTGGGTATGCCCCGTGAGTTTCTTGCTTTACCTGTTCATGTATCTACCTCGGTGGGCGATACTGTTGTTGTAGACCGTGTGTACCAATCATGTGTGGTGACTATTGGGGGTCTGGAGACCTGAGTGGATCTATTACTATTAAGCATAGTGGATTTTGATGTCATTTTGGGCATGGATTGGTTATCTCTGTGTTGTGCTATTCTAGACTGTCATGCTAAGACCGTCACTTTGGCTATACTGGGTGTACCGCAAATCGAGTGGCATGGTGTGACTGATTATGTTCCTAGTAGAGTGATCTCTTTCTTGAAGGCCCAGCGTATGGTTGGGAGAGGTCTTTCATATCTAGAGTTTGTGAGGGATGTTGGAGCTGAGACTCCTAGTATTGATTTTGTCCCAGTTGTGAGGGATTTTCCCGATGTTTTTCCTGCAGACCTGCCGGGCATGCCACCGGACAGGGATATTGATTTTGGTATTGACCTGGTGCTGGGTACTCAGCCCATTTCTATTCCTCCGTATCGTATGGCACCAGCGGAGTTGAAAGAATTATAGGAACAACTTTAGGAACTCCTAGATAAGGGGTTTATTCGTCCTAGTGTGTCACCTTGGGGTGCGCCGGTTTTGTTTGTGAAGAAGAAGGATGGCACAATGAGAATGTGCATCGATTATAGGCAATTGAACAAGGTAACAATTAAGAACAAGTATCTCTTGCCTCGCATTGATGATTTATTTGACCAGCTTCAGGGAGCGAGAGTGTTCTCCAAGATTGATCTCCGTTCGGGCTATCACCAGTTGAAGATCAGGGAGTCAGATATTCTTAAGACTGCTTTCAGGACCAGATATGGTCATTATGATTTCCTTGTGATGTCTTTCGGGCTAACCAATGCCCCAGTAGCGTTCATGCATTTGATGAACATCATGTTCTGGCCTTATCTTGATTCGTTCGTTATAGTATTCATTGATGATGTCCTGGTGTATTCGCGTAGTCAGGAGGAGCACGAGGAGCATTTGCGAGTTGTATTGCAGATATTGAGGGAGGATAAGCTTTATGCAAAATTCTCCAAGTGTGAGTTTTGGATCAGTTCAGTGGCTTTCTTGGGGAACGTGGTGTCCAGCGAGGGTATTCAGGTTGATCCAAAGAAGATTGAGGCGGTTCAGAGTTGGCCTAGACCGTCCTCAGCCACAAAGATTCATAACTTTCTTGGGTTGGCAGGCTATTATCACCGGTTTGTTCAGGGCTTCTCATCTATCGCATCGCCCTTGACCAAATTAACTCAGAAGGGTGTTTCATTTGTGTGGTCGGACGAGTGTGAGAATAGCTTTCAGAAGCTCAAGAGGGCTTTGGCCACAACTCCAGTATTGGTCTTGCTTTCAGCTTTAGGTTCATATACCGTATATTGTGATGCTTCGAGAGTTGGGATTGGTTGTGTGTTGATGCTGTATGGTAGAGTTATTGCTTATGCTTCTCGGCATTTGAAGCCCCATGAGAGGAACTACCCCGTTCATGATTTGGAGTTGGCTGCCATAGTTCACGTATTGAAGATTTGGAGGCATTACTTGTATGGCGTATCTTGTGAGGTGTTCACTAATCATCGCAGTCTTCAGCATTTGTTGAAGCAAAAGGATCTTAATTTGAGGTAGCGGAGGTGGTTGGAGTTGCTTAAGGATTATGATATCACTATATTGTACCATCTGGGAAAGGTCAATGTGGTGGCTGATGCTTTGAGCCGAAAGGCAGTGAGTATGGGGAGTTTGGCATATATTCCAGTTGTAATTGATGTTCAGGCCTTGGCCAATAGGTTCGTAAGGTTGGATATTTCGAAGCTCAAAGAGCGCCAGTATGATGACCCGCATTTGTTTGTCCTTAAGGACAGAGTTCAGCATGATGATGCTAAAGATGTGAACATCGGTGATGATGGGGTGTTGAGGATGCAGGGCCGGATTTGTGTGCCCAATGTGGATGGGCTGAGAGAGTTGATTCTGGAGGAGGCCTATAGCTCGCGGTATTCTATTCATTTGGGTGCCGCGAAGATGTACTAGGATTTGAGGCAGCACTATTGGTGGAGAAGAATGAATAAAGATATTTTGGGATTTGTAGTTCGGTGTCTCAATTGTCAGCAGGTGAAATATGAGCATCAGAGACCGGGTGGCTTACTTCAGCAGATGGTTATTCCTGAGTGGAAGTGGGAGAGGATCACTATGGACTTTGTTGTTGGACTTCCATGGACTTTGAAGAAGTTCGATGCTATTTGGGTGATTATGGATTGGCTGACCAAGTCTGCGCACTTCATTCCTATCCATACTACCTATTCTTCAGAGCGGTTAGCAGAGTTATATATCCGAGAGATTGTTCGGCTGCATGGTGTTCCAGTTTCTATCATTTCAGATCAGGGTACTCAGTTTACTTTCTAGTTATGGAAGTCTGTTCAGCGAGAGTTGGGTACTCAGGTGGAGTTGAGCACAACTTTTCACCCTCAGATGATGGGTTGCCCGAGCGTACTATTCAGATATTGGACGACATGTTGCGTGCTTGTGTTATTGATTTCGGAGGTTCATGGGATAAGTTTCTACTACTTGCAGAGTTTGCTTACAACAACAACTACCAACCGAGTATTCAGATGGCTCCATATGAGGCTTTGTACGGGAAGCGGTGTAGATCTCTAGTTGGTTGGTTCGAGCCCGGCGAGGCTAGGCTATTGGGCACAGATTTGGTTCAAGATGCCTTAGATAAGGTAAAGGTGATTCAGGAGAGGCTTCGTACAGTGCAGTCACGACAGAAGAGTTATGCAGACCGGAAGGTTCGAAATGTGTCCTACATGGTTGGTGAGAAGGTCATGCTGAAGGTTTCGCCCATGAAGGGTGTTATGAGATTTGGGAAGAAAGGAAAGTTGAGTCCGCGGTTCATTGGGCCTTTTGAGGTGCTTCGGAGGATTGGGGAGGTGGCTTATGAGCTTGCTTTGCCACCCAGCCTGTCGAGTGTGCATCCAGTATTTCATGTTTCTATGCTCCGGAAGTATATTGGGGATCCTTCTCATGTTTTGGACTTCAGCACGGTTCAGTTGGATGATGATTTGACCTATGATGTGGAGCCAGTAGCAATTTTGGGTCATCAGGTTCGAAAGTTGAGGTCAAAGGATATAGCTTCAGTGAAAGTGCAGTGGAGAGGTCGGCTCGTGGAGGAGGCTACCTGGGAGACCGAGCGGGAGATGCGTAGCAGATATCCTCACCTGTTTGAGGCTTCACGTATGTTTCTTGACTTGTTCGAGGACGAACGTTTGTTTAAGTTGGGGAGGATGTGACGACCCGACCAATCGTCTCATGAGTTACCGCTTCGTTTTTCCCTATTTTAGCTTCTTTACGCTTCGTTATCCGTGTTTTATGTGATTGTGTTGATTAGTTCTAGTTCGGAGAGGATTTGGTAAAAAATAAGATACTTAATCTCTTTTAAGAAGGCTTAAGTTGGAAAAGTCAACTGGATGTTGACTTATGTGTTAGAAGGCTCGGAAGTGAGTTCTGATGGTTCAGTTAGCTTCGGGAGGTAATTTGTGACTTAGGAGCGCGATCAGAATGAGTTTTGGAGTTGTAGAGAAGATTTAGGCTTAAATTGGCGAAGTTGATATTTTGGCGATTCCGGTTGATAGGCGAGATTTTGACATAGGGGTCAGAATGGAATTCCGAGAGTGTTAGTAGCTTCATTGTGTAATTTGGGATGTGTGTGCAAAATCTTAGGCCATTCAGACGAGATTTGGTAGACTTTTTGATCGAAAGCATAACTTAAGAGTTCTTGGAGTTCTTAGGCTTGAATCCTATGTTAAATTGGTGATTGATGTTGTTGTGAGCGTTCCGAAGTTTTGAACAAGTTTGAACGATGTCATGGGATGTGTTGGTACAATTGGTTTGAAGTTCTGGGAGTTCCGGGTAGGTTCCGGGATGTTTTAGGCCGAAAATCATAGCTGTAGCAGGTCCAGAAGAGTTGCAGACCTCGGAACTCACCGGCACGGTTCGCACAAAAAGAAGTGCAGCCGCGGTATGTTCTGTGCGGACCGCACAAAATGAAGTGCGGCCGCGGTAGGTGTCGTGCGGACCGCACAAAATGGTGTGCGGCCGCGGTGAAGAACATTCCGCTGGTCCTACTTTGGAAGCTCATATCTTTCGATCTACAAGGAATTTTGAGATGATTCAAAAACGAAAATTGTATCTCTTCGTGGTTAGTTTCGAGAAAGGTAAAAATATTGCAATTTGGATATCTATAGAGAAATGTATGGCCAAAATACTAAAGCCTGTCACTGCAGAAGAAAGCTTATGCGGCCGTGGTCGTTTTTGTGTGGACCGCGGTCGATTTTGTGCGGCCTGTGGAGGTGTAAATCTGTGGGGTACTCTATAAATACGAGGTTTTATGTTTTATTTGATATTTTGACCTAGAGACCTCAGATTTTTGCGAGTTTTCGAAGGTTTTTCAAGAAATTCATCGGGGTAAGTGATTCTAACTCAGATTTGTCTACAGTACATGAATCTATCATTGAATGCATCATTTAATTCGTGATTTGGGATGGAATTTGGGAAGAAAATTGTGAAATCTTTTTAAAATATAAAATGATGATTTGAAGGACCAAATGATATCGGAATTGAATAATTTTCATATGGATAGACTCGTGAGAGTATAAAGATTCTAGTTTGTGAATTTTGTCAAATTCCGAGATGTGAGCCCGGGGTCCGGGTTTGACTAACTTCTAGAATTTTGTTGTAATTCGATTATTTTTGCTTGGGCTTTATTCCCTTAGCATATTGTGACGTATTCGTTCTAATTTTGGATAGATTCGACGCGCGTGGAGACCAATTCGAGGGGCAAAGGCATCGCGAGCTAGAGAATTAGCCGGTTCGAGGTGAGTAATGGTTGTAAATGATGTCCTGAGGGTTTGAAACCCTAGATTGCTCATCGTAGTGATGTATTGAGGTGCGACACGCGCTGGGTGATGAGAGTGGGGTCTTTTACTACTGGGGATTGTGACTTGGTTCGTCCCGATTGATGATTTTATCGCGTATTTGACTGAAACATATTTGTTATCGTGATGATTTGGTCTGATTGCCATATTTGGGCTTCGTGCCAATATTTGAACCCTCCGATGATTTTTATCACTAATTCCTCACTGTTTGGCTTATTACTTGAACTCAGTCCTGTTGATATTTACCTTTTTACAAACTCAGCCACTTTTATTCGTATTTGAACTTAAATGATATTTCTAAATGATGTTTTGGGCTGAGAACTACTGTTTTACTAATGCCTGAGGGGCTTGTGATGATTTTCGGACTGAGTGAGGCCGAGGGCCATATGTGAGGATATGCTGAGTGATATGAGGCTGAGGGCCTGAGATACTTTTTATTGCCACGAGATGGCTTGATATTGCGCTTGGGCCGTAATGGGCCCCTCCAGAGTCTGTACCCCCACAGTGAGCGCGGGTACCCATCATGATTTAAGAATGAGCCTGAGGGCTAATACTGTACTGAGAGTGAGCCCGAGGGGCTGATATCGTACCGAGAGTGAGCCCGAGGGGATGATACTGTTCCGAGTGATTGTTACTGTGCCCAAGGGGCGGATTTCTACTTGTTATTCACCTGCTAAATTACCTGTTTTACTTGGTTTAAAGGAACTTCATTTGATTTCTTCATAGATTTACTGCCTTAAGTGATTTTACTGCTTGATATAGAATTGCTTTGTGCCTTTACGTGTTTTCTTGCTTTCAACCATTATTTATAATTATTACTCATTGAGTCGGAGTACTCACATTACTCCCTGCACCGCGTGTGCAGATTCAGGTGTCGCAGAGTCCGCCCCTAAGTGTTGATCCTTCCAGTCCAGGTAGTGTTTTCGGAGACTACGAGGTAGCTGTTGGAGTCCGCAGCCCCCGTGCCTCCCTTATCTTACTATTTTCATGTTCTGGAACTTCTGTAATGGATTTCTATCTAGTAGACTAGTATCCGGAACTATTAGTTGCTCATGACTTGTGACACCCCAGTTTGGGCTGTGTCGGGATGGTTTCTACTATTGTTATTGTTAATTTCACAAATTATGGTTATTATATCACGTTTTAGAACTACTCATGGTATTTAACTGTTTAAAAGAGGCGGTCTGTTTTGGTCTAGATGGCCTTGTCTTCATGAGAGGCGCTATCACGACCGGGTTCGGGGAATTGGGTCGTGACAGATGGCCAACTGGGCATGCCAACTAATATTTGTTTCAGTAAACCTCTAGTTTACTTATGGCATATGTTTCCAGCATCATGCTTATATTTGTGTAGTATAAATAGAAAGAAAATCGGGTAACCTTTCATATTTATCCGGTATGATTATAGAAATATGAGGCTATTCAATCTTTCTTTCATTTATAGTCTCAATATGCCAACCACTTTGACTTATACATTTGAAACTCAAAACGTTTCTTTTGAGACTTTACAATATCAATGTCATGAATAATTTTATTCATCCGGGTAATAACAAATTAGTTTTTCGGAGCTCTTAATAATTTTTGTACTACAAAATCTTTTATTATACCATTCATATGGTAAATGTCTCCTTCACGGAAAAAATTGTATCATAATAAATTGTCATTGTCAAAATCGTCATAAGCAAAATCATTTCTTGCTTTAATTTTTCGTTTAATAACTTTTTATAAGGCATAACAAAATATATATTTTTTGGTATACCACATGTACGCAACCAATGATATATTCATGTAACTACACAATAATATTTATTCTCTTTATTTCACTCAAACCTCCCTTAGAGGTGAGTTGTGTGGCATTCGTCCAATTATGCATTTCATGTCTTTATTTATTACTTTTATCACATATTGCCACATTTACCTTTAGGAATAGGTCTGTATTCTCAATGCTTATTAGAAGTCACATTCTCTTCGAGGAATGGATCATAATCAGCAGCTTGCTTTATTATTTTCATATCAATTTAATGGTAAACATTGCCTTCACATTTTGAAGAACTATTCTGAGAACCCTTATTGTTCTCCTTTTTACATTTATCATAATGATGACTATTATTATTTTAGTCTTTGGCACACCCACGTTCATTGGTCAACAACTTGTCTTCATTTAGACTTATTATGCACCGCTATCACATTCACATCAAGAATGAATCAAATCAAGTGGGACAAGTGTGACGACCCGGCCAGTCGTCTCATGAGTTACCGCCCCATTTCCCCCATTTCAGCTTCTTTACGCTTCGTTATCTGTGTTTTATGTGATCGAGTTTATTAGTTCGAGTTCGGAGAGGATTTGGTAAGAAACGAGACACTTAGTCTCTTTTAAGAAGGCGTAAGTTGGAAAAGTCAACCGGATGTTGACTTATGTGTTAGAAGGCTCGGAAGTGAGTTCCGATGGTTCGTTAGCTTTGGGAGGTGATTTGTAACTTAGAAGCGCGATCGGAATGGGTTTTGGAGTTGTGAGAAGATTTAGGCTTGAATTGGCGAAATTGATATTTTGGCAAATTCTGGTTGATAGGCGAGATTTTGATATAGGGGTCAGAATAGAATTCCGAGAGTTGCAGTAGCTTCATTGTGTCATTTGGGATGTGTGTGCAAAATTTTAGGTCATTCGGACGAGATTTGATAGACCTTTTGAGCAAAAGCATAATTTAAGAGTTCTTGGAGTTCTTAGGCCTAAATCCTATGTTAAATTGGTGATTTGATGTTGTTGTGAGCGTTCCGAAGTTTTGATCAAGTTTGAACGATGTCATGAGATGTGTTGGTACAATTGGTTTGAAGTTTCGGGTAGGTTCCGGGATGTTTTAGTGCAAAAATCATAGCTGTAGCAGGTCTACAGGGGTTGCAGGCCCCAGAACTCACCCATGCGGTCCGCACAAAAATAGGTGCGCCCACGTGGAGTGCAGTGCGGACCGCACAAAAGCGGCCGCGGCCGCGATAGGTGTCATGCGGACCGCACAAAATGGTGTGCGGCCGCGGTGGGGAACGATTCGCTTGTCCTACTTTGAAAGCTCATATCTTTTAATCTACAAGGAATTTTGAGGTGATTAAAAAACAAAAGTTGTAGCCTTTCGTGTCTAGTTTCCAGAAAGATAAAGATATTGCAATCTGGACATCTGTAGCAAAAGTTATGGCCAATATACTGTCACTGCAGAGGGAGGCCTGTGCGGCCGCACGTTGCCTTTGTGCGGACCGCACTGGCTTGCGCGGACCGCGTGAGTTTTGGTGAGGCGCACAGTAGCTGATACCTGAGGAGTACCTATAGATACGAGGTTTTGGATTTTATTTAATATTTTGACCTAGAGAGCTCGAATTTTGGCGATTTTTCGAAGGTTTTTCATGAAATTCATCGGGGTAAGTGATTTTAACTCAGATTTTACTAGAATGCATGATCTATCACTGAATTCATCATTTAATTCGTGATTTGAGATGGAATTTGGGAAGAAAATTGTGAAACCTTTCAAAAATGTAAAATGATGATTTGAAGGACCAAATGGTATCAGAATTGGATAATTTTGGTATGGTTAGACTCGTGAGGGTATGAGGATTTTGAAAATGTAAATTTTACCTGATTTCGAGATGTGGGCCCGGGGCTCGAGTTTTGCTAATTTCGAGATTTTTGATATTTTTCGAATGTTTTCGCTTGAGCTTTGTTCCCTTAGCATATTGTGACGATTCGTTCTGATTTTGGATAGATTCGACGCGCGTGGAGGCCAATTCGAGGGGCAAAGGCGTCGCGAGCTAGAGAATTAGCTAGTTCGAGGTGAGTAATGGTTGTAAATGATGTCCTGAGGGTTTGAAACCCCGGATTGCACATTGTAGTGCTATATTGAGGCAAGATACGCGTTGGATGATAAGCGTGGGGTCTTTCACTACTGGGGATTGTGACTTGGTCCATCCCGATTGATGACTTTACTGAATATTTGACTGAAATTCATTTGTTATCATCATGATTTGGGCTGCTTGCCATATTTGGGCTTCGTGCCAACTATTTGAACCCTCCGAGGATTATTATCACTATTTCCTTACTGCTTGACTTATTATTTGAACTCAGTCATGTTGATATCTACTGTTTTACAAACTCAGCCACTTTTACTCAGATTTGAAACTTAAATGATATTTCTATATCATGTTTTGGGCTGAGAACTACTGTTTTACTAATGCCCAAGGGGCTTATGATGATTTCTAAACTGAGTGAGGCCGAGGGCCATATATGAGGATATGCTGAGTGATATGAGGCCGAGGGCCTGAGATACTATTTATGTCATGTGGTGACTTGAGTGATATGAGGATATGCTGAGTGATGATGCCACGAGGTGGCTTGATATAGCGCTTGGGCCGTAAGGGG
This sequence comes from Nicotiana sylvestris, assembly GCF_000393655.2. Classification (NCBI taxonomy): domain Eukaryota; kingdom Viridiplantae; phylum Streptophyta; class Magnoliopsida; order Solanales; family Solanaceae; genus Nicotiana; species Nicotiana sylvestris. The sequence continues at coordinate 99,903,037 of NC_091065.1, forward strand.
CCCCTCCGGAGTCTGCACACCCACAGTGAGCGCGGGTACCCATGTGATTTGAAACAGTGGTAACAATGACACTGTATGATGCAATTTGGTCAGGTAACAATGGCTGACCATTATGCTGAGTGATTGTGAGGTAGCCCGAGGGGTTGATACTGTACTGAGAGTGAGCCCGAGGGGTTGATACTGTACTGAGAGTGAGACCGAGGGGCTGATACTGTGCTGAGCGATTGATACTGTGTCTGAGGGGCGGATTTCTACTTGTTAATTACCTGTTAAATTACTTGTTTTACTTGTTTTAAAAAGGAATATCATTTGATTTCTTCACTGATTTACTGTTTTAAGTGATTTTACTGCTTGATATGGATTTTTTTTTTTGGCAATCCACTAGGCTATTTTTTTTTCCACTAGGCAAGTGCCTAGGGCTAATTTTATATATATATAATACTAAAATCAAAACATAGTTTGTCCGGAGGTCTTACAAAATGAAAGTAATGAAATTTGAGAATTACATAGCGCCTATTACCATTTTTGAGTAGAATACTCAACATTGGTATCACATGAAGAAGACTATCACAATTCCTTAAGATGTAATTACTAAAACTAGTGCATTTATTAAAAATTATCAAAACTCTTTCGATCATGATATGCTCTTCTTCTCCTTGATGGTATAAAACTCTTAATATTTCTTCATTGTTGTTCCAGTTGCTCATGAATTCCTTAAACCAAAATCTCCAAAATCTCCAGTATAAGAGTTTCATAGTTTCTGCACCTAGTTGCCCGCTCGCCTCGTTTTTGTTCTCTTTTTTGATTATCTTCCTCTTCACTTTTGTTGATTCCTTCCCTTGAGTGTGTTTCTGATATGTTATTGTGTATTGAGTTGCTGAGATCCCATCCCCATATGTTGTAGTTTTGTCCGCAAATTTTGACCACAAATTGCCTGTGGATTGCCATGTCGATATCAACTCTAAGGTGCCACATTTGAGCTCCATTTCCATATTATTCACTATCTTTTGGGCCTGTTTCTTTATGTGTTTTGATCCCTGTGGTGCTGATAAGTGAATCTGCATTTGACCTTCTTGCCATAGTACAACATTCCTGCCCATAGATCGTGTCCAAAACTTGATGTGCGCATGACAATGTATACCAGTCTGGGCCATCGACTTGTCCCTTCCTATAGATGTTGCTATACTTATGCTCATCCTTGGTCCCCCTACACTGGATTGAGTACATTGTACTACCACCAGTAGCAGTTTTCCCAGAAAATGATGCATAGCCTCAGTAATATATCCATCCACATATGTACATATCGTGACTATGTGTTGGTCGTGGCTTTTGTTTAGCATCTATTCGTGTGCTCTTTCTTTTGTTTCAGTTTTGCATTCTTGCTCCTTTCTTGTGATTGGATCATATTTCAAAAAACAAGAGTGTCTGCATTTATTTTGCATTGCATTAGGACTGACAACATAGGTGAAAGCTTCCCAGTCACATGTTGTTGCATAGTTCACTGTACCCAAGGACCATTTGTTGAGGCTCACAGATATCACGCTTGCATTGTTTTGTTTGGTGCCTAGCATCCACGCTTGTAACCTTTTTGTTTTGATCGAGGGTTCTTCAGCAGATGTATTCCTTTGCATATATTTAAATCCTTTCCATTGGAATGAATGCATTGCATTAATACCACCAATTGAAAATTCATTAAATAGTATGCTTAGAATACTGTGACTATTCCAGTTGTGCTTTTCTTTCTTTGCCTTTGGCATTGTCCATAATTCAGTAGTGTGGTCCTGCATTTTAGTCTCTGAGGGCTGGTTCAATCCCTTTCTTGTTTCCGCCATTCGCTCACCTAAAGAGTAGGACAAATATAGATCACCTGCAAAAAAGGTAGCTATGTTATGAAAATTGGATCCCATCTTATTTTCCTCCATATCCATCTGCTTTCCATTTAGTTCCAGGCAGCCTTGACCCTTAGATAAGGACATTGTGATTTATCCGAGTTCACAATCCTCCTACCATTTGAATCAAGTTGTGCAAATCCTTGAGCTTCAAAATCTCCATTATCCAGTGCACAATTGGCTATGTAATCTGCTAGGCTGTTGCCCTCCCTTAGTATATGAGAAGCTCGAACGTTGCATTCCTCCATCAACATTTTGATCTCCACAACATCTTCATTAATGTTCTAAGGAGCTTCCCATTTTCCTTCCAAGATATTCCTCAAGAGCATGGAATTTGTTTGAAGCTGTACGTTTGATAGTCGATTGTCCAAACAGTACCTTAATGATTCCAAAATCGCAACAGCTTCTGCCTTATTATTTGTGCAGTGAGGAATTTCCTTGCCTAGTGCATACATTACATTTCATTCGTCATCTCTGATTACGTACCCTATTGAGCTCTTTCCAGTGTCTCCCTTACTCGCACCATCAGTATTGATCTTGATCCATCTTGCATTAGGTTTTTCCCAGATCACTTTTGTCACCTTCAGTTGTGGAGTATACTGCTCCATTTTTTGAATCAAGTCTGGCCATTTGTGAGGCACATTTTGCATGCCAGGTTTCCTTGTTTTAACTAGCATTTGTAATGTGGTAGACACTTGGTATATAACTCAATTTATTGTCACCATCTCTCCATACTTCTGGCTATTTCTTCTTTTCCATAGCTCCCACACGATGATAGCTGGTAATGCTTGTAGAATAGGCTGTAGACGATGTATAACTTTTGCTGTCCAGCATTTGATGATTGCTTGATGCAACGTCAAACCCTCCATGCTAAATCCTGAATTTGTTAGGAAATAGGTACAAACTCTTGTGGCTGCAAATGATGTAAAAAAAGGTGCATTAGTGTTTCCTGTTCCTGTGTGCAACACCAACATTTTGATGGCATAAAATAGCCCAATCGCCTCATCCAATCATCTAATGGCAGCTTTGCTTTCCAAACCTTCCACAAGAAAAAAGATATTTTAAATGGCAATCCTTGTACCCACATTTTACTGTACGCCATCGCATGATCCTTTCTTCTTCTCAAAAAGTCCCAAGCAGACTTCACACTAAAATTTCCTCTTGTTTCCAACATCCAGAATGGTTTATCCACAATATCAGATGCGACCGGAGGCCTTATATTGTCTACAATGTGCTCTACAAACTCCTCTGGTATTAATTCCACTAGTTTGTCAACATCCCATGTATCTTGTTTTACCACCTCGTGCACGTTATTAACAGATTCATCAATGACCAATTCTGGAGGAGTAATAAAATATAAAGCGCCAAGTCCCGTCCAGTTTTCATACCAAAAGAGAGAAGATCCCATTCGTGTATGCCAACCAATTTGATGCTCAACAATATCCCCGCATTCTAACATCCTTCTCCAGATATGAGATCCACCGCGCCATGGGACAATAATAGGATTGAGTTTCTTGCAGTATTTTTAGCTCACAAACGAACTCCACAGGCTAGGTTTCGTTCTAAAATTCCACCACAGTTTGCAGAATAGTGCTTTGGAGACATCATGAAGAGATCTAAAACCTATTCCTCCCTCATCAAATGGGAGACACAAGTTAGTCCAAGATGACCAATGTCGACTTGTCCCTCCCACCGTACTACTCCAGAAGAATTGTGCAAACATCTTATGCAACTTGTTTATAACATATGTAGGGGGATTCACAACAGATAGAAGATGAATTGGAATGCTTTGTAGGACGTGTGTAATCAAAATATACCTTCCTCCGACTGAGAGTAGTTTGCCTTTCCATACCTGTAACTTGTTCATGACTTTGGTGATTAAACCATGGTAATGATTCATCTTTCTTTTTGCATAAAAAATGGGGCACCCAAGGTATGTAAAAGGAAAATCCTGCATGTCAATCCCAGATATCCTTACTACTTTATTTACCACATTTACATGAGCATTATGGTGCAAATATACAACAGATTTCGCCTTGTTAATGAGTTGTCCAGATGCAGCTTCATAATCTGATAGGACTGCCATTATTAATTGCAACGAAGATTCATCCGAAGAGGAGAAAATAATAGAGTCATTGGCATATGCAAGATGGTTTATCTTAGGACACCATTTAGGCATTCCAAATCCACAGAAATCCAAATTCAAATGTAATGCATTCAAACCTCTTGATAGTGCCTCAACTGCCATAATAAACAGGGTAGGGGATAGCGGATCTCCTTGTTTCACTCCCCTTGTTGACTTGAAGAAACCATAGGGCTGCCCATTTAACATTACATAATACCAATTGTTTGAAATGATACCAAACACCAAGCCTATGAATCTTTCTCCGAACCCCATCTTTCTCAAAACCTTTGTCAAGTAAAGCCAAGATAGGCGATCATAGGCTTTAGCCATGTCTAACTTTATCACCACATTCGGACCTGCTTTCGTCCTTAGCCTAATATCTGTAATTATTTCTTGAGTAAGCAGTACATTCTCAACGATGCTTCTCCCTTTAACAAAACCTGCCTGTTCATCTGATATTATATTAGGGAGCAATCCAGCAAGCCTCTCATGAATAACCCTCGAGAAAACTTTATTTATAAAGTTGCTAAGGCTAATAGGGCGCATATCAGAAAAATTCAAGATCTCTTTCTTCTTAGGTAATAGCACCAGATTTGTGTGAGTCACAAACTTTGGAAGACTATGTCCACTGAAGAAAGCTCTAACCATGTCATAGATATCATCTCCGACTATATCCCAACATGCTTAAAAGAAACAACCAGTGAATCCGTCAGGTCCACCGGCACTGTCCCCATTTAACCCAAACACTGCCTCTTTCACTTCATCTTTGTTAGGCTGCCTCAAGAGCATATCATTCTGGTCGTTATTCACCATGCGCTGCACATGATCCAATATGACAAAATTATCAGGGACATTATTTTCATGAAATTGATCAGTGAAAAATTTTACAGCTTCTTCTGCCATAGTCGTTGAATCTTCAATCCAATTGCCCTCGCTACTTTGGATTCTCTTCAATTCCAACCTTTTTCTTCTCCCCATGACTTGCGCATGAAAAAAATTTGTGTTCCTATCTCCATCTTTGAACCATGACATTCCAGATTTTTGCTTCCAAAATTCCTCTTCTAGCATTAAATATTTTATGAACTCAGCTTGAACTTTCATAAGCCTTTCTCTATTCTGAAAGGACGGGTTTAACTCGAATTGTGCTTCATGAACTAGGACAACCTCTTCCAAACTAGCAATCTTTTGAAAAATGTTTCCAAATATAGCCTTGCTCCATATTGAAAGAGCTTTCTTCACTTTTTTGAGCTTGGAATTGAATAAAGTGAAAGGGTTCGCCAGAGAGTCTGTTTTCCAGTTTTCTGCTATAGTACTTCTGAAAGTTTCATTTTTTGTCCAAAAGTTCAAAAATTTGAAGGACTCTTGATTGGGATTGCAGAGGCCTGGATGATCAACATCATCGGGCAGTGTGCCTGACCCAGTTTTGGAAAGATGATTTACCTCTAAACCTGTAAACATCTGTTGGAATTGTGCATTGGCTAATATTCTATCGAGTTGCTTGAAAATACAGTCCTCTTCACCTCGACCATTCCACCAAGTGTAAATACTTCCTTTGAATCCAAGATCGAAAAGGTTACAATTATTTACACAGTGCCTAAAATCAAGGACCTTATTCATGTGGACTGGCAGTCCTCCAAATTTTTCTTCTTCATCCCAAATTACATTGAAATCTCCTCCGACTAGCCACGGGCGATCCATGTCCCTCGCAAATGCATATAAGCTATCCCATAATTCAATTCGTTTTGTTGCATCACAACTTGCATACACCAATGTAAGGATGAATTCCTTGTTGTCTCCAGTGTTGTACAGATGCAGTGTCATTTGTTGCTCCAGATCATACATAATGTTAACCTCATAGATCTCGTCAATGAATGCCCATATTTTATTCGAAACATTCCCAAAAGCTTGAGCAAACCCAATCTTCCTTCTATAATTTTCCAACTTTCTAGCATGTTGCTTGGGCTCCATTAATCCTATAAATTGAAAGTGATGTTGTGTATGCATTGTGATGGTCCTTTCAAAGGCCTTTTTCGTGTTAACTGATCTAATATTCCAAATAAGTGCATTCATGGCAACATGTTGGATTTAGAAATGGTTCCTCTCGTCTATACCCCAGCTTGGACATTGAGGTGATCCTTCTGTTGTTTCTTTCTTCCCTTGCTTGTGGATTTCTTTTTCTCGATCTCCCTTGGCGACACAGCACCTTCTCTAGTTACATTATAGAAATTCTGTGTGGTAGATTCTTGGTCTAAATCTTTTCCTGTTGCGCCCAGTTTTACTTCCTCTCCATCATGTTGTATTTGTGGGGCAATCTGATTTTTTATTGGTCGTGGCATCACTGCTTGCCTGCTGTTCTCATTTCCAGTTGGTGCAAACATAATCGTAGCATTATCACTACTATCACCAGTTGGTTGCACCACTAAAAATGCCTTGTGCCTTTACGTGTTTTCATATTTTCAGCCGTTATTTGTAATTATTACTCACTGAGTCGGAGTACTCACATTACTCCCTGCACCGTGTGTGCAGATTCAGGTATAGCAGAGTCCGCACCTGAGCGTTGATTCCTTCCAGGCCACGCAGTGATTTGGAGTTACGAGGTAGTTGTTGACGTCCGCATCCCCTTGTCTCTCTTATCCTCTATCATTTATGTTTTCTTCAGACTGTTGTATCGGATTTCGTACTTTGTAGACCTATAGCAGATTCTGTAGTAGCTCATGACTTGTGACACCCCGGTTTGGGCTGTGTCGGGATGGCTCCTGCTGTTATTATCGTTAAATTCTGCAATTTATGAGTATTATATTATATGTTATTACTGTTATGATGATTAACTATTTAAAAGAGGTATTCCATTTTGGTTTGGCTGGCCTTGTCTTCACGAGAGGCGCTATCACGACCGGGTTCGGAGATTGGGTCGTGACAAGTTGGTATCAGAGCTTAGGTTACTTAGGTCTCACGAGTCATGAGCAGGTTTAGTAAAGTCTTGCGGATCGGTACGGAGACATCTGTATTTATCCTCGAGAGGCTACAAAACCTTTAAGAAAGAACTTCACATTCTTGAATTCTTATCGTGCATCCTTGATTCAGCTTGAAAAGTAACTCTTGAAATTCCTTCCACGTGTTCGTATACGCGTATGAGCGCTCAGTATCAGATGTGCATCAACGGCTTGTGATTCCCCGATCGAGGGGAGAGATGTGATCTCTATGAGTTGATGTTGGGCCGGTCTGGAGGACTTGAGGTCGGATCTTTGCCTATGGCTTGAGCACCGAGGTGTTGATTGTGTGAGCAAGTGTTTTGAACTTATATGTTTGGTATTGCCCCTATTGGTTTGAATGATGGATGGATAGCTACGTGATGAGTATGTTAGTACTGCGAGATGTATCTATATGACTCGGAAATGGCGAGGAAGGTCTGCTGGACGATAGATGAACCATTAAGTGTTTGATTTCCATTGTAATTGGATGTGTAGCCCCGAGTTATAGGCACGTGAATAATCTTTTCATGTCTCCTATTTGGAGTGAAGTAAATTTCATGTTACGGTATGAGTTTAAACTCAGGAAGATTAAGTGACTGTGTAATGTGTATGACAGTGGAAGGTATACAAAAATGTTAATTGGAGGCAAAACAGGTGGGTTATCTCCTGCGGAGTGTTCTAAGGTGGTGTGATCCTTATGTTGTCTATTAGAAGATCTCATTTACAAGTGAAGAATATGCATTTAAATCTAAATTGTGCTGCCTAGAGAGTGGGCTTAACTATTGTGTGAGTGAATGCAAGAATTGCAGAAGAGTTAAAATTCTAGATGATTTGTGTTTCCACAAGCTTATGAAGGAGTGAGTTCAATCTCACTATGGTATTACAGCAACAATAGAGTATGTGCGTTATGATTTATTGAGTGCGTTTTGTTATATGGCTTTGATCCAAGTTAGGGAGTTTGCTATTAATTAAGTTGATTGCACGGTTAAGAGCTATATTGTTCCAGTCTGCCATAGAGATGCCTCGGTATTATTTGATCTCGATTCCACCTTTTCTTATGTGTCATCATACTTTTCTCGTTATTTGTGTACGCCCCGTGAGTTTCTTGCTTTACCTGTTCATGTATCTACCCCAGTGGGCGATATTGTTGTTGTAGACCGTGTATACCGGTCATGTGTGGTGACTATTGGGGGTCTGGAGACCCAAGTGGATCTATTGCTATTGATCATGGTGGATTTTGATGTCATTTTGGGCATGGATTGGATATCTCTGTGTCGTGCTATTCTAGACTGTCATGCTAAGACAGTCACTTTGGCTATGCCGGGTGTACCGTGGATCGAGTGGCGTGGTGTGACTGATTATATCCCTAGTAGAGTGATGTCTTTCTTGAAGGCCCAGTGTATGGTTGGGAAGGATTGCCTTTCATATCTAGCATTTGTGAGAGATGTTGGAGCTGAGACTCCTAGTATTGATTTTGTCCCAGTTGTGAGGGATTTTCCCGATGTTTTTCCTGCAGACTTGCCGAACATGCCACTGTATAGGGATATTGATTTTGGTATTGACCTGGTGCCGGGCACTCAGCCCATTTCTATTCTGCCATATTGTATGGCACCAGCAGAGTTGAAGGAATTGAAAAAACAGCTTCAGGAACTCCTAGATAAGGGGTTCATTCGGCCTAGTGTGTCCCCTTGGGGTGCACTGGTTTTGTTTGTGAAGAAGAAGAATGGCACGATGAGAATGTGCATTGATTATAGGCAATTGAACAAAGTAACAATCAAGAACAAGTATCATTTGCCTCGCATTGATGATTTATTTGATCAGCTTCAGGGAGCGAGGGTGTTCTCCAAGATTGATCTCCGTTTGGGTTATCACCAGTTGAAGATCAGGGATTCAGATATTCTTAAGACTGCTTTCAGGACCAGATATGGTCATTATGAGTTTCTTGTTATGTCCTTCGGGCTAACCAATACCCCAACAACATTCATGCATTTGATGAACAGTGTATTTCGGCCTTATCTGGATTCGTTCATTATTGTATTCATTGATGATATTCTGGTGTACTCGCGTAGTCAGGAGGAGCACGCGGAGCATTTGAGAGTTGTGTTGCAGAGACTGAGGGAGGAGAAACTTTATACAAAATTCTCCAAGTGTGAGTTTTGGCTCAGATCAGTGGCTTTCTTGGGGCACGTGGTGTCCAACAAGGGTATACAGGTTGATCCGAAGAAGATAGAGGCGGTTCAGAGTTGGCCTAGACCGTCCTCAGCCACAAAGATTCGTAGCTTTCTTGGGTTAGCAAACTATTATCGCTGGTTTATTCAAGGATTTTCATCATTGCATCGCCCTTGACCAAGTTGACTCATAAGGGTGCTCCATTCGTATGGTCGGACGAGTATGAGGAGAGCTTTCAGAAGCTCAAGACAGCCTTGACCACAACTCTAGTGTTGGTTTTGCCATCAACTTCGGGTTCATATACCGTGTATTGTGATGCTTCAAGAGTTTGGATTGGTTGTGTGTTGATGCTGGAGGGTAGAGTTATTGCTTATGCTTCTCGGCATTTGAAGCCCCATGAGAAGAACTACCCTGTTCATGATTTGGAGTTGGCTGCCATAGTTCACGCATTGAAGATTTGGAGGCATTACTTGTATGGCGTATCTTGTGAGGTGTTCATTGATCATCGCAGTCTTCAACATTTGTTGAAGCAAAAGGATCTTAATTTGAGGTAGCGGAGGTGGTTGGAGTTGCTTAAGGATTATGATATCACTATATTGTACCATACGGGAAAGGCCAATGTGGTGGCTGATGCTTTGAGCCGAAAGGCAGTGAGTATGGGGAGTTTGGCATATATTCCAGTTGGGGAGAGACCCCTTGCAGTTGATGTTCAGACCTTGGCCAATCGGTTCGTGAGGTTGGATAGTTCGGAGCCCAATCGAGTGTTGGCTTGTGTGGTTTCTCGGTCTTCTTTATATGATCGCATCAGAGAGCGCCAGTATGATGATACGCATTTGCTCGTCCTTAGGGACAGAGTCCAGCATGATGATGCCAGAGATGTGACCGTCGGTGATGATGGTGTGTTGAGGATGCAGGGCCGGATTTGTGTGCCCAATGTAGATGGGCTTAGAGAGCTGATTCTGGAGGAGGCCCATAGCTCGCGGTATTCCATTCATCCGGGTGCCGCGAAGATGTATCAGGATTTGAGGCAGCACTATTGGTGGAGAAGAATGAAGAAAGATATTGTGGGATTTGTAGCTCGGTGTCTCAACTGTCAGCAGGGGAAGTATGAGCATCAGATACCGGGTGGCTTGTTTCAGAAAATGGTTATTCCCGAGTGGAAGTGGGAGAGATTCACTATGGACTTTGTGGCTGGACTTCCTCGGACTTTGAAGAAGTTCGATGCTATTTGGGTGATTGTGGATCGGCTGCCCAAGTCTGCGCACTTCATTCCTGTGTGTACTACCTATTCTTCAGAGCGGTTGACAGGGATTTATATCCGGGAGATTGTTCGGTTGCATGGCATTCCTGTTTCCATCATCTCAGATAGAGGTACTCAGTTTACTTCGCAGTTTTGGAGAGCCGTGCAGAGAGAGTTGGGTACTCAGGTAGAGTTGAGCACAGCGTTTCATCCTCAAACGGACGGGCAGTCCAAGCGTACTATTCAAATATTGGAGGACATGTTGCGTGCTTGTGTTATTGACTTTGAAGGTTCATGGGATAAGTTTCTACCACTTGCAGAGTTTGCTTACAACAACAGCTACCAGTCGAGTATTCAGATGGCTCCATATGAGGCTTTGTAGGGGAGGCGGTGTAGATCTCCGGTTGGTTGGTTCGAGCCCGGCGAGGCTAGACTATTGGGGACAGATTTGGTTTAGGATGCCTTAGAGAAGGTGAAGGTGATTCAGGAGAGGCTTCATACAACGCAGTCACGTCAGAAGAGTTATGCAGACCAGAAGGTTCGAGATGTGTCCTACATGGTCGGTGAGAAGGTCTTGCTGAAGGTTTCGCCCATGAAGGGTGTTATGAGATTTGGGAAGCAAGGAAAGTTTAGTCCTCGGTTCATTGGTCCTTTTGAGATGCTTCGGAGGATTGGGGAGGTGGCTTATGAGCTTGCTTTGCCACCCAGCCTGTCGAGTGTGCATCCGGTATTTCATGTTTCTATGCTCCGGAAGTATAGTGGGGATCCGTCTCATGTTTTGGACTACAACATGATTCGGTTGGATGATGATTTGACCTTTGATGTGGAGCCAGTAGTTATTTTGGGTCACCAGGTTCGGAAGTTGAGGTCAAAGGATATAGCTTCAGTGAAGGTGCAGTGGAGAGGTCGGCCCGTGGAGGAGGCTACCTGGGAGACCGAGCGGGAGATACGTAGCAGATATCCTCATCTGTTTGAGGCTTCAGGTATGTTTCTTGACTCGTTCGAGGACGAACGTTTGTTTAAGTTGGGGAGGATGAGACGACCCGGCCAATCGTCTCATGAGTTACCGCCCCATTTTCCCCATTTCAGCTTCTTTACGCTTCGTTATCCGTGTTTTATGTGATCGAGTTTATTAGTTCGAGTTCGGAGAGGATTTGGTAAGAAATGAGACACTTAGTCTCTTTTAAGAAGGCTTAAGTTGGAAAGTCAACCGGATGTTGACTTATCTGTTAGAAGGCTCGGAAGTGAGTTCTGATGGTTTGGTTAGCTTCGGGAGGTGATTTGTGACTTAGGAGCGCGATCGGAATGAGTTTTGGAGTTGTAGAGAAGATTTAGGCTTGAATTGGCGAAATTGATATTTTGGCAAATTCCGGTTGATAGGAGAGATTTTGATATAGGCGTCGGAATGGAATTCCGAGAGTTGCAGTAGCTTCATTGTGTCATTTGGGATGTATGTGCAAGCTTTCAGGTCATTCGGACGAGATTTGATAGACCTTTTGAGCGAAAGCATAATTTAAGAGTTCTTGGAGTTCTTAGGCCTGAATCCTATGTTAAATTGGTGATTTGATGTTGTTGTGAGCGTTTCGAAGTTTTGAGCAAGTTTGAACGATGTCATGAGATGTGTTGGTACAATTGGTTTGAAGTTCCGGGTAGTTCCGGGATGTTTTAGTGCAAAAATCATAGCTGTAGCAGGCCCCAGAACTCACTCATACGGTCCGCACAAAAATAGGTACGCCTGCGTGGAGTGCTGTGCGGACCGCACAAAAGCGGACGCGTCTACGGTAGGTGTCATGCGGACCGCACAAAATGGTGTGCGGCAGTGGTGGGGAACGATCCGTTGGTCCTACTTCGGAAGCTCATATCTTTTAATCTACAAGGAATTTTGAGGTTATTAAAAAACAAAAGTTGTATCCCTTCGTGTGTAGTTTCCAGAAAGGTAATGATATTGCAATTTGGAGATCTGTAGCGAAAGTTATGGCCAAAATACTAAAGCCTGTCACTGCAGAGGGAGGCCTGTGCGGCCGCATGTTGCCTTTGTGCGGACCGCACTGGCTTGCGCGGACCGCATGAGTTTTGGTGCGGCCCGCAGTAGCTGATACCTGAGGAGTACCTATAAATACGAGGTTTTGGATTTTATTTAATATTTTGACCTAGAGAGCTCGGATTTTGGCGATTTTTCGAAGGTTTTTCAAGAACTTCATCGGGGTAAGTGATTTTAACTCAGATTTGACTAGAATACATGAATCTATCACTGAATTCATCATTTAATTCGTGATTTGAGATGGAATTTGGGAAGAAAATTGTGAAACCTTTCAAAAATGTAAAATGATGATTTGAAGGACCAAATGGTATCGGAATTGGATAATTTTGGTATGGTTAGACTCATGAGGGTGTGAGGATTCTGAAAATGTAAATTTTACCCGATTTCGAGACATGGGTCCGGGGCTCGAGTTTTGCTAATTTCGAGATTTTTGATATTTTCGAATGTTTTCGCTTGGGCTTTGTTCCCTTAGTATATTGTGACGTATTCGTTCTGATTTTGGATAGATTCGACTCACGTGGAGGCTAATTCGAGGGGCAAAGGCGTCGCGAGCTAGAGAATTAGCCAGTTCGAGGTGAGTAATAGTTGTAAATGATGTCTTGAGGGTTTGAAACCCCGGATTGCACATCGTAGTGCTATATTGACGCAAGATACGCGCTGGATGATGAGCGTGGGGTCTTTCACTACTGGGGATTGTGACTTGGTCCATCCCGATTGATGACTTTACTGAATATTTGACTGAAATTCATTTGTTATCATCATGATTTGGGCTGATTGCCATATTTGGCCTTCGTGACAACTATTTGAACCCTCCGAGGATTTTTATCACTATTTCCTTACTGCTTGACTTATTATTTGAACTCAGTCCTGTTGATATCTACTGTTTTACAAACTCAGCCACTTTTACTCAGATTTGAAACTTAAATGATATTTCTACATCATGTTTTGGGCTGAGAACTACTGTTTTACTAATGCCCAAGGGGCTTATGATGATTTCTAAACTGAGTGAGGCCGAGGGACATATGTGAGGATATGCTGAGTGATATGAGGCCGAGGGCCTGAGATACTATTTATGCCATGCGGTGACTTGAGTGATGTGAGGATATATTGAGTGATGATGCCACGAGGTGGCTTGATATAGCGCTTGGGCCGTAAGGGGTCCCTCCGGAGTCTGCACACCCACAGTGAGCACGGGTACCCATGTGATTTGAAACAGTGGTAACAATGACACTGTATGATGCAATTTGGTCAGGTAACAATGGCTGACCTTTATGCTGAGTGATTGTGAGGTAGCCCGAGGGGTTGATACTGTACTGAGAGTGAGCCCGAAGGGCTGATACTATGCTGAGCGATTGATACTGTGCCTGAGGGGTAGATTTCTACTTGTTAATTACCTGTTTTACTTGTTTTAAAAAGGAATATCATTTGATTTCTTCACTGATTTACTGCTTTACGTGATTTTACTGCTTGATATGGAATTACCTTGTGCCTTTACGTGTTTTCATACTTTCAGCCATTATTTGTAATTATTACTCATTGAGTCGGAGTACTCACATTACTCCCTGCACCGTTTGTGCAGATTCGGGTATAGTAGAGTCCGCACCTGAGCGCTGATTCCTTCTAGGCTAGGCAGTGATTTGGAGTTACGAGGTAGTTGTTGACGTCCGCATCCCCTTGTCTCTCTTATCCTCTATCATTTATGTTTTCTTCAGACTGTTGTATCGGATTTCGTACTTTGTAGACCTATAGCAGATTCTGTAGTAGCTCATGACTTGTGACACCCTGGTTTGGGCTGTGTCGGGATGGCTCCTGCTGTTATTATCATAAAATTCGCAATTTATGAGTATTATATTATATGTTATTACTGTTATGATGATTAACTATCTAAAAAAGGTATTTCGTTTTGGTTTGGCTGGCCTTGTCTTCACGAGAGGCGCCATCACGATCGGGTTTGGGGATTGGGTCGTGACAACAAGCTTCATGCCTTTTCACGAAAAATACATTATTTTTCTTTAGTCATCATTATATCATCAATATGGTGCATAGGATACAAACCTAATGTCTTACTTATATAATGGCATGTTAGGTTAGATATGTTGAGATTCGAGCCCAATTCTTATCATTATGGTGCACCAGGACTCAAACATGATGCCTTACCCTCATGGTGCATTGGGACTTGAACCTATTGTCTTACCCTCAACCAATGCCATAATAAATCAAAATATACGTAGATGCACCCTCAAGCCTTTAAAAATATTATCATTTTATGACTACTCATAAAAGAAGTGATATCATTTTGTGAAATACTCATAAAACCAAGTGATATTACTAGAGTCATCTGATGTAAAATGTTCACGTCTAAATTTTTCAAACAAAATTAATATAACAGGCATGTGTAGATCAAGTATAGTTTAGTATTTTGAATAAAATGTGAAGTGAGATTAACTTACTTTCTTTATCTAAATTAGATCTCTTGATCTGATGCAAACCTATTTCCATTAAAAATGAAATGCTGATAAATGCAACCAAAACCAAATGTTATCTTCATTTTGTGGCTATTAGCTGACTGGAAGATTTCAGGTTTTGTCCATATTTCTTCACAAGCAGTAAAAAGATTAGTCCACGTGAATAAATAACATAATTGGAAGATAAAAATATATATGCAAGAAGAAGGAAGTATATAACAAATTGCATTCAAATCAAGAAGTCAAGTAATTTTATCTTGACTAAAATATTAGAACAGTTGAAGAAAATCTCTAACTGTTAATTTTAAACAATTCACAAAGTGAATTTCATTCAACACTAATCATCACACTGTGTTACGTCAACTAAACATGATAGAATGCTTGGTAATTGGAGTTAACTCTTATCAGTTAACTTGTCCTTCTAAGTTCTATATTAACAAAATCCTTGAAGTGATGAGTTTTACAATGCAATAGAGTGTTGAAGTTCTAGTTTACGGTTCTGAGGTGCTACTAATGTAAATGGGAGGTCTGGAAAGACTTAGATATTGCAAGTGTGCAAACTTTATGTCTATATTTTTCATTTTACATTTATGATCAGTTTAACTAATTAAGACAAGGAAATATTAGTAGATGAAGAAGCAAATGATGAATGACAAAGATTACAAGAAAGATCTTTAGTTGCCTTACAGTATGTTAAAGAATACCACTCCTCTGGCTAGCTACTCTTTGATTTACCTTTCTCCACATGCTTAAATCTTTTTAAAGTGCTCAAGAGAGAGTATCGTGCTGATAACGTATTATGAAATAAAAGCAATATATCAAAATTTGAACGAGAAAGAGATAGAAAGAAGGAGCTTATTTCTTCTTCAATTATATCAATTAAACAAACATTTACAAGGCCTATTTATAGGCATAGATGATATATGTTTTGTGGTGGAAATTGAGTAGACAGAGAGATGGGCATCCACAGTGTAAGGATGAGATATATTGATCCATACACTACAACATAGAGTAGTATATACTGAGTTTATCAGTGGCGGATCCACATGCAGATAAATATTGGGTGAGCACCCATAACTAAACTCTATTTTCCTCTTCTTTCCGAATTTTCATCAGTGAACACCCATGACTTTAAAATCCTAGATCCACCACTAGAGTTTATACCTAACATGTACTCTAGGAGAGCAGTGAATTCGCTTGTCACCAGAACCAAAAAATTTATAGTGATCTGTACAACTTGGTTGAGGGTACTAGTAGGAATTCTTTTAGAGTAATAAATAAGGAGTAGTACAAATGACTGCATATTTGTGCTGATATAAGAAATGCATCATATCAAAATTTAGAGGCCAAATATGTCAGCCAACAACTGTCAATAGGCAGTAATTGGGGCTACCTGATTTTGATACAGAATGCATTCTTATTCAAGTACCTTGCATTAGACAAAGATTTAGCTGGCACCACTTGGCTTTTAAACTTTCCAACCTCAATTTGAAAATCCCATCTAATAGAAACACAAACAGCCGCGGCTCTGCATGTCTTAATTTTTTTTTCGTTTTCGAGAATATTTACATAGTCATTTTTACCTTGACCTGCAAAGCTATTTCAACTCTAGAGACATAAATCATGAGTGAGAGATTCATTTTCACTTGTTTTTATAATAACATAATATTGAAAATAAAAATAAAAAAGTAGAAGTTATTTTTGAATTAGTTCTTATTTCTTTTCCATCACACCCTCTGCGCTAATCTGGAAGGATTAATATACCGTACTGGTTCGTCACTTACTTTTAATGAGTATTAGTTCTCTACACTTGCGGTGAAAAAAATTACACAATTAAATCATTTAAAAGATAAATGCAGATAACTTTATTGTATTGTATAATATTGACTGGTAACCTAAAATAATGATAAATTAAATAACATGTTATAAAAATTTAATTATACTATAAGTATATATAACTTAAATTCATATTTAATCAAGGTACAAATTTTAATTACTCATAATATATGATTAAAGAAGTAGAAATGAATTGGAAGCGAAATGCTGGGGCAGGAGCCAGGTTGACTCCTGCTGGGTACAGGCGTGTCTTCCACGAGTTCACACCGCCCCCTGTACAAACAACTAACACTAAGCCCTTGGCGTTTTATTTAGGACAACATGTGTCCAGCTTATTCGCTTAAACCGCTAAACTCTCATTTCCCAAATTGTAACTTGTACTGCTTCCCTCTTTATGTATAGCTTTCCCTCTCCCTCTACCAAACATAACCCATTCTAAAAGCACTTTAATCATAAAGACCATAAGAACAAAAAGCGAAGCTCTTTCTCTTTTTTTTGGCTCCCACTGCCATCTTCTTTCATTTCAATTGTTGCTATCTACTTACTACTTTTACACTAACCATGCAAGAAAAAACAAGAATGCAGAAGAAGAGATCTGTGGTTGGTCGTAGAGCTTGGAACATTCTTCGCGTGGCCTTGTTATGGGCAAGAAAAGGTGGCATTTTCAAGAACAGACACCTTATGGCCGATCTCCGTTTGCTGCCCAAATATATTAAAAGTCTCCGACATAGCAACGACTATGGGTACGGTAGTGCATTACATTATGGGGAGCGTGAGCTTTCCTTTGATGACACCCCTATCATTCATGTTAAGATGCATCGCCCTACTTCCTTGCGTTTCAAGATGCCTAACATACCCTGCATCAAACCTCAAGTCGATTTTGACTTTGACTTTGACTTTGAAAATGATCGTGATCGTGAAGAACATGAAATGTTCAATGGTAATGATGATGATGTTCCTAGGAAATGTTTCTTGAAATGTGTGGACGATGATAATGAAGAGGACTCATATGCAAGCTGCGAGGTATCTGAGGAGATTAGTTGTCCCGGTGATGAAGCTATTGATGTGAAGGCTGAGGAATTTATTGCAAAGTTCTATGAACAAATAAAGTTGCAAAGACAAATATCATATTTACAATACCATGAGACGACGCTCGCTAACTAAAGGTGCAAATTGACAGAGATCAACTTGCAGGCGCTTTCCACTCTTCAGCACTCACCAATTTTCTTTCATTCTTTTTTATGTCATATTCTTGTTTCAATTTCATACTAGTAGTGTTCTTTCGGTATAGGATGCATTGCGGATTATTTGTATATAGAAGAGGTATTCAGTATTCTACTCCTTACTGCAAAATGAGAGCTCAAAATCTTTTTTGTCCAAAATAATTTTGCATCAAATTGTCCATCTCTTGAACCGGTAAAACAAATGTTGACGAGAAATAAAGGAATGAGTTTAGATTTTTCTTATAAGAATATAAGTTTCATCAGAAATAAATTTGGCTACTTAGAACTAAATTACAATCCAGGCACCCGCCAATCTCGATCCATGACCAATTTAACTCGATGGTCTTGTTTCAGTGGATATTTTTCGTACTCCTAGTAGTTTATTATTTCAGTAGTAAATTCATGCGTGAATGAACTTTGTACTTTGAAAGTTCAAACTTTTTGCTTCTGTTCAATAAAACGGAGATGAGTTCCAGATTCAGGGAATAACCTGGCTGTAATTTGTTAGAAGAAACACCTAAAGAGGGGTTTTTTTTTGCCTTACTAGGGCTTCAATTTTATCCTTCAGAAGAAATGTATATGTTTCACATTATGTTAATCTGCAGGCAGTAGTGCAATTTATCTACATGATGTATCCCTGGGATCATATTCAAAAGAAAAATATTTCTACCTTTTTATGGAACATATTAGGTTTACATTTCGACTCTAAAATAGAAATAAATTAAATTCACACACTTGTAAAAATCTCTACGCTCAATATGTGCCAATTTTTGGTTATGCATTTAATTATTTCTAGACTAGTATGGGTATAAGGTTTTAGATGAATCCAAGATGGCTAAGCTGACAAAATGAGGAAACAATTCAAGAACCAGCTGCTGCAAGCTACCCAATGGGCGCCTACAATTCAAATTAAGGAATGGATTTTTAACGTACCTACACACTATTGAAAACTTTATTACCCTCCCTACCCAAGTTTTAATTTAATTACCTTTTATATACAAATTTATCAATTATATACACTTTAGGAATTAAATGAGTATCCCTTTATATTAGGAATTAATTATTTCTTATCCTTATTCTCTCTCTCTCTCTCTCTCTCTCTCTCTCTCTCTCTCCCCTACGCACGCGCTCTCTCTCTCTCTACGTTCCTCTCTATCTCTCAATCCATAATCTCAGTAATGTAGAGCAAAGGAAAAGAGAACAACAATTCCATCATTGACAGCCATTAAAAAGCTTTGAAGCTTTGAATTCGAATTTGAGTTTTCAAAAAATATTATTTGTTTAAATTGGGTGTTGTTGCAAACAATTGGGAATTCTCTCTACGTATCTCTCTATCTCTTAATCCCTAATTCCCGTAATGTAAAGCAAAGAAAAAGAGAGCAGCAATTCTACCATTGACATACATTAAAAATCTTTGAAGTTTTGAATTCGAATTTGGGTTTTCAAAAACTATTATTTGTTTGGATTGGGTGTTGTTGCAAACAATTGGGAATATAGTTTGGAGTTTATATCTCAATTTTGAGGGTGTTTTGGTGAAGATTAGACTTGCTTTTTGGCTGAGTTTTCAGATTGAAACTCGAATAAGAAGAAGACATGACATACATTATACTGTAGAAATTGTAGTAAAGTTGTAGTAAAATTGTATTCTGTTGTTTTATATATATATATATATATATATATATATATATATATATATATATATATTATTTAAATATTGTATGAAAGTTGAACAATATTATATACAAATTATATTTAAGTTGTATGATATTTTTGGTATATATAACTGGGTAGAAATAATGTATGAAAATTGTAGATAAGTTGTATAATATATAATTAGTTGTATGAAATTTGTTTTTACTATGTATAAATCAGATACAAAATATATTATATAAAATTTGTATAAAAATTGTATTTAAATGGTATGATATTGTAGTTGTATTTAACTGGGTAGAAATAATATATGAAAATTGTAGATAAATTATAAATAAGTTGTATAATATATAATTACTATGTATAAATCAAATATAAAATATACAAAAGACATATTGTATAAAATTTATATAAAATTTATATTTAAGTTGTATTTAAGACAATGTTGCAATTTGACAAATGCCAATAATGTTTTAAAAGATTGAATTTCAAAATTCCATCAAACTTCTTTTTTGGATGGAGTAATAAGTTGCATTTCTAAGCATCCACGGCATGGAATTCATTTCATTCATCACACTTCAAACATGGTCCAGAGCAGGCAGGTGTCACCACCATCTATTATAAAACGAATGCATTTGGCCAATAAAAAAAAATATTCAGGCATACGCACGTGAAAGGGCCGAATGCGTACAACAAAGAAAAAAATAAAAAAAGGTTTGAGGCTTAAGGAAAAGTAGACTATTGTTATAAATATATTATATTATGGATGTTCATTTAGTACTCCGTTGTAAATAATTTTTTTGAAGAAACTTATCCATATGGGACTCCACCATAAATATGTTTATCTATTTAGTACTTTATTGGAAATAAGCTTCCTGAAGAAGCTTATAACTTCGGTACCTGGTTATGGATAAATATTACCCTAAGTAGAAGATTATCCATACCGGGTATAATAAGCTTATCCATTCAGTACTCCGTTATGGATAAACATTGCTCTCAGTAGAAGATTATCCATATTTGGTATAGTAGCAGCTAACACAACAGCTTGCAGTAGCAGCTTACACCACAACTTGCCGTAGCAGCTTACACAGCAACTTGCGTAGCAGCTTACACAGCAGCTTCTAATAGCAGCTTACACAGCAGCTTGCGTAGTAGCTTACACAGCAGCTTCCTTTCTTCTATTAATAGAAGAGATTTCAGTTTATTATGTACATCAGTTTGAATTCGAATAATATATCAGTTTCTCTCTATACTTGTCTTTACTTTATAGTCTTTATTTTATAACACGTTATCAACACGAGACTCTGTCATCTCGAGCAAATATTTTGAAAGTATCTGAGGTAAGAGCTTTCTTTTCCTAAATAATGTCAAATCTTTCTAAACTTGAATTTGTAGCCCTGAATATATCGGGCAAAAGCTACATGTCTTGGGTGCTTGATGCTGAAATTCATCTTGATGCGATGGGTCTGGAAGACACCATCAAAGACAAAAATCAGGCATCAAATCAAGACCGTGCCAAAGCAATGATATTCCTACGCCATCACCTTGATGAGGGCTTGAAAATGGAATATCTTACTGTTAAAGATCCAGTCATACTGTGGAATAATTTGAAAGATAGATATGACCACCTGAAGATGGACGTTCTTCCACAGGCACGATATGGTTGGACTCATCTAAGGCTACAAGATTTTAAATCTATTAGTGAGTATAATTCTGCTATGTTCAGAATTATTTCCCAATTGAAGTTATGTGGTGATAATATTACTGATCATGATATGTTGGAGAAAACTTTCACCACTTTTCATGCCTCGAATATGCTCCTGCAGCAGCAATATCGAGAGATGAGATTTAAAAAGTATTCTGAACTTATCTCACATCTTCTTATAGCCGAGCAACATAATGGGCTATTAATGAAAAATCATGAAAGCCAACATATTGGTTCTTGTCCATTCCCTGAAGTGAATGAGACGAACTTCCACCAAGCTAAACGTGGAAAAGGTCGTGGCCCCAGTCGTAGTCGGGAAAGAAACTCTAATCATGGTAATAATAATGCACCAAAGAACACTCCTCACCACCAACAGTGGAAAAGGAAGGAACAAAAGCATGAAGCAGTGCAAGCACCAAATGCAGAAAATGCATGCTATAGATGTGGAGAAAAAGGGCACTGGTCACGTACCTGTCGTAAGCCAAAGCACCTGGTTGAGCTTTATCAAACCTCCCTAAAGAAGACAGACAAAAATGTTGAAGCAAATTTTATTTCTGAAGATAATTTAGACTTTATGCATTTGGATGTAAATTGATTGCCTTGCACTCCCAGAAGGAGAAACAAGTCATGTAATCGGTGGTGAATCTGTAGAAATGTAAATATTTTAATTTTTGTTATTTGTAATAGATAGTATGGTTATGTAATTGTTGTACATAAAGAAAAATTATGATTTGATAATGATGTTTACTATAATATATCTTGTTTATGTCATTTTGAAGAATATGGATAACATTATTAGATCAACTTAAACTCTAGCAGAGTTTGCAAGAAATATACAACCACAAGAAGTGGTTATATTTCGTATATCTCATTGTAATTATATTTTGTTAACTACCAGAAGTGGTATATGCCTATGATCACCAGAAGTGATAATTTAGGCTTTCTATGGTTACAATTGAAGATAAGCTACATAAATATTCTCTATATTAAATGCACGCCTCGATTTGCTCCTGAAGTAGTAAATATTTTAAAAGAGGTTGAGGCATCACAATTTGATGTGATTAATGCGCATTCAGATAATTATGTTCGATTTCCTGAAGGATGAGAACTTTGGATAATATTAATCCATTCCCTGAAGTGAATGTGACAATATTAATAAATCGGGTAAATATGAACGCACTCTTGATGTGAATATATCACAATTCACCTTCAGAAGAGGTAATATAATTGAGAGAATATATACTCAATATTTCGTATTTTAAATTTGCTCCTGAAGAAGTAACACAATTGAAATTGCCTCCTGAAGTAGGAAAATATTATGAAGAAGAGTTTTCTTGTGCTTAAACAATTGTTTTACATTATTTATTTGATTGTGATTTTCTCTCATGATACCAGAAGTGTATGAGAAATATTTGATAGTACAAAATGAATCAACAACTCCCGAAGAGCTAACTGTTTGCCTAAAGAATACATGACACCAGTAGTGCCAGATAAATATTAGATTGTGGATAATAAATGAAGGCTCTCGAAGAGCTTATATACAAATATGTCATTCATATTATATGATTATGGTCAAAACATATGTTGTAGTAAACCTGAAGTTTACTAATACAAATGGCTATCATATTGAGACTACAAATGATTGGAAGATTGATAATCTTCATGTTTCCACAATCATAGGGGGTAAAATAATATGTATGTGAGAAGTTACCCGTCTTATTCTTTAATTTGTACTATATCATGTATCACAGTAAACCAGAAGTTTACTAAAGCAAAAGTTTATGCCATAGTAAACCAGAAGTTTACTAAGAGATAGCACATGACATGATAAACTTGAAGTTTTCATTTGCCATTTTTAAATGAGCTATTTGAGAATTCAGATAAGCATATACTAAAGAACTAGAAGATTCTTCAGGAATTCTCATGTGTTGCTTGCTCTCATAATGAATTGATTATACCAGCTAAAGTTGGGACTAAGACCCCTGATTCTGAAATATATAAAAGGTGAATATGGGCCCGTTCACCTATCATGTGAACCACTTATAGGTGCATATATGAGATGGTTACATGTGTAATTATTGTCAACCTGCAGTTTGGCATTTGGAATTGTTTTTCTCGATTAAGAGCATAATTTTCAGATTATGAAATCAAGACAGTTCATCTTGATAATGCTGGTTTATATCCAAGCTGGTTTAGCATTGAATACCTCATATTAATGGCTAAACCATTGCTTATGAGAACAAAGTTTCATGTGTAAGATTTTCTAAATTGCATATAGCAGCACTTGTATGCATCAGATCAACAATATATGATAAGTCCTCCCTTCACAATTGGTTTAGGATCAGAAACCAAATATTTTTACTATCTTTTGTTGTGTGGTATATGATTAATTTCTCTACCATAATACACAAAGATATGTTTCCCAAAGATGATTGGGGATATATGTTAGTTTTTCTAACATTTGGGGGATGGAATAAACAGTTGAAAAATATGCTATATGAATCGAATTATCATGATCCTCACTTAGAAGATAATTCAAGTCGAATGCCAGAAGCATTTGCTGATCCAAAATTAAATATCATATTTCAGCTGCAAATGCTCCTATTAAAATTAAAGTCCCTGAAGGATAGAGTTTACTGTACGCATGAAGCGTGGTAGACCAATCGGTTCCAAAGGTAACAATCCTTGAAAAATAGTAGGAGCTAATGATCAAAATGAGGAGGAAATAAGCTCTAGAAGAGCCCACGACATAACATTTCATGAAACTCCCGAAAAAGTTCAGGTACCTGAAAATAAAGAAAGTGATGAGATCTCCACAAGTTATGTCGCTTCGGAACTGACACAAAATGATCGTCGACGATATATTTAATACAATATAGTGCACAATATTGTAAAAGATTGTGAGGATCGGACTAGCAGTCCAGACACTTGAAGATGTCATACCATTTAGATACAAGTCTTAACCTATATGACTTATTTGGCTAAATCTATATGAAGATCCTTGAAGGATTGAAAATGCCCGAAGCATATAATTCAAAGTCTTGAGAAATGTACTCGATCAAATTATAAAGATCTTTGTACGGTTTAAAGCAATCTGTGCGCGTGTGGTATAATCGCCTCAGTAAATATTTGCTGAAAGAAAGTTACATAAATTATGTTATTTGTCCATGTATTTTTATAAAGAAAATGTCATCAAAATTTGTTACACTTGTTGTTTATGTTGGTGACATAAATCTTATTGGAACTCCGGAAGAGCTCCAAGAGGGTCTTAAAAATACTTTTACATGGACAAAGTGTACCCATTAAGTACACCAATGAATATTCAATCACTTGAAGTGAATAAGGATCCGTTCCAACCTCTAGAAGAGGATGAGGAGCTCCTTGGTCCTGAAATACTCTATCTCGGTGTAGATGGTGCACTTATTTATCTTGCTAATGCTAACAAAAGTGGTGCAGATCGTATTGGTAATGCAGATGCAGGTTATTTATCTGATACCCATAAAGCTCGATTTCAAACTGGCAAGCAGTGAGTGCATATGATTGAGATCAGTGATTCATTCGAGAAACATGTGGGTTGGAATGTGATAAAAGACCTACAATATTATACGGAGACAATGTTTCATGCATAGCACTATTAAAGGGAGGATTTATAAAAGGAGATAGAACGAAGAACATTTCACCAGAATTATTCTACACACACGATCTTCAGAAAAGTGGTGACATTGATGTGCAACAAATCCGTTCAAGTGATAATCCAACAGATTTATTCACTAAATCTTTGCCAACTTCAACTTTTGAGAAGATGGTATACAAGATTGGAATGCGGAGACTCAAATATTTGAAACAAGGTTTTCATCAGGGGGAGTAAAATACGCGATGCACTCTTTTTCCCTTACTAAGGTTTTTTCCCATGGGGTTTTCCTTATAAGGTTTTTAATGAGGCACCTAGCAATGCGTATTACTAAATATGTGTACTCTTTTTCCTTCACTAGGATTTTTTCCCACGTGATTTTTCCTAGTAAGGTTTTAATGAGACACATTATCTTTTAATGAACATCCAAGGGGGAGTGTTATAAATATATTATATTATGGATGTTCATTTAGTACTCTGTTGTAAATAATCTTCCTGAAGAAGCTTATCCATATGGGACTCCACCGTAAATATGTTTATCTATTTAGTACTCTATTGGAAATAAGATTCCTGAAGAAGCTTATAACTTCGGTACCCGGTTATGGATAAACATTACCCTAGGTAGAAGATTATCCATACCGGGTATAATAAGCTTATCCATTCAGTACTCCGTTATGGATAAACATTGCTCTCAGTAGAAGATTATCCATATCTGGTATAGTAGCAGCT